>NC_141615.1:11177486-11902486 GCF_047967505.1 Dipteris shenzhenensis
GGCGATGATGGGGTTGGAGCAGTAATCATTAAATGTAATTGTATCTTTCGTAGGGGCATCTTGATGACCTGGCAATATGTCTAGAGATAAGCTTGCACTGTGTACCCTAAGTGATCTAATCTAACCTTCATTTTGAGAAGCTAGCCTTGCTTTTCAATTGACTTTGCTTTCTATTTGGAATTCTTTGCTTCCTTAGGACACGTTGTGTGTGTGTGTGTGAGTTTGCATCGTTTGAGACAAGCTACATTTTCAAAATCATTGAAACCATTCCGATCTGATAATTCATGAATTCTTTGCTTCCTTAGGACACATTGTGTGTGTGTGTGTGAGTTTGCATCGTTTGAGACAAGCTACATTCATTGAAACCATTCTGATCTTATAATTCGTGGACGCTTAGATTCTTAGGAGGGGAAAACTGAACTAAGAACCATGTTTTTTCAAAAACATGGTACATCTCTCTCTCTCTCTCTCTCTCTCTCTCTCTCTCTCTCTCTCTCTCTCTCTCTCTCTCTCTCTCCCAACCTACAGTAGCCCAACCTACAACACAGCTGCATGCTAAACTACCAGCCTTTTCTACAATCCTTTTCTATTGGCTCAGCATGATCTCTTCTATTGTGGACCTTGCTGTGTTGCTCTGTGTGTAAAGTCTCATACCTCAATGCCTGCTTTGTCTGTGCATATCTCTTAGGAGAGCCGAGAGAGAGAGAGAGAGAGAGAGAGAGAGAGAGAGAGAGAGAGAGGGAAAATATAATGGTGGACAGAAAGGAATTAAGTTTGTAGATGATTATATTATTGAGATGGAAGAACTAAAAGATAATGGAGGCGATGACGTGATTGGACCAGTAATCATTAAATGTAAGCTACATTTTTTAAATCATGCAAACCATTATGATCTTATAGTTTCTAGATGATTATATTATTGAGACGGAAGAACAAAAGATAATAGAGGTGAGAGAGAGAGAGAGAGGGAGAGAGAGAGAGAGGGAAAATATATTGTTGGACAAAAGTGAATGAAGTTAGTGTATTAGTTAGAGACAAGGTGATGATGTGGTTGGACCCTAAGTAATCTAATCAACCTCTCAAGGAGAGTAAAGGATTATGTATGTTTCATGTCATGTGCATTATGGCCATGAGAAGTAACCTCCAGAGGTGAGGCGATTGGATATCAGAAATCATTAAATGTAATTGTATCTTTCCTAGGAGCATCTTGATGACTTGGCAATATGTCTAGAGATAAGCTTGCACCCTCTAGCCTAAGTGATCTAATCTAACCTTTGTTTTGAGAAGCTAGCCTTGCTTCTCAATGAGAGTAAAGCGTCAAATATGTTTCATGTCATGTGGACTATAGGCATGAGAACTAAGCTCGAGACGTGAGGCAATTGGATAATAGGTGGGGCTACACACACACACACACACACACACACACACACACACACACACACAGAGGACGAAAGGATATAATGGTAGGGCAGAAGTGAAATAAGACAAGGCCATGATGTGGTTGGACCAGTAATCATTAAATGTGATTGTATCTTTCATAGGAGCATCTTGATGACCTGGCAATATGTCTATAGATAAGCTTGCACCCTCTACCCTAAGTGATCTAATCTAACCTTTGTTTTGAGAAGCTAGCCTTGCTTCTCAATGAGAGTAAAGCATCAAATATGTTTCATGTCATGTGGACTATAGCCATGAGAACTAAGCTTGAGACGTGAGGCGATTGGATGATAGGTGGGGCTACATTGAGAGAGAGAGAGAGAGAGAGAGAGAGAGGGGACGAGAAATATAATGGTAGGCAGAAGTGAAATAAGACAAGGCCATGATGTGTTTGGATTAGTAATCATTAAAGGTATTTGTATTTTCTTAGGAGCATCGAGCTGGCAGTATGTCTAGAGATAAGCTAGCATCCTCTTCCCTAAGTGATCTAATCTAACCTCTTTCAAAAGTTAGCCTTGCTTCTCAAGGAGAGTAAAGGATTAAGTGTGTTTCACGTCATGTGCTTTATAGCCATGAGAACTAAGCTCGAGAGATGAGGCGATTGGATGATAGATGGGGCTACACACACACACACACAGAGCAAAATATAATGGTGGACAAAAGTGAAATAAGTCCATGATGTGGTTGGATATGAAAGGTCCAAAGTTATTTGTATCTTTCCCAGGAGCACCTTCATGAGCAGACAGTAAGATTGTAGGAAGTAGAAATCATAGGACTAAGGTCTTAGATTTAGGGTTCGTTAGAGGAGGCTAATGCATGGCAAGGGGAGGTTAGGGGGATTTGATTTTTGAAATAGACGCTAGGGCCATGTGCCTTCCATGTCAATTTCTCCTTTTAACATGTCCTATGATTTCTACTTCCTACCACCATATCCTTGGTCACTCTAAGCAACTTACCGCCTTTGAATCGGAAAATATTTGCATGAGTGCTTGGCACGAGCTCATTCACAAATATCTCAATCCATCCAACTTGATTCCAAATTCTTTGCTGAGAGGAGATGGGCTACAATCTTTGGGTATCTACCTCCTATGCCAATTCATTTCTGCTCATGTTTGTTCTATGGAATCTGTGTGATCCAATTATACAATTGAGCCAATACATACCTGAAAAGGTTTTTGTATTTTGTTATGGATGCAGCTCCAGAAATGGCTTCTACCATTGTTCCAAATCTTGGGGAGTCGGGTTTCCATGGGCGACAAAGCCTTCGGGCAATGAAGCGAGCTGCTAGGTTGGAGGGCTCTGCAATTTTTGACATTGTGTTGTCATCTTTTTCTGAGCCAGATAGCCTTCATGTGATAAATCAAGTTTTAGCAAGGGCCGAGACTTCAACCTATGGAGCAAATCACGGTCCCAAGTTGCCTTCAAAGCGTTTTAAGTCTAGCCGCGAACGTCGCACTGCTAATATAATGAAACGACTTACAAGGGGGAGAGCTTCAACCCATGCAACTGAGCATTCAAGTCATCACAATCTTTTAAAGTCCATTCAAGCCATGTGCGAGAATAATAAGGATGCATGTGCCATGAACACACGATATTTGGGGTCTTTGTGGGGAGAAATCCATTCAGATGGTGCTGCAGTAATAGCGCAGGGCATGGCAGAATTCCCTGGAACTCTCATTGCAAGGATTTCTCAAATTGAGAATAGCGTTAAGGAATCTAATCAATGGATGCAGCAGATTTTGGGGAGAGGTGGAGAAGGGGCAGTTGTATGTGAGAATGGGTGTAGACTACAAGTTGATAAGCTGAAAGAACAAGTTCAGCTACTATCCACTGAGGTGTCAATGTTCAAAGTTGGTTTAAATAGGCTAATTGCTTTGATGACCAGGATGAGCCGTAAACTAGAGCAGGTCGCAACCCGTGACAATTAAGAGACTCCTAAGACTTTTATGTCACTTTTTGTACTGGAATCCCAAATGCTTCTATGGGATTCATGTACTTGGGTTGCCCTTATGTTATTTGGCAAGACAAGTTTGACTCCTGAGACTTTTATGTCACTTTTTGTACTGGAATCCCAAATGCTTCTATGGGATTCATGTAGTTGGGTTGCCCTTATGTTATTTGGCAAGACAAGTTTTTTGCAAATGATTATATTTACTTTCATTTGACATATATATGGCAATGGAAGCTAATTTAATTCAATATTTGAATTGCCTATTGTTCCTTCCCATTTTCATTTTATTTAAGATATACTCAAATATTTGTAATTTCTTTGCATCATGTATTCGCATAAATGCTGATGCAATGTTATACTTTTTTTGAGATGGTCAACTTTGAGTTTTTTTAGATATGTTAGCTTTGGTTTTTATGTTTCAAATGATGGTTGCACATATGGTATTGTATTTTGCTCACATGTTGAAAAAATATGAGCATTACTCTTACCAAAGATAATGAGTTCAATGCATAGATGGTCCGCTCTCAATTTTAGATAGATGGGAAAGGGATGGCTTTGTCATGGTTAGGGATGATGCATAAGTTATTTGATTAATCTATTTTTCCCTTTGAGGAATAGATATTTATGTAGTTGGTTGAGTGGATACAGAAGATGGCAAGACAAATAGAAGAGAGGCTACATTCAATACGTTCTCATAGGAGAAGATTGTTGGATTCAATGCGGGCAGCCCGTCGTGCTTATGCTATACAAAGAACAAGGTCTAAAACACAAGGTGCTAGAAGCATGAGGGTGGCTGTGGAATCTATGGGTGTAGAAGTAGGAGTTTGCAGTCAACACAATCAGATACATGGATGCAGTAATGTAGCGTGCATTGTGGCTGAAAATACAATGGACCTCAATACTTCAGTAACAGTAGGTAGAGTGCATCAACATGCTTCAGTGATAGGTACACCTACTCAAATGGATTCAACGCGGGCGGCCCGTCGTAGTTATGCTATACAAAGAACAAGGTCGAAAACACAAGGAGTTAGAAGCGTGAGGGTGGCTGTGGAATCTATGGATGTAGAAGACGGCCTTCGCAGACAACAGGACCAAATGTATGGGCACAGTAATATAGCGTGCATTGCTAAAAATACAATGGACGTCAATACTTTACCAACTGTAGATAATGAGCATGAACATGCTCCAGTAATAGGTACAAGTACTCAAATGGATTCAACGCGGGCGGCCCATCGCATTTATGCTATACAAAGAACAAGGTTGAGAACACAAGTTGCTAGAAGTGTGAGGGGGGCAATGGAATCTATGGATGTAGAAGTTGGCCTACGCAGAGAACAGAATCAAATGCATGGGCACAGTAATGTAGCATGCACTGCTGAAAATAGAATGGACCTCCATACTGCACCAATAGTACGTAATGAGCATGAACATGCTCCAGTAGTATGTACAACTACTCAAATGGATGCAACCAGGGATGCTACTCATTTAAGAGCCCGAAGGCGTGTTGTTCACAACAGGGCTGTGATTTTGGGTGTAGGGGGGAGCCTCTCTATCTTGCATACTTTTCCGTTAAGGGAAAATGTAGAGCATCCATCTTTGTATCCACTGGTCTTCAATGCTCCTTCTGTTCATGCACTTGGATCCATGGATCATACATGTAGCTTTTGCCAGGCTCAACTGTGGAAACAAGAGACGCGAATGCATATGCATCAAGTTGTGGGCAAGCACTGTTGCAAAGTTGGTCGTGTGTCATTGTTGCCATTAGAAGAACCACCAGAGATTTTGAGAGTTCTACTGCACAGACATGATGCTAGAAGCAGACTATATAAGAAAAACATTAGGGCTTATAATAGTGCCATGGCATTTGTTTCATTGGGAGCCCATGTTGATCAAATGTTCCGTGGGAATGGGGGTATACAAAACTTTCGAGTCCATGGTAGTGTGTATCATCAGGTTGGAAATTTGTTGCCGGATGAGGCTAGGCAAGAGATGCCACGTTTTGCACAGTTGTACGTGTATGATACTGATCATGAACTAGAACACCGTTTAGATGGGATGCCTGGTTTGGATCCAGGCATTTTGGAGTTGTTGCAGAGGATGATGCACGAGTGCAATCCATATGCCAGTGCATTGATGGCTATTGGGCAAGTGCTAAGAACAAATCCACATACAAACCTGAGGATGGTTATTTGTGAGAGCCGCTCCACCTCAAGGCAGTACTTGGCTCCTATGGCTAGCGAGGTTGCTGCAATCATGCCAGGACAAGGGGATGACTTCGATATTGGAAATCGGGACATTCAGATTTTTAGCCGCAATGGGTTTGTGCGTAGAATATCTAATTTGCACCGATCATACATGCCTCTCATGTATGTTCTTTTGTTCCCTCGGGGAGAAGATGGTTGGCATCCATATATCCCATATAGTGATGTTCCTAATCACACACCATTGCACGAGATACGTGGACAGAGTTGTGTCACCCAGAGACAATACTACGCATATCTTTTGCAAGTGAGATATGATACAAATGCATGTCTTTTGCATGGGGGTAGATTGCTGCAGCAATACATGGTTGATGCCTACAGTAGCATGGAAGAGTCTAGGTTGGTGTGGATACGAAACAACCAAGCTTCCCTACGCGCTGAAGTCTATCAAGGGTTGATGGACATGGTGAATACAGCTGATGGGACACGTACTGTGCTTGGCAATGCTGTAGGGCGTAGAGTGGTGTTGCCTTCTTCTTTTACGGGAGGGCCTCGGTATATGTGCCAGCTATACCAAGATGCTATGGCAATTGTCAGAAAAAGGGGCAAACCGGATTTATTCATAACATTCACCTGTAATCCCAAATGGCCTAAAATATCTATAGCATTGTTGCCGGGGCAAACTGCACAAGACCATCCAGATTTGACAGCCCGTGTGTTTTTCCAAAAGCATAAGGACATGATACAGTCAATTACAAAACATAATTTGTTTGGGAAGGTGGCTGGATATGTGAGTGTCATAGAGTTTCAAAAGAGAGGCCTGCCACACTCACACATATTGTTGATATTAGAAAGTGGTTTCAAACCCGTGGAGATCGGTCACTATGACCGATTAGTGTGTGCGGAGTTGCCAGATAAGGCTATGTTCCCGGAGTTGCATGATATTATTGGGCAATGTAATGTCCATGGTCTGTGTGGTGCACTAAATCCATCTGCAGCTTGCATGGTTGATGGAAAATGCATTCGTCATTATCCACGTGGATTCTCACAGACGACTATTGTTGGCAACGATGGCTATCCAGTTTACATGCGTCGTGATGATGGTAGAAAGATACAAGTGAAAGGGGGTGTGATTGATAATCGTTGGATTGTGCCATTTAATCCTTTCCTCTCCATGAAGTACAAGACACACATCAATGTTGAAATATGCTCCATAATCACTGCAGTTAAGTATTTGTATAAATATGTGTACAAAGGTCATGACAGAGCCATTATCAAGATGCAGCTAAATAATGTAGGAGAGCAAGGGCATTTGCACAACATAGTTGACGGTGGCATTGATGAGATTAGTAGTTACTTAGATGCACGTTACGTGTCAGCATCAGAAGCATGTTGGCGGATTTATGAGTATGCCATGCACGATGAAAAACCCGATGTGCAAAGATTGCAAGTTCATCTTCCGATGCACAATAACGTCATCTTTCGAGATGATGATGATTTGCAAAATGTTGTAGGCAGGGAACAAAATCAAAAGACCACCCTCATAGAATGGTTCACTTATAATCAGTTGCAATATGACGCAAGCAACTTGTTGTATGGTGACTTGCCAGACAAGTTGGTTTGGAACAAAACCAGTAAGCGGTGGACTAGAAGACAAAAGGGGAATACCATAGGTCGGATGTACAATATTTCCCCCTCAGCTGGTGAGCTCTACTTCATGCGTATGCTTCTTAATGTGTGCACGGGATGCAAGTCCTTTGATGACCTACGTACTTTTGACAGCCAAGTGTACCCTACTTTCAAGGCAACATGCATAGCACGGGGATTGTTGGAGAGTGATGATGAATGGTTTGTGTGTATGCAAGAGGCTGTGTTTTATCAAAATAGTGCACAATTGAGACACCTATTTGTCACAATATTGGTTTTTTGTGAGCCAACTTCTCCTCAACTTTTGTGGGAAAAATTTTCCCTTGAGCTTTCGGATGATTTTTTTAATATATTGGAATCAAGTATGGGGAATTTAATTGGTCGTCGTGAACTAGCAATAAAGAAGGCTATATTGCACTTAGAGCACATTCTTCAACAACATGGGCGAAGGTTGGCTGAGTTTGACGGAATGCCTGTTGTAGATAGAACATCTTTGTCAGAAGCTGGAAATGGCTTATTGCAAGAAGACAGAATGTTTGATTGTGTGAAAGAAGCATAGACTACCCAACAAATGGAAATGTCCTTGAATCACTGTCAACGTGCTGCATTCGATCGGATTTTGGCAAGGGTTTATGGAGATGGTGGTGAGGTCTTTTTTCTTGATGGTATAGGAGGGTCTGGAAAGACCTTTCTCTACAATTGCTTGCTCTCTCGATTGCATGGGGAGGGGCTCATCGCTTTGGCATGTGCATCTTCTGGGATTGCTGCATTGCTACTAGCCAATGGACGCACGGCACACTCATGATTCAAGATACCGTTGGAGCTGGATGGTACTAGCAGTTGCAATATTAAGGTTAATAGTCAACTCGCAGATGTTTTGAAGATGGCTAGGCTGATAATATGGGATGAGGCACCCATGACTCACCGGTTTGCTTCCGAGGCACTAGACAGAACTTTGCAAGATATCATGTCCAATGAGCAACTTTTTGGTGGGAAGGTGGTATTGTTGGGGGGGGATTTTAGGCAAGTCTTGCCAGTTCTTCCAAAGGCAGGACGAGAGGACATTGTCAATGCTACCTTATGCTACTCAAGGATTTGGGGTCGCACTACAGTATTGAAGTTAACGCAGAATATGCGGGTCCTTCGGAATGGTGATAATTGTGCTGAGCAAGAGTTCATGCAATGGGTTCTGGACATTGGCAATGGGATAAATAGATATACAAAAGAAGATACTGTTGTGATTCCATCGCATATGCTTTTAGAGACAAAGTCCATGGAAGGCCTCATTAGATGGGTGTATCGAGGGCTTGCAACTATTTTGGACTATGCACCATACTTTCGAGAGCGTGCTATTCTTGCACCTCGAAACATCGAGGTTGATGCAATTAATGCTACGGCATTGAAGGCAATGCCCGGTGAGGAAAGGGAGTACCTAAGGGCAGACTCAGTGGACAACTTAGGGGGAGATTCCTTTTTGTTTGCAGTCGAGTATTTGAACAGTCTTGATCTTGGTGGTGGATATCCCCCGCATCGGTTGGTTTTGAAAAGGAATGCTCCTATAATTTTGTTGCGTAATTTGAATCCTCGCCAGGGTTTGTGCAATGGGACACGGTTGATATGCAAAGAGTTTCACACAAAAGTGTTAGAAGCTGAAATCATTACTGGTAACAATGCTGGTGATAGAACGTTTATTCCAAGGATAACATTCATTCCGACCAACGTTAAACTTCCATTCAACATGAGGAGACGGCAATTTCCTATCCGATTGGCATTTGGCATGACAATCAATAAGTCACAGGGCCAAACATTGTCAGTTTTGGGGCTGTACTTGGCGACACCGGTATTCAGTCATGGCCAATTATATGTGGCATTTTCACGTATCCGAGCATCAAACGCTGTTAAGGTTTTCATTTCGCAGAGTGCGTCTGATGCCAGGGGCGAGGAGATGGATAATACTTCTACCACAAATGTTGTGTACAAGGAAGTTTTGCAATTGGCAACAGCAAGAGCCTAGGAGTATGACATTGCTCTTTCAAGCCCTCCTCAGACTTTCTTGAGTGGAAAATCTTCATTTCGGTAATCTTTGTATAGCTTTTTTTAAGTTCTTTCAGTATTCCAACTATCATAGGTCTTTGGGAATGTTGGCTATTTTTACAAAGATGAAGTGAGACGTAATATTTCATGACTTTGTCCTTGATAATGTTTGGATTTCATTTTTAATTTGAGTTATGGGTTTGCAATACACTACAGGCTATTTTCTCTTCAAAGCCTATTGTTTTTTTCCAGTATATGTAGATTGACACGTGCATTCTTTTTTTGCAATGTGATAGGATGTCTAAACAGTTCACATTTGTCACCGAAACAAGAGCACAGGTGCAAGGTACATAGTTGCTTGACAACCACGTTTTATGTTGACACGTTTAATAGTATAGTCACTCACTTTTAGAAAATTGTAGATCCTGCGGGCTGGGGATCTCTGGAGAGCGCACAACTGTTGTTGGATTTGCTTGAGCTGGAGAGCTACCTTGGGTAAGAACTGTGTGCATTGTTTAATGCTTTATTTTTGTTAAAACAAAAGTCTTTTTGGATCATATTTGAGTGGGAAAACATGCTATTGTTTGTCTTTTAGGACTGTTCCTGATTCAGGGTTTCTAATGAATCTCCACGTCCACAATCCTTTGGATGGACGAGTCCATTTGGGATATTACGCTGTCCTGGCTTGCCGACTTCATAGGGATGATGGACCATAGACCATCACTGTTTGTTGGCTAGGATACTATGAATGTGTGTGGACACGAATTTTCTATCGAGGGCAAAATGGGGACTACACGTACACCTTTTCCAGCATTGTTGACAGCCCTTTGCGTCTGAGTAAGTACTCTAAAGAATGAGTTGGGTTTTACCAACATACATGTATAAAAGTTTTATGGCTCAATAATTATAGTTTCTAAGTTGTCTTTCTATGTGATGTTGGTCCAGATACGATTGTTTTACTCCGTTGTATGTTCGTAGCCGTGGTGGACGTGGCGGACGTGGTGGACGTAGACTGAATGGCCGTCGCAGGCTTTTCCCTGTAGTACATGGCCGCAAACTTTTCCCTTAGGGATGTTTGTGTGTGTATTGTAGATTTTGTATGTTCAGTTATGACTTTATTTTGTGGCTGTGTATTTGGATATATCAGTCAGTTCTTTGATGTAGCTATTGCATGTTCAGACATGTGACTGCACTTTTGGATGTGATATTTTTTGAAGTACTCTGTCATAGAGAAATTTTTTATTGGACATGGCAAATGTGGAGTACATGGCCGGCACAGGCTTTTCCCTATAGTACATGGCCACAGACTTTTCCCTTTAGGGATGTTTGTGTGTCTATTGTACATTTTGTATATTCAGTTATGACTTTGTATGCGGATGTGTATTTGGACATATCAATGAGTTCTCTGGTTTCACTTTCAGATGGAATATTTTGAAGTACTATGTCGTAGACATTTTTTTTTGTTAGAATATGTTGCCGGTTTCAGACATTTTAGCATCTTGAGACCCGGCGGAGCGGGTCGCTAGCCCATCGTAGACGGGTCAGGTTACTCGAAAAAGTTTCACACGAAAGTGTTAGAAGCTAAAATCATTATTGGTACCAATGCTGGTGATAGAACGTTTATTCGAAGGATAACATTCATTCCGACCAAGCTTAAACTTCCATTCAACATGAGGAGATGACAGGAGCGCAGGTGCAAGGTACATAGTTGCTTGACAACCACGTTTTATGTTGACATGTTTAATAGTATAGTCACTCACTTTTAGAAAATTACAGATCGTATGGGCTGGGGATCTCTGGAGAGCGTGCAACTGTTGTTGGATTTGCTTGAGCTGGAGAGCTACCTTGGGTAAGAATCGTGTACATTGTTTGTTGCTTTATTTTTTTGTTAAAATAAAAGGTTTTTTTTCGATTATATGTGAGTGGGAAAACATGCTATTGTTTGTGTTTTAGGACTATTCCTGATTCAGGGTTTCTAATGAATCTCCACGTCCACAATCCTTTGGATGGACGAGTCCATTTGGGATATTACGATGTCCTGGCTTGCCGGCTTCATAGGGATGATGGACCACAGGCCATCACTGTTCACTGGCTCGGATACTATGAATGTGTGTGGACACAAATTTTCTATCGAGGGCAAAATGGGGACTACACGTACACCTTTGCCAGCATTGTTGACAGCCCTTTGCGTCTGAGTAAGTACTCTAAAGAATGAGTTGGGTTTTACCAACATACATGTATAAAAGTTTTATGGCTCAATAATTATAGTTTCTAAATTGTCTTTCTATGTGATGCTGGTCCAGATATGATTGCGGGTACTTCGTTGTATGTTCGTAGCCACAGTGGATGCGGCGGACATGGTGGACGTAGACTGAATGGCCGTCGCAGGCTTTTCCCTGCAGTACATGGCCGCCAGCCTTTTCCCTTAGGGATGTTTGTGTGTGTATTGTAGATTTTGTATGTTCAGTTATGACTTTATTTTGCGGCTGTGTAGTTGGATATATCAGTCAGTTCTTTGATGTAGCTATTGCATGTTCAGACATGTGACTGCACTTTTGGATGTGATATTTTTTGAAGTACTCTGTCATAGAGAAATTTTTTACTGGACATGGCAGATGTGGAGTACATGGCCGGCACAGGCTCTTCCCTATAGTACATGGCCGCAGACTTTTCCCTTTAGGGATGTTTGTGTGTCTATTGTACATTTTGTATGTTCAGTTATGACTTTGTATGCGGATGTGTATTTGGACATATCAATGAGTTCTCTGGTTTCACTTTCGGATGCAATATTTTGAAGTACTATGTCGTAGACATTTTTCTTTGATTAGAATATGTTGCTGGTTTCAGACTTTTAGCATCTTGAGACCCGGCGGAGCGGGTTGCTAGCCCATCGTAGACGGGTCAGGTTACTCGAAAAAGTTTCACACGAAAGTGTTAGAAGCTAAAATCATTATTGGTACCAATGCTGGTGATAGAACATTTATTCGAAGGATAACATTCATTCCGACCAAGCTTCAACTTCCAGTCGACATGAGGAGATGACAGGAGCGCAGGTGCAAGGTACATATTTGCTTGACAACCACGTTTTATGTTGACATGTTTAATAGTATAGTCACTCACTTTTAGAAAATTGCAGATCGTATGGGCTGGGGATCTCTGGAGAGCGCGCAACTATTGTTGGATTTGCTTGAGCTGGAGAGCTACCTTGGGTAAGAATCGTGTACATTGTTTGTTGCTTTATTTTTTTGTTAAAATAAAAGGTTTTTTTTCGATTATATGTGAGTGGGAAAACATGCTATTGTTTGTCTTTTAGGACTGTTCCTGATTCAGGGTTTCTAATGAATCTCCACGTCCACAATCCTTTGGATGGACGAGTCCATTTGGGATAATACGCTGTCCTGGCTTGCCGGCTTCATAGGGATGATGGACCACAGACCATCACTGTTCGTTGGCTGGGATACTATGAATGTGTGTGGACACGAATTTTCTATCGAGGGCAAAATGGGGACTACACGTATACCTTTGCCAGCATTGTTGACAGCCCTTTGCGTCTGAGTAAGTACTCTAAAGAATGAGTTGGGTTTTACCAACATACATGTATCAAAGTTTTATGGCTCAATAATTATAGTTTCTAAATTGTCTTTCTATGTGATGCTGGTCCAGATACGATTGTTGGTACTCCGTTGTATGTTCGTAGCCGTGGTGGACGCGGCGGACGTGGTGGATGTAGACTGAATGGCCGTCGCAGGCTTTTCCCTACAGTACATGGCCGCAGACTTTTCCCTTAGGGATGTTTGTGTGTGTATTGTAGATTTTGTATGTTCAGTTATGACTTTATTTTGCGGCTGTGTAGTTGGATATATCAATCAGTTCTTCAAGCTTTTCCCTATAGTACATGGCTGCAGACTTTTCCCTTTAGGGATGTTTGTGTGTCTATTGTAGATTTTGTATGTTCAGTTATGACTTTGTATGCGGATGTGTATTTGGACATATCAATGAGTTCTCTGGTTTCACTTTCGGATGTAATATTTTGAAGTACTATGTCATAGACATTTTTTTAGGTTAGAATATGTTGCTGGTTTTTGACATTTTAGCATCTTGAGACCCGACGGAGCGGGTCGCTAGCCCATCGTGGATGGGTCAGATTATTCGAAAGAGTTTCACACGAAAGTGTTAGAAGCTAAAATCATTATTGGTACCAATGGTGCTGATAGAACGTTTATTTGAAGGATAACATTCATTCCGACCAACCTTAACTTCCATTCGACATGAGGAGATGGCAATTTCCTATCTGATTAGCATTAAACATGACAATCAATAAGTCACAGGGCCAAACATTGTCTGTTTTGGGGGCTGTACTTGGCGACACCGGTATTTAGTCATGGCCATCAATGCGTGGCATTTTCACATATCTGAGCATCAAACGCTGGGATCTCTAGAGAGCGCGCAACTGTTGTTGGATTTGCTTGAGCTGGAGAGCTACCTTGGGTAAGAACCGTGTACATTGTTTGTTGCTCTTTTTTTGTTAAAACAAAAGTTTTTATTTGAGTGGGAAAACATGCTATTGTTTGTCTTTTAGGACTGTTCCTGATTCAAGGTTTCTATTGAATCTCCATGCCCACAATCCTTTAGATGGACGAGTCCATATGGGATATTACGCTTTCCTAGATTGCCGGCTCAATAATTATAGTTCCCAATTTATCTTTCTGTGTGATGCTGGCCCATATACGAATGTTGGTACCCCGTTGTATTTTCATAACTGCGGTGGATGTGGCGAACGTCACAGGCCTTTCCGTGTAACACATGGTCGCAGACTTTTCCCTCAAGGATGTTTGTGTGTCTATTGTAGATTTTGCTCAGATTTTGTATGTTCAGTTATGACTTTATTTGTGGCTTTGTATTTGGATATATCAATCAGTTGTTTGATGTAGCTATTGCACGTTCATACATGTGATTGCACTTTTGGATGTGATATTTTTGAAGTACTCTGTCATAGAGAAATTTTTTTTTGGACATGGCGGATGTGGAGTACATGGTCGGCGCAGGCTTTTTCCCTATAGTACATGGCCGCAGACTTTTCCCTTTTAGGGATGTTTGTGTGTCTATTTTAGATTTTGTATGTTCAGTTATGACTTTGTTTGCGGATGTGTATTTGGAAAGAGTTTCACAGGAAAGTGTTAGCAGCTGAAATCATTACGGGTACCAATGCTGGTGATAGAACGTTTATTTGAAGGATAACATTCATTTCGACCAACCTTAAACTCCCATTCGACATGAGGAGACGGCAATTTCCTATCCGATTTGGCATTTGGCATGACAATCAATAAGCCACAGGGCCAAACATTGTTTGTTTTAGGGCTGTACTTGGCGACACCGGTATTCAATCATGGCCAACTATACGTGGCATTTTCACATATCCGAGCATCAAACGCTGTTACTTAAGGTTTTCATTTTGCAGAGTGCGTCTAATGCTAGGGGCGAGGAGATGGATAATACTTCTACCACAAATGTTGTGTACAAGGAAGTTTTACAATTGGCAACAGCAAGAGCCTAGGAGTATGACATTGCTCTTTCAAACCCTCTTGAGGCTTTCTTGGGTGGCAAATCTTCATTTCGGTAATCTTTGTATAGGTTTTTTTAAACTTCTTTCAATATTCCAACTGTCATAGGTCTTCGAGAATGTTGGCTATTTACAGAAATATGAACTGAGACGTAATATTTCATGACTTTGTCCTTGATAATGTTTGGATTTCATTTTTCATTTGAGTCATGGGTTTGCAATATACTACAACCTATTTTCTCTTCAAGCCTATTGTTTTTTTCCAGTATATGTAGATCGACACGTGCATTCTTTTTTTGCAATGCGATAGGATGTCTAGGCAGTTCACGTTTGTCATCGAAAATAGGAGCGCAGGTGCAAGGTACATAGCTGCTTGACAACCACGTTTTATGTTGACATGTTTAATAGTATAGTCACTCACTTTTAGAAAAATGCAGATCTTGCGGGCTAGGGATCTCTGGAGAGCGCACAACTGTTGTTGGATTTGCTTGAGCTGGAGAGCTACCTTGGGTAAGAATCGTGTACATTGTTTGTTGCTTTATTTTTTTGTTAAAACAAAAGGTTTTTTTTTCGATTATATGTGAGTGGGAAAACATGCTATTGTTTGTCTTTTAGGACTGTTCTGGATGTAAGGTTTCTAATGAATCTCCACATCCACAACTCTTTGGATGGACGAGTCCATTTGGGATATTACGCTGTCTTGGCTTGCTGGGTTCAAAGGGATGATGGACCACATACCATCACTGTTCGTTGGCTGGGATACGGAAGTATGTGTGGGGACACGAATTTTCTATCGAGGGCAAAATGGGGACTACACGTACACCTATGTGAGCATTGTTGACAGCCCTTTGCGTCTGAGTAAGTACTCTAAAGAATGAGTTGGGTTTTACCAACATACATGTATAAAAGTTTTATGGCTCAATAATTATAGTTCCTCAATTATCTTTCTATGTGATGCTGGGCTAGATACGATTGCTGGTACTCCGTTGTATGTTCGTAGCCGTAGTGGACGCGGCGGATGTGGTGGACGTGGAGTGAATGGCCGTCGCAAGCTTTTCCGTGCAGTACATGGCCGCAGACTTTTCCCTTAGGGATGTTTGTGTGTCTATTGTAGATTTTGTATGTTCAGTTATGACTTTTTTTGTGGCTATGTATTTGGATATATCAATCAGTTCTTTGATGTAGCTATTGCATGTTCAGACATGTGACTGCACTTTTGGATGTGATATTTTGAAGTACTCTGTCTTACAGAATTTTTTTTTTGGACATGGCGGATGTGGAGTACATGGCTGACGCAAGCTTTTCCCTATAGTACATGGCTGCAGACTTTTCCCTTTAGGTATGTTTGTGTGTCTATTGTAGATTTTGTATGTTCAGTTATGACATTGTATGCAGATGGACATATCAATGAGTTCTCTGATTTCACTTTCAGATGTAATATTTTGAAGTACTATGTCGTAGACTTTTTTTTTGGTTAGAATGTGTTGCTGGTTTCAGACATTTTAGCATCTTGAGACCCGGCGGAGCGGGTCGCTAGCCCGTCGTAGACGGGTCAGGTTACTCGTTAATGGTTAATGCATGGACAGGCTCAATTCTACATAGAGGAGGGAAACCAAGGGTCTACAATGGATATATTGCATCTCAATACTACTATGAGACCACTCAACAAGCAACATGGTGATTGGTGCAGCCAGAAATCAGGGCGCTGCATTAACTGGTTAATGCATCGGGTACTTCACATGAACAAGAAGCTCATCAACAGAAGTGAATTGCAGGCACCAATATATTCAATTATGCATGTATGAGAGCAACCACAACTGTGTTGCACTACAGCAGGTCAAAAGTACAGCAATTTAGGGCACGCTGCAATAACAGGTTAATGCATCAGCTTATGCGAAATTGGCCAAGGGAAGGTTGCAGCAGAAATTATAGTCAAAAGAATCATAATGAGTCACTGATCACTTGCCAGCATCAACAAGAATCATTTTATCAGGGCGCTGCAATAACAGATTAATGCAGCGCGCTGCAATAATTCTATATAGTCTAGAACAACAAGGCGTTGCATTACCGATTCTAATTGAATGCTGCTGAAATTTCAACTGAACACCAGCCTTCACAACCTCCCAAAAAACTCTCTCCCAATATGTCTTTTGATACGGAAGACTACATCCTCCGTCACTTCAGCTCCCGTCGTGACAAGGAGGTGGAATTCACCAGTGGACAACCGGAAACCCAATCTCACCTTCCCAATCAGTCAGCAGAAGACGAGGCCCGAGAAATTGAAGAAGCCCTCAGGATATCAGCTCAGGAGGCAGCCGAAAGGCAAAAGAGAAAGGGAAAACCCACCCAAGTGGCACCACAAGAGATGGGGGAACCATCAACCACGAGTGCGGTACCTCACAAAAGAAAAGCAAGCTCAGACACGAGTGCATCCAGCTCCATGTCGGAGAGAGGAATTACCATTACGACACACTCGCCATTGGGACAGGAGTGGGTGGAACGATTGGGTGGCATGGTAGTGCACTCAACCTACATGCTAAACCCCACCACCCGATTCAAGGTAACATACCACACATCAGAATGTTACCAAGCCCTTCAAGACCCCGACGTTGTTCCACACCTAGACGCTTGCGGGCTAGGCAGAATGAAACATAAATTGCCTTGCAAACTGGACATGCGTTACGCAATACAGTTTGTAAAAAACTACAACAGGAACACCAAACAGACAAGGGTCATCTCCGACGATGGACAAGAGAAGGTACTCACACTTAGTGTGGATGCCGTAAGAAATGCATATGGCTTGGAAGTGGTCGCGGAACCCTATGTAGACTTACGGAAGCTTGGCAACAAGTTGGAAGGAGCTGCAACTTACGAAAGCCACAAGCAAAGGGGTGGTGTCAAGTTTGTGGGCATAACACCACATCTTCAGAAGGCAGCACGCGTTCTTCGCCTACTCACAAGGGTTGAGCCGTCGGATCACCACAACATCATTCCAGCCAATCACTTGTTGAGACTGCACAAACCATTACAGCATGTGACTAATTGGGCTGATTATTTCTATCAAAAGCTGGACAAAGTCTGTGCTCAACATAACAACCAGGTCCAACACCCAACGCTGTTAATTTCGCTCATATGTCATCTAGCAGCTTGGAAATTGGACAAGAAGAATTTTGGTTTCGCAGATAGAAACACGGTAGAACTCCAGGAGCTAGTGCCACATCGCCAAAGAAGTTAAAGATAGACCCCGCTGGCAAGATGGCCACAAGAAGCAAAGGAAAAGAAGAAGCCACGACAGAAGCGGCCGAGGAATTAAGAAAACAACAGGAAGAAGCAGCAGCTAAACAATGGAAGGAAATCGCCGAGCAACACCGGCACGACAAGGCTGCAGAGGAGGCAAGACGCGACAAAGAGAAAGAGAAGGGCAAAGCAAAAGTGCAGGAGGAACCAACACTGCAGGAGGAACCGGAGTTTGAGCTCCACCAGTCCCTGCCGACACAACAAGAAATTGACATGGCAAGACTAAACAGTCCCTTGTTGGCATCAACCCTAATGCAAATAATGAGGACAAGAGCTAAATAACAAAACCAAGAGGACAATGCCTTCAAGGCATTAGAAGCAGTAGCGACAACCTCATCTGATAACTACAAGGATGACACCACCTATGAAGAGTACAAAGCTGGACACCCTGATGTGCTGGAACGCAAAAGGAACTTCTTAAAGACTCTGATCCATTTCCAAATGGTGGGGCTACAGATTTTCGAGAGGAACCAGAGTCAACTGCAACAACTGCAAGCCTGCATCAAAAGCTAGGAGGAAATGGAAAGAGCTTTGGAAGTATCCTTAACCAAGGAACGGGTGCTCCAACAGCAGGTACAAGACCTCGAATGCCAACTGCATGAAATCAAGGAAGCACACAGGAAGGCAAAGGAGACAGATGAAGCAACAATACACAGGCTACAACAAGAAAAGGAAGAATTAATTAAAGATCACACAAGAGCACATCCGGCAAGCCTATCAGACGAATCTGTAACTTTACCACAGAACAACAGAACTGGAGGGTGCGTTTCAGCACAAAGAACGATTACTCAGGCAGAAGGAGCAACAGATCTGCGAGCTAGAAGTTCCAAAGATTCCAGTCTCACCGGATGATCAGCTAGAGTCGGAACACAGGATGATAATGCCAACATAGTGAGTTTAGCTCTGGAAAACGGCACGGTTGACCAGATGCTAACTTACTACTTTAACGCCATTATTGCCTCATCTGTACGATATTCCATTGACCTCACTCAACCCCTTCCCCCTCTCCAATTCACCACCTTGCTGGAAAAACATACTTATTATACCCATCCCATTTTTCCCATGTCATTTTTCTGAGGTGATCTATGCCTCGAGGATCAAACCGAGCTTTATCAACTACCTATCCACCCTATAGTACTCAATTTCCGTTCATGGTGCCGTTGTCTATAGAAATCCAATGATTTCGCACCCTCTGAACTTTATTATGGAGCTGTCTAAACCTGCTGACTTGCCGGAATACCCTTATCCGCAAGATCAGATTTTTGAAAGCCAATTTTGGATGCAAACGCAAGGGTGGATCGAGGCCAGCAGGACATGCTACCAATTTTTGATCGATCGAGAAGCTACGCAATATAATCCTATCGGCATCATCATATTGTACAATCGGGTATATGAGTGCCTAAGCACCATGTACACCAATTATACTCCTCGCACGTAGCCTATCCGGAGGGCCGAACCCTCAAAGAGCAGCAAGCGGAATGGGCCATTTTTGCAACACTATAGCCCCCACCGGAGGACCTCACAGTACCAGATATCACTGGAGATGCCAGGGATGAGAAGCGGACGGAATTATGTAGAGCATGGGGTAAGGTCAGGGACGAACACTGTTTGTTCTTCTTTGACGATGGAGCCAAGGCCAACTTTATTTCTCGTGAGCTTGCGGCAAAACTTGGTATCAGGCCAGAGGAGATGGGTCCAACATGCGAGGCCAATATATCCAACCCTGAGCTCTCTATACCGGTTACTCCAGTGATTGGAAAGTTGCGGATTCACATTCAGGATTTTGCGAACACAGAGGAGTTTTACATTATGCCTCTACCTGATTGTGATGTTCTTCTAGGTTATTCCGTGGCATTATGACCACAAGGCGGTGATAGATACGTTTATTTCTCATAGGGGTAAAACCAAGACGCTGATGTTTTTGCATGGGAATATTCAAATATGAAGGGCTTAGATCCTCAGTTATATCAGCATCACATTCACCTCAAGAAAGATGCAATTCCAACCAAGATACACCGGTATAGAATAAATCCACATTTGGCAAAGTTGGTCAAGGAAGAGATTGATCGCTTTTCGCAAGTGGGTTTCATTGTGCCTGTTGGCAACCCGGAGTGGATTTCACCTATTGTCATTGTGCCTAAGAAGAATCTAAAGATCTGCATGTGTGTGGATTACCGCAAGGTCAATGCAGCCACAGTTCTTGATCCTTTTCCTTTACCGTTTATAGATTCTATTCTGGATGATGTTGCAAGACACGAAGTGTATTTCTTTATGGATGGGTTTAGTGGTTATAACTGGATTAGATGGCTCCAGAGGACCAAGCTAAAACCGCTTTTATTACCACATGGGGATTTTCGTATGCACGATGATGTGGTTTGGATTGTGGAATGCTCTAGCCATTTTTAAGAGGGATAGGGATGAGATTTTTGGTCCCTACCTCACATACTTCATACAGGTATTTTTGGATGATCTTAGTGTCTTTAGTGCCCATCTATAGCATATTTAGCATTTACACGTGTTTTCAACGATGATAGGAGGTTTCATTTAGCCTCAATCCAATGAAGTGTGCTTTTGCAGTTAAGAGTGGAAGATTATTGGGTCATGTTTCATTTAGCTTCAATCCAATAAAGTGTGCCTTTGTTGTTAAGAGTGGAAGATTATTGGGTCATGTTATTTCCACAGAGGGTATTGCGATAGATCTTGATAAGGTTATGGCAGTAAAACAAGCATCAGCTCCAGCAACTCCTAAGGAATGTCTTCACTTTCTGGGGAAAATTCATTGGCATAGTCATCATTTACGATTTTTGGCGCATATGAAAATTCCCTTGAATGCAGTAGCTCATGAGGAACCAAAGAGTTTCGTGTGGATGGATGAATGTGATAAGGCATATCAATGGTTGAAGATTCAACTATCATGTACATTGGTGGTTGTACCCCCAAATTGGAAGAATGTTTTCCATGTTTTTGTGGATGCCTTGGACGTGGCCATTGGAATGTGCGAATGTAGGAATACTAGTAGAACCAATACCATCCAGTCTATTATGCTAGTAGACAACTCTCTCTCGCTACTGAAAATAATTATTCCGTCACTGAATGTGATGGTCTGAGAATGGTTTACTCTATTCATAAGTTCTAACATTATTTGCTGGAATGCCCTTTTGTGTTTCATGTAGATCATTTGGCTTTGCTTTATTTGGTCTACCAACAAAACTTGACTGGTAGATTGGCAAGATGGATGCTTCTATTGCAAGAATTTGAGCTCGAGGCCGTTCATCAACCGGGCTCTCAATATGCATTGGCTGATTATCTTTCCCAGTTGGATCCTGGAGAAGCACATGTTAGAGATGCGGACGATTTTTGAATGTCGCACTCTTCATGGTAAATTTAATCGAGCCACTGGATGTGGAGGAAGAGACATTTGATGTTTTGTGGAGTTGGTATGAGGAACTATTTCAACTTTTAACCACAAGAACCATGCCTCAACACCTATCTCACGATCAACACAAATGGATGGCCTTGCGAAGCTATTCTTTGAGATTGTCCTAGGGCAAGTGTATCGTCACAATGTTGTGGACATATTACAACGGTGCATATTACCGCACAAACAAGAATCAGTCATGATAGAGGCCCATTGCGGTGTCTCAGGAGGTCATTTTTTGGGCCTGACTACAACTAAGAAGATTTTGCAAGCAGGATTGTGGTGGCCTATACTTCACTAAGATGCTTGACACTTTGCTCAACAATGTGACGTTTGCCTGCACCTGCATCAACCTATAGAGTGAGATTAGATGCCATTCCAATCAGTTCTTCCTTTGGAACCATTTTAGAAATGGGATCTATATTTTATTAGCCCATTCAAACTAGCTATGGCTAGGACTCGCAATAATTGCTATATCTTAACTACTATAGATTATTCCACCAAGGGGGTGGAAGCTTGGTCTTTGTGGGATAACACTGCAAATTTGGTACCCTAGTGCCTATATAAAGATGTTTTTGCACAGTATGGTTGCCCCAACGAATTGGTCATTGATCGTGGCACTCATTATTTAAATAAAGTAATAAAAAATAAGTCTTCACCATATTATCTACAAATGAATGGCTTGGTGGAGTCCTCTAACAAGACCATTGTGTAGATTCTCACTAAATTGGTCAACCTAAGCCGCACAAATTGGGATGAGAAGCTAGTTGTGCTTCAGTGGGCATATCAGCCATCATTCATAGTAGCAGTGGATTTGACACCATTTTAATTAGCTTTCAGAATGGAAGCTATTATGCCTATTGAGTACATGGTGCCCAATCTCCGCATTGTGGTTTCCAACCAATTGATATCCCAGGAATCCCTTGCGTACCGCATGTAACTGATTGAAGAACTAGAGGAAGACCGATTGTCGAGCTTTTATCTCAATTCGGTTATTCAAGTTGGAGGAAACACCATATTGGCCTAATGTCCAAAAAGAAGATTTTAAAAAGAGGACAATTGGCTCTAGTGTTCAACACCCCACTAGGCAAATTGCCTAGTAAACTAAAGCTGAGGTAGACGGGTCGTTATTGGATTTTCAAGGAGTGTGGTTTGACCTCTTTTTAACTAGCTAATTTGAAGGGCTAGGTGATCCAGTCAATGGTTTTTTATTGTGCAAGTATTATTGTGAGGGGGTAATTAAATGCCCCTTCCCAGTTATAGATGCAAAGGTGGCCTAATGTGATGGAGTAGCCTGTAGATTTTGGAGAGACATTTATGTTGCACGTTGTGCCACAGTTTATGATGATGTGCACTCACTTTAAGGCACACACCCATTGTGTTGTGCTTATCTACTCTTGTGCCTCGTGTTTCCTCATTGTGTTCTTGCACTCTTCGTGGAACTTTGCTCTTTTGGTTGTTTTGCCTTCTTTGCCATCTCTCCTACCTTTGTGAGTACCGTGTCACCACTCTTCTTCCATGTTTCCTTGTGCTATCATGGTTCTTGTCTCTGTGCAAGATGGGTATGCAGTGGATACAGTTTGTGCCTCTCACACCATTGGTGAAGGCGCATGTTATGGCGAGCAACCAGTGGTTGTAGGCGCTACGGATTCATAGCTTCTCTTCTATGGATTGGGAACGAGTTCCCCCTCACCCAGTGGCATTGAGTACTAGGGTGTGCAGGCTACGCTCACCTTGGCACTCATTCATCAACAATTGTTTCTGCTTGTTGATGGTAGAGTGAGCATCCCAAATAAGCTCACATCCCACAAGCTCGCCCTTGAGTTTGACGCACCTGTGAAGGGTGAGCACAAACTCAGTTAGATGAGGGATGACTATGCCCGGGAATGCTATTGGTGGTTCTTGGAGACTCTGTGGCTGAACGCCAAAATCTACACGATTTCCATCATTGCCTGAAACACTCTGTATTATACAAAGGAGTTGAAGAAAAAAGTAGCATGGGCGATGCTCTTTAAGAGAAAGCTTCAGTAGGAAGCTGCTTCGATCGTGAAGGCCAAGAATAGGGCAAGCAACCTCAACTACAAGATTGGTTAATTCTTGGTGTTACTATTTCCATTGAATGATGTGTTCAATGTAATTTTATGACTCTCAATCGTGATTACAATTCTTGTGCTGGAAGGTTCGGTCGAGCCACCTAGACCCTAACCGAGATAGCTCTTCTACTAAAGAGGAAATGGAGCTGCCATGCCATGTTTGCCAAAGGACGAAAGGTCTAAGTGGTAGTGGTGAACGAGTTCTATCGTTATTGTGCCACGCACAAGCAACAGGTGTCATCAATACAGCACCTATATCTCATGCAAGACTTGATAATCCAGTTGTGTTGCCTCCACCTTCACCACTAAACCCAAATGTAATTCCAGAATGGGTGGATCAACTCACGTCTGGGAGTATCCATGTTCACTATGTGCTCTAGACCTCTTCACCAACTGCAAAGCTAGCCATTCCACTAGTTCCACGTGTATCTCTAGTAGTTCCTTCTATTTCAGCAACACCTGGATGCGCTTTAGGTCTTTTGTGATACACATGATTTGAAGGTTAACCTTGGGAAAACTAAGGTCATGATCTTCAATACCTCCTGACTGGCCATGCACTGTGAGCAGTTCCTCTTCGCCGGCGATCCAGTTGAGATAGTTGGCTCCTTTTTTTTTTTTTTCAAAAAGTATATTACTTGAAAACGGGAGTACAAGAAGGCCTTAAGGCCGATGGGCTGCAATCACAAAGCGGATGCAGCCCAAGATAAGCTCACAATCAGAAATACAAGCCTCTCAGGGCATGATCAGCTGTGTGTGGACAAACAACCACATCGGGGGCGAATATTGCCGCTGAAGACTCTGAGCAAAGCGCTGGAAGAATAGCTCCTGATGATCCCAGTCACGAAAGAAACGTCGTCTCTTTTCCTTCCCTGCCCGAGAGTCTCCCTGAATCTGATCCCACTGACCCTTGAGCGTGTGAATGATCGTGCTCTAGGTGTCAGCTAGGGTTTGAGTCACAGAAGATGCTTGGTCTCCTAGATTCTGCGAGCATCTGGAGGTCCAGATGTGCCAGCCCACAATGGTCCCGATGATCTCCCAAACTGGGTGCCGGGTCATTGCTCCTGCATGTGTCTCTATCAACTGCCAGGGGAAGCTCTCCATGTGTGCCCAGGTACCTTGAGTGATGAGAAAAACTAGATCCTGCTGTGAAAACGCATAGGCCAGGTGGTGCCCCATCTCAGTGCTGCACCAACAAAAGGCCCCCCAGGTGACCGATCCTAACTCGGGTGCAACCCGCGCTAAGATCCCCATGGCTCTCTTCCACACTGCATGAGCGTGTGGACAACCCCATAGGCAGTGCTTCAGGGACTCCTCATCCTGCTGACACATCTGGCAGTGCCCCTCCTGACCCATCTGTCTCAACCAACTCCCCACCGGTGGCCCCTTATGGACCACCATCCAGAGAAAGTACGAAATCTTCCTCAGCCGCCAGCTAGCCCATAGGGTCTTCCAGAACGTACGAAGGAAGACCAATGAGATCCCCTGAGCATGCCATCTGTGTGTATCTGTGTGTAGCCTGTGCTGAAGAGCCCCTAGGGCATGCCTATCGATGTGCGCACTATATGTGAAGAAAGGAATAGGCTCTCCGAAGCATCGAGTGGAGGCCAGCACCTCTCCCCTAGATCCTGGCACTCTACCTCTGCCAGGGTGCGGCCCTCCCAAATCCAAAGTCTCCAGTCCTAGGCCTACTCGATCAAGGGATCTAAATGCCATTCTTTCTCGTGCAGCCCTACAATGTGAAGGCGTTGCCAGGAAAGCAAAGGGTCGATCACGGCACCACCGCTCTGAAGGCAGCTACCATCTATGATGGAGAAGAACTAAATCAAGGAGTCCGAGACCTAGCCCGTGACTACCAATGGAATGCCTCTCGGTGTAAATTGCCCTAGCCACCTCATATCACCTGGGAGAAGCCGTCTGGTGACTGTGGGAAGCCTCCACTCGGCAAGGATGGCAGCGTCTATCTCTGCACGCCGAGCCTAGATCCCCGCCTCGTACCTGCTGCTGCTGCTAGCTCGTCTGGGTCCATCTGCCTAAAAATGTCCCTCCAAACCTAGAGCGACATTCATCCTCTACCAATTAACCACCTGCCTGAAGATTTGCATGGAGGGAGTAACCCAACACAGCATGCAGCTACTTAAATGATTTGCGTGGAGCAAGTCCGATTGGATTCCATTGCTTAAGAATTGCTTTTTGTTGTTCGGTTTGTGAGCTCTATGCTTGCATCATTCAAAGTACTTCTTCAACGTGAAAATTCATCCAAGAATGAAGAGACGGGATGGGGTACTTCTTTTGCTTGGAGTTATTACTTTAAGAAATTTGAGGACTTTTGCAGAACGATGTCATCACCTGGTGCAACCTTTCTAGGTGGCCAAGCACCACAGATTTCGGCCCTTGCTCAAACCCAGCAGTTTTGTGGCACGTGTCCACCTACCTCCACCTACCCACGAGATAATTTGTGTCGCCACGTAGTGATTATGCACCTTGGAAATTGCATGTTTAGCAAAAATTATTTGTGAAAAACTGATGCATTGCATTCCAGGCTGCTAAATACACTATCAAACATCCATAAAAACATAAATAACACAAGTCAAAATTGTGCCCCCGTACTCAAAATCACCACTTGAATCTATCACAAATTGACTTAAAACTCAACAAAGAGCGTCTACAGCTCTTGGATAACACCTTGAAATTGCAAAAGACTCCAATTGAAAATTTGGGATTTTGTGCCCCTATGAGTCTACAAGGTGAGAAAACCTCATGCTGGCAGAATCTGCCCAGATCTGCCCAGACACTTAAACACTCCAAAAAAAGCACAAGTCAGGCAGTAGAAAACCTGCAAACCTTCTTCTAAGAGGCTTGTTGAAAATTGACCAAGGCAGAAGTGTAGCCCCACCGTGGCTATGGTGCCACCATCGTCTGTGCCCCCGTAGTGGTATAGCCACGCCGTGGCCACATAGTATTGGAAGTATCCAAACACAACAAAAATCATCCCCCAAAGGCAAAAACAAGTTCAGTGGTCTGTTTACTAGTGCAAATCTCCTCAATTGCTAGGAACAGCTCTACTGGTACTACCTGCGCGCTGTTGCTGGACTCTCTCTTTACTCCGTTCTTCTCATCTGCAATCTTCTTCTGGCACTCATTCTGCTTGTGCCCTGCCTTGTTGCAATAGAAGCACTTGATCTTCTTCTTTCTCTTTTTATCATCAGAAGAAGATGGGTTACCAGAGTCCTTACCCTTACCTTTCTTTGATCCAGCCGAGAAAGCCGAATCTTCTCCAGTCCTCATCTTTTGATGCATCTTCTCCTCCAGAAGCATTGTGCTGAAATCCTCAAAGTTGAGGGGTGGGTTTTTGTTCTGCGTATTCAGTGCCGTAACAAGACCGTCGTACTTTGGTGGGAGAATCCCTATGCACCCTCGTGCTAGATTCTCACTGGTGATGGTGATGCCAATCGCAATCATCTGATCGCGCAGATTCTTCACCCTGGTGATGAACTTCTCTGCCGTTTCAGACTCATATAATTTCTCATTCGCGAGTTGAGTCTCCAGATTCTGAATTCGCGTTTGATTCGTGGTCTCGTACTGATTTTTCAAGACCGTCCATGCCTCCTCCACTGTGGTGACATGTTGAATTAACGCCATGACAGAATCACTTACACTGCAGACAATAGAACACAGCACATCTACATCTCTTCTTGTCCACACGAGAATCTCATCCGCAGTTGGTACTATCTATTGTCCTGCATTGGCTGGATTTGATCTCGCAACCGGCTTCACGTCCACCCTAGTAGTAGTATCCCAAAGCTCGTATGCACTTAGGATGGTCTTCATCTTGAACTTCCAGAGTGGATAGTTAGTACTGTCCAACTTTCCGCTTTCGCCGAACGGTGGGATTCGCAGTCTTGCGGGCTGGGCCATCTCTCACAATTTGCTTGCAAACAGAAACACGCTACCAAATTTCTTGCTAGAGCCCAAGCTCTGATACCATGTAAGAAAACAATACAACATCTGTGCTCAACAGATAACAGGATCTCGTATGCAAGAGAGAAAAGTAGATAGTATGGAGAATCTTGGATTATTGATAGTGGTGCATCGTGTCACATGACCAGTCGGAAGGATTGGTATACCTCTCTACATCCGGTAGGGAATGACATCCTGGTAGCAGTCGGCAATGATGCAAAAGAGTCCAACAGAAGAGTCCAGCAACGGCGCGTAGGCAGTACCAATAGAGCTATTCATAGCAATTGAGGAGATTTGCACGGAGGCAGTTCATGTACCTGCCGATGAACCTTGGATTATTAACAGTGGTGCATCGCGCCACATGACCAGTCATAAGGATTGGTATACCTCTCTACATCCGGTAGGGAATGATATCCTGGTAGCAGTCGGCAATGATGCAAAATGTCTAGTAAAACGGAGTAAAGAAAGAGTCCAGCAACAGCGCGCAAGCAGTACCACTAGAGCTGTTCGTAGCAATTGAGGAGATGTGCACGGAGACAGTTCATGTACCTACGGATGAACCTTGAATTATTGACAGTGGTGCATCGCGCCACATGACCAGTCGGAAGGATTGGTATACCTCTCTACATCCGGTAGGGAATGACATCCTGGTAGCAGTCGGCAATGATGCAAAAGAGAAAGAAGAAGATCAAGTGCTTCTATTGCAACAAGGCAGGGTTCAAGCAGAATGAGTTCCAGAAGAAGATTGCAGATGAGAAGAACGAAGTAAAGAAAGAGTCCAACAACAGCGCCGCACAAGCAGTACCAGTAGAGTTGTTCGTAACAATTGAGGAGATTTGCACGAAGGCAGTTCATGTACCTGCAGATGAACCTTGGATTATTGATAGTGGTGCATTGCGCCACATGACCAGTCGGAAGGATTGGTATACCTCTCTACATCCGGTAGGGAATGACATCCTGGTAGCAGACGGCAATGATGCAAAATGTCTGAGTCTGAAATTGCAGAGAAGTTCATCACTAGGGTAAAGAATGTGCATGATTAGATGACTGTGATTGGCATCACTATCACCAGCGAAAATCTAGCACAAAGGTGCATACGGATTCTCCCACCAAAGTACGACGGTCTTGTTACGGCGCTGAATACGCAGAACAGAAATCCGCCCCTCAACTTTGAGGATTTCAGCGCAATGCTTCTAGAGGAGGAGATGCGTCAAAAGACGAGGACTGGAGAAGATTCGGCTTTCTCGGTTGGATCAAAGAAAGGTAAGGGTAAGGACTCTGGTAACCCATCTTCTTCTGATGATGAAAACAGAAAGAAGAAGATCAAGTGCTTCTATTGCAACAAGGCAGGGCACAAGCAGAATGAGTGCTAGAAGAAGATTGCAGATGAGAAGAACGGAGTAAAGAAAGAGTCGAGCAACAGCACGCAGGCAGTACCAGTAGAGCTATTCGTAGCAATTGAGGAGATTTGCACGGAGGCAGTTCATGTACCTGCAGATGAACCTTGGATTATTGACAGTGGTGCATCGCGCCACATGACCAGTCGAAAGGATTGGTATACCCCTCTACATCCGGTAGGGAATGACATTCTGGTAGCAGTCAGCAATGATGCAAAAGTTCACTTGCGGGTGGATATTGAGGGGGGGTGTTAGATATCAATGCTCCACTCTCATGTAACTACGCGGGAACCAGCTAACTCTACTTGTAAGCCTGCCATATGAGGAGAAGGCATTCGAGTAGCTCGGTTATCCGGTAGGTTTTGGTTTGGACACTAGATGGGGACCATGTGTGGCTTGATGGTTGGATGGCTTCAGATAGAGTTGGCACACTGCCAACTGGGCTACATGCAAGTGCAAGAAGGCATCCCATGACGGATCGCGCTGAGGGTAGATGAAGCATTTCCCGAGGCAACCCACTCTTGGGTTGTGGGACCCGTTTGGAGCCCCAGATGATCTCGGATGGCTCTGGGCCGGACGGAGTCTGTAGGTTAGTTGCTCTTTTCTACGCCACGGTTCTAACGTGTGGTCGGTGGCCTATTTTGGGACTGACCTCCAGTCGGCCGTTTTGGGCTGACTAGGTCGGTCTTCCAATTAGGTCTAACCGACTACGACTGGTGGCTATATAAGAGCAAGCCCGTGAAGCCCATCATCATCACTGGCTACAGCAACCCTGATTCCTTAGCATCCAGCCTCCGTCCTCTACTGTTTCTAGCATGCCATCGAAGCTCCTCACACAGGAGCGCACAGTTGGGAGGCAGCGCCATCTATTGTATCAGTTTTATAGTAATCAAATTTTTGATTCTCCATACTATCTGCTTTTCTCTCTTGCATACGAGATCCTGTTATCTGTTGAGCATAGACGTTGTTCTAACCTCGGTGTGTGGCTCTACAAATGGTTGAAAGGCGCTTGATAGGTTAGCATTGGCAACACTTGGGGAAATTCAATCCCCAAAACTCATTTTGTGAAGTATTTGATGCGATGTGGTGGGGAGATAAATCTGCCCAAATATGGGTGGATTAATTTAGACCAAGGGCCCAAAGGTCTATACTTTGTACTCTCCGTTTTTGTGGCCATTGTAAAAAATTCTATGAATACAGAATTATTTACTTTTGGCATGGGCATGGATGAGGGATCTTCGGTGCAGGAGCACATAACGAAGGTGAAGGTTCTACGAAATCAACTGGCTGCGATAGGTCAGACAACGAGCTCGACTAGGATGGCAAGGCTATTGCTAGAGAAACTTCCCAAGAGCTACAATAGTTTCTATACGGGCACTGATTACTTTCAAGCAATTAGTGCCTTCATTGTTGCAACAGGAAGCTTAGGAAAAGAGGCTCGAGGGTTCACATGACACGGCCTTGATAGCTCAGGATAGGGGCAAGGGCAAGAGCAATCCTAGCAAAGGCAAGCCCAAACAGGAAAAGAGATAGGAGCAAGGGCAAGGGCAAGGGCAAGAGCAATCCTAGCAAAGGCAAGCCCAAACAGGAAAAGAAAACTGATGGAGGAGCGGACTCTTCATACGAAGACAACAAGAAGAAAAGGAAGCATGGAAGGAAGTGCTTCTACTGTGATCAGCCAGAACATCTTGTGAAAGAATGTAGGAAGAAAAAGGCTGACCAGAAAGGGAACGGGGCCGGCTCAGAGTCAGCAGAAGCTAATGTCACAGAAGAGCTATTCTTGGTGACCTCTCTGAGTGTTGCCGAGGTATGCTCTGTGATCTAGATGTTACAGTGATGATGGCTGACATAAAGAGATGGTTAGGTGTGGAGATAGATATCTCAGACAGTGTTGGGTGCTCATCAGAGTACTCAGTTGGGGACATTGACAAAGATGAGGTTTCATCAACAGAACCAGAGTCTCAGGAGTCAGGAGGATGCTGTGAACGAGAGGGGGACAATCTGGGGTCATTTTGAGAGGGGGTGTTGGACTGGGCATCTCCCCATCTAAGGTGAGCCAGGAGACAACCCTTGTAGGAGAGATTAGATCATGGTGGGTGCAGTGCATGAGAACAAGGTGTATGCACTGCATTAGATCTGGAGATGTACCTGCAGGAATGGTGGATATTGGGCAGCCAAGAAGTGTCCAGAAAAGAGGTCGACATGCCAGATGCAAAACTGTAGACCAAAAGCATGGATTAGGACCCAGACATAGCAGGAACAGGAGGAACTTGTCAATGTCGGTAGCAAGATCAGCACTGGAGCCAGGAGAAGCAAGGAACAGAGCAGATCTGGAGGAGAACATGGCTGAAAGCTGGTTGGCAGCCTTTAGGGTAGATCCGGGGCCATGGAGCAGGCAGTTGGTAGGCTGGAGGGATAGGATACAGTGGCAAGAACCTTGGGGAGGTAGGCGATCTGATTACTAGCCAGTTGGGGGAGTTAGACAGGAGAAAAGGTGGTCGGCTAGATCTAGCTCACCTGAATTGGGGCAGTTTGGGGCCTATTTAAGTAGCCCTGGGTAAGTCGTCGTTATGCAAGTTTTGGCATCATTGCTACAGAAGATAGGGGCCTATTTAAGTGGCCCTTGCGTCAATCATTGTTATGCAAGTTTTGGCATCATTTCTGCAGCAGACAATAGAGAGTCGCACACATCTGTAGGGCTCTGTCAAGGTCGAGTGGAGCTGATTTGTGGTGCAGATCTCAGGCTGGTACAGCAGCAGATTTTGGGGCAGATCTGAAGCAGATCTGGAAGCAGACAGGAGCAGTAGTAGCAGCACTCTTCAGGCTACTCAGGGAGGAAGAATTGGGGCTGTCTGGGCAGCAAACTGAGCTTGCCAGTAGCACACATTTTGGTTGTACATTCAAGACATCAAACTGTATAGATCATCCAGACCTTTGGGGCTGATAGTAGAAGAACATATTGGTATTGTATCTCGCTCTGGTTTATGAGCAAACAAAATAAATATGTTGCTTCTATATCTCGTTCTCTTTGCTAGTTTGCATATGGTTGTTTAAGAAAGTTCTGAATTCTCCGATTAGCCCTGCTTTGTGATTAGTCCAGAGTATCCATATGTAATTCTGCTGTGTGAGCAACCCGGAAGGCTAGCTATAGGCTTTTCTAACATAAAAGATGACAGACCTATCCTTTCTCTGGGCGGGCACACCCACAACAGAGGCCCTCACTCTCTACTGTCACCTAGAGATGATAACGTTAACATTGGGGCAAAATAAATGCATAAGGAAGGTGATTCTAGGGGTTGAGGTTGGAGGAAGGGTGTGCTGGAAATTGAGGACTAGAGGAACGTTGGAGGATGTGGCACAAGGCTGAAGAGAGTGCTGAAGGTGGCCACTAGAGAAACCTTGGTGGAGGTGGCTCAAGGCTGAAAAGAGAATGCTCAAGGTGGCTGGAGGGAGGCTAGCATAGAACATTTCGGGGATGTCAAATGCCAGAATGGGAACGCTTTAGGAAGGGGGAATGTGGGAACGTGAACAGGAGCACCACGCCATATGACAAATCATATGTCACATCATGATTTGACTTAAAAGTAAACTTGAACATGAAAGAAAGTTACTTTTTAGTACTCATAGCTCTAAAGTTTAAAGTTTGAAGCTATAAATGCTAAAACAACGAAAGGAAGGAAGATGTGAGAGTTTCATGTCAAGGGCAACAAGCTGGGAAAGAACAGGTTGAGAGGGAACGAGTTGAGAAATAATAGGTTGTGGGAATGTGTTTGACGTTTTGGGTGCTATTCCTAATTGTTCCAGCTTGTAACACGGTGTTTTGGTTTCCAATGGTGTTTCAAGAATTTCAGTTTGCCTGGAACGCCCAGAAAAATCCGTTCCAGGAAGGGGAACAGAGCTCCCTTGTAACTACGGAGGTAACAGCAGGTGAGGTGAAGGTTGAAGGAATGTATCTCTATGTGTTGACTTTGTGTATGGAACACTGGGGTGCTGGCAATAGTGATACAACTCTGATTGTCACATAGGATGGATTAGGGTCCATCTATCAAAATCAAACAATTGACACGTTGTGTGTTGCATGCGGCCCTCTAGTAGGCTGCTATTTGCTGGGGTGAAGAAGTATCCAGAAGTGGAACGTTGAGTATCAAGATCACACTGCAATTTGAGTTGCTCCATCCTCGAGTAACGTGGGATGTATGGCTCTTCCTATGGCATAGAATAGGTTGATGTTGCGGGCACCTTGCAAATACCACAATATGTGCAAGCGAGCATATTGATGTGTCTTTAGAGTGGTTCCCACAAAGGAGGTTGACAACCCCATAGAGAAATTGAGATCCAGTCAAGTATTGAGGAGCCTTATCAATGAGCCGATCAACTTGCGATATTGAGAAGCGTTTGCAGGCTTGCAAGGATCGTGGGCGGTGTATTTGACATTTGGTTCCATAGGGGAGGAGATAAATTTGCACAAGGCCTCCAACAGCTCAAGGACATATCGTTGCTAAGAGATGAAGAACCCCGTTCGCATTTGCCATATCACCTAGCTAAGAACAAAGTGCAAGAGACCTAGGTCATTATCTCAAACGCACGTGATAGAGCACCCTTGGTGAGGACAATGTGTTGCTTGCTGATGGTTGCTAGTGAGGACGAGGCCATCTACACAGAGGATGTCAGGGTTTCAACACTAGACTCACAGTAGAAGTACAGGTTGTGATTAGCCAGGGACTATTGAAAATGTGTTTGGAGGAAGTTTCAATATGCCGATTCCTAGCCTGAAGAGCTTGCTTAAGACTATACAAGACTTTTTGTAACATGTACACAATGTCAGCAGAATTTGGAGGAGCCTCAAACTTGGGATGCCACTCAACATAGACCTCCTCTTGTAGATGACTATTCAAGAACGCAGACTTAATATCCATATAGAAGACCAGCTACCGGTGATGAGCGGAAAGAGTAAAAATAGTTCATATGGTACTTCATCCATGTAGCTTGTCAAGGTTTATTTGTTGGCCCATTTTTGAGTTGTTTAGGTCTAGATATGTTCAAATGTGCATTTGATTCCCAAAAGTGAAGGGGTAGAGTGGTCTAGAATAAAAATTATACAAGTTATTGTCCATTTAAAAGTTATTGGCCATTTAAAAGACTTGACTTTTCTTCTTTTTTTAGTCAACTTTATTTTTGAAAGAAGCTTTGATGGCGTGCTGGAAACAGTAGAGGACGGAGGCTGGATGCTAAGGAATCAGGGTTGCTGTAACCAGTGATAATGATGGGCTTCACGAGCTTGCTCTTATATAGCCACCAGTTGTAGTCGGTTAAACCCAATTGGGAGATCGACCCAGTCGGCCCAAAACGGCCGACTGGAGGTCGGGCCACCAACCACACGTTAGAACCGTGGTGCATAATAGAGCAACTCACCTATGGTTTTCGCTCGGCCCAGCCGTCCGGGATCATCTGGGGCTCCAAATGGGCCCCGCAACTCGAGAGTGGACTGTGCCCCGAGAAATGCTTCGTCTACCCTCAGTGCGGTCAGTCATGGGATGCCTTCCTGCACTTGCATGTAGCCTAGTTGGCAGTGTGCCAACTCTATCTGAAGTCATCCAGCCATCAAGCCACACATGGCCCCCATCTGGTATCCAAACTAGGACCTACCGGATAACCGAGCTACTCAAATGCCTTCTCCTCATATGGGGGACTTACAAGTAGAGTTAGCTGGTTCCCGCATAGTTACACGAGAATGGAGCATTGATATCTAACAAGCCGAATCTTCTCCAGTCCTGGTCTTTTGATGCATCTCCTCCTCCAAAAGCGTTGCGTTGAAATCCTCAAAGTTGAGGGGCGAATTTTTGTTTTGTGTATTCAGTGCCATAACAAGACCATCGTACTTTGGTGGGAGAATCCATATGCACCTTCATGCTAGATTCTCGCTGGTGATGGTGATGCCTCGCTGGTGATGGTGATGCCAATCATAGTCATCTGATCGCGCAGATTCTTTACCCTGGTGATGAACTTCTCTGCCGTTTCAGACTCAGACGGTTTCTCGTTCGCGAGTTGAGTCTCCAGATTCTGAAATCGCGTCTGATTCATGGTCTCGTACTCATTTTTCAAGACCGTCCATGCCTCCTCCCCTATGGTGACATGTTGAATTAACGCCATGACAGAATCACTTACACTGCAGACAATAGAACATAGCACATCTGCATTTCTTCTTGTCCACGCGAGAATCTCATCCGCAGTTGGTACTATCTGTTGTCCTGCATTGGCTGGATTCAGTCTCGCAACCGGCTTCACGTCCACCCCAGTAGTAGTATCCCAAAGCTCGTATGCGCATACGATGGTCTTCATCTTGAACTTCCAGAGTGGATAGTTAGTGCCGTCCAACTGTCCACTTTCGTCGAACGGTGGGATTCGCAGTCTTGCGGGCTGGGCCATCTCTCACAATCCGCTCACAAACAAAAACACACTATCAAATCTCCTTGCTAGAGCCCAACTCTGATACCATATGTAAAAAAACAGTACAACGTGTGTGCTCAACAGATAACAGGATCTCGTATGCAAGAGAGAAAAGTAGATAGTATGGAGAATCAAAAATTTGATTACTGTAAAACTGATACAATAGATGGCGTTGCCTCCCAACCGTTCACTCTTGTGTGAGGAGCTTCGATGGCGTGCTGGAAACAGTAGAGGACGGAGGCTGGATGCTAAGGAATCAGGGTTGCTATAGCCAATGATGAATATGGGCTTCACGGGCTTGCTCTTATATAGCCACCAGTAGTCGGTTAGACCCAACCAACCCAATCAACCCAAAACAGCCAACTGAAGGTCGGGAAATAGGCCACCGACCACACGTTAGAACCGTGGCGCAGAAAAGAGCAACTAACCTACAGTTACCATCCGGGATCATCTGGGATCATCCGGGATCATCCGGGGCTCCAAATGCGGGTCCCACAACCCGAGAGTGGGCTGCTCTAAAAAATGCTCCGTCTACCCTCAATGCGGTCAGTCATGGAATGCCTTCCCGCACTTGCATGTAGCCAAGTTGGCAGTGTGCCAACTCTATCTGAAGCTGTCTAGCCATCAGGCCACACATGGCCCCCATCTGGTGTCCAAACCAGGACCTATCGGATAACCGAGCTACCCAAATGCCTTCTCCTCATATGGGGGGCTTACAAGTAGAGTTAACTGGTTCCTGCATAGCTACACGAGAGTGGAGCATTGTAGTTACACGAGAGTTGCCCTAATGCATTGAGCTCCAAATAGCTACATTAAATATTTGGACAACTTGCAGCATGAACTCTGCTACACCACCCAATTCCCGCGTGGTATCCTTTTATGCTCCCTTACATCTTGAACTCTCAGGAGAATCGACCAGTCGGCCGTTTGAATACAAGAAAGAGGAGAATCAATAAGAAAGAGTTAGCTAACAGTTGTTTCAAACAGAGTTAGAATCAGACTTGGTTTTGGAATCTAAATAGGAATCATAATTTTAGTGAATTGAATTTGAGTAAATTTTGATTGATTGATTGAAGTTGGTAGCTCATGATTATTTGTACAAAGCCATCGGGCTTGCATGCTAATAGTGGAGTGTGTAGTAAATTTACAGCCACCAAGCTAGCCCATGATGCTTGAATTCAAGCTAAGCAATGGAAAGTGGATCGAGAAATGGCTTGATTTTTGAGTGATTGAAGGTAGTGTCTCATGAATAATTATTTAGAGAGTGCATCCAATGATTGTTTAGAGAGTGGAGTGCTGGTTCATGATTGTAGACTTTGGTTGGAGTTGGAGAACCAGCTTAATGAATGACTTTAGGTTTTCAAGAACCAATGTGGAAATACAATTTCCTTTAGTTTACGATTAGTTGCAAACAATACTAAAATAAAACTAGTGTGGTGAAAAAAAATGGGCACGTGGTCTTTCTCCAAAAACCAATGTGACTGGTGCTATGGTTTTTTCTCACACATTAATGCAATGGTTTACCCAGTGTCGTGGGATAACCTATAGAGATAAGTGATATGGTTGGACTGCCAGTGTGTTGTGACATGTGTTGTATTGATGAGAGCTATGTAGTGATGCTTGTAGAGCTCCACCAGTAGATTTTGTCACCACATTGTTAGCTTGGTGGTCATTAAGCGTGATCATAAAAAGCTTATGGAGTAAATGCATACTGTGACATGTGTCAAGCTTTGTAGTGTTCAGAAGATAGAATTTCAATAGTCATTATTATGCTAGAATGCCAAGAAAAACACAGATGAGAGTGTCCTTATATTATATTACTTGAAAATTATGAAATTCAATGAAAGATTGGCAAGGCCTTTTTCATTGTCGCTATGTTTCCATTCATGTGCCATGTAATAAATTTTGTCTTTCAAGGCCTTTTTCATTGTCGCTTCAATGTTTCCATTCAGTGAAGAAAATAAAGCAAAGATTCTTGCCATCAAATGGTTACAAAGTAGAGTACATAGGTGTGAGAAACCTGAGATTCATCTCTTGGCCTTGATGAATCTCCTTATCAAAACAGGAGTCCTACAGCACCTAGTAGAAATCGAAACTTCAGAAACCGTGGTCTTCATCAACATGATATCAGCCTCATACTTAGAGTCGGGAGTCTACAATGTTGGCTCCGATTGCATTTGGCTTGATCACATTGGCACTATTGATGTCCACCAGGAGTTTACTACTAACTAGGGTCTCAATTTAAGCCGCATCACTATTCCTATCGGCTATGCAGAACCCATAATAGATGATGACCCCCACGCATCTGAAATGTCCCAAGGGTCCCATAATTCTCAAGACACCAAGGGGTCTAAGCCATACTTTATGCATAAACTTATTGAAATTACGCATAAACTTGTCAGGATTATGTCATAAAGTTATTAGAATTATGCATAAAGTTGTTGAAATTACTCATAATTTTAGCCCCTCAAAATTACGTGTAAAGTTGTTGACAGGTCTATAAAGTTGTTGACAGCTCTATAAAAGCAATAGTCCCTCTCATTTTTCACATAATTTTGCTATCCAACCCCTACCAAAACTCTGCCAAAATCACGTCCGAAATAATAAAAAACTAATCAACGAACACTTCCCAACCTCTAAACATCACCTAACATGCACTCCCATCCCGCAACCATCACCATTTTTATATTGACATTATTGTTGCAGTTCACAATGGTGAAAACCATCAAAGTCAGCTTTGAGGAAATGGCCATGGAAGGAGGCCATGGACTTCACTTCCAAGACCCCACCGACCAAGCCTTGGATGCCGATGAGCTCATGGACATGGCCACTCGCTCTAGTGAGCCATTAGGTAAAGGGGCCCCCACTGACGCAGGCTTCATCATCCTTGCCACACAAAAGAGTACTCCAAAAATCTCTAAATGGAGATAACAGTCAGTCTAGGATCAGCCTATGGATCGGTAGACCCTCGAACAGGATTCGTTGATGGAACTCCAAGGGCATGTAGTCCACTCTTGCTACACATTGGAGGACTCCAGCACCACATTCTAGTTAGTATACTACACTCCAGAGGCATTCCAAGCACTCTAGGACCTAGCTGTCAAAGAACATTTAGCTCGCACCAATTTTGCAGGGATGGCAGTTCGATCTATACAGGGTTTTCCATTTTTGTGCTAACTTCATCGCATGCACTGGTCAGGTTCATATCCCCGAACAAAAATTATTGAAATACTGTACTACTCTCAAACCCATGTGTCCCTTTCCATAACATCACTGACGACAACCTCCACAAGGCAGTCGGAGCCCTTCCACTCCTCACCAAGGTTCAATGGACCAATCATCATGTGGTGATTCCACAAACAATGCTAGCTAGGCTATTATTGAAATACGCAAGGTGTAATTGGGTAGGATATTTCCACAAAGAACTCATTTTGGCTTGCTCCGAGCATAAGTACAAATTGGGCAACCTTTATGTTATCTAGTTCATGATATATGAGCTTGCTGAATGGGAGTTAGAACCACCAGTCTTTAGCTTGGTCAAAGATCCTATCACCTCACTAGCAAAGGTTGTAGTAGCACCCCGACCTAAGAGGGCTCACATTGAAGAAGTGCCAGAAGCCGCCACCCCAGAGGCCGAACACCCCCTTCAGGCTCGAGTCGGGAGCCAGGAGAATAGGGAACGGGCAAAAAGGATTCGAAGAAGATTGGCAAATGAAACTACACGATGAGCGACTGAAAAAGCCCGCAAGGAGACCAAAGCCCGAATTTCATGTAGCAAGTAGACGATATATCTATCTTACTAACCTTGAGATCCATCTATAGGAAGTAGGTCCCTCTACAACACTACTCCCTCCACTCATAGCACCTCAAGCAAAAATCTAGGCCATGCTTGTAGCTTTTTAGCAGATCAACTCAATACCATATCAAAGCAAGGATGCATATCACACGCATGTCCTCCATCGGAACACTGCTCGAACCACTGAAGCTACATTCATGGACCTGATGATTGAGATGGTGGAGAGGAGCAAGGTCATCTTCAACCACAAAGACCAAGAGATGGAGGCCCTCCAAGATCAAGTCGCAAGACTGAGCTTGGAAAATAATAGGTTAAGAAGCGCCAAAACTAAGGTCGACAAAGACCTCATCTTGATCCAAAGGACACTCCAGGAGTAAAGGGTGATGAACCTTTTAAAGCTATGGCCACCAAGCAGCTCCAAGATAGTACTTCCCACATTACAAAGCTCACGACCTGACTATAAAGGAGAGTGTTGAAGAGGTAAGAGGGAATATATTTTACAGGATATGTATGCATGGCTTCTGGGGTAGCCATATGGTGATGAGTGGTGAGGGTGGTAAGGTCTTCTAGCGGGGGCTGTAGGGCTGTAAAAATTTCCCATTTTGCTTGTTGCTCCTCGAAGGTTTGGCCCTCTAGATAAGCTACATGCGAGGTATCATATTTATTAGTATAGTCGGTGTACATGGTGCTAAGGCACTCATATACCCGATTGTACAAAATGATTATGCTGATTGGACTGTATTGTGTCACCCCTCGATCAATCTAGCCTAGGGTCAAGTGGACGTTTTGTACAGCATGTTGCCTCCATGTTTTGTATCCAGTCGTGTAAGCTTTGAAGAGCATTAATCTTGCTTTTGTTGGCTAAAATGCTCTAAGACGATATATGGCCTGTTTTTTAGGGCATTTTTGGTGGGCAGAGCCTGTCCACTTGCTCCTCATTTAAGCCACGTGTGCTCAAGCTCTGACTGAAGCTCGACTTTGGTCCGTAAGGAATGGAAAGAACAGATTTTAGAGTAGCATGCTACAGCTAGATTCAAGCAGATTCACCTCTCTTGAGAGATCTCAGGATTCTCACACCTATGTACTCTACTTTGTAACCATTTGATGGCAGGAATCTTGCTTTATTTTCTTCATTGAATGGAAACATTGAAGCGACAATGAAAAAGTCCTTGAAAGACAAAATTTATCATGTGTAATGAAAGATTGGCAAGGCCTTTTTCATTGTCGCTATGTTTCCATTCATCTCAGGTTTCTCACACCTATGTACTCTACTTTGTAACCATTTGATGGCAGGAATCTTTGCTTTATTTTCTTATCACCATTGGATTTTAGGTTTCCGATGCTAATTTTTCACCCTATGTAAAAAAAGGCAAAGAGGGAGATTGTGCTTATAGTCATCTATGTTGATGATTTGATTCTCACAAGAGATAGTGTTGCCGATGTATGTGATGTCAAGCTAGTCTTGAAGAAGAAATTTTGAAATGAAGGACTTAGGAGAGCTGCAATATTTCTTGGGTATTGAGGTGATTAGATCACCACATTGTATACAGTTATTCCAAAGACAATATGGATTAGATATGCTAAATATGGGATGATAGGATGCTAGCCCATTTCAGTTTGCTTGGAGCAAAATATTAAGCTCAGTGCAGACACTGTGCACTGTTGCAAGATGTTACTATGTATAGACACATAGTAGGGAGTCTCATTTACATGACTATCACTAGGCCAAACTTAAGCGATGTTGTGTGGTTGGTGAGTTGGTTTATGCAAGCTCCAAGGAAGCCACATTTGGATGCATCTTGTCATATGTGAAGTCCACATTACATTATAGACATTTCAATGAGGCTATAAGATTGATTGAGGTCTACAAATATACAAATGTTGACTAGGATGGTAGTGTTTCACATGGGAGATGTACTAGCAGATTCATGGTTTCACTTGGGAGTGGTGTTGTTAGTTGGAGTAGTAAGAAGAAACCCATCATTGCTTTGTCAAGCATAGAAGCTAAGTACAGGGGTGTAGCAATGGCTACATCTGAGGTAGCTTGGCTAAGGATGCTACTTTATGATATGGGACAAACGGTATGTCTTCCAATACTAACCTACAGCTCCAGATCCAAGTGAAAAACAGTAACCTGTCTATTTACTAGTGTCGGTATGTCTTGTAATATTTCATAAATAGTGTCAGTATTTCCATTAGTATAGGGCAGTATACCAATGGAAATACCGACACTAGAACAAAAATATACCGATGATGGCTTTTTGGGGAAAAAACAATTGCATTTGTCTAGCCGTTCTCATTTCAACTTGGATACTTTTGTGTAGATCCAGGCAAGTGAGACATCATTGTTAGATGGCCTTGTGCCTAGAATTGGGGCTTGGCTAAACAAAAATGTGCCTTGCTCTCGCAATCATTGGAAGCATCAGATTTGATGTGAGCATCATGTGGTGCTCAGACATGTGTAGTTCTATGGCAAGTTGACCTTGGCTGATCTTGGACTACCGACAGGTAAGGATTGTAGTTCTTCATCGATGAGTCAATGTACCCAAATGAGGGTTGTTGTAGTTCTTCATCGTGTGGTTGTTGTGGAAGTCATCGACATATAGTACCCAAATGATTTTCTGACAATAGAATGAGGGTATTAACACATGCGAGTGGAAATCCTCCAAATGTGGAGTCATTGCCACTAGAGAGAAATGATTCTAAGCTACACCCGGGTAACATTGTTTCACTAGATGATGGCATGATGGGAACACAAGACTATGCTAGAGAAATAGAGGAGATCCAACATGTGTTGTCCCCGATTTCCATGCTACAACTTTGAGCCTTCTTAGGAAGAATCACATACTATGGCCTGTTTCTCCAGTACACTAGAGCTCAAGTGACACCCCTAACAAGGTTGCTAAGGAAAGGAGTACCATTTGAATGGATTGCTAAATGTGAGCAATCATTTTTAGAGCTTAAGGAAGCTTTGTTGGTCCTACTAAAATCAAGCGTGGTTGATGGGGGCAATGAGCCCCTTGAAAATATGGATGTCCAGTCAATCACCAGCACATTTGAAGAGTGGATGCTAGATTGCAATATGTTGGAGGCAATGGAGATTGGTGGTGATGAAATCCCATCTATAGTGAGAAGAGGAGATACTCCCATGGAAGAGGCTGTGAGTGAAATGGATAGGAGTCCTAGAGAAAAGGAGCTAAGAGAGCTTTATGTAGAGTTAGAGCAAGGAAAGTGGGTGGACTTAAAAGATGAATGAGTAAATGTGATTGTGTGAATGATTGTGGATGTGTGTGTGTGTGTGTGTGTGTGTGTGTGTGCACGTGCGTGCTAGATTGAATAGTGAAAGTGTGGATGTTTGCTGTGATGAGCATAACCAAAGTACATTCCATGTTGGTTGCTAGATAGAGGATTGCTAAAGCTTTTCCATTTTAGGTAGTTTTTGCCGTGTTTAAACTCTATTTGAAGTATGTCGAGGGAGTATACCGAGTACTTTGGCCATGTTTTGATTGGAGCTATTTTGAGATTGCATATTCTCATTTCATAGAGGATTACAAGTGAGATGGATGTAATTGGAAAGAAATGACAAGGGTAAAAAAATATAAGAGAGAACCAAGAAGATAATCATCACCATAGAGGTACTTGGTAGGTTCCTTTGGAACTTGTTTTTTTTGGGACCAATGCCTTGACCTTGATGGGGTGAGACCTTGGTTAAGAGAAGAGCAAGTGAGATAAAAATGGTGAACAAGAGACCAAGAAGATAACCATTGCCATGTGAGATTATTGGTAGGTACATAACGTGCAAGAGTGAGAAATTAAAAACGGGAGGGAAATTTTTAAAATATGAGGGATTCCTAATGATTTGTGATCTTTCTCTGAGGTTCAAATATGTAGTTTTGGGATGGTTTTCATGACTAGATGTGTGCTAGAGACTGAAGTCATAACTGGAGACACATTTGAGTACTTTTTCAATGTGGATGGATCTATTTTAGTTTTAGTGGTTTTCTTTTTAGCATCCCTATGTGGAGATGTGGTTTAATTATGCTATCTAACATGTGTGTGAATGTTACAGTGTGGTATGAATGACATGGTTGGAGTGAGTAACATGGTGTGGTATATTGAGTGATGTAATGACAATTGATGTTATGTGGTACGTTATGTGAATGTTTTTTTATGTATGTATGTAATTGAAATATGATGAATGAGTATGAGGGTAAATTTATCTTGGACAAATGAATGGTGGGTGTATTTTATTTTGCTTTTTACATTATAGCAATCCAAGTTCATGGCAGAAAGTTATAGTAATCGCAAATATGATAAAAAAACACAAACTAATGCATGATTTTAAAAGATGAGGTAGAGTGGTATGAATAAATGAGGACACATGTCACCAATCTAGATTATGAAGATCCAATGGTGGAGACCAAACATGGAAGTTAGAAGGAGGTTTGCATGAGGGAGAATCAAAGAGACCCAACCAAGAGGTCACATACGCATGAAGGAAGGTGAAGGAGAGTCAAGAAGGTCATTTGTTGCTGCTTCAGCCCTTCTTTTAGAGGTCGCCCAGAATGATGATATGTGATTTCAGGTCATAAAAAGCATGTGATTTTTACAATTTTTATGTCATGAGAGTGGTTTTGCCATGTAAAGAGGGCGATACGAAGGATGTATGGTGATGTTTAGCAACAAAAATAGATGGGGATACACTATAGTATGCTATGAGACGTGGATGATAAGGTAGCACAATGGTAGATGAAGATTGAGCAATGTTATTAGTTTTAAGTTTTTAGTGGAATTATTAGTGGAAAAATAAAATCTACCATTTTTGGTTATTGGATATGGTGAATGTGATGATACGGCTGCATAGAGCTTGTTAATCCAAGCACTTTTGCTTTTTACATCATAGCAATTCGAGTTGATGGCGGAAAGTTATAATAATCGCAAATATGATGAAAAAACACAAACTAATGCGTGATTTTAAAAGAGGAGGTAGAGTGTTATGAATAAATGACGACACATATCACCAATCTAGATTATGAAGATCCAACGGTGGAGATTAAACATGGAAGTTAAAAGGAGAATGAAAGAAACACAACCACGAGGTCATGTACACATGAAGGAGCGTGAAGGAAGGTTAAGGAGAGTCAAGGAGCTTATTTGTTGTTGCTCCAACCCTTCTTTTAGAGGTCTCCCAGCTTTAGGAGGGTTCCCTGGACCGGAAGACCCTGATTCTAGCCTTGTTCCAACCCATAGCATGCTTGGACGCAACCTTTGGAGCCTTTTCTTGCATTTTGCAATGGTTGAAGCAAAGAAACCAAACTAGCAAGCTTTCTATCCCTTCTCCCTTCTCCATTAAGACGTTTTTGACATTGCTAAGCTCTATATGTGGTCCAAGAAAGTTGCAATGGAGGGTAGAAGTCATTCTCGACTGGTTTTTGCTTGAAAATGACAATTTTTTGACATGTTTTGCTTGGCTAAAGCATTATTTATGAGATTCTGTGTAAGTAGCGTGATCTTTCCATGCCAAAGGCTGTTCTAAAGTAGAGCAACCTGTCTTGCGAAGGATCCACTCAGCAAGAGCTTAAATCTTGGAAGAAATTTAAGGTAAGAAGCCAAAACCAGCAAACTCTACTTGTAAGCCCCCCATATGAGGAGAAGGCATTTGAGTAGCTCGGTTATCCAGTAGGTCCTGGTTTAAACACCAAATGGGGGCCATGTGTGGCCTAATGGTTGGACGGCTTCAGATAGAGTTGGCACACTACCAACTAGGCTACATGCAAGTGCAAGAAGGCATCCCATGAGTGATCGCACTGAGGGTAGACGGAGCATTTCTCAGGGCAGCCCACTCTCAGATTGCGGGGTCCCGTTTGGAGCCCCAGATGATCCAGGATGCTGGACCGAACGGAGACCGTAGGTTAGTTGCTCTTTTCTATGCCACGGTTCTAACGTGTAGCGGTGGCCTATTTTGGGACCAACCTCCAATCGGCCATTTTGGGCTGAGTGGGTTGGTCTCCCAATTGGGTCTAACTGACTACGACTGGTGGCTATATAAGAGCAAGCCTGTGAAGCCCATATTCATCACTAGCTATAGCAACCCTGATTCCTTAGCATCCACCCTTCATCCTCTACTGTTTTGAGCATGCCATCGAAGCTCCTCACACAGGAGCGCACAGTTGGGAGGCAGCGCCATCTATTGTATCAATTTTACAGTAATCAAATTTTTGATTCTCCATACTATCTGCTTTTCTCTCTTGCATACGAGATCCCATTATCTGTTGAGCATAGACGTATTGTTTTCTTACATGGTATCAGAGCTTGGGCTCTAGCAAGAAGATTTGGTAGTGTATTTTTGTTTGCGAGAGATGGCCCAGCTCGCAAATTGTGAGAGATGGCCCAGCCCGCAAGACTCCGAATCCCACCGTTCGGCAAAAGCAAAAAGTTGGACAGCACTAACTATCCACTCAGGAAGTTCAAGATGAAGACCATCCTAAGCACATACGAGCTTTAGGATACTGCTACTGGGGTGGATGTGAAGCCGGTTGCGAGACTAGCCAATGCAGGACAATAGATAGTACCAACTGCGGATGAGATTCTCGTGTGGACAAGAAGAAATGCAGATGCAATGTGTTCTATTGTCTGCAATGCGTGATTCTGTCATGGCATTAATTCAACATGTCACCACAGCAGAGGAGGCATGGATGGTCTTGAAAAATCAGTATGAGACCACGAATCAGACACGGATTCAGAATCTAGAGACTCAACTCGCGAACAAGAAACTGTTTGAGTCTAAAACAGCAGAGAAGTTCATCACCAGGGTAAAGAATCTGTGCGATCAGATGACTGCGATTGGCATCACCATCACCGACAAGAATCTAGCACGAAGGTGCATACGGATTCTCCCACCAAAGTACGACGGTCTTGTTATGGCATTGAATACGCAGAACAGAAATCCGCCCCTCAACTTTGAGGATTTCATCGCAATGCTTATGGAGGAGGAGATGTGTCAAAAGACGAGGACCGGAGAAGGTTCAGCTTTCTCGGTTGGATCAAAGAAAGGTAAGGGTAAGGACTCTGGTAACCCATAATCTTCTAATGATAAAAAGAGAAAGAAGATCAAGTGCTTCTATTGCAACAAGTCAGAGCACAAGCAGAATGAGTGCCAAAAGAAGATTGCAGATGAGAAGAATGGAGTAAAGAAAGAGTCTAGCAACAACGCGCAGGCAGTACCAGTAGAGCTGTTCACAGCAATTGAAGAGATTTGCACGGAGGCAGTTCATGTACTTGCAGATGAACCTTGGATTATTGGCAGTGGTGCATCATGCCACATGACCAGTCAGAAGGATGGTATACCTCTCTACATTCGGTAGGGAATGACATCCTGGTAGCAGTCGGCAATGATGCAAAATGTCCAGCAAAAGGAAAAGGTATGATTGCTCTCAAGTCAAATGGAGTTGTAAAATAGTTGTCCGCCGATGTTCTTTATGTGCCAGATATCAAGAGGAACTTGTTGTCCGTTTTAGCGAATGATCGGGACCTCAAAGTTCACTTCGATAAGAATGGCGCATAGATTTTGGATCTTCAAGGGAAGGTCATTGGTAAAGGTACACGGTGCAACAACATCTACGAACTCTCAGCTTTCAGTGCTCCAGCCGATGTGAGCAACACTAAGCTGTGGCATGAGAGGTTTGGTCATCTAAACCTTAGTTCTTTAAAGGAGATACATAAAAGTGGAATGATTGCAGACCTACCAAAAATTACAGATCTCCCTGATGTATGTGAAGCTTGCATGATGGGCAAGCAACATCGGCATCCCTTTCCTAAAGAGGCCAGCAGGGCAAAGGCCCCTCGTTCACATGGACCTCTGCAGAAAGATGGAGATGGAAGCTTTGGGTGGTTCCTACTACTTCATGATGCTGATTGACAACTACAATAGAAGGATATGGATATACTTCTTGAAGACTAAAGATGAGGCTTTTAGTCAGTTCAAAGAATGGCATGTAATGGTCGAGAAAGAAACGGGGAGGAAGGTGAAGAAGTTGAGATCAGATAGAGGTGGTGAGTTCACATCAAGTGAATCTGAAAGTTACTGCAAAAGTCACAGGATCAAGAGGTAGAAACCCCCACCACATACATCACAGCAAAATGGAGTAGCAGAGCACAAGATGCGCGTCATTGGCAAAATGGGTAGGAGTATGATGAAAGGAAAAGATTTGCCAAAGACTTTTTGGGCTGAAGCATGTAACACAGCAATTTACATTCTGAATCGTAGCTACACAAAGGCTATGAACGGGATGACTCCACTGCAGGCTTTTTCTGGTAAGAAACCTTCAGTTGCACATGTCCTGATGCTAATAGGACCAAATGGGAACCAAAGAGCCGGAAGTGTATTTTCTTAGGCTATAGTGAAGAGGCGAAGGGTTACCGTTTCTATAATCCTGTTACCAAGAAGGTAATAGTAAATCATGATGTGGTCTTCTCAAAACAGTCGCATCAATTAGAGGAGGATGTTTCCTTCCCAGACAACCAGGACCAGGATATCCATCCAGTACAACCAGCAACAGTAGATCGAACTCCCCCAACAGTGCTTGGGAGGATTCAAGATAAAGAAGAGGAAGAAGAGCCTGCAGAACCACAACGGCAATGACCAGCCATTGAGGAGGAACCATCCGAACACCGTCAGTCCAAGAGATTAGAGGAGCAAAGAAGGGCATAGGAACACTTGGTCAACTATGCTTTGATGACAGAGGTGATCCGTGCTGAAGAACCCAAGTGTCTTAAAGAGGCACAGGGTGATGATAGGTGGATGGAGGCTATGCAGTCGGAGTATGGATCCATAATGAAGAACAACACTTGGGACCTTGTGGATCGACCACCAAAACGCAAGGTAATCGGCACCAAGTGGGTGTACAAGACCAAGTACAAATTCGATGGCACGTTGGATAAGTACAAGGCTTAGCTCATGGCAAAAGGATTCGCACAGGTACATGGTTTTGATTATCAGGATACTTTTGCTCCCACAGCTCGACTAACCACAATTCGTAGTGTTTTGGCTTTAGCAACAAAGTTGGCCCGTGTTTCAAATGGATCCACCTTTCTGAATGGAGATCTCAAGGAGGAGGTATACGTGGAACAACCACTAGGTGTTGTGATCCCCGGTTCAAAAGGTAAAATCTATAAACTGAAGAATGCACTTTACGGGCTGAAACAAGCCCCACGAGTGTAGTACCAGTGGATTGATGCCTACTTTCTGCAAAACGGGTTTAGGAGGAGCCCATCTGATGCAAATTTGTGTATCTACAGAGAAGGAGGTAGGTGTGTGATCGTGGTCCTTTATGTGGACGACCTTGTCATAACAGGGAACCATGAAGAAAAGATCTCGCACACAAAGTAGTTGCTAGGAAGAGAGTTTGAAATGACAGACCTCAGACTGATGCATTTCATTTGGTCTACTTCATTATCATCATCCTCTTCCTCTACTTCATTGTGTGTGTTTGTCATCATAGATGCATTTTCTTTGCCATGTGTATTTTCTCTTCCTAATCTCATTTTTTTTGTTGTTATTTTTTTGTATGGAAACATCATATAATCTACAATCACCTTCTATTCTTTGTAAAGAAATATGGATGCCCTTCCATTTGGTCTACACAGGGAATGGAAAAACCCCATTACATGGCCCACAATGCCTTCTTTCAACACACACAACATTTTGGAGGAAAACAAAAGGCCAATAGCTTGAAAGAAGTTTTCCAATGGTTTTATTGTGGCATATTGCAAAGGATTCAAATTAAAAAGAAACTCAATACATCACAGGTTAAGCTAGCCTTCCAATTGCCTCAAAAAACAAAGAAGGAGGCAAAATTCTGATAACTCAAATGCAGAAGAGAGACATGCTAAATGGAACAACTCAAAGATAACTGAGGAAGAAAGGAGCAGGGAAGGGAAAACGAAGAAGGGAGAAAACAAGGAAAAGGGAGAAGGGGAGGGGAGAAAGAAGAAACAAGGGGAGAAGCAAGAAGGAGGAATAAAAAGAAGAAAGGAGGGGGCTACTGACTATGCAATAGGGCGAACAGTAGCAGAGGATGGGTCCATAATGTTGAAAGTTGTAAGGCCCCCATGATGAGAAGCTAGGTGTGATCCCAAACATTGGATGGATTCTGATTTGCATGTTAGATGAGGTCTATCATGAGATCGTTGATGGTAGAAAGGTGACCTGTGTGGGTGGATGCATGCTATAGTGTATGCAAAAAGTACTCTTTTTGGCAAAAGATGGAGAAGTTCTAAGACAAAATTTAGTACTAACTAGTATAGTAGTGTCTTGTGGGATCAAGAATCCTTTCCCTCAAATTAAGGAAACATCTGACAAACATATCAAAACGAGGAAACTAAATCCCCAAAAAATGAGGGTTTTTGTATCACCTCTAGAAGATCGATGGAGATCTCTTTGTGCAATCTGTCTTGTTGGCTTTCCCATCTCATCCCTCCCTCACTCCCTACCTCTCTCTAGGGTGCTCTCATATGTCCTTTTATTCTTAGGCTTCCTCATCGCGTTGTCTTATAGGCTTTTGTTATCTTGAGATCTCATTATCTTTCTCTCTCATAAGTGAAGGATAGATGTACTTGTTGTTTGAAAAGGTCAATAATACAGGATACAAGCATGCTTGTATCAATGTTAATTCTTGGTGTCCATTGGTGAACTCTAAATTAGCATTTCTGTTGCTCATTTATGTGCAAGATAGATCATTGAATACTAGCCATGCATCATTCAGTTTCAAATGCAATAGAAGCTGAAGTTTTTCTTAGCAATGTTGTCCCCTTATCCTAGATAAATCACATAGATGTGGTTAGCCAAAACAAATCATGCTCATCCCTACAAAAATACTTTGACAAGAGCATGTGACACTTGACATCCACAATTGTACAACATTCCAAGAAAGTGACAAGAAACCTCAACTTGAGTGCGAAGGCAGACATTTTGACTAGGACTACATGACATCTAGAAATGAAAGAAGTTGTTAAAGAGACAAAATTTCCAAATGAGTCATTATTAGTTGCAATTGATAACTTGAAGACATCCCTGGGTGTTATCAAAGCAATGCAAAGTGTAGATAAGTTGGCTATGAAGAGAGCTGCCCTCCACATGGTTTCCAACAGATCAGTGGGAAAACCATTTAATTACACCAAGATGGATAAAGCCCTTGGTGTTCAAGCATGCAATTGCAAAGATTTTGAGAAACACAAGCCAATTTTTGGTAACTTTGTTTATGCATTTTCGTCACTTGGTGTGACTCGTGGTTGCTTGCCACCACCTTTGTGAGGTAGAATTTTTAGGTTGCAAAATTGTTGCTGTTCGCCCTTGTGAGGCAGAACCCTGTTCTTTTCTATTGCAATCATAGTTTTTTGACTTTGCAAAATGTCTGTGAATCTATCAACTATTATTAGTGAGAAGCTTGAGAAGGAAAACTTCCAAGCATGGAAGTTCAGGATGACAAACTTCCTTATGGAAAAGGGAGTATGGCCATTTATCAATGGTGCTGAGGAGGAATCAATTTGGGGTGATGCTCCTACTGCTGCAAATTTGAAGACCTTTAAAGAGTGGCATGCAAAGGCCAGGAAGGTCATGTACCGGTTGTTAATCAGTGTTTTAGACTCAATGATTGTGCATATATAGGATGCAAAGACACCGAAGGAGGCATGGGATACATTGGTGAAGATGTACAGCACCAATACCACTACACAGAAGATGCAACTCAAATAGGAGTTGCATAATGTGCAGAGGAATAAGCTAAACATAAATGAGTATTCCATGCATATCTTGTCTTCAACTTGTCATTTATTATAACCAAATATTGTTCAAAAGATATTTTATGGCATAGTTATGTGTCCTAGGAATACAATTTATAAAATACTTTGTACCCTCAAATTCTAATGCTCGAGATAGCACTAAAAAACATGCAATTTTAGGTTTTGTAAAAAGGTATATAGCCTATATATATATATATATATATTGGAATAAGAATACTTAAATTTTAGCTATTTATGTAAAATTTCTCTTCTAGATTCTCTTTTTTTTTTTTTTTTGTCAAAGAGGCTCAAAATCACTTATAATCAATGATTTTTGTCCTCACACTAGGTATTTTTATTTTGATGGTTCTATATATTGTTGGAAACCTCTTTGTACATTAATGAAAATGTTACATTTTCAAGTCCTTTAATTGGTTGAATGTGAGTTTTTGATTGTCTTTTTTTGGTCTATTCAAAATATGAATTATTGTAAGTGTACCTATGGAGCAATGTACTGTAAAGAAGTAGAGAGAGAGGGAGAAGACTCGACTGAAGCTTTCTTCACAACTCACAAAAGAAAGATGACACAAGGTTGGAGGGTGAAGCCTATCCTCACTTTAGTACACAACAACAATACAATGAGAGATGGGTATACACTATATGTGTAACCCTAGAATAACGATTCATATGTGAACCCAATCCAAACGTATGTGGCTATCTAACTACACCACCAGTATACCTAACAAAAGACAGTGACATAAATGATAGTCACCCAGGTATACATCAGAGGAGGAGCTTGATATCTCAAGACTTCCCCTCAAGCTCAAATCCATCTCAACTACACCAAGCAAGCTCCTAAATCTATGAAGCTTCTTTGTACCCAAGGCCTTCATGAAGATATCAGTCGCCTTCTCCTTGGGCTTGACATATACGAGATCAACCTCTTTAGCTAGAACCTTCTCTCACAAAGTGATAATGCACCTTAATGTACTTCATTCTAGCATGATAAACTGGATTATTAGCAAGAATAATGCTGCTAATGTTGTTATAATAGATGATAGCTTCACCATTTACTAACTGGCCCAACTTAGCAAGTAGCTTTTGTAACCAAGCTACCTCACATGGAGCCATAACTGCACCCTTATACTTAGCCTCTATGCTCGACAAGGCAATTGTAAGTTGCTTCTTACTACTCCAGCTAATGGTAGCACTCCCAAGGAAAAACATAAATCCAAGTGAGAAACACACTACAAAATTGACACAGCTAAATTCTAGGCAGGGACTAAGTGTCAACAAGCACATCATGTCGATCCTTGGGATCGAAGTTCTGTAAAGTTTTCCAAAATAGGGGCACACCAGAGGCAGCATGTATTGTGATATCCAAATCCCTGTTAACCACAGTCAAAATCGACAATGTTTGTTTCCAGGCTGGAATTTGTGTAAAAAAATATCCAAACATACAACTATTACAATAAAACTGATCCTTGGGATCAAAAGTTTATGCTTCAAGAGGGTTTTTTGGCAGAAAATGTGAGCATCTTCTAACCTCAAAATCTAAAGAAATCCATAGGAAATTGGCACCATGTCGATCCTCGGGATCGAAATCTTATGATATGAGGTGTCTTACCCAAAGACTCATTGGAATAAGATCCCTGGGATTGGCATGGAGCCTTCTGCTTAGAGACCCGATCCCCGGGATTGAAAATGCATGGAGACCTTTGGTATTAATTTCAAAATACTCAGATATGTTTCAAGTAACACTACTATTCTATGCCTAGGATTGAACATGACAAACCCTAAGGCTATCAGCATACATATGTCAGATAGCACAGTAGTCCAATCCCTCGGATTGAATGTGTGTGTAGGCAGCGTTTATATTCGATCCCCAAAATCAGATTTTAGTGAGACTTCACACAAATCCGATCCCAAGGATCGAATATATTCACCATCTACACACAGATTTGATCCCAGGGATCGGATCTATGTGTAGTCTCACCCTTTTGCAAAATTTTGGTAGGCAATTCGATCCCTGGGATCGGGGATCTTTGTGGTCTTTCACTTATTTGTGGAAATATTTCATGAAAATTCAATCCATGAGATCAGAACGAAGTGAACATTTCGTATTTCAAAAATTATTTGGAGGAAAACTGTACATATTCACGAAGAATCAAAAAAGGAATAAAAGATTCTGCTCACTTGGGTGGGTTTTTCGACATCTTGGTGGTGGGGTGTGGGAGAGGGTGTCAGGGTTGTCAGATGGTTGTCAGGTTTTGGGCACAGTGAGCAATGAGGGATTAGGGTTGGGATAAGTTTATATACTCCTAATTAATCAAGTTTAATTTAATTTTTTTGAAATCTAAGAATTTCCAAAATTATGAAATTTCAAACTTTTGATTATTTGAATTTAAAAAACATGTTCTTACTTTTTATATCCTAATTGGCCGACTTTTTTCATGGCACCATGGGAGCCTTTCTGTCAGTTGATATAATTATTTTTTAGGTCCGTTTTTAGTGTTTGTTCGGGGTTCTCATTATACTTTGCCGGGCTTCTATTTAGGCATTTTGTTACTATCATTGTGTACAGTTTTTGAGATGTCAATTTTAGTATCAAGCTATCTCCCAAGTTGCCCAGTGCCAGATCATGAACCATCAGTGTCCTCATACTGTCCACAATTCACTCATCCAAATGATGGTGAGCAATTAGATATTTCAGTGTCCTCCTATGAGCCAAAATATTCAAGGAGGACTGAAGTGAAGGAACAACTGAATGTTTCAATGTCATCTTATGAGCCTCAGCCTTCAACAAGGAATGAACCTCAAGAGCAAAGGAGTCTTTTAGTGTCATCTTATGAGCCACAATATTCAATAAGGGCTCAACTTGATCAAGCACTACATTCCAAAGTTATTGGTGCCTAACTGATATGGATAAGCAATTACTCACTTCACCTTCTATAGATGAGCAAAGTGCATGTACTCCTCCAAAGAAGGTAAAGAAAAAGGGAAGGATGCACATTAACAAAAGAACCACAAGTTATGGTAGGAGAAGAATGCAGTTCATGACATCTAAGTTTCAAATAAAAGAGACATGCAGTACTATGTATTGTATTAAAAATTACTTGGCAGGATTAGGTGTCAAAAAATTGACTACGGCCAGGATACGCTACTTTGGTTTTAATCGTGAGGAACAAGATTATTACTTGAATGCGACAATCACACAATTGAAGAGTGACCAAGTAGAATATTATTTGGGAAGCATGTAGGTTTGTAGATTAGCCTTTAAAATCATTCATGGCTTGGGAAACGCAAGGCTTGCACATGTGTAGAAGAGGTTGAGATGCTTTAGGAATCCACGGCTAATTGGGCCTGTTGGACAAACGACCGTGTCATGGATGGAAGACTATTTTGCTTTGAATGCAGAAGTGCTACCCACATCAGGAAAGATGGACTTAATAGATAATTACACTCGATATGAGGTTTTAACACTCTACAAGGAGGATATGTTAGAGAGCGATGAACGGTTTGCTAGCTATAGTCATTTTAGTAGATTATGGAAGAACTTCTTTAATCATGTGAAGATTCCTAAAAAAGTGAGAATGGGAGTATGTAGTGTATGTGCAAATCTCAAGAGTCGATGACAAAGGGCAACAAACTCAAGTGAACAAGGTACTCGGCTTCTAATCATCTAGAGTTTCATTCTCTAAAACATTTTGCATTTAGGGTTTTTTATAATATTTTTTTGTTTCTAAATGCCATTGAAATCAATGGAGCTCTTAAGCACCATAGAGAGCAACGGGCCCAAGAACGATCAAAGTTGGCAAACCATAGAAGAAAGTGCTTGAAGAATCCTGAAAAGTATATTGGTCTCTTTATGGATGGTATGGATCAAAAGAAGATGCATTTGCCTCACTTTATGAAAGTTCCAAAAGATGTGAAGGAGGAGACATTTGTGCAAATGGATCTCATGGGATGTTTAGTGTATTGTAAAAGGCTCCAAGCTAAGGTGTTCTTCAACTATCCAAATATGCATAATGATGTGAATCTGTCAATCACAATAACTCATCGCGTTATCACATCATGGGAAGGCCCCCTCCCGAGAACCCTATATATCTAGCTTGACAATACAACAAGAGAAAACAAAAATCACACATTTCTTGCATACCTATGCATGCTTGTGGATAAGGGAATTTTTTATAAGATCAAAGTTGGATTTCTATTGGTTGGTCATACCCATGATCAAATAGATTAAATGTTTAGTACATTTTCTAGGAAGCTTGGAAGAAATTATGCATTCACTTTGGAAGAGATACTGTCTATTGTGAAAGAATCTTTTACTCCAAGGCCTGATGTTTGTCACTTGAAAGAGACTTATGATTTCAAGAGATTCACTCAAGGTGGACCAAGTGAAGAATGTTTTATCAAGAAATTGAATGACTTAAGCTTTCAACATCAATTCTTGATAAAGAAAAAATCAAATCAAAGAACGTATTTATATGGTAAACAATATGCCACTTCCCCAAATTGGGTACCCATGGATGGCTTGCAATTTCTATCTTTTGTTCCACTTCATGGCATTCATGCTTCAGTGCAAGAGCCTCTAGTGATTGAGAGTGAGTTAAAGTAGGCACAGGACCAAGGAAGGAATGTTGACTATGAAAAGTGCATATTTGAGAAGAGAGGATTGATAGAGAAGGCAAAAACTTACTCTCGAAGTGCAAATAGTGGAATGTGGTGGGATACTTTCTTTGAAGACCAAGCCCTCATCCTTGAGTGGTACAAGAGTAACACTACTACATTGTGCAATGATTTTGTATGGCCAACACCCTGTCCTTGTTTAGACCAACTTGTTCAAGCTCACATACTACCACTTGAGGTTGAAGCTTTAATCAACATATCTGCATGAGAGATGTATCTTGGTGCATGACAATCGTGTCAAAGACAAGAAGAGCTCACTGAAATGTGGGCAGGTTCCATACAAGATTTGAAGGTTGGATCCATTATTTCAACTCTTACTCAAGATGACCCTCTTGGGCATCCATTTTGGATTGCAAAAGTCATAGAAATTCAAAAGTCTATGCAAGGCCAAGTAGCTTCCATTGTTGTGCAATGGTTTAGAACTACACATACTAATCCATTGAAGGGAAAATATGCTCCAGAAATAGTTGTATGTCCAAAAAAGAAAAGGGCAAGAAAGAACACTAAAAACCAACCACGATTGGATGTTCTTGATCTTGGAGAAGTAGACATACTTGTGTACGATATCCAAATTAGAAACAATGGATGCCTAAGGAAGAAGACCATAGATATCCTCTTTGAGAAGGTTCTGTCTTATGCGACACATCTTGTTGGAGCCTCATCCTCTAGACTCACACGATTGCAAATGGAAGGGGCATTAGGTCTCCATAGGGATGAAGACAATGTTCTTGTTGATAGTGTGGAGGAGGATGGATCATCGACTTCAGGATCATCATCAAATCATGACAAAGACCTTAGTGGTTATGAAACTCTAGGTGTTTATACAAAAGAGGATGCTTTTATAGAGTGAGATGATTTTTGGATATGTGGGAATCTCCTACTGTTCATCTTTTTTTAAATATCATTGAATCAAGAAATTGTGCAACTTTTCAATTTATTTGATAAAGTTAGAAAAACATAAGATCCCTGCATTGTGGTTTTGAAAATTATGAAAATTTAGCCACATTTGAAACTTGTGAAGAATTTTTTTTTTCAAATTTATAACATTTTTTCTATACCTTTTTTTTCCATAATGATACTATGCAATAGTGTTTTTAATTATGATTCAAAAAGTAAAGAATATTTGCTTTGGTAAAAGGAATATTCCATTTAGTTCTTGTTTGTGTGCAATGTTACCCACTTAATACGCAACAATGTCTACACAACATCATATGTCTTTTGATTCTCTTCATGGAAGTAATATTAATACACCTTCTAGTATGTCTAAGAAGTTTGTGCTTGAGACAGTAAATAGAAATTTGCAAGAAAGAGACAAAAATCTAATTTCAAGTTCTACACTTTACAAAATATGGCGCTCACAATTTGGCAATATCAAGACACCTTCAAAGCAACAAATGTCAAAATGCAAGACTTGTGATGATTTGAAAAATGCTATTGAACACAACAAATGTGAGAATTTTCAAGGAAAATATATAAAATGGCGATCAATGCATTTACACCATATGCAAGATTCTAGAAGGTTTTATGCTTATTGGAGAGATGAAACTATATCAAATATGAGCAAGTCCATGTGTATAACCATTGATGAAATGGATCAAAACACAACAACTTTGCCTAGATATAGACACACCCCCCTAGGGGATTCACAAGAGGAAACTTATGATATCACGTGAGTGTACAATAGGGGGGTGTTTTTTAATGAGGCATAAGCTTATACATTAGGGGTGGGGGGCCTTTTATTTTCTCCCAATATTGAATTTAAGTTAGGGGGGTCATGCCATATTTAAGAGGGGGGGACATAGTATAGGCTACCTTGGATAACTAGTCCAAACAAGTTTGGTTTTGTGTATGGTTTTAAATAGTCATAGGGAAAGTAATCTAAATTTTCTTATTGTGCGATCTAAATGCTTGAGAAAGAACGTAGATTTAAGGAAAGGGGGAACATAATAGAATTTTGGTGGTATCTTATAAGCTTAAATAGGGGTGTTTTATCATCCTACATGGATCTTAAATAGGGGGTTTTCTTGAAGTTCATGCACGCAGGTGACGTCCCCCTTTCATGAAGAGTGAATCCCTCGAGCACACCCCACCGATATTGGAGGGTGAACCTGGTCTAAAAAGGCACTTGTGTGGGGTGTTAGTACATGGCTTTCAACTCTTTTGTGATGTATGGATTGATACTCTACACAAACACAACATTAACCAAGTTGCAACATCCATCATGACGACTATACGAAAAGTCAAAGATTCTCGTGGCTATTTACCTAGAATATTGAGAGTATAGGCAAATGATTGCTAGAGAGAAAACAAAAATAGATACATCTTTGCATGGTGTGCTACTTTAGTTTCCTTAAAAATATTTGAAGAAGTGGAGATGGGATTTCTTCTAGTTGGCCCTACACATGAGGATATAGATCAAATATTTAGTGTTATATTTGGAGAGTTAAAGTCAAGGGATGTTTTGACCATGAAGAATATGGACCAAAATTAGGGAAAATTTTGGTGGCTCACAAAAAGAAGAATTAGAAATGGTCCTCTTGGAGAAAATGGTAGATTAGAGAAGCTTCATAGAGCCACATTTGAAAAAGAAGGATGATTCTCTAATAAGCCATACAAATCCACATTACTTCAAGTTAAAATTGCATGGAAACACTCCAATGATGTAGTGGAAGTACTACTCAATAGATGGAGATGATTTATGGAGTCCTCCATATGCTCTAATAAGGAATGCGACAAATTCTCTAAAAGAAAATTGATTTGTCATCACAAAAAACAAAGCATTGGATGTAGACGAAATGAAAGGGTTGGAAGCCTTCATTTCTCTTGTTCAAAATTCAATGCAAAAAATTTTCGAGTAGTTTGAAAAAATAAGGAGATAATTGACGCAATCCTCTCTCTAGTCAAATATCTAAAAAGACAAGAGAATTTGGCAAGCACGCCATATATGGATTTATTTTGCCCCATGGAAGGTGAGACAAAATAATCCAATGTTAGTGACAGTGTTACAATTAAAAAAGAAGAAGCAGAACTGCTCCTTCTACCTCACAAGTATTGTGGCAAGAAGGGTGATAAGCTGTTGCTAGAGTTTGTTCCGGAAAAAGAAACAAAAGAGGGTGTTTTTGTTGTTGTTTGGACAGCTGAACTTGAAGCAGATTTGGATGACCAAGGTGGTCCAATTTGGGTAGCGAATGTAATTACGCAAGGAATGAGAAGGGAATTGCTAGCATGTAAATAGCTTTGTGGTATGAGCCAAAACGATTGAAAAGTCTACCAAAATGATATACCATGAAACAACTTTATTAAGGCTACCTGCACAAGAACAAGAATGGATTCCAAACAAAGAAGGTTTAATTGATGGTGAAGTGAGTAGCATTATTCATTGTTGGAAATCAAGGACTTGTAGTATGAAAAAGAAGCTTGGATACGATGTGGAAAGTGCGTCATAATTCCTGATAGCAGTCACGCTCATATCAAATATCTTTTGAGGAGGGGAGATCCAAGCAACAATGACATTTCAAACTCTGAAGAGTTTGAAAGTGATTCAAATGCATGGGTCCAAAGGATTTCCAGTGCATCCCCTAATAAATTAAAGGTGTATGTTTACACCATCTTTATGTTGGACTAATCAATTCCTTAGAGTGACATGCAACTCATTAAACGCATTTAAGTTTCATTTATTATAATCTTAACACAATCATGATTACGAAAGACATTTTTTAGAATTAAGAGGCCACAAGCAGATAGGAATTTAAAATAAGTTAAATTAATGTCAAAATTAATTTCTACAATGAGAGAAATGTGAGAAACTTGGAAAAAACTAAACTCTTTTGTGAAGTCGAATCTAGAAAATAACATCTCTACGATGTCTTACTGCAAGTTTAACATGTGTGGTGTTCCAAATCACAGATTTTTGAGTATGATTGTGAATATTTGATGAGGTGATAAACGTGGAAAAAAAGGTCCAAAACAAGCAAAAAAGTCCAAAAAATATAGTGTTTTAAAAAATATTTTTATTTTATTTGTTTCTTTCCTCTCCTTCCTTTTTTAAATTTCTTTCATCTCGTATGGCATATGCATTTTGCACTATGCATATGCCTTTCTTTTTCTTTCTCTCTTACCCTTCAACCTCTTTCATATGCATAGTGTATAAGCATATGATCATGTATAGTGTATGTGCATACCCTTCCCAATGTATATGCCAATGACAATGACAATGCCAAGTACATATTGCATTGGCATTCTCTCTTTCCCTTCCCTCCCTCTCTTTCTTTCTTACGCTTCCCTCCTCATCTTTTTCTACCTTTCTTACCTTAAATTCTAAAGCATTCTCTAACGTTTAGATAGAAGGGTTACCGAAATTGTTGGAGAGATTTTCTGGTTCTCCTTCAAACAAAGCGTTTCATTTTGTTCATTCCTCCCAAAATCCTCTATCTTGTTCAACAAATTTTTTGAACTCCACCCAAGCCACGAGACGCTAGAGGAGCACATCCCACTCCTTTGGCTTCTCAATGTAATCCTTGAAAATGGCATCCATGTGGGATTTGATATAGCTTATTGATAAGAATTGGTAAGGATCCTCTTCTGTGGAACCCTGACGAGAGGAAGGGGCCTTCAGATCCTCTCCTTTGGCCACCAAAGCATTTGGAATTGATATAACTTTACTCCCTTTGGCTGATCCTCACCATCATTGTCATCAAGATCAGGGCAAAATCCAATAAATGGCTTTGGAGTACACTCAGCCTTGAACTTCTTAAGCAAACGCAAGTTCGCATTAAGAAATACAAGGTCATTTGCCTTCTGGACACCAAGCCTATTCCTCTTCTTGCTTGCAATGTTCCCAAAACTGCCCCATAAGTGCTCACATGGTGAGGAGCTACCCTGGCTAAGCAATCGAATGGCCAATCTTTGCAGCAATGGTGTATCTGCCCCATAATCCTCCCACCACCATGCACTGGATATCTTGAACATATCATTTTGTGCATCCTGCAAACCGAAGAGGCCTCTCTTTTGTCGATAGAAGGAAAGGTCTTCGCGGACCTTCCTCCTATCATCTGCACTGGGTACAAGCTTCCTCAAGATATCCTCCCAACCGTGCACAACCTCTGCATCTGTCTCTTGTCCTTTTCCTTGAAATTCTAGATCCACGACAAATGCAGCAGCCTCTAACGCAGAGTGATACTCTGTCCATCTGCCTGTTGCAAGACAAGATAGAACCTGTCTCCTACCACCATCCAAAGTCTGTAGAGATAAGATCCTCTCAATCATCCTGTCCATCCCCTTGTACACCTTGCCAATGCAAGGCTCATCTCATCAAGAAGCCTCAACATAAGAATGATTGGCTGCACAACCTGCAACAATACCTCAACAGTGTCCCAAAAAGTGTCATCAAGAACTATGGCGGATACCTACCACTGAGGTACGCTATTGCCATGCATCCCACTCCTCACAAACTACAAGCTGCCTCAAATGATTCTTCAGTTCAAAAAGATGCTTTAGCATAATGAAATTATATGCAAAGCGTGTATCTAAATACTTTAAGAGATCCTTTGGGGATCTCTATCGAAATACAGCCAAAATGTAGTGGTGGCGAGTGATAAATGAAACAATGTGATTACCCATTTCAATAAAAGGCTCCACCCACTGCATCTTACCAATATCTTTGAGGAGATTGTTGAGCCCATGTGACATGCAAGGAGTGAAGCAAATATGTGGGTACCTATCCTCAATGATCCTCCCTGCTGCCCTATTTGAGTTCTGATCCTCCCTGCTGCCCTATTTGAGTTCTCTCCATCAAAAACAAACTAGATGACATTATTGGGACCCACGTAATCAATGGCTTCACTCCAAATATTTGCCAATCTCTCTGCAGTTTTGCCTGCCTCTGAATTGTCAATAGCTTTAATAAAAAAACTACATCCTCTAGAGTACGCAAGGATACCCTGAATGGAGCGGCTCCTAGTGTCACTCCAACCATCACCCATGATAGTGACACCACATCTGCGCCATACATCCCGAATGGGTCTCAAGGCCTCCTCTATGGCAGTCTTCTCTGTGGCTAGAAGTGTAGTGCGCAATGCCTCGGATGAGGGTGGAGCATAGCCAGGTCTAAAAGAAGCAATCTCCTTCACCATATCTGCAAAGTATGGGTTGCGGTCCTTTGCCAAAGGAACATCTGCAGCATAAAAAAACTGTGCCATTTCTACCTCTACTTGTGCCCTCCTCCTAGGGTGCCATGATGCCACAAGACTAGCTTACACTAGACCTCGTGAAGCCTGGGTCTGCTGGGAAGCATTTGTTCCATGTGCGGATGGCTATGGAGCAGCCCTAAATAATGGGGTAGATGCACTCGCTGAAGATGCCGTGCATGTAGGTGTAGCTGATGATGATGTACCTCGAGGATCAAGGACAGAGGGCCGACTCCCTGCTGCAAGTCTATCTGCAAGTGCTTGCAATCGTATGATATCTACTCCTGACACTGTAGGACAAATAGAAATGCCTTTTCCTCTAAACCCCAACGAATGGGCATGCACACGATCTGTGCCTCTAGTCTTGATGGATCCACAAAAGTGGCACTTCCACTTACGTGACCCCCCTCCTCTTGCACTATCATATATGGACACAAGCTCCACCTCATTCCACCAAGGGGATCTGTTTTCTGCATCTATGCCACGAGGAGGTGCCATTGAAATTGATAAATGGCTGAAAATTAAAAAAACATGCAAAATGCCCTTGCATGAGACATAATTAAAGTGTCCACAAAGTGGAAAAAACGCAGCAAACTAGAATCTCCAAATTCCAACGTTCATTGCATGAAAATGTAGAGCCTTGCTTACCTGCTCAAGTGTTGGCCCAAGAGGGCAGTGTGGGTAGTTAGTAGTGTGGCCTGTGTAGTGTGGGGTAGCCAACTTGCCAAGACAAGGGGCCAAGGCCCAAGAGGAGGGGCCAAGAGGAGGTAGGAAGAGTGTGGGGCCTGGGCTAAGAGGAGGTAGGGAGAGTGTGGGGCAGCCAAGGCTCAAGGTGGAAGGGAGAGTGTGGGGTAGCCAAGGGGGTAACCAAGAGGAAGGGTGGAGTGGTAGGGGAGAGCAACTCAGCGAAGGAAGGCATGCAAATGCCAAGAAAAAAATAGCCGCAACCCACAAAAAGAGATCGCTGCCATCGCACCTGCTCAGTCAAACCGAAACGCACGTTCTGCCCTACGTTCCGCCATTCCGCCACGTTCCAATCATCTTCAGCATTCCACGCTCCGATCACGTGTTCCGGGCACGCGATAGCAGATGGACTGGCATTCCGGCGTTCTAGGAAGGCGGAACGCCGTTCCGCGGTAACTATGCCACCGAGGCCACGACTCTTTTGAAAGGGGAAGCAGGAACATCATCCAAAGAAAAAGTCTGTACATTCTGCATTTGAAGTGATAAAGCCCAGAGGTCATGCCTCTCATAAAAATGCTGAGGACTAGAGAGAGAAAGCCAAGCCATAGAACCCCATGTCATAAAGAAAGGGGAGTGTCTAAAGGAACCAAATAATCTGGCAATCCCTTTCCACTTTATCTTGGCATGCTTGCAATCCCATAAACAATGCTGATTAGACTCCACTATAGACAAACTTAAAGGACAAGTAGTATCTGTACATGTTCTGAACCTCCAAAGGTTTGCTGCAATTCCTTCATGGATAGAGAGACAAAAAAATATATTGACCTTTCTATTTCTGAGAGACTTCCAAAGTCTCCTCCAAAAAATTTTCGTCAAGTCACTACACATGTGAAAGTTATCCTAGTGAGGAGCTCTAGAAGGTCTCCAATCCTATTTGGCAAGCTGAAATCTCCTTACATTACCCACAATGTACTGAAAGAAAGGGAAATCCTTTTCCAAGTGATTTGCATCAATCCACTTCCATTCCCTTGGGTCCCAGTGCAGAAATTTTATGGGGACACCCCCATTAAGCCAAAGTCTCCAAGGACCCAAAGCAATGAGAAGGGGGTTAGGGTCTATAAACCACTATGAGTCTAGACCATGCTCAACAAGGCCTACAATCCTGACTGGCTGCAAGAGAAACTCTAATAGTGCATCCTCTGAAGATTTGATTAATCTGCCACCAGACTGCGCATCAAATACCAAGGCATCCCCATGTGAACAAAAAGCAATAACTTGCAAAGGAACACCTATGCCTAAAAAAGAACCCAACCAAGGGTCGGAAGAGGGGGCATGCCATTTGTATCCTGCCAATCCATAGGGATGGCTGCCTCTATTTGTTGAATCCTCCTAGCACTCCCTTTGAGACGATTGAAAACCTGAAGTTTGCGGTCTTCAAGAAGCTGCATGAAAGATGTCCAAGATCCCATTGTAGAAGCATGACCTCTCCCCCACCCTGACCATTGCATATAAAGTGATTTGCCAAGGGGTCTACTCGATTCATCTAGAATATAATCATTCCACATAATGGGCTGCCGCTCGAATTCCTCCATGGAAGAAGAGGGGATCTTGTGAAGATAACTCCTGAACCTAGCCCAAGCCTTTAGGATGGTAGCCATAATAGGGGAGGAAGGGGTCTGGAGGGAGGCTAAATCCGAAGAAAAAGTCTAATTGACATAATCCCTCTAGGCTCCTCCTGAAGAGGGGGAACATGACTGTATTCTCCTAATAAAGAAATATTTCCAAGGCTCTTGCTCAGGCATAAGTCTTCTAACCACCACTTTGCATAACAAAGCCTTGCAATCTCATGAGGCTAGGCATCTAGTACATTGGGGATGTGGTGGATTATCATGGACAATTGCTTTCTTTCACAGATGCCTGCTGTACTTATGCTTTTGCTATACATCATTGGCCTATGTGGAGAAAGATTTGTACATTGTTGCAATCCTTTATATTGGTGCCTCCTTTGCAGGATCCTACAACAGATTGTAGGATTGGCAACTTATATTGTCAGTCTCATGGTTTTCGTGCTCTCTCTCTTCAAGCTCTATCCTCTCACATAGTGTATAGGTTGATTATTCCATGGTCATGGATTGACTGTGCATTGCAATGCTTTGTGGCATTTGGTAGAACCATTGAAATGGTGGTAGTCACAATTGAGTAAGCTCTAGAAGAGCAAACTGCCATTGGAGTAGAGGGTTTTCCTATGGAGATGCTTGGTTGGTGCTTTTCCAATAGGTGTGAAATTAGCAAATAGAGGCATAGCTTCTGCCCTCTTTGTCTTCGTTTGAGACATTCTTCTAAGACGGTACCTCATCTACTTTGGCTTTATCCTCACTCTTAGAATTTCTTGCAGATAGTAAGCTAGCACTTGCGAACTTGCTTCTGCTCTTATCATTTTGGGAAGCTCTACTTGATATTGCCCCACCAGTCACAGTTTTCCCTACTTTTTCTTGGGTCAGATTTTGGGCACTTGGGAATTGTGGACTCAGAGGACTTATGCTTTTCTCCGACAACCATCCTATGCTTTCTTCAGAGCCTCCCTTTGGCAGTCTTTGTATGATTGTCATCAGCAGGGTGACATAGATCTTTCTAGCATGGATGTGTTCACTAGTTGTTCTTGAGTTCTGATGGATGCCACTTTAGAGCCTGTCTATGATGTACATTACTGATGTCTTAATATAGAGCAAATCGATTTACTAGAAAAAAAGTGTGTAGCTGGATGAAGAGATTATGGACTATTGTTAGATTAGCTTCTCCCTAAGTGCTTGGGTTCATTATGATTGAGTTTGCTGTATGTCTCTGGAGCTTGGACGTAAGCTCAGTATGCATACATTTGTATGAATATATGTCTTGTGTGTGTGAGGAGGATATGCCTATTCAGGATACTGTTGATGATGCATGTGCAGAGCAAGCAATAAATCTGGCTAAATCAGCTTACTCCCAACCTCACATGAATCTAAGCTCAGTTTCACTATGATGCAGCAAGTTTTTGATCCAATGATACAAAAGTTTTGACTCCTTGCTTATGTAAAGAAGAATCATAAGGGTCAAAAGAGAATTCATTTTGATGACGACACTTAATGGTTTCTTGGTACAACATGCATGGCATCAAGTTGGAGGATGTCATCTCATGTTGTCTCCTCCTACTATATAGTTTTATAATCCTTTCTTTATGGATATGTGGATGTTGATGTCCTGTCCTTTTGGATAGGTGTTGCTTTTAAACTTTTCCTTATGTACTTTTTAGTGGGTTTTTTCTTGAGTTGAGGTTTCCCACGTAGTAATATAAGCTTCACAAAAGAAAACAAAGAGTATGTGTGAGGGGTGTGTGTATGTGTAGATACAGAGGTCTATACCTACTATTGGGTGTTGATTACTTAGTGGGATGTCATTGTAGCTAGTCCCTACTATGCATTATGGAGTTGATGGTTTATTGTCTTGTGGATGACCATCATGAGGTTCTAAGCTACACTTTTTTAATTGATGAATTTTTCTATGCTCTTGGATTCATCTAGTTATATATATTTTAGTCTCCAGTGTATGGGGCTCCTTGCTTGGACTTGCCGCCAATATTGGCTTAAAGGTGTATGGGTCCTACATAGATCTCTGAGATAGGACATTTATGTCGCTAATATGGACTTGTAGGCTAGTCTAGATTTGTTTTAGTTATTTATACTTGTTCTCGTTATTTGATATTATGGGTCCTTATATACCCAGTCACTAGGTGTACTATCACTCATCATTTTTATATTTCTTATACATTCAGCACACACTATTGGTTCTCTCATGCTTGTTGTGTATGCTCATGGTATTTTCCATCACACACTCTCTCTTCGTGTTCCTACTTATGGTATTAGAGTTTGGTTGATGAGAGAGTCGAGTGATTGGACTTGCTGAGATTGTGAGTGTGGAGAAGCTCAACATGCACTCTCTGTCTTAGTGTGAGAACCATTCTTTGAAGCAAGAGAGGAGTGCAGCAAGGGAGATTATCTCTTTTAGGCGCTACCAAGTTCAACATGCACTCTCTGTCTTAGTGTGAGACCCATTCTCTGAAGCAAGAGGAGCATAGCAAGGGAGGTTCTCTCTTTCAAGGGCTACCATTGATTGAATCAATTTGCAAGGTGGAGAAAGGAGTGCACAAGGCGTTAGACAACCAATGTGGGGGACCTACAACGTGGCAATGCTCGTCATCTTGGATACGTTGGTGGCTCTCAACATCTCCTTGTGTGGGCAAATTGTAGGAGAGCACATTTACCAAGGAACTCTATTCTCCTTCCGAGAATGTGGTTCTAGAGATCCAGGCAAACTGACGTTTTGGGAACGTTGGAACTCTTTCTGCATTTTATCCCAAGAATATGCATTTAATTGCCTTGTCGTCGAGCTTAGTTCTCCTCTGAGAAGGCACATGTGCATATGCCAAACACCCAAAAGTCCTCATATGGGAAATGGTTGGCTTGTGACCTTTCCAAGCCTCATATGGTGTGATTGTTTTCAATGCCTTAGTTGGGCTCCTATTCAGCACATAATTTGCACATGTCACTACATCCACCAAGACATGTTAGCTTGCCCTTCAACATACACCTTGCCATTTCCATAATTGTCATGTTCTTCCTTTCACCAACTCCATTTTGCTAAGGAGTGTAAGGCACTGTACACTCATGGTGAATACCACAGGCTGCACCATAAAATCATGGAATTCCTTTGACATATACTCACCCCCCCTATCAGATTTAATGTTGGCAATCTTCAAGCTGGTCTCATTTTCAGCCAACGCAATAAAGTGCTTGAAGCATGTGAACACCTCTGACTTGGACTTCAAAGCAAAGATCCAGGTATATGTGGGAAAGTCATCAATGAATGTAACAAAGTAAAAGAAGCCACCAAGTGATGCAGCCTGCATGGGACCACAAACATCACTATGAACAAGATATAACTTGCGTGATGCCCCAACTCTGCCATCTTTAGGTATAGCAAAGTGGTGCATCTTGCCAAGTAAGAAAGCTTCACTGACATGCTTGTTAGGCATATGCATCTATGGCATATCTTCAATCATATTTGGTAACTTTACCAAAGCACCAAAGCTGAGGTGTCCAAACCTCTCATGCCATAAATATGTATCTGGGAGAGCATCTGCATCCTTTGCATGAACATCATGGGCTGAACTATCATTGCATCTGTCATATGCATCAAGACTATAAAAGCCCCCCTGAAGAGTAGTGTTAGTGGTGCATTTAGAGGGAATGAAGAGTAATGTACTTCTAAAGTCAAGAGCTTGCCCTTCAAGATCCAAAACTATGAAGATCATAGAGACTTTCTTGTTGCTCCTCTGCAGAAGGTCGACATGATCCTAGACAAGTCTTGGAGGTATGAATTTCCAACCATCTATGGATGTAAGGAAACATACTTGTACCTTTGAGCACCAAGGTATGATGATCACCCTAAAAGGTGAGCAAGATATTTCCCATATTCCGCTCATATCTCATACAAGAGTTAAACGAGAGTTACATAAGGGAGTGAGTTGTAGTGTGATATATGTTAGGGAAGTGAAGCCTGAACATAGTGATTAGGAATGTCAACATTTAGAGTTCCTTAAGAAATTCGATGATCGATTTGCTAGTGATGATTGGCATGAGTTGCCTATCTCTAGACCTGAAGATCATACTATTGAGTTGATTCCAGGGTCCTCTCCTCCATGTAGAGCTCTCTATTGAATGAATAAGGTAGAGCTAGAGGAGGTGGAAAAGCAAGTTGTAGACTTGTTAGAGAAAGGTCTGATCAGGCCAAGTAGTTCACATTTTAGGGCTCCCGTACTTTTAGTGAAAAAGAAGAGTGGAACCTTTAGGATGTGTATTGATTATAGAGCCCTTAGCAAGTTGACAGTTAAGAATAGGTTTCCCATACCTAGAGTTAACGACTTGTTAGACTCCTTGAAAGGTGCTAGGGTATTTAGCAAATTGGATTTAAAGTAAGGATATCATCAAGTTAGGATGAGGGAAGAAGACATGCATAAGACTGCCTTTAGAACACAAACATGACATTATGTATTTGTAGTTATGTCCTTTGGGTTGACTAATGCACCTACTATCTTTTTGTGGGCTAATGAGAAGAGTTCTTTGACCATACATAAGCAACTTTGTAGTTGTGTTCTTTGATGATATTTTAGTTTATAGCCAAAATGAAGAAGAACAGAAGCAACATCTTGCACAAGTGATGGAATTGCTTTGAGAGAGCCAACTCCTCTTGAATATTAAAAAGATTGAGTTCTTTAAGAAGGAAATAGAATATTTAGTCCATGTCATCAATGAACATGGAATTCAGGCTAATCCAACCAAGGTGAAAGTTATAAAGGAATGGCTTGTCCCTATGAATGTACAAGAACTAAGATCTTTCCTTGGTTTATGTAGGTATTATAGGAGATTCATCTTGAATTTCTCTAAGATTGCATACTAATCTACTTAAGAAGCAATCAATGTATCATTGGGGTGATAGACATTCGAGTGCCTTTGAGAATTCGAAGGTTGCTTTAATGACTAGCCCTATGTTAGTTTTACCAGATTTTGATAAGCCTTTCTTTGTCATATGTACAGATGCTAGTGGTACATCCATTGGAGCTGTACTAATGCAAGAGGGACATCCCATAGCCTCTGAAAGTCAAAAACTTCAAAGTGTTGAATTAAAATATAGCACGTATGACAAGGCCCCAGCAAATCAAGTGGTCAAAATATCTTCAAGGGTTTGGACAACCTGGTAAGGAGAGCATAGTTGCAGATGCACTAAGTCATAGACCGAGTGTAAACTATGTCTCCATAGTGAGAGAAGGGTTGCTTAGTGCGATGAAGGATGCCTACAAAGCTGATAAAGAATTTAGGATTATCTATGATGCATTACTTCAAGGACAAGGTGATTCTTTATAGGGATATGCAATTCATGATGGCTATCTTCTTAGAGGGCGTTTCATTTGTGTACCCTCCACTTTTAGATCCCTAGTTTTTGAAGAGATGCATAGTAGTCCCTATTCTAGACATAGAGGTATTAGAGGAACCATTGATAGAATTGAAAGATATTTCTATTGGCCAGGATTGAGGAAGGACGTAACTACTTTAGTCCAACAATGCTTAACTTGTCAAAAAGTTAAGAGTGATCATGGTAAGATACCAGGATTACTTCAGCCATTACCCATACGTAGCAAGAGATGGGAGCATATTACCATGGACTTCACATCAGGATTCCCAAAGACAAGGACACAAAATGAGAAAATCCTTAGGAACTAAATTGCAATTCTCCACTACATATCACCCATCAACTAATGGACAAAGTGAAATAGCTAACCAAGCTATTATCTAGCCACCACATAGTTATGTTTATGACAATCCTACCCTATGGGAATTATATTTACCTCTATTAGAGTTTGTGTATAACAACTCTACCCATTTTTCTACGCACAAGGCACCATTTGAGATCATCTATGGGCCAACCCTTCCCACACCCATTACACATTTAGGAGATAGGATTTTGGCAGCTGATCAATTTGGTGAAGATGTGCAGGAAGTAGTTACATAGGTTAAATCACATATTCAGCGAGCTCAAGAAGTATACAAGAAGGCTGCGAATAAGAAGCGAAAGGATGTACATTATGAGAAGGGAGATTGGGTTCTTTTAAAGATTGATAAAAGGTGTATAAAGGCAATTCGAGGAAATACCAAGTTTGTAAATCTAGTAGAAAAATACTATGGACCTTTCTAGGTTTTAGAGGTTATACATCTAGAAGGAACTCCAATATCATACAGGTTGACATTACCTACTAGTTGGAGGATGAAGAATGGTTTCCATGTTAGCATCTTAAAGCCATTTAAAGGTGAACCACTAGTGAGGCCTATTGAAGAAGAAGAACCAAAACTTGAAGATGGGGTAGAATCACTTGTTTTCGAATGAATACTATTCCATGTGGTCACGAATACCAGGAATAGATAGAGATCTCAATATTTGGTAAAGTTTAAAGGATATCCTATGGAAGATGGTCAATGGTTTGATGAAGATCACTTGAAGGATTACCCTGAACTTGTTTTGGGAGAGTAGGGGTCAAGAAAGCTAAGAGTTGTGAGGACATAACATCTTTTTCTGAATCATGAGAAACAAACTCCTTACTTGAATCAACCCTCTGAATAATGACCAAGCAGAGAGTATGTAGTTTTGTAGATTAGCCTTTAAGAACATTGGAAGAATTGATGCCCACAATTAAAAAACTACACTTGATGGTAATTACACAAGATTTGATGTTTTCACATTTTGCAAGGAGCAAAAAACAGAATGATATGAGAAGTTTGCTAGCTATAGTCATTTCAAGAGATTAATGGTTGAACTTATTTAATATTGTGAAGATACATGAAAAAGTTAGAATGGGAGTATGTAGTGTATGTGCAAGCCTTGAGTCGATGATAAAGGGAAAAAACCTCAAGCAAATGAGGTACCAATTTTGTACGTGTACATATTTATTCTCTAAATTTTTTTTAGTATGTTTAATATTTCTATGTTTTGAACATGGATGTTATTTGTGGATCATGCTATCCATACTTAGAAAGAGAAGCTCTATGGTAAGAAGAGCAATTGTGAGTTCTTGAAATAAGAATTCACATACCTTAAAGATGTCATTTTGACAAATGGTGTCCGTATTGACAATGAGAAAGTCAGAAGGGTATGTGAATATCCCATTTTGAGAATGATTGCCGAAGTTAAACCTTTCTTGGTATTGTGAATTTCTTCTAAGTTTAGATGTGGAACTATGCTAACTTAGCATTCCCTCTTTTACACTTGTCCATAGTGATGGAGAATGATAAACACAATAAGTACAGCCCTCTAGTGTGATAGAGGATCTTGATGCATTTTGGGAAATTAAAACATGCTGTAAGAGTTGGTCCTAAATCTTCTATGCCATCATAAAATTCCATTTGAAATGTTAAATTTCAAATGGTTACATCAAGTTATTTATTATAACATTAAGAAGACATCTTGCACCAATGCGAGTGATAAATGGAATAACATGTCCAAGAGACCTTTGATTTAGTATCATGGTTGTCATGTTCAAAAGTGAGACATTCCATCTTCTATCAAAATAAGTGGCCATAGTAAGACAAGAGAGTATATTGCTAGTTGAATTGGGTAAAGCGATTGAGAACTTGTGACCTCATAACATCATCCAAGGCATCACAAATTGTGCAAAAAACTATAAAAAAATGAGAAATTATCAAATTCCAAATATCTCATCCTTTGGAGCTCATCATTCTCTTGGCATGGCTTTGACCTTGTTGTCAAAGATTGGTACAAGACCTCTACAAAATCTTAGATGCCCAATTCTTCAAAGATTGGTACAAAACCCTAAAGTCCCAATACTTCAAAATAGCCAGATGAGGGTCAATCATGAAAGATTATTGAAATACATAGAAACAAATGATCTATATCCAACCCATTCGAGTTTTTAAAGCCTAGCAAGACACGTTTTAAAACAAACTATATCATGATGGAGTGCTTGCCTCGTGCTTGCTCAAGTCTAAAGTTAGTAGAGTAAATTGTTGAACAAAACTCAACCCTAGGGTCTTTATCAAGAATTAAATTAGCTTAGAAATGTTTGCACCAACCAAAACTTTTAAAAGAGAATTATAATGGATCCAATGGAAGTAATGAAGTTTGACTTGTCATTTGTAAACTAGATGTGAAAAGACCAAGCATGGGAAGTGCCTAGATGGCTTGGTGGACTACAAAACATGAAAATTTGGAAGGAAGATGCAAGAGATGGTCAGGTTCTTTACACCTTAAGTCAATGTGAATTTTTGAGAATATTCGTGCAAAATGACTGGTGTTAAGATCATAATACTCTTCACTATGTTGGCATTTATTGGATCTTGCCTAGTGGGAATATTGTGGGAATACTGCCCAAAAATTAGTATGCTAATTATGTAGGCTTGGCATGGGATCTTGGGACATTATTATGATGATAATGATGGATATATCAAATAATTGTTGACCTTTTGAGAACAAAGAAGGGTTGTTTGCTCATTTACAAATACCATAGCTGAAAAAAAGCATGGCACATGGGAGATGGTGGGAAGAGTGTGGAGCATGAACACATAATTCTTAGACTCTAGCTATGAAAGTTCTCTCACAAGTTTATGCATTGGGTACACAAGGGGTTCACAATTGGTTCACTATATAGAAAACTAGACTATCACATGCATTCAAAGGGTATATTAGAAATCCTTTATTTGTGGATTTTGAGTAGATAAAAAGGTCCATTTTTCTTTATAAACTTACAACTTTTTTTCAAAATCCACTACAAAACCGAGACAAAACCCCTTATGTAATCCACACACCCAAATAACAATTGGCTCTACTCAACATGCCTATATAATATATATACTGAGACAAAGTGGGGTGATACAAGCCAACAAATGCAAGCCACACACTTGGCTATCATACCATTTCTCTCTTCCTCTCTCTCTTCCTTTGTCTCTTTATTGACACATGTTAGTAAGGTTGGGGTGACACAAATCAACAATTGCAAGCCACACACCCAGGCCTAACTAACATATACAAACACACAAAAGAACCTTCAATTCTCTCTCTCTCTCTCTCTCTCTCTCTCTTAATCTCTCTCTCTCTCTCCACATCAATTAGGACATAAAAAGGAAACCTGAAAACCTTCTAAACAATCACCAAAAATATAAACAATTAGTGGATTCTGAATTAAATGCAATGAATGGTGATGGAGGGCACATTGTACCTATCTCAAATTAGCCTTGCAGTATAGTGAGTTACCATGTAATAAATTAGAGGCAATTCATGCTACCACATGGAAAACATGTTCTAGATGTGCCCAATATTACATCTGCATGGTATGATCAAAAAATTATGTGGTATATCTAAAACACCCCACGATATATTGACAAATTATATTGCGTACTATATCTCTAAATGTCACACGATGTTTCAACATATTGCATGGTTAATCCCCAATCAATCCATTTCCTGTAGTCGATGGAAAAAAATGTTGTTTTTGCAATTAAAATGTTTTTCAATGATTTTAAATCTTAAAAAGTATTTTTTAAAGTAAAAAACATACTAAAAGAAACCTTGCCTCCCTCGCTTTCTTCATATTTAAATGTTTTTCAAGGTTTTTAAAAAAAATTATTCAGATTTCTCCTAATTTGAATTCAAATGTTTTTCAATGACTTTAAATTTTACAAAAGTATTTTCTTAACTAAAAAATATACCAAAAGAAACCTAACCTCCCTCACTTTCTTCAGCTTTAAATGTATTTCAATGTTTTTAAATTTGTTTTTCTTTGGCTTTCTCCAGCTTTAAATTCAAATGTTTTCAACCATAGTAGTTTCTTAATTAAAAAAATACCAAAAGTAACCAACCTCCCTCGCTTTCTTTAGCTTTAAACATCTTTGAAATACTTCCCCCCTACATCCATTACTCCACCCTACCATCTTCCATAGGACAAATGAGCTTGAAGCTTAGGGCTTGGAGCATGGAGCTTCAACCTTTAAACCCAAAATACCCTTCTGCCTTCACTTTTATTATTTGAGGTATATTAAAGTCATCCTATCTTTATTCCTAAGTAGTTTATACTTTCTATTCAAGAAGTTTTGGCTTTTGGATTGAGTTTTTCTAAGTTTTGTGAAGATTTTCCATTATTTTCTTCTCAAAAGAGAGTGTGGTTTTGTAGTATACAAGGTGATGTCCAATTTTTTAATGCCCCCTACCTCTCCTTTTCTATTTTCATGCAAAATATCAAATGACTCCTCTCCTTTGTCTTTTCATGTTTCTCTCCTCTTATCTTCTCACAAAAGAATGAAAGAAGAAGACGGAGAAAGAGGGAGCTTTCTCACCTCAAATCTCCTCTCCTCTTCTTTTTTTAATGAAAGAATGAAAGAAACAATTATTAGGATAAGCATATATGAAAGAGAGAAAAAGATGGAGAAAGAGCGATATTGCTTGCCTTTTTTCTTTTAATTTTTTTAATTACTCTTCTATCGTCCTCCCTTCTTCTTTGTATCATATAAATCTAAGGATATTTATGTGTTACTTTTGTACATTATATAATTTTAGGACACTTGACCTATTTATCTATCACCAATTTAGGGTATCTCTGCATATTATCTCTTCTATAGTGTGTAATCTCTATCTCACCTATGTCCTTTGACTCTTGTTGATTTTACATGTTAATGTAGGATCTTATATATATTTTTCCATGTGTAGCTATGTCATCTCGTAGGTCATATAGTTTAGATTCCTCCTCTCACTCTATTTAGTCATGTGTAGCTTAGATGAGACTCGATTAGCTTATGGAGTTCTATAGTCTTCTTTCACCATGACAATAGACTATGCTATTGCCTCATGTGGACATAGGGAGCTAGTGTAAAGGGTTCTAATCACCACTATTAAACACCTTCATCTGATAGGTTATCTAGAGGCCTCCACATAGTCGAAACAAAGAGGAGAATAGGATGACTAGGACTATAGGAGAGGGATCTTGTTGTAGAGATGCCATCGATGTATCACTCATGCATGTTAGACTAGCTAGTGGGATAGGCATGCCACTATCGAGACAATCACCCACTTCTACCCTACCATGCATTGTGACCTTGGGACCATCATGTAGAAAAACCCCTAACAACCATGTATATCTTGCCCCCAAGAGCAGCCCTAAAGCCATTAGTCACCACAACAACCACAATAGACACCCTCCGGTCCCATGTATTTTATGGATGACACGAGAGAGATTTTCATGGATGATAGAGGATCTTGTGTCATGTCACAGATGCAACATATAATTACCATTGCCTTTGACAAGGACTTATTTCAAAATTGGATATGTCAAAGCTATTGATAAAAAGGACTATGTCATAGACACACTCCATAGTGTTTCCTATGATAGAGCACCTATAATATGATAGAAAGTGGAATAAAAATTCAAGATTACTAAATCCCTATGTGAAAATAAAGTTTCAAGAATTTAAACATTGCATCCAACATAGCACAATCTAAAAAGGGATCTAGTATGACGTTAAAAAAAATCAAAGTACTCACAAGTACATAATTAGTGCCAAAATAGTACATTTCCGAGTACCTGGTAAAAAATAGTACTATTTGAGACAAACTACTATGCTTAGACCCAGCTCATGTGCAAGAAATGAAGGTTCACCATAGATTAGATGATTGGAGATGCCATGAGCAAAAGGAAACCATGCCCTCCTTATGTATCTTACTAGGATTAACACTATGCAAAAGAAGAGAATAAGAAGAACCTTAGAAGTAGAGCTAGTAGAAAAATGCAACGAAAGCCTAATAACAAAACGCCAAATTTTCTCACATTGGGAGTGGAATGAAGATTCTCTTCATATTGTTTTTTTAAAGTATCTTTATTACTTAGTATCTTGTCACTTAATGCATTTTGTTTGGTGTCTATTCTTTTCCATAGCTATTCTAGCCCTCCTCTTTTCTCATGACAACTCTTTTTTCTACAAACTCATAAGGTTGATCCCGTCGATCATATGCCAACCAAGGACAACTATAACTATGCTCTCGCATATATAACTCATGATTTCTTTGAAAGCTTGAGAACAAGTAAGGATAGCTTGATGCAACAATGTCGGAGGTAAGTCTTGGTTACTATTAATTTCTCATTAGCTTCTTTTAAGTACATAATGCTGATTTACTCGTTAATAACTTTTTCATTCATTTTGCATGCATCCTCTCCTAAATGAGGGATATTGAAATTTTGGAGGGGGCAATAGATCTAGAGAGGGTGAGGGATCTAGAGCCGATGTAGGTGGAGGTGAGGACAAGATAGGTTTGGAGAGTAATGTACATTCAAGATATTGATGAGGGTTCCATCTCCATTCTAGGGTGAATAAAGACTTCAATATTTCCAAACTTGAATGTTTTAAGGCTACCATGCACTAGTCCCATAAGTGGATTCCATTTATTCAATCCTTTTTAGTTTTCCACCAATCAAGAAAAAGCTATGGAGCAATCCCTCGAATAGGTGTGCATAATTTCAATACAACACACTCCAACCATTGACATCCTTTTGAATTCTTTTTTTGACAAAAGTTACAGTGAATATTTTTCAAACTCTAGGAAGCATCGCAATTATTATCAACATTAGCATCAATAAGAAAGAATCAAAATACATATTGCAAATGACATTGATATTTTCATCAAAATAGCATTTATAAATGGAAATAGCAATGCTAATCTCTTGATAGTATTTTCAATGCTTAAGAGAATTTCTCTAGAATTATTTTTGACACTTATTTTGATGCTAGTATCAATGTTGGTAAAAGATTATTAGCACTTTTATCGATGCTAATATTGATGCTGGTAAAATATCCCAAAGCTGTTTTAATTATAATATGGACACTTCTATTTTTTGGAAGTATTATTTTGTATAAAGATCTATATTGCATTGTAATGGCCATTTAATATGGTTTACATTTCTTGAGTATAAAATTTCCTATTATATTGTTTGAGTAAAAACCTTCCTTATTCTAGCCTACTCATATCTACATCCTATATAAAAAGGTTCTAGTTGGACTTGCTGCTCCCATCCTCCTTGTCCTCACCCATGTTGCCTTCATCTTTGCTTCCATCATTACCATCCCCTCCTCTTGCTTCTCCACCTTCTCATTCCTCTTGGCAGGCTTGATCGAACTATTCGTCTCCATCCTCCTATTCAATAGCACACATGTTAGAGGTTAGTATATCTTATAGTTGTTCAATTCGAGTATTTAGAAATAAATGGGTCTAGGTAGGGATTACATTAAGCAAGGACACGAATTACTCCCTCTCGATGAGTATTTCCATCTGAGCTTGCATATTGTTATCATATGCATATCTGAATTCCTCATTTGTACATTGTCTGTCTATTTTCATTCCCTAACATTACAGTAATACACGTTGATTTCAATGATTTGCATGATGCATTCCAAAACTACATACTAAAAGAAGTGAAACTATGGTAGTTACAAAAAAAGCATAAAATCAGGCCTTATCACCCAAGCCCAAGTGGATGCCTACTTTACTCTTTCTCAAAGCCACTGCCTACTTCTATTGGTCATACTTCTTAGGGTCCTTAAATTTATTTTAAAAGAATTTCCAAAATTTTGAGCAGACCCAAGTAGGCTTTGGTACCCCTTTCTTTGCCTTCTTGCAAATTTGATCTTTTCGCTTGAGCATAGTAGCCATGCTATTAACATCTGGTAAGACTAGAACTCTATCTCCTCATGAGAAACTGGGAAATCCTCCCTCAATGTCTATAAACTATAATCTTTTTTGTTTTATGGTTGCTTTTAAAAGGCCCTCATCACCCTCTTGAGGGCCTCTTGAATTCAGAGGAGCATAGGCCATGCCTTCAGTTAATAACCTAGGTACCTATAGTATCCATAATTATCTCAAACTTTCTATTAACCAAATAGGGGAGAGCGGGGTCATTGTTTGCTTGGGTGTAGCCAACTGTAGAACTATTTTTGGGGTCAGTTTGGGGTTGCGATGCAATGCGTTGGTGGGTGAGATTTTGAATTTTTCATGAACCCGTGCTCTCATCGGAAGTTTTTTGGGGATTATGATTGTTGCACTGGTGGAATAATGAGACACAATCTTATCATTATAAAAAACACAGAGCTCAACACATGGTACTACATGGATTTACTCTCATGAGCACAGAGACTGTTGCTCTACCCTCCTTCGCACAATGTAGTATCTGGCCTGCTGAATATATCATGCAGCTTTTTCCTTGCCACCTATCATTGCACAGCTTCGCCATCTATCACTGTGTAACACAATCTTTTGTTTTGCTGACCACCATCTTAGTTCGAGCAATGATGTTGGCATAGTGACCACCACGTTGGCTTGGCCACATCACATAACTTTTGCCTTGCCACCTATCATTGCATAGCTTCGCCATTTGTCATTGCGTAACACAATCTTTTGTTGTGCTGACCAATGTGCTGGTTTGAGCAATGATGTTGGCATGGAGAGCCCACCCTGCTAGCATGAAGACCACCGTGGCATGTCAATCCCTAATGGGGACCCCTCAAGGTCCATATTTGCAACCACCATGTTGGTTGTTGGAGCTATTTTAGTTCTAAACCAAGGAAAATATAGTCTTATTTTGGAGCTATTTTAGTCCTATTAATCCTTGTACAACAATTTATCAACCAACGCATTGGTTCTTGGAGCTATTTTAGTTCCAAGCTAAGGAAAATGTAGACATTTGCAATTTATAATAGTTTCCTTGCAACCATGCCATGGTTATTGGAGTTATTATAGTTTTAAACCAAGGAAAATATACTCCTATTTTGAAGCTATTTTAGTCCTACTAGTCCTTGTGCAACAATTTCTACTAGTTTTTGGAGCTATTTTAGTTCCAAGATAAGGAAAATGTAGTCCTATTTTAGAGCTATTTTAGTCCTTCTACAATAATTGCTTATGCGGTAATTGCACTGGTTGGACTAGTTGCAGTAAATCCAAAATGAGGGCATTTGTGAACATTTTTACTACATTCACAACAGTTTTTTCAATAGTTTCTTGTACAACGATCCCTATAGTTGTAGTAAAATGTAAAAGAAGGCAAAAATATGCCATTTGTGCTTCTTTAGAGCCACTTTCACTACCGAAGTAACACCAACAATAGTTTTTGTGATAATGGTACTACATTGAAATTAAAACAGCATCCGATAGTTTTAGCGATAATAGTATTACATCAAAGTTGAAACAAAATAAATTACATCCAAAGCAAAAATTTAACAAAAGAGATTACATCCAAATATGCTAGCACTTAGTCTTTGTGACACTTATTAAGACACTTTTAGCACTTGTCAACACCACCACTATGGCGCGACCTAGTGTCACTTTTTTCCCTTGTGTGGGCAATTTCTTACACTTTTGACCTAGTGCCTTGTATGTAGGGGACAATACGAGCACCTCGTAGTTCACACTTTCTTACACTTTTGACCTGAAACTCCTTGTATGCAGGGGACAATACAAGCACCTCATAATTAAACATAACCTTCTTCATAGCAACTTCCTTTAAGGCACTAGGAGAGAGAACTCAACCTGGAGGTGAGTTCTCTGTAATCAAGCACAACCTTTGACAGTGGGAAGGAGAACTCAATCTGGTGGAGAGCTCTAGCACACTAATGCTCTCAGTGTTGAAGCTCACCACTAGGTTGACTTCTCCACCCCTAGTGTCAATTTACCTTGTGCTCAATTGCAAGTGGCTCTCCACCAAGTTGAGTTCTCTCCCAGTGCCTGATGAAACAACAATGATACGTTGCCAGGTTGAGTTCTCTTCTGCCCTACCCACGGACCCCCAACCTGATAGAACAACGACGGTATGAGAGATGCCAAACATCTTTTGACCCTCACCTTCGGTCAAAAGGAGATAGATAGGCATAGAAAAGGCCTCGTGTGCTCATGTAGGAGTTGGTTCTTTGCCACTATAAGTAGCAGTCTCCAAACACAACACCAATACCAACTTGTTTGCCATCGAGCTTACTAACCAGAAGAAGGGCATGATGTTGAAAAAAACCTTGGCTACTTGAACAGGTCGAAACCCTAAAACAAAAGCCTAGAAGGGTCTCCACTATGAGGACATTCGTAGTTGAGAAGGGATCAAATGTGATGGACCTAAAATCCATTCTGCAATCCCCCCCTTTAGACCCATTTCCCTTGGCTCCCCATCCTGCAACTCCCTTGGTCATGGCTATGGTTGGTGGAGTGTTGTAGGATGGAGAGCCAAGGTAAACAATGGATCCCATGACTTGGGTAGCATTATGAAGGGGTATTAAGGTTGCAGCAGAAGATTCATCACAGGGGTGGAAGGGGCCTTACAGAGCATGGAAGGGGGTAGGAGAGGGATTTCTTGGGTGCGGTAAATTGTTCTCTACCCTTGTGGTCTTTATATAGCTAGACACCCTTGCACTCTTTTTCCCCTCTTTTTCCCTTCATTTCTTATGTCGGTTTGTGTGACTCTAGTGTCTATCACTGCTAAGAGCACACAATTTAACCGCTGGATTTTGCTAATAAGCGAGCTTAGTGTAAGCGGTCATATACATCATCATCTAGCCATGACGCGGGATTAGATGTTTGCCTTGGGAGAATTTCTTGGTCATTAGAGCCAAGATTAGAACAATTCAATGGGATGAGGGGGGAGGAGCGGTGGCACATGCACCCAACTTACTGGTAGCTGAGCCTAGCATAGGTGGTCATATACATCATTGTCTAGCCATGACGTGCAATTAGATGGTTGCCATGGGAGAATTTCTTGATCATCAAAGCCAGGATCATAATAATTCAATGGGATGAGGGGGTAGGAGCGGTGGCACATGCACCCAGCTTGCTGGTAGCCTAGCCTAGTGTAGGTAATCATATACATAATCGTCTAGCCATGACATGCGATTAGATTGTTGCCATTGGAGAATTTCTCGACCATCGAAGCCAATATCATAATAATTCCATAGTCATTATAACTAGAAATTCTAAAATTCTAACAGTCTGATATGTTCTTATAGTCTAACTCCAACTTAGTGCTAATTTGAGCATGTGAATTAGATGGTCCCTCATGCAATGTCATTGTTATTACTATTTTATTTCAACTCAATGCTAATTTGAGCTTATGAATTAGATGGTCCCTCATGCAAAGTCATTGTTATTAGAGTCAATTGCCTTGAAGGAAGGCAAGATCAAAAAAAGACATCAGATTAGCATTGATTCAGTTCATTAGACTGTAATAACAATAGTTCTCAGTCATAAGAACAAGAACTTATATTATTATTACAGTCTAATGAACCGACTCACTGCTAATCTAAGCTTGTGAACTAATGGTCCCCCATGCAAAGCCATTGTTATTACAGACTAATTTCGGCTTAATGCTAATCTGAGCTTGTGAATTAGATGGTCCCTCATGCACAATCATTGTTATTACAGCCTGATTCTGACTCAATGCTAATTCGAACATATGAATTAGATGGTCCCTCATGCATAGTCATTGTCACTAAAACAAACACGGTGGTTGTTTGGGATTTACATTCACCCTTGTTTGGGGTTACTTTGGGATTTACTAAAACAAGTGTGGTGTTTTTTTGGATTAACTAAAGGTTATATTTTGTGGGGCTTGTAGTTAATCCTAAACCAAGGAAAATGCATCTCCTTACCAGTGCCTACCTCCTCTAGCCTTAACTATCATACAACTAACCTGTCAGATTCATCAATGTAATGTGTGGGGAATCTATTGGCACATGGGTCTTCAAAGATGGCAAAGATCTCACTGGATTACATTGTTGAGCATGTAAAGACGGCTTGATTTGATAGATTAGAATATGTGAACAATTACATCTTGGATATACCAGGAGAGCAAACTAAGTTTAAAGCTCCAACAGGTCTTGAGTGAAGGAATAAATATGGAAAGCCATAGTAGCAATGCCACTTTTTCTGCCGCTTGTCCTGAGCTTGATGAAGCCATTTTGCAAGGGGTCCCTCGGTAGCCCAAGATTGTCATAGATGATATTTCGCAAGGGGTCTTATTTTGCAAGGGGTCCCTCGGTAACCCAAGATTATCATAGATGATATTGATCAATTAATGGAGGAACATAGAGTTCCCAAGAGTGTCATTCACAAGATGGTCATATTGTAGGAGGAACTGTGGGAAGGCATTCAATATTATAAGAACCCATAGTTTGCAAAGTACATTGTTGAAGGCTCCTACTGTGCAAAGTGTCGAGCCCTTGTCCTAGAATCCTTGCATAAATATAAAGCCCTTCAAATATCTCATACTTGATCTCTTGGAATCTTGGATATATATTTCCCAGGACTTTTTTAGGAGCTGACCACCCGTCTAATATAGTTGGCTTTTCAATAGAACTTGAGTTAACTAGTAAATTGTCTTTGTATTTATCCATCCTTAGATACAATGGTGGTCTATTTTCAAAACATTGAAGAGTAAAACTTGGTTGTATACTACTCGGGTGTATAACTTTAGGGGCTGACTATACATTTGGCTTTTCTATATAACTTCAATTTTAAAGTAATAATTTTGCCATTTATCCGTCCTTGGATACCTCTTTTATGACTGCTTTACTCAGTGAGAGTGCTCTCCAACGGAAGCAAGAACGGAAGGAGAGAGAGAGACAGAGAGCCACACAAGTTTTGGTGGGTGCAGAACCACCCTAATCTTCTTTTTCATTCATTTATATATGTCTTTGAGTATTGTACATAACCGGGGTAAAGGCACAGTGACCTTTAACCCCCACAACCTCCCACTTAAAGGACAATGTGCCTTTAAGGGAGAACAACCAGTGAGCATACTATCCAATGCCCATCAATACACGACAATACTCAAACCGCTACTCTTCGTCAGCATATCTACAGGGTTATCATCTGTATGAACCTTGACAAGCTCTATGCGCTTGTCCTCAAGTACCTCCCTGATGAAATGGTACCTGACCTCAATGTGTTTGGTCTTTGCATGAAAGACCGGATTCCGTGCTAGCTGAATAGCACTCATGGAATCACTATGCAATGTCGGTACACCTCTATGAATCCCCAAATCTCGCACTAGCCGATCAAGCCATATAGCCTCCTTGCAACCCTCTGTGGCTGCAACATACTCAGCCTCTGTGGTAGACAAAGCAATGCACTTTTGTGCATGAGACATCCACGACACTGCACCACTTGCAAAGGTGAACACATCACTATGCAATGTCGGTACACCTCTATGAATCCCCAAATCTCCCACTAGCCGATCAAGCCATATAGCCTCCTTGCAACCCTCTGTGGCTGCAACATACTCAGCCTCTGTGGTAGACAAAGCAATGCACTTTTGTGCATGAGACATCCACGACACTGCACCACTTGCAAAGGTGAACACATAACTAGAAGTGGATCTCCTACTATCCACATGCCCAGCATAGTCTGAATCTGTGTACCCAAGTACACGCATGTCTCCTTTACCAAAGCAGATGCACATCTCCTTGGTACCCTTCATGTACCTCATGATGCACTTAATTGCCTCCCAATGCCTCTTTCCTGGATTAGCCATATACCTGCTAACAACTCCCACTGCAAATGCAATGTTTGGTCTAGTAGCTATCACAGCATACATAAGACTCCCAACTGCTGATGCATAAGGAACCTTAGCCATCATGGCCCTCTCCTCTTCTGATTTGGGACTATCTGTATGACTCAGTTTCACATATGGAGGCAATGGAGTACGCACTTCAGTTGAGAGTGCTCTCCAACGGAAGCAAGAACGGAAGAAGGAGAGAGAGAGACAGAGAGCCACACAAGTTTTGGTGGGTGCAGAACCACCCTAATCTTCTTTTTCATTCATTTATATATGTCTTTGAGTATTGTACATAACCGGGGTAAAGGCACAGTGACCTTTAACCCCCACACTCAGCTGGAGTTTATAATTTGAAAATGTTGCATTTAGTTGGATTCAAAGGTTCTATTTTCTTATATGCTTCACTAAGTTGGTCTTTATAATTTGAAAATGTTTCCCTAAGTTGGACTTTATAATTTGATGGACATTTCCAATAATACAGTATGATTCTATAGCTTACAATTCATTTATGATTTGTGGTCACCATCTCGGTGGCTGAAATCTGATAATAGATAAAGAGAACCAACCTAAATGGGAGTGTTTTAGTAAAGCACTTTGCAACAATACAATCCATAGGATAACAAGGTGGTTGTGCAAGATAAGTGGTTGCCTGTGTGGTGGTTGGTTTTACACTAGAATATTAATTGCTACCAGCATCGTGGTTTGCTTCTATTATTACAAGATGAATTGGTTAGTTGCACACTAGGATATTAACTACCACCACCGCAATGGTTTGCTTCTATTATTACAAGATGAATTGGTTGTTTGCACACTAGCATATTAACTGCCACTAGTGCAGTGGTTTGCTTCTATTATTACAAGATGAATGGCATGCAATTCATTCGTTTAGGATTTGTGGTCACCCATGGATTTGTGGTCACAACTTGATGGTTGAAATTTAACAATAGTTAAAGAGAACTAGCCTAAAGGGGATACCATAAACAAATGTATTTTCTAATATTTCACTAGCCCGATGGTTGAAATCTGACAATAGTTAAAGAGAACCAGCTTGTTTGTGGGAGCTATTTTCCTTGTGTGCAACCCAGGAAAATGTAATTAGATCCCATGACGTGCGATTAGATTACTAAAAACAAGCATGGTGGTTGTTTGGGATATACTAAAAACAAGCATGGGGTTAATCCATCATTTGAAATTTACAAAAACAAGCACGGTGGTTGTTTGGGACACATGATGAGGATCCAGGTGGCCTTTCGTGTGACACGTGATGAGGATCTAGGTGGCCTACAGACTGCACATTCGTCGGGGAGACAATATGGGCATAGATCCCCATGGAGAAATGCTCCAATATGACCAGATCTCAAGTGATTCATAGCTTGCCTACACAAGTCAAAGCTTATGTGTGTTTGGAAATTGGCAACAACAAACATTCCTGTCTTTGAGTTTCCTGACAGACCAAGGCTTCCAATGCTCAAAGCTCCTCTACCCAATTAAAATGTCAGGATTTTCATCCATAAAATTGAGATACAGTTCGTGTGCTTACCCAACATGTAGGCCATCTTTTTGCACTACTATGACGAAAACAAAACAAAATATACTATGGGAAATAACACGGTCTAATTAAAGTAATCACCCTATGGGAAACAACACAATTTTAACCCTTGGGTTGGTTTGATACAGTCATATATAATAAGGTACTAGCAAAACAAAATAATTTTCACCATCACGTTGGTTTAGGACAATCACAATTTCAACCACCGGGATGGTTTAGGACACGGTCACAATTTCAACCATCGAGTTGGTTTAGGACAGCCACTATTTCAACTATGGGATGGTTTACCCTAACGGTCACAATTAGACAATAACAAGTATATTTCTTTCCATTTTTGAATTTCACAATTAGAAAATAACAATATATTGCTTTTCATTTATTTATTTTTGTTCAACCACAATTTCAATCAGATACTAATATTGTTTGACTTGAAATAGCACCAGGGTGCTATCACATTAAGTCAAAGCCATCCCGGTCTAGAAATTAAGTGGTATATGACCCGAACAATAGGAAAGCAAATTAAACTAATTTAAGTACTAAGAAACACAGTAATTTCAACCACTGAGCTGGTCAACAACTAATGTCTATTCAACCACACTAGTGTTTTGAGTTGAACCAGCCATGGTTGCATGATGTTCCAACCATTGGGCTGGTTTAGTAAAATAACAATATATTTCTATTCCGTTGTGAAATATATTGATGTTAACTTTTGTTCAACCACAGTGGTTTAGGACAATCACATAACTAGTGTTTGAGATGAACCAACCACAATTGCATGATGTTCCAAACATTGGGTTAGTTTAGGACAATCACATTAAGTCCAACCCGACATGGTTCTAAAGTTTCAGTTGAACCAGTCACAGTTGCATGATATTCCAACCATCATGTTGGTTTAGGACAATCACATTAAGTTCAAGCAAGCCTAGTAAACTATCCCAAAGCTCATTCACAAACAACGATTGGGCTAGTTAGGCAACCACTGACCTACGTTGTATCAAGAAATGAAACAAGGAAAGTATCTCAAAGTTCAATCAAAAACAACCACCGAATGGTTTAGGCAACCACTGGCCCACATTGTATCAAGCATGTGTATGATGTGCTCGCCAAACAAATTGCATCTCATCCACTTTCTATGGATGTCCTTGTTAGTTGGAGAAACTCTCATATTTTTGTGCCAAAATGTCATCATCACTATTGCAATGACTTTCACACTTAGGTTGTCTCTCCTTTTCTTGCACTCTGTTGAAGCCCATAGACTACTCGGATCGAGATGATCGGCCATTGCTTCTGCTCTGTGTGCATCTCCCAAGGTGTTGGTAGGGTTGTCACTCTACAAACTTTAGGGTGTAGGTTAAAGATTGTGAAGACTCAAGACTGGTATTCACCTAAATGGCTTGATGTTGCTTCCTTGAATGCTACCAACAATCGTGACATCATAGCTCATGTTTTTCACTTTGATGGCAATGATCAAATGCATGCATCTGCAACTGCTTCCTATATCTCCTCTGCAAGAAGTCTTCTTTCTTCTCATTGTTTCTCCCTTTGCAAATGTTGCAAAAACGTCTTCCGTTGCCGTTTCAATACTGTTCCATTTCTTTCCTCGACTTGCAATCTGTTCCTTGTGCTCTGACCAAGCTTTTCATCTTTTCTATCTCCTAGCCTTCTTAGAAAAACCCTATGTGGCATGCAATGGAACACTATGGGTCCATGGCATCAATTTTCCATGGTCATGTTGGACATCCATGGGCAAAGTGGGACCAAAATTGGCAGGCATCTAATTCATCATGGTACATAGATTCTTGCTAGGTGTCATTGCATTTGGAGTAGCATGGTGCTTTGCTTTAAGGTCTATATCCCTTTTGCTACTGCACCTAGCATCACTAAATCTTTGATAAAGTAAGGCTAAATCCATGGCTCCAAGACTTGTAATAGGACAAGACTTGGTATGTCATTAGTCACTGAGGGCCCTAGCTCTGTACCAAATCTTGTCAACAAAATAGTTTTGCACATCCACATTTTAAACAAAAATCCTATGTTGTCATGCAGTGGGCAATGTGGGTCCATGACGTTGGTTTTCCATGGGCATGTTCAGCATCCATGGGCAAAATGAGGGTGAAATAGGACCAAAATTGACATGTTGTGAATTCATGATGGTATAAAGATTCTTGCTAGGTGTTATTGCATTGGGAGTAGTAGGATGCCTTGTTTTAGGATCAGTGTCCCTTTTTTTTATTGCACCTTACATCATTGAGATTTCAATAGGGTTCAGCTTCTAGCCATGCAAATGGTACCTGATCGGCATGATACTTTGCATGGGCCTTAAACAAAGTTAGTATTGAAAATTTAATGTTTATGGTTAACCTATCGTGAGTATTTTGTGGAGACTGTGGTGAGTGGAGCTACCACGAGCCTATATGGAGGATAGTGCTCTCATGTGAGGTTCTTCCATGAGTGAATCATAGTAGTATTTGTTTGCACCATCTCTTGCTTGTAAATATATTCTCTTAAAATCATGTGTTCTCAAGGGTCCATTTGGCTGCAAGATGGTACTAGATGGAGTGCCAAATGAACCCTTAAGAACACATGATTTTAAGAGAATATATTTACAAGCAAGAGAGAGCACAAACGGCCATTGATGCTTCACTCATGGAACAACATCACATGAGAGAGAATTGCCCTCCATATAGTAGGAGTTGGCTGTTAGGCACCATGGTAGCTCCATTCACCATGGAGTCCACAAGACACTCTCGATAGTTGGATCGTAACATTGAATTTCCAATACTAAGTTGTTTCAAGGCCTTTTAAAAGTATCATTCCCATCGGGTACCATTTGCAGGGCTAGAAGCCTTACCCTATAAAAAATTTAGTGATGCAAGGTGCGGTTAAAAAAGTGATATTGGTGGTCTTTTAGCCACCTACTAGCTTAAGGTCCTATGCAAAGTATCATGCATGTCAAATACCCTTTGCATGGTGAAGAAACTTTATTTCCATGTTTTTCACCATGCATCATGCATGAGCATATGAAAACATGCCTTGGTGGACTTCTAGCTATGAAAATAATATTTAATGGCTACAATACTTTTCAAACATCTTAAAATCACTTAGTTTAAGGCTCAAGTAAAGTACCATGGGCATCGGGTACCATTTGTGTGGTGAAGAGACCACATTTCCTTGTTTTTTACCATGCATCATGCATAAGCATAGGAAATCGTGCCTTAGTGGCCTTCTAGCCATGTAAATGGTATGTGATGGCCATGATACTTTTCATGGGCTTTAAGCTAGGTGATTTTAAGTGCCCATCGGGTACCATTTGAATGGTGAAGAAGCCATATTTTCTTGTTTTTCACCATGCATCATGCATGGGCGTAGGAAAAAATGCCTCAGTAGTCTTCTAGCCATGAAAATGGTATCCAATGTCCATGATACTTTATATAAGCCTTAAAATCACTTGTTTTAAGGCTTATGCAAAGTATCATGCCCATCGGGTACCATTTGCATGATGAAGAAACCATATATCATTTCTCCATGCATCAAAGATGAAGATATCAAAGTAATTAGGGAGGATAACATGAGTCTTGAAGAGGAAAGCTTGCGACATGAAGCAAGATCCATTTTATATGAAGGGGCAAGAAAATATTGTCTTGTAGTCATCCTCTTAACCTTAAATTTACAAGCAACTTATGGATGTAGACCTCGATGTAACATTTTGTCCCTCTCTTAATAAGAGTTGTGATGTACTTCATGCATGTACTTCCAATTTTTTCTTTCAAATTCATTGAATGGATTGATATCTTAGGTTACGTCAAACACTACTACTAAAAGGAAATATAATGCCCAACACAATAAAGGATGCAAAGAAAATGCTTGGATCATTAGGAATGGATTACAAGGTTAATTCATGTATGTCCCAATGATTTCATTCATTACAAAGGAACATATGAGCACTCTATAACTTGTCCACAATGTGATGCATATTGATACCAACAAGACACATAAGGATATACCCATCTTAACACGAATCTCGCACCTATTTATTTGTGGATCTTTAGCTAGACTTATGGATTGGCATTCTTGCAACCACTCCACGGTTGGAATATTAAAGATTCCTATGGATGGAAAGGATTAGAGGCATGTAGAAAATAAGTAACCAAATTTTGGGCTTGAGCCTCAGCATTGGTGCCTTGGACTAGCTATGGATGGTGTTAATCCACATTTGGACATCAATCCACATCATGGTCCACATGGCTTGTTGTAGTGATAATATACAATATTCCTCCTTGGCTAACCATAAAGAAGGGGCATCCAATGTTGGATCTCATTATATTAGGCAAGCACAAGGTGAAGAACTTGGATGTGCATCTAGTAGCTTTGGTAGACAAGTTGCAAATTTTCTGGAATGGCATGTAGATTTATGACACTTCTAGCACAAAAGAGTGTAATCTCATTGGAACATTTGATAACCAACCTTGTAGCCCGGACTCTCCTCTTTCTAGCACCACTAGTGGATGCCAATGCATCCATGTTATGTAAGTACCTTCTTTTCTTCTCCTTCAATCCCAAAGGTGTTTGTTTCATCTTTTGCACTCATTCTTCTGCCTTCTCTCGTTCCTCCTCTATGGCTCATCGTACTTGATTGTATATAGATCTTTCCAAGCCTTTTTTAGATTTAGCTAGCTTACAGAGTGACTCTTCTAATTTATGTCGCTCCAAGTCCAATGCATTTCGCTCCAAGTCCAATGCTTTGGCTTTATCATAAAAATCCTAGTTCTCCCTTTGAAGATCCTACATAGAGTTATGCATTGCAACAATGGTGTTATTTTCTAAATGTGCTAGCATCTCTGCTTGGGCTCTGCACATCTCGCTTGCTTGCATAGCCATTGACTGAGCATTGTTTAACCGATTGCAATAACCAAGCAACCTCGCATGTCCATTTCCAACAAACCGAACTAGCTCATGCATTGTATGGAAAGGAGGGCTCTTTTGGTTGGTAGGATCTAAAGGATACAAGGATCCTTCTACCCAAAAGTCGAGATGCTTCTTTCCTTGCAAAGAAGACTATGGATTTTGGAAGCTCCCCTCAATCCTAGACTACGTGTGCTTGCATATTCAGCCTCCAACTCTAAGTGAACCTGGTACTTGTTGAAGACGTCCTCGAATGGTGCCATGAGTAAAGGAGTGTAGAGAAGGAGAAGGTGTGGAGATGCAGGCTTGAAGGAGCAGCACAAAGGAAGAGGGAGGGCGAGGAGGAGGGATGGGGGAGGGAGGACCAGTAGTTTAAGAGGAGGAAAGGGGGGCAAACTAGTAGGTGTGGAGGGTGAGGAGGAGTAGGTGTGGAGGAGGATGGAGGGAGGATGGAGGAGTAGGAGGGAGGGGGGAGGAGGAGCAGCAGTGGAGGAGGAGGGAGGGGGAGGGCAGAAGGAGCAGGCATGGAGGAGGGAGGGAGGGAGGGGGAGGAGGAGGAAGGGGGAGGAGGGAGTGAGGAGGGGGAGGGGAGGAGAGGGGAGGGGGAGGAGGGGGGGAGGGAGGGGGAGGAGGAGGGAGGGGGAGGAGGGAGTGAGGAGGGGGAGGGAGGGAGGGAGGAGAGAGAAGGAGGGAGGGAATTCAAAATTTGAATTTTTGAATTTTGAATTTTTTGGTTCCCACCTAGGAGTAAGAGTTGTGTAAGAGGTGGGGTCACTTGTGGGCTTAACCCACCTAGGTGAGGGGGGGTTACGACTTTTTGGGACCTACCTTGGCCCTTTCATTAGGACTAATCCATTTCTTAATCCATTCCTTATGAGGCCCTTTTGAGACCCCAATTCTCCCCTAATGGCTTAAGCATCAAGTAGTCTGAGCTTTCAAGAATGTCACGAGCCAGCAAGTTAAGTTGTGATCCATGAGCATAGAAAACATCGTTAGCATAGGACTAGCCTCACAGTATAGTGGACAGTCAACCAACAGATATAGGAAGAGTGCAATATCAACCTGAGAGGCAGACATTTCGCAAGGTTTTCCAATAGTAGGGCAGAAAACAAGTAGGAGCTGGGCAAGAGAGTATCATGCAATTGATTATGTGCAAAAAGAGGTCATGAAGGAAGCAAGCAAGATGACCAGATGGCAGACCAGTGAGAAAAAGAGTGGCAATGAGCCATAAAAAGAGGAGAAACATGTGAGGGCAGGCAAGGGCAGTGGCTTATGCGATTATCTATAATGTTCGCGATGGAGGAGTTGCAAGACAAGAAGGGTATAATGATTATATAGGGGTGGTGGAGGAAGTATGTGGGCTAGTGTGGTTGATAAGGTTGGGAAAGGAAATGGGTTAGTTGCATGTATGGGTTAAGGGGAAATTAGTTAGGGAATTAAAATAATTAAGGGAGCTTATGGTCCTTTTATGATAAGGGGGGGTTTTGGGGCTTGGGTTGGGGTAAAAGGGGTTTTAAAGAGTGGGGGTTGTGGGGACAATAATTATGGGTTTAGATAAGGTTTTGAATGTGAGAGAAATAAAAATAACAGGGGTAGTATAATAAGAGAGTGTTAAGGAGGTAGTTAGGGTGTGTACAAGATTAATATAGTATAGTAGTGTGAGAGAGAGAGAGGGAGACAATGAGAAAAATTATTAAGCTAAATTAATGTGCATGTGTGTGTGTGTGTGTTAAGATTAAAAAGTCCCATCAATAATTGAGCCATAATTAATTCCATCAATTGGATAAAAAGTTTGAAAAATACAAACATATAAGGAAAAAATGTTTGAGACATCTAAGTTGAAAAATGCGACTAGAGTTTGCAAAAATTTCTATCAAAATAAAGAAATTTTTAATAATATTGAGTTTGATAAACATAAGATTGAAAAAAGGTGTCAAATCCTCAGGCAGTCCAGGTTCTGAGGTCAGGGTCCACTTACCTGCCACCATCCAAACAAACTAGGTGTTAGAACATCATAGTTATGTTTGGGTAGACAGGTAATGCCTATTTTCCCTGGCTTGTTATCACTTTACCTAGGAATATAGACAACCATATGGATTCTTAAGTGAAGTTTAAGTCACAAGTGGAGTAAGGAGCGAATGAGTACATGGGTTAAGAAGGGATTAGAGGAGGTATGGGACGATTAGTGGGCTGGGTATGTGGGGTGGTTAAAAAGAAAGTGTAAAGGGAAGATCTCATGAGGGTACATAAAAGAATAATTCATAGTTAGGGAAGTATTCATGTTTGTGTGTGTGTGTGTGTGTGTTCGTGTGTAAAGACATAAGCATCTGTGTGTGTGAGATACATTTACTAATCAAATTTATTGTGTGTGTGAACTTACCATGGCCTCAATCAATCTACAAACCAAATCCACATCACATAATGTATATTGAGGATTCTATTGATCTTTTTGACATTGACTCAGCCAAAATTTGGGACAACCTTATGGAGACATTTATGCTATCATCATTGGGAAGAGGTATGATATTTCGGTTGTATTCTTATTGGACAATTTGGACCATAGGTTTTGCAATTGTTGATGCACCCAATGGCTTCTCAGACTACTTTTCAATTGGATCATTTGGATGCAGAAGGATGGTGTGTGATTCAAATTTCACCAAGAAAGTGACATGTCTTTGAAGATGAGGACATAGAGAAAGATATGCAAAATGTCCTATAGATGACATGGAAGTAAGAACTTTCAATGATCCTCATTTATACCAATGGCTATGTAATTGCCACAAGATACTAATGGTTTAAGCTCTTTAGACTTGGATGTGAAAGATCTAGACTTTGATATGGAGCACATCGAACACTTAGCACATGATGAACATGACATCTTGTATCAATGTGTAATTAGAGAATCTTATAGGAGATTCATCTAATGATTCACATGGTAGTTGACTATGCAACATGTCACTAAAAGCAAGTACTTTCAATGATCCTCCATTATGCTAGTGTCTATATAGTTGCCACATGCTACTGATGGTTCTTTTAGATGTGAGGGATCTACTCTTGGATGCAGTGGATGACATGGAACACATAGCACATGATGGATAGAATGTATTGATGTGTAAGTAGAGGAGTATGTAGAAAATTCATCTGATGATTTATGAAACTAACTACACAACATGGATTTGAGATGCTATCCTCATCTTTCAGGATTTTATGCATTCATGAATTCCATTCTAGTTTAAATCAAGCTTCCTATATGCTAAAGATTTTATACACAATTTCCATACAATCTAGTATGAAAACTCATAATGTATCTTATTAAAATAAGGCAGGGAAGAATTTTTAAGTTTGCAAGACATTTAAACTTAGAATAGGCATTTTTAATGCATTTTTGATGCTTATTCCAACCTCTATTTCGATGCTTATATCAATGCTGTCAATTTTGTTTAAAAGCGTTGTAAAGGGACTTGTGTACTAGGGGATTTTTATAATCTAGTACAAGAGATGTGAAATTTGGAAACAAGTAGAGAAGAAATAGTAGCTATTGTTTACCTCCTCTCGCCATACATGTCAGCAAGTTGGATTCCTTGGTGCCTCCCAAACAAGTACAAAGAGAAACTATCTAAGTGACTGATGATCTATCTGCACATAAAAATTAGCTCCAAGAAGGTAATGTTTCCACACAATGCAACATTGCACACCCTTAAGCCATAGCAAAGGTTGTCAATTGGCTCTCTTAGGATCCCAAGTAGTGCACTTTTTGATTGACATATGTACAACATTTTAAAATTCCTAGAGTCTAAGATAATTCATAGGCAAAATAGCATTTGCCATGGTTTAACAATCTCATTCAAGAATGTAATTCTATAATCAATGGATTATTTTGAACACCACGTTTGTCAAAACTTGTTCAAAAACAAAGAAGTTATGGATTGAGCGAGTTACCCATGTGCAATATTTCATTTATACCTCATGAAAATTGGATACATCGATAATAGTGCTTTATGCATTCTAGGTCTAGAATTGCATGAAGACTACTCCTAAATCCTAGTAGAAATGCTTATATGAGTGAAAACGATTTACATTGCTTATGTGGCCATATAATAATATAGGATAATTCAAAAAGAGGCTAGGAGCTTACATATGGATATGTTCCACTCTAGAGTCCATAGGTGATATTTTTTAGGCATTTTAATTATTGATATGGGAACCAAAGTATGACAAAATATTATCCCAAAGTTGGAGCTAGGTGATGTACGTGCCTACGAAGGTGGATGCACTCCGGTTGCATAAGACATATAAGACATATTCTCAGCTTTGGAAATACATGGGTAATACAAAGTGCATTTGAATTACTCTCACAAAGGGAAGCATAGGATTCCCCCCAAACAAAAAAAAATACAAGGTCCCCAAGGCCACGATGGGAGCCCAATTTTGGTAATGCAAATTAATCGATGCCATGACGGAGAAGTTGCCCTTGTGTCTTGCTCAGTGTGCCCGCTTCAAGCCATGATGTAAAGCTTTCTACCATCTCTAAACCTTTTGATAGAGAAGGACCATGCCACAATGGAAAAGTACAGAAAGTTCTTTTAATTCTGCAATAAATATAGGTACAATGCGTCTTGTCCTCTCCAATTGCACACTGCCCCATGAGCTTTACTTGCTATGAGCGGCATGATGCCGGCTCCAAGAACAACTGCCCCATAATACAGAATCCGAATAAGAGGCCTGGAGTCGGAGCGTGTTCGGTCTCGGAGGCAATTGTGTGTGTGCAAAAGATGCTTACACGATTCAAATGTTAAGAACAAAGCTGCCGCCCGTTGCAACAATGTCTCCACAACCACAACACTTCGATCGTCTAACAAGCCTGACCAGATGCCAATCGAAGAGATGCCGAACCCTACTGCAAGGCCGCAAGGGCTGGAGATGACGCTCCACAGCAGTTGACCAGCGAGCTGCAGTTTGTAGAGTCGCCCCGAGTGCGCCTATCCAGCCCATGGCAATTTGTTAGTTCACAAGAAACAATCCAAGCTTTGATACAGCAAAGTTGTGGAGACAGGGACTCAGTCGGTACCTGTTTGAGCGATGCAGCACGGGCTGCTGCCGATATTCCTTTGAAAAATTGGCGTAACGTCAAAGCTGCCACCATTGGACCCATTATACAAGGGGTTTGTGAAACGCCTAGGAACATGGCGAGTACAGTTGAATACGCGGCAGTAACCAGGCTCTCCTGCAGAGAAATTATGCATGTTGGCCACACAATTCAGCACTAAGAGTTGAAATACGCTGCGCAGGTCGACGGAAGATTTTCTGGGTTCCGGCAGGAGGGTACCTGCTTTAAGCAATCAACGGAAACGAGGCTGTTCTCATCGACGGCGTCTGAAGTGGAGGCTTTTTCATCGTTGCTTGAGACACTGCTACCTTTCTCAACATCTACAAACAATAATGGGCTGTGTGCCTGTGCCCATCGGTGTACCCACGTATCCACGAAGAGGGCAAACAATGCTAAGATCGCTGCCACGAGCCCAGAATATGGGAAACGGCTCCATAGAACGCGATCAGATTGGAGGTACGCTAAGCCAACGGCGAGCGTGAATCCCGAAGCAAAGGAACTGGTAACGAGGTTGTGCAACCCGCTAAGCCAGACGTCGTAGGCAGCCTGCGTCAACAATTGAACGCAGCCGACCCACATACCAGTGGCCCAAGCGATCTGAAAGAAGGTGAAGGCCACGACTTTGAGCACGAGGGCAGAATCTCCGTCTCTGCAGATGGCGAGGAGCGGCTCGCAGCAAGAGCTAGCTGCAGCGAGCAAGACGATCGAGGGGGAAGAATGGGAACCCATGTAATCTACGATAAGGGCAAGCAAGGTTGGAGCTAAAGGGGAGATTGAATGGGAAAGCTATAAGGGAAAGAGGCAACGCATGATCCTCCCCAGCGTAGTTACTGATCATGTTGCACGTGAAGGTGAGCAACGACGGAATAGATGCTTGTTCTCTTTTACGTACGTGAGAAAACAAGGTAACCAAAAGGCGAAAGCAGTAGTACCGACTCCAGGTGCGTTCGAGTGATCAGGCATTTTGTGTGAAGGTAACGGACGAATATCATCTCTCTTGTTGTGTGTTGTGTTTTTATGGGGGAGGTCATTTCCCATGCACACGTTGCACCTTTGCATTCTATTCTCCTTTGAACCTACATTTCGCTTTGACTCTTCCTGTTTGCCGTCCACAAAACACCAAATTCCTTCGACCACCTCTCACTCAAAAAGCACTACCCGGCTCATAGTCACCCTGTGCCATACATGTGGTGCAAAGGGATAGTTCGAGGCCCCAAGGTGGAATTTCCTCATCGGCTCCACAATTTGTTCATAAGAGCCTAGGTGAGGCGGGTTGCCCAGCAGTGCCCCTGGCAACGCCTGGTCTAGAGGATTGAACTGGAAACTCTGGTAACCAGAGATGAGGAATGTGGGTGCATGGGGTCATGGAAGATACTACAAAAAGTGGGGATTGCCAATCCATGGGGACTGCTGGCTCGGCTCCATTGAGACCTTGTCCCTTCTTCATTTTTCCCACAACCTTTTTGCCTTCCATACGACTTATTTGTTTTAAGGGTAAAAACTGACAAACCGCCCTATATATGCATACACATAGATCATATGCTCCCACCTCGCTCTTGTCACCTTCTTGCCCAACCCCAACTGACCATGAATATGTCACACAGGCGCAACATGTTCTTGATGATCTACCCTATACACACATACACATAGAGCATATCTCACCCTCTTGCTCAACCCCAGCTCGACCTCATGATAAGAATGTGTACACAACAACACAAAGCAACTATAGACGCGCTTGGTAGACGCGCAAAATAGCGGGCGCGTCTATAGGCGTTGCTCTAGTAGAGAAATTACGGGCGCGTCTATTAGCGCGGCTAAATGCTCGTCTATTTGTGCGTCAATCACCGCGTTTATTTGCGCGTTAGACCTGAGAAAATACGGGCCCGTCTAACATCCCGTCTATTAGCGCATCTATTTGCGCGTGTATTTGCGCGTTTATTTGCGCGTTTACACTGAGACTCAGACGCGCATTTAGACGCAGGGTTAGACGCAATCCAGAGAATACAGAAAGTGAGATTTTGGTGTACATCATTGCTTTCCAAACATTGCCCATGATTACCAAAGCATATAATTTTTTGCAAGCCCACATATACAAGAATTAAGGGAAATGAGGAGAATGAGACAATATGTAAAATAGTTTTGCCAATATCAATTGTGGGGCTACGGTTCAATCTCATCCTCAATGAGATCAACCCTTGCCAAACTATCTACTTCAAAATCCAAACAAGTGTTTAGATCTACAAATACATTCAACCCACTACTACTTGTGCCACTCATGTGCTCATCGAAATCAAGATCTCCAATGGTAGGCTCGTTCTCACGGGTAATGCCGGCCTCAATATCTATATCTCCTATCTCATGATCATCCTCCTCTCTTGTATCACGGTCATCATCACGTCCATGGGCATGATCATCCTCCATACGCTCCATATTAGTAAATGTACTATACATCACTTTGGAACGTGGCATAATAGGTATGACATGCCACCACCTATTATTATCCACCATTGGTTGATAGACAACCTAATTCAAACACAAATACAATCATGTTACTTTTCTTGCATCAAATATTTAAAAGCGAGTATTTTTATGTGTGTGCACAGTACTTGTTCACATTGTTGCGGTAGTATTAGTGTGTCCTTCCTACTTTGCCAAAACTTTGTGGAGTCAATAGTTACAAAGCCACTTGCATGGCGTTTGATTGTTGCATTAGGGCCTCTTTCCACCACGTCCTTAAACCACTTTACATCCAAAACATACACAAAGAAGCGTCGAAAGTCAAGCATAATGATATCTTGGATTATGCCACAATAATCATCCATGACTCCATTGGCTCCCTCAAAGCTAGCAATGAGGCCGCAATCTTGTGTGTTTCTCTTATCATCAATCCGTTGTGTTCGAAAATGCTTGCCCTCACACCATATAGCATTGAACATAGTGCACTACACCAAGAAAAAATCAATTAAATAAGCAATCTAAATTATAAAAACCTCCTAACTTATGCATAACATTCTATATACCGACCTTGCTCATGCATCCCCTCTCATACTCCCATTCTTCCATTGTGATATGCATCCCCTCGTCTTTCTCTACTTTCTCCATTTCATCAAGTAGCCAATCCACATGAATATCCTTTGGAAGTGCTCTTAGACGTTGAGAGTATGGCACACGAGATCCGTGGTGTGTATGAAAGAGGGCCCTTTCTTCTTGTCTTCTTGCCTTTGCATCCTCGTATCTTGTCACCCATCTTTTCATCACATCACTATTAAGCATGCAAAAGAGGTTGATACTATTACGCAACTCCGTGTCTATTACTTTGTTGCGTCCTCTTCCTTGAGGCACAATAGAGGTCATCCTTAGGTCTTCATCATCTCTCCATAGTCGTGGGAGAGAGCTATCCACATCAACAAGAAACTCAGAAATATATACAAGTGACTCTTGTACCAACCAACCCTCGGCCATGCTACCTTCGGGTCTTGCATTTTGTCTCACGAAGCCCTTCAAGGTCTTCATGAAGCGCTCGAGGAAGAACAACCATCGTGCATGTATAGTACCGCATATAGCAATCTCATCCACCAAATGCACTCTGAGATGTAGTTGGCTTGTGAGAATAGAACGTGGAAATGTCTCCTCCACTAAACAAACCGCCTCCACTGACATAACTCGAGCATTCTCAAGCATGGTGGGATCTATTTCCTTTGAGCTCACATACCTCACAAGCTCGCCCATCTTGTAAATACAATCTTTCACGTCCTTTGATGCACTACGTGAAATGCTAGTAGGTAGTATGAACTGAACCTGCGAGGAGGTGGTTGATTAGTTGCTTATAGCTATTCACTCACAAATTTGAAAGGAAAAAGATATTATGCATATAAAATACTTACTTGGAGCGTCTTGTGCCAATCATGAGATTTCAAGCCATATAATTGCTCTACACCTCTTTTCTTGCTCTTTGTAAAGGCTCCCTTCAAACACCTCATGCATCCAGTGGGAGTATGAATTGTAGTAATAGCACGCTTCACCGTCGCCATCTCTAGCTTTGATAACATTCACGGTACACGAGGTAAAAAAACACGCCCATTTGGTCTCTCTTGAGGCCAAGCTTCACGCATCCTCCCTGTGATACGTAGATCCTCCCTTATGCCTGCCGAATCTCGTGTCCCATTCAAATGCTCCCAAATGGTAGATGCCACATTCTTGAAGATATGCATGGGATCGAGCAGGTGATTGATCTTGAGGTGGGACCAATATGGTAAACGATAAAAGATGGAGTATCTAAACAAAATAAAGTGTTAGCGTGCAATCTTCACTTTCAACCAATATAGCCAATCTTTACTTCCAGCCAATAGTTACAAATCCTTACCGGCTCATGCCAAGTGGTGGAGTCGTCGTGGATCCATCCCAAATTCTCATCCAATCTCCCGCGGTGAGTGATTGTGGGAGGACTTCATTCCAAGGGGCAACATATCTAGGATGATCAGGTGGGAGAAATCGATGGTGATTCTCATAGATGACCTTATTCAATGCGTCTGCCCGTGAGGCAACTAGCGAAGGACCACAAACAGGACATGCATGGTAACCCAATGTAGTGAGACCTAAAACAATAGATGCAATTAAGAGTGGAAGGTGGGTTTAGGGTGCCACGTCCTTGCCTATTCATAATTAAAAAATGCAATGCTTACCTGAACACTCGCCATAGCCTGGGAAGTCATGCATCGTCCACATCAAGACTGCTTTGCAGTTGAAGTCTCGTGACGAGGGAGGCCTGCTCACATCATGCACCTCGATACCTCTCCAAAGTATCTCTAGCTCATCAATCAAAGGCTCCAAATAAACATCAGGGTTTTTGACTTTATGTTTCCCTGGAATTAGAAGGGACAGCATGACATGTCCTTTCTTAATAGCCATAGAGGGTGGAAGATTATAATTCACCAATACCACTGGCCATACACTGTAAGACGTGCTTTTTAGACCAAATGGGTTCACACCGTCCATACCCAATCCAAGTCTCAAGCTCCTAGGTTCTTCCTTGAAGCTTGGCCATGTGTCTTCAATATGCTTCCACGCAGGAGAGTCCGCGGGAGTTCTCCACTTGCCATCGGTTGATCGATGGGAGGAATGCCATGACATGAGCTCTGCAATAGATTTGCACTTGAACATATGTTGGATGCGAGGGATTATGGAAAAATGTCGCAATACCTTACGAGGCACGTCCAAGGTTTTGAGATCTGCTCTATATCTTGCCTCTCCACAAGTAGGACACTCTCTTGCATCCTTATGTAGTCCATGAAACAAAACGCAATCGTTGACACATGCATGGATGCGCTTGTAATCTAATCCTCCAAGAGAGGTCACATGTTGCCTTGCCATATCTCTTGAGGTCGGTAATTTATTCTCCCTTGGAAGCATTTTACACAATAGTGAAGACCATAAATGAGGAAAAGCATTCGAGTAATTGACCCACGCGCATAATTCATCATGTTTGCAAAATCGACTTTAAATTAAAGCTTACTTGAGTAATGCATTCAAACTTGCATTGCTCCATCCATAGATGGTTTGCAAGTTTAGTAACTCAAGGGAGGCACGTAGAACAGAGAATGTGCACCCCTCAAACAGTGGAGTCGATGCTGCGGTAAAAAGATCATCCTGCTCCATGCTATTATCCCTCCCTTGATGGACATATAAATCCCGCACCATATCATCAAACACCTCCTCCTCCACGGCTTCATGAGGTAATGGTGGAGGGCTACTATCACCATCACTCCATGCATCCGTAACGGTCCCTCCTTAAGATCCCACCTCATATCGCCGACGCTTCGCCTCCTCACGACGGGCATAGGGTAACATGTGCGGGTGTGGCACTGCATCCTGTATCAAATTAAAACGGGATCATTATAACTCAAACATATGAACACCCATAGGTATCTCAATCAACCTTAACTTACAAATCCTTACCCTGTTTACGGTCACATCCCATTCTCCATACTTTGAGATATGATTGAGCGTAATCCTGCGTGCACGATACATGTTTCCTTGACATCGATCACACAGACATTTGATTTTTTGCTCCAACCACATTTTGCGATGGTGGATACGGAGGGATTCATCCTCACTGGAGCTGCTTGTTGAAGATGGAGACATCCTACAAACAAACAACCCACCAAATTTGCTCTTCTTCAAATGCATAACTTAAAAACTCTGTGTCGCGTCTAAATGCCCGTCTATCGTCGCGTCTACTGTCGCGTCTATCTGCGCGTCTAAATACCCGTCTACTCTGTGTATGTAAACGCGCCTGTAGACGCGCTAATAGACGCGCCTATAGACGTGCTTACTCTGACGCGACTATAGACGCGCTAATAGACGTGACTATACCCGCAACTTTTAAACCTGCTTTTCGGCGCGTCGCTCGCTTTGCTTTTCTTTTAACTACTTAAACTTCGCGAGCGGCTTTCTTCCTTCATTATTAGCAGTTCTATAGATTCGAAGCTTAAGAGAGAGCCTCCCATACACACACAATTCCAAGCTTTCACTCAAGACAAAAAGACCGTACCTACACAGCTTGCTTCCAAGCCTAAAGAAGAGGAGAAGTACGAACAAGGAGAAGAGGAGGAGAAGAAACAAGTTTGGAAAAGAAAGATCCTTTCATACCTTTTTCCAAGTAAGTCCTTTTGAAGTTGTTCTTGCTTGCTCTTTCCAGTTTTGTACTTTTCGCATCCACGAAACGCAACATCTAGGTATGAGCGACACGTTCTTTTGTCAGGCGAAACGTCCTTTTCCACTTTTGAGTATTCTCGACTGTCGGAGCGCGTGTATACAGGCGTCTGAGGGCGCGTCTAAATGCACGTCTACAGGCGTGTCTATTTGCACGTCTGGCTTGCTACAGACACACACAGACGCGGATATAGACGCTCAAACAAACGATCTGTTAAACGGAAGTTTAAACGAATTGTTAGACATGCTTTTAGATGCGCTGTTAGACGGATGTTTGGACGGGTTGTTAAACGCGCTTTTTAACGCACTGTTAGACGGATGTTTTGACGGTCTGTTAGACGCGGTGATAGACGCGCTTTTACTTGAACTGTTAAACGCTCTGTTAGATGCGTTTATAGACGCGAAGATTAGGCGGGTCTATAGACGCGCTCTGACAGAGCCTCTTTTTTTTTTCCCCCCTTTCTTCTCAGCTCCCAAAGTAATAGATTTGTTTATTTTTTTCCAGTTTAACATGTGGGGAGGAAGTGCTTCTAGCTCACCTGATCCGCGTGAATCGATATGGAAGGATTTATATAATATTTTAGGGCACCCTCCTAGTCCTGCGGAGTTATACGGGTACATGACGGGTACCCTTAACACTCCCCAGGAGTCGGCAGTACAGACTCCGAGCCACCCCACACTGCCTGAGATCACCCCAGCGGAGTCCGTACAACCGTCTTATGCCCCGTCTTATGCCCCTTCCCCCGTACCGTCTTATGCCCCTTCCCCCATGCCGTCTTATGTCCCTTCTGCCATCCCGTCTTATGCCCCTTCCCCCATGCCTTCAGGAGGTCCTTCTGCCTCAGCGAGCCGTCGACGTACTCCCCAGCCGTCGAGACTCGGTTCTCCAGCTACGAGTGGTCAGCGTAGTCTTGCGCAGTCCCCAGCTATGAGTGGCCACCGTACGAGCTCGACATGACAGGGTGGCAGGCGTAGTAGTAGGGAGAGCGGTGGCGGATGCATGGCACAGTGCTTTGGGCCATGTGGCGGTGAGGCCGAGGATGATGATTCCGATGATTTAGACGTGCCTCTGGGTGATGGTACGATTTATTATGACATCACCCAGACAGGAGGCATCTTGATGGATGCGCGGGGGAAGGATGTAATGGCCTTCATGCGCTCTGTAATTGCTAACAATTACAGAGATTGCTTTATCCACTATAAAGACCACCCAAAGAGGTTGGCTGATGAGACCCTCGCTACTGTTCGCTCTAGGTATCCTAACCCCCCCAATCGCCAGTTCACAGATAAATGGGCCAAGTCAAAGATTGTTACGATACTTAGCAATAAAAGATCTTCCCTTAAGAGGCAGGCACTAGCGGAGCTTGCCAGACTTGAGGCAGGTCAACCTCCAAGGGGCCCGCCCCACACCGCTCAGAAGCGTGAGTGGAAGAAGGCAATGAAGTCAGCGAGGGAGGAGCCCAGTTTGCAGCACGTGGAGGCACGGAGGATCCAGATGGAGGAGTATGGGAGCGCGCATTTTGGAGCAGGGGGTGTTGAATCATGGGAGGCCCAATTTGTAAGTATCGATCTCAAATTATATTGCTTATGTAGTTTATTAGGAGGTTGGTTGTTTCTTTGTACTAATCCCTCCACAAAGTGTATCGTGGTCATGCAGCTTGAGATCGTGGGCAGATACCCTACTCCAGTGGAGATAGCTTACCACCGCCACCATCGCACAGGAGATACATGGAGGTACTTCTATGATGACGGGTTGATTACTGAGGAGCAGTATACCCGAGCGACTGGACATGCCCCCGAGGTATTTGAAAGTAATTAAATAATGCCAAAATTATAAGTAAAGATTTGATTTTTCATACATTGATATATGTTGTCCCTTGTTTACAGGGCGCCCCTACACAAGACGACGAGGAAGACGAGGAAGGAGGTGCAGAAGGGAGCGCAGAAGGCAGCGCATCAGGGAGCGTGGAAGGCAGCGAGGATTAGTCGTAGAAGTAGTGCTACTATTCTTTTTTGTACTTAAAGCCATTGGCTTGGCTTCGTGCCTCTTGTATATAGACTCCTCTTATTTTTTGTACTTGAAGCCACATGACATGGCTTAGCTTCCTTATTTTTTGTACTTGGAGCCACATGACGTGGCTTAGCTTCGTGCTATATGTATATACAAGCACTTTTTGAGCTTTCAATTTTATTGCGTTTTGGAGTTGTAATATTTTATTTGGAATTGTAATTAAAATGAGGTTGGCTGTAAGAATTGAATTACAGAATGTGGATATGGGATTCTTGTAACTATATAGCATACACAACATACACAGTATTCTGTAAAATTAAAAAAAAAAAAAGGCGCGTCTATCAGCGCGTTTATATTCGCGTCTGTCTGTTCGATATGCGTCTATACGTGCGTTTATCAAAGCGTTTATTTGCGCGTCTATTTACGCGTGTATGAGCGCATCTATACGTGCGTAAGTCTGATATATAGACGCGCTAATAGATGCGGGTCTCCTGACGTGCAAATAGACGCGCAAATAGACGCGCTCGTAAGTTTTTTATTTAGTTCATGAAACGCGTCTGTGCGCGCGTCTATGGGTGCTTTGTCTTGTTGTGGTACTTGTGGATGCTTCATGCATCATGTTGTTGCAACATCATCACCATCCTCTGATCAACAACTCCCACAAGTCACCACCATCAAAGATTTAAACTCAATTACACACTAATATTCACAAAAACTAAACACTTAGACATGTTTATTCATATTGCTAGATACACAATAGTCCACTCTCATACCTTGTAACATTGCATTCAAATCATTCATCTATCAACCCTCATTAATGTGACTTTGTAAAAGCTATGTGAAGGCTTTAAATCATGGTGATTACATAAATATCAAAGATCCCTTCTCACCATCATTTGAGGGAAGACAAGGCTCTCATGGGGATTTTATGATAACGGGAAATAGTGAGGTCCTTCTAGAGATGTCATGAAACATATGTGTTTCAAAAAATGGCTCCCAATTGTAATTGTTCATGATTTTTCCTATGAAATCTCTCCTCTTAGCCATTTACCTATATAATTACAAGCTTAATATGGCCCCCAAAGTTGGATGTCCACCTTATACATAAGGTCATAGGGCCAATGCATGATTGGGCTGCATAGCCATCTTTTGTGAAGTTCAAGGAATATATTGCATAAGGGTAACTTTACTCACCAATATCTTATGCATTGCCCAACGGAATTTGATGAACTTGGTCTCCAAGCAATATTATACATTCCAAACTTGAATATGATACCATTAAAAAATTTTAGAATTAACATTTTGAATGAGATCATTAATTCATTTCAAGTGCTATGTTGCATGTGGAGCATCCTAAATAGTACAACAATTTATTCAAAAATATCAAAATTTTGTCACTACTTGAGCTTCCCCTCAACCAAAGGACAGAGCTAATTGAGAACATTTGATATGGTTTAAGGGGACTCCAATGTCAATACTACCATAATTAGCCCCTATTTCAATGATGTTCTTCGATGTTTACTTCTTTCTTTTTTAGTGAATAAATTATCCATCGATATTTGTGCCAAAAAGACATAAGGTCAAAATTTCATTGATATTAAGGTTGATATTACCATTGATATTTAGAAGAAGAGGAGTAAAAAGGTAAGGGGAGGTAAATAAGAGAGTCATCTATTTATGAGGAACCTTTATATGAGGGGGGACCTCTTATTTATGAGTGTGACTACTCGAACAAACATCGACGTTAGCATCGACATTAACATTGATATTAGCATTGCAAATGCCTTTGAAGAAATACACAATGTCAAAAAAAGTGTCGATATTCAAAGTTGGATAAATTTGGACAATGTGGGTTTTCGCCCTACACCTTGCAATAATTATAATATCAAATTTAAATGTTTTTACAACCAAAAATATATTGAATCAATGTTTTCCTTTAATCAATTGAAGCCTCAATGGAATCTTCATTGTGATATTGATGCGCATCCTCTTGATCATCCATGGCCAGGTCTCACACGTTTTTAGCATGTAGATCGAGGTCTCCAAAATCAATGTCTGAGAAACCCTCTGAGGAACTCAAACTATCTTCACGTTCCAAAACTCTTGCATAAGGGATATTGGAAGTGCTAGCTTTCAACCCATCTATTTCTTGATCTTCCATTTCATTCTCTACATCCACATCTTCAAATACATGTTGGTTCTAGGTGCAACTTGAATCACAAACCACCACTAGTTGTCCACTTGATCAGGTTGAAAGACCACCTAAAACCAAAACCCATGACATGTTCATGCAAGTTTTAATGAAGTTGAAGTCCAAATGATATCCATATAAGAAAAATGCTTACTTGCTCATAGTACATGGGCAGCATGAATGTATCACTAATGTCATCCCAAATCTTTTATTGAGTCAATGGAAAAAAACCCACTTGGATCTTTCTTGGCTAGAGCTTGAGGAGCTCCGCAAAGGATTTTGAAACATTTCACATCAAGTCTAAATACTTTGAATTTTCTAAAATTCACTTGCAAAGTATGGTTCCAAACATAATCCATTTTGCCTATGATGAGATTTGTATCCCTTGTAGTACCTATAATCTCTTGAAAAAAGTTGGCCATTGCTTCTCGAATGTATTGTGCCTTACATCAATTTTCCACTTTATATACATCAATTTTCTCTACTTGGTAGTCATTACCATATGCCTAGCTTGGATTGAATGATAAGTATTGCAAAGTTAATGGATTCTCCATAACATATACAAAAATATTATAAATGTATGTAAATAAAAGCAACGTGGTTATCTACCTTTAGATCACCACCCCATGCAAATTCCTCCTCCCTATCTATCACAATCTCCCCTATTTGATTGGAATCTTTGAGAGCATCTTCTAACCAATCAATGGTGCATTTAGCTGACATTTCTGATAACTCCAAGTGGTTCTTTCTACCTCTATTTTCTGGCCTTACTATGCTTCTCTTTTAGCTTGTTCTTCTTCATATTGTTTGATCCATTTTTTCTCTATAATAGTAAACACAAAAGGTATTCACTCTTTGTTGCAAGGAGACACTCATTTTCTTTTGCTTTCCCTTCCCTTGTCTGATCTCTCCTACAAGTCATGGGTCAACACTATCATTGCAAATGGAGGCATGTCTGGCATGAGTTGTATAAGAAACTCTAGAATGTAAAATAGTAACTCTTGCACCAACCAACCTTCTACCATGCTTTCCTCTAATCTAGCTTTTTTTCTTACATACAATACCCTTCCAACACCTTTATAAACCATTCAAAGGAAAACATCCATCGGTATGCAAAGTGCATATGCCACTTCATCTACCAAGTGCACAAGTAGATGCAATTGGATGTCCATGATACTTGTTGGAAATGCCTTTACAATCAAACATATGACTTTGATGGCGAGAAGTCTCATTTCCAAAATGAATGATTTCTTGATCTCTTGTGGTGATATCCACCTTGTTATTAGCCTGTCAATAAGCAATGGAGCTGACTTTTGCAATGAGAAGCAAACTTAGACATGCATTTGTAGACCCTCTGATATACCTTACAAAATACATTAAGCTTGTTGATGGCCTCTAATGTATCTTTTGTACTACATCCTCACAAAGCAATGATTGGAAGTACATACTATAGTAACAATGATATGTCAATAGAAAGTCAAGTGGAAATAATGTTACCTATATCATTTTGTGCCAATCATGTGACTTTAGAGTCTAGACCACTTAGTTTTCCATTTGAAGTAAATACACAGTTATGCATGTACCCGATTGGGGTTTTTATACCAATAACACTCTTCCCCTAGGTCTCTTCTTCTTTTGTCAATGCCCATGGTGCCTTTGGTAAAATCACTTTGCTAGCACGGTTTTATTTTAGCCAAAAGGCTCTTTGGTTTTCATCACTTTCAAGTCACCTCATGCTTTTGGGTTGTCTCTATCCCCAAGCATATGTTTCCAAAAACTTTTTGACATATTGCTGAATATATGCTTTGAGTCTAATAGATATGTGACTTTATGTTGCCTCCAATAAGGAAGAGTGTAAATATGAAAAGATGTTTCATGCTAGGTGGAGGTGTTTAGACTTTTGGATCATGCCAAAGTTGCTCCCAGTCATTGGATCTCATGATTGGAGGAGTATGCCAAGCTAGTTCTACCTCCAATTGGATAGTTTAAAGGAAGAAACCGCCTCTACTGGTCATATATCATCTTTAAAAGATCTTTTGAGTAGTGACTACACAAACTATCTCCACAAATTTGGACATGCAACGTATCTGGACACTTGGAGACCTACACTACTACACATGGGTCCTATTCTGATGCTTAAGCACCAACATTTAGTGTGCATGGGCCGCTAATCATTAGTAACCAATGTGGGACTCGTTAAGTATCACTATATAGCGACTTTACGCAAGTGTCACTATATAGCAACGTTTAAAGAATGTTGCTATATAGTGACACTTATTATACTTGTAAATGGTCGCTATATAGTGACACTTATTAGACTTGTGAATGGTCACTATATAGTGACACTGAGAGTGTTTCCTATAGCGATGTTTTACAGAGAGTGTTTTCCCATACCAACTTTAAAAGATAGTTTTTCCCAATGACAAATTTTTTTTCCTTTTCATACATGTTTGATTCTTTGAGAGAATAAAAGTACAAGAGCATGTACATCAAGCCTTGAAGCTCATATATTCATGTCCAAGTTTGAGATGAAAAAAATCAATGAAGAGCATTTACATCAACGGTTTCATCCTGAGCCAAGTTTAATGCACCAAACAAGTCTATCTCTAACTCTATACCGAGTTGATCTCCTATATCATCATTGTACTCTAGCATCGTATGTTCACCTAAGACTTGATCATCTTCTTCAATAAAGTACAGTGATTCTTGATGATCGTCATCTTCTTTCTCAATATCATGATCTCCACCTTCCTCCTGTATGATGTCATTATGTGCATCTTCCTCTTGGCTCATATTGTGATCTTCATCTTCTTCGCTAGATCCACCCGGATCAATTAGATCCGACATTGGTAGTGGCATCTCCATATCCATATCTCTATCTTCAAAAATTTTCTTACTTCGTGGTGCAACTTGGATCATGTACCACCATCTTGGATCAGAACGATCCGGATGAAAAACCACCTATATTGAAGATGGGTGCCAAATGCCATCAATTATATAGATGAAATTATGCTTAAGTACATGTATCAATGGATCTTTAAAAATGAAAGCTTCGATTAATTAAATAATTAGTATGCACCTACTCACAACGCTCAGGAAGAACAAAAGCATGACTTTCATCGATCCAAAGTTTGGTGGGGCCTATTGCAAAGAAACCACTACTGTCTTTTCTCACTGTCGCATGGGGACCGTTGTAAATAGTTCTAAACCATTTTACTTCAAGAATGAAAATACTAAATCGTGTGAAATCAATTTCATTGATTTCGCATATGGTTCCACAATAATCCAACTGTGAGGAGAGAAGATAGGTATTCGAAGCACTTGCTCAGCTATCTTGTGTGAAGTTAGCCATGACTCCACAATCATATGTGACTCTCTTCGAATCGATGCATTTCATGCAAAAATGTCGTCCATATTACCATAATGCACTGTACATTTTGTACTGCAAAAGAGTATCATTAAAATAATGAAGATGCATCTATTTCATAGCATATATTGCCACAAATAATTACTTATTTATGTCAAGAGGTAAGAAATTTACATGCATCATACATCCAGATGATAACTCTCGCTCGCGCTCGTTTATTATTTCTCCATCGCATTTGGCTTTACATAGAGCCAGTTGTAGCCAATCAAGTGACATGTGAGTGGGGAGAAGGGTGAGATCTTGTGGATAGGGTTGCGATCGCCTATACATAATTACTCTGAATCTCTTCCTTGCATTTATTCTTTCTGCTTTTGCCACTTCATATCTCTCAATCCACTTCTGTATCTCGTTGCTATTGAGGATACAAAACTTATTGAATTTCTCCATTTGCTCTTCGCTCATCTTTCTTTCAATCCCTTTTCCTTGGGGAACCTCGCCAACGATGCGATCATCATCCTTGTTATGCCAAGTTGGCAGCATATTGGGATCCGTGGATGCAAGAAACTCTGTGACATATACTAATGACTCTTGCACAAGCCATCCCTCTACCATGCTTGCTTCTAGTCTTGCTCTTTATCTTACAAATCCCTGCAAAGTTTTCATAAACCTCTCAAGAAAAAACATCCACTGACTATAAACAGTACTTGCAATGGCCACCTCATCAACTATGTGCACAAGCAAGTGCACTTGAGTTGTCATAATGCTCAAGGGAAAGTGCTTCTCAAGCAAGCATATGGCTTCGATGGATTCCACCCTAGCCCTCTTGATGCTCGATATGGAGATCTCTTTTTGAGATATCCACCTATTTCACATGCCCATGTAAGATATATTCATAATCAGTCTACATATTATTCAGCTTAAATTAAAGAAAATGCAATCAATGCGATTTGATAGTAAGCATACCTCACAATACCACTGATCTTGAATATAGCATTTCTAACATCCTATTCATAGCACGCAAGTCTTCTCGCACTGATCCTCTCGAGTCTTTGGAACCAACCAAGTGTGCCCAAATAGTAGCCCCCACATTCTTGAAGATATGCATGGGATCCAAGAGATGATTGATTTGTAACTAACCCCAATAAGGAAGCTTGTGAAAGATCGATAGCCTCTTCATACCACAAGGAGGTTCCTCTACATTCACCCTCCAAGACTGAATCTAGTTACTTGCCTTCAAATATGGTGGTCGTGGATCAAACTAACCTCCAAGTGCAAGATGGTCTAGCAGAAGGTATCGAGCATGACCTTCATAAACATTTTTCCTCATATGTTTGGAGTATCGTGCAAGCGATTTCAAACCCGGTCCACAAACAAGACAAGCATGGTACCCACTTGTAACAAGTTTTGCATGCATGCATGAATGTGTTAGTATAAGACATGCATGCAAAAGAGAGTCATAAAAGCATAATCCTATATTATACATGTAAAGACACAACCACGTACCTGCGCACTCTCCATATCCTGGGTAGTCATGCATGGTCCACATCAAGAGACCCCTAACCAAAATATCATCGGTATGTCTAAGAGCTCTGAAAATATCAAAGATTCGTACTCCTCGTCATAAGATCTGTAACTTTTCTATCAAAGGTGCCATGTACACGTCCATATTTTTGGCCTTGTACTTCCCTGGCACAAGTAGTGTAAGCATGAGGTGTCCCTTCTTTATTGTTAGCCATGGTGGGATATTGTAATTCACCAAGACTATGGGCCATGTCGACCAAGATGTCGAGCGTAAGCTGAAAGGATTCACGCCGTCCATGGCAAGCCCAAGATGTAAGTTGCATGGCTCGATTGTCTATGTGCTTCCAAACTGCACAATCTGTGGGAATCCTCAATGTGTCATCAGTGGACCGATGAGATGCATGCCAAGTCATCAACTTCACTATGGATTTGCATCAGAACATGTGTTGTATTCTTGCAATGATGGGAAAGTGTCTCAAGACCTTTATCGGTATTTGCTCACCCTGCAAGTCATCTCTATATCATTGTTCCTCACACTTCGGACAACTAGCCAAGTCTCCATGCTCACGGGAAAAGAGAATATAGTTATTATAGCAAGCATGGATGGTATCATAATCCATACCCACCATTGTTAGCATCTTCTTCACTTCATCTCTTGATGCGGGCATGGTATTTGGTGCAGGCAACATCTTCTGGAGCAACCTATCACAATTCAAACATACATAGGCTTCGAATAATGATGATTCTCACCTCTCTTTTTCCCTTTTCTTTCTTTTTTCCTCTTTCAAAGCAACAAAGGAGTCATGTCACTAATCCTATAGCTTAGAATACCTGTAAGACATTGAGCAAGCTTAGAATGCTATAGCTTGACATTGAGCAAACATTTATACTCCTGTATTCTTTGAATTAGAGCGATAGAAGTCTGTATCTGTTTGCTCTATGGTAGGCTATGGAAGCTTCACGTGGGGAAAAAGAGAGAAGAAAAGAGAGAAGAAAAGAGAGGAAAAGAGAGGAGGAATAAAAGAGAGAAAAAGAGAGGAGAAAAAGGAGAAAAGAGAGGAGAAAAAAGATAGAAAAAGAGAGGAGATAAGTGAGAAAAAGAGAGAAAGTGAAAAGAGAAAAAGTGGGGATAAAAGAGAGAAAAAAAGAGAAGAAAAGAGAGGAGAAAAGAGAGGAAAATAGAGAAAAAGAGAGGAGAAAAAAGAAAAAGAGAGGAGATAAGAGAGAAAAAGAGAGGAGAAAAGAGACAAAAAGAGACAAAAAGAGAGGATAAAAGAGAGTCACAATTCAAACATAGATAGGTTTCAAATAATGATGATTCTCAAACATACATGATGATTCTCAAAACAAACAATATCCAAATAATGAGTCAAATTAGTGCGGGAGCTAACCTCATTAAGGCCGAGACACTTGTATCCGACCACCCATACTTTGCTTGCAAATTCAAGATTGAGAGACAAGCCCGTAGTTTAGATATGCATCCTAGCACCCTCGTACAACTGTGCTGATTGCAACTCCCACATATTGACCTCAAACTATCACATCACGTGTACATGTGATGTAGTGCCCCTAAAAATAGAATCCATCATGTCCACTATTCCCTCGTCATCATTTGGCACATCTAGGAGACTATAGTCTTGCTCAAAGTGTGAAGGTATACGTGCACCCTCGCCACCCTCCTCATCCTGTCTCAAGATTTCATGTAAATATAAGATCTTGTCTCAAGGTTTTGTGTCATAATGGTATCCAACAGTAATCACAAACTCAAATAGCATTGACTTACTGATGATCCATCACCACGTGTAACACCAACAGTGGGTACTGGTTCTCAGGCTCCTCCCCATACATCCGCAAGTCGCGCATGACAATACGACGTTGATGTCGTACTTCTCGCTTGCAATGAGTGCAATGACAATACAACCTCTCCATAAGCCACTCTGCACTCCCGAGCATTGATGCATCATTTGACAAGCTTCCACTCGTCCCTTCCATCTCCACACTTCTAAAATCATAACATGAGTTGCAAGGAAATCTATTAAGATCCAAAAAATAGCCACCCATGAGCTCCTTTTCTCTCTTCTGACAATAAGTGCCGTGAACCATCGCTATATAGCGACACTTTACCCTATTTCGTCGCTATATAGCGACACTTTTTGGATATAAATATTGCTATATAGCGAGTGACCAATGTCGCTATATAGCGACGCTGGGGGCTTAAACCCGAAACCCCGCGCAATGCCGTCTTTCACATCTCTATTGCGAGAAAAGCAAAAATCTCTCCTCCCACCTTATATTCGATGACCTCGCTTTCCTCCTCTCTATTCCTCACTCCTCACCCCTACCCAGCCCCTCTCCCAACACAGGTGTGCTCCCTCTCCACCCTTCTCCCTTTTTGCTTGTGTGAAAGGAGAAGGTGGGTCTCTTTAAGCAATGTAGATTCATTTTTTGTGAGATTTCATTTTGTGAGTGTTGAAGCATGTTTCTCCTTGTATTTCTAAGGCTATGTGGTAATTTTTATGCTTGATTTTCAGAGGTTTAGGACAAAAAAAGAGATTTGGTGAAAGAAAGAAGACTCACCTCTTCTCTTTTTGGTATTTCTCTTCCTCCTCTTTCTCTTTGTTTGTAGGCTTATGCTTTCTCCTTGTCTGTAGGCTTCTCCAAACTCATCCAATCCCTTTGAAAAGTTGCTTCTCCAAACTCCTCCTTCCTCTAACTAGTTATCTGAAAAAATGGTATGTTTTCTCTTTTTTGTAGGGCTAGTCCACGAAACACGGTTCGGGACTTTTCCAGGTAAGAAAGTGCTTCCTCTTTTTCTCTTTTATTATTTTCATTATTTGCATTGGCCTGCAGCTAACACGTTAAGCACTAGCTACAGTGATGGCTGTAGGAACCCTCTCTTCTCTTATTCCCTCTTCTTCCCCTCTTCTCCTCTTTTCCTCCCTCTTTCCCCCCCTCTTTCCCTCATATGCTCATGCATAAGCATAAGCATAATCTTTCTCTCTTTTTCTCTTATGCATATGCTTTTCCTTCTCTTATGCTTATGCTCTTTTTCCCTCTTCCTCTCTTATTTTCCACTCTCTTTTTTCCTCTTCTTTTCTCCTCTTTTCATAAGCATATGTATTTGCCTACGCTTATGCTTATGCATGAGCATATGCTCATGGGAATAAAAAATCTTTCCCTTCATTCTTATGCCACTTTCTTTCACGTTTTTAGCATTCACGCATTTTCATTCAGGTGGTGCAGGCACGTGCACTTTTCGTGCCATGGATCTGTGCTTTCTTTTCTTGTTCCGCTTCACTTTTCTTGTTTGGATTTGCTTGCACTTTCCTCTATTCGTGGAAGACAAAATATTTATCTTCATTCTTGTGCCCCTTTCTTTTGCATTTTCATTGTTCGTGAATTTTCGTTCAGGTTGTGGAGACACGTGCGCTTTCTGTGCTACGGATCGACGAGGCCTTTTCTCTGATACCACTACAATGAGAATCACTCACGAAATCTACAAATCAAACATAGCAAAAACTATACACAAGAATATGCATAATCTTTCAAAGCTGATCACAACCAAAAAGAAGAAAACCCAGCGCAATCTCCCCCCATAGGAGTGGTGCTCATCTTCCACTTTCTATGTATTTGATTGATTCTTGAATTTCGAGCAACAATTGATACAAGCTCATGTGCATCTCCTCCATGCACAAACTGAACATAAGCCACACACATAGTTTCCAAAATAGCTTGCCTTTTCAAGAAATAGAGTTTGCTTTTCCCACTATAGCTAATATGCTTAGGCTAAGTCTCTAATGTTCCAAAAATTAAAATATGTACATGAGCATTTGTAATTTCAAAAACGGTCAGGCAAGGTTTCGTGTTCCGATAGCCTTCAGTTTGCCACATCAACTGGAAGCTGCCTGAATGGCTTGTAAAACCTCTCATGTGCCTAGGGTGAGAGACCTCCATTCACAGGGGATTCAGCGCCTGCCCGCTCTGCCGAATGTGGCCTGAAATTTTCCCACTTTACCTCCCCAAACCTCCGAAACGGCGATCCATGTGGCCCCGTTCTAAGCCATTTGGAGTGGTAGCAAGCTCATCTTCCGCCCTACACATATCTTTGTCTGATTTTCCCAGACACTGCATTTTGCGTGCTTGTGAGCTCCATCGTAGATAGCCAATCATTTGCTACCACACTTGCCTCTCACCGATCGTGAAAGTCGTATGGTCGGACTTCTATGGTCAAGAAGCGATCGGAAATGCGGCTCTTGGCCTTGCCACTTTCTGGAAGGTTAGTATTTTAAACATCTGGGCATTGACGCAACAACTTCTTGCGGCTAAAGACACCATCGGGAAACCATCGGTTAGTGCTTCTTCGTTGTTTCTCAGCTGTCAAGAAAAGCTATTTAGATTGCCTTTTACATAAACAACAATTTTCAGTAAAATCATAAACTAATATCATAGTCACTCAGTCACTCAGATATGCGCGATGCTAGGGGAGATCCGCTACTCCCGCTTTACGAAAATTTGACAACTGAACGCACGCGACAAAGTGTACATGCCGGAAGTAGACGGGGGTAGCAATGTCATCAGATCTACGCAACTATGTGGACGAAGCATCACATCTGCGCACACTGTGGACGAGCAATATCACATCTACGGACACTGTGGACGAAGATTACTAAAGCATCCATTGGCCAATTGCTACAGATCCATCTTGCAATCATTCCATTGCGATCTTAAAGATCACTTGTCAACCCTCTTCGAATCGTACTCCACCGCAGGCTTGAATGTACGTCAAATTAGCAAGCAGACAGGCTCCTTTTTCTAATCGAGTCACCGTTCACGGCCGAGCAATCCATCACCACGCCCTCGAAACTCGTCCCCGCCGGACAGCAACATCGAGACGGTAGGTACGGGGTAGGTACATAGAGTACCACCATGAATAAAGATTTCCCAATCTGCGTTGCCATACTTAAATTTTGAAAATTGTAGTTGATCATTATTGGTGCCACGTAGCCACTAATATTCATACACAAACGCCATGGCCATAGGCCATTAGAAACACCCAAACTAAAACTTTCTTGGTATCATTACGCCTTCATCATCCATAAGCAGTCTATTTTGATCGGAGACAAGGCTTGGAGACCTTCACCAAACTACCACTTAGAACACCAATATGAATGGAGGAACACCAACATGAATGTAGAATGATGTCATCATGCTTAACTCCATAGTCTAACAAGCCAATTTTATTGGGCAAACTACACCCACAAGGTCAAGGAAAGTCACCTTATAGATCAACAAATCCCAAGACTTACATCTCATGATTGGGTACCAATATGGATCACAATTTGATTTACAAGCTCTCAATTTACTTGATGGCATAAGGGTCTGTGATCTTAATTTTAAAGAGCAAGGTTAAGTTGATCTAAAGCCCTTAATTTTATCCATTCATTCAAAAAATGAAACGAATCCAACCACTTGCAATCTATATCAATACCAGATCCATTCGATTCCTTTATGCTCACTCCTTGTTCCTCAGATTGGGGCCCGCTTAACCCCTATACTATCGCCAAGTACGCTCAAGGTGGTGGACCATGGCTTTGCATTGTCACAACATATGTATGTTAATGATCCTATGTTGCTTAATTCTTGCAGTGACAATGAAATTTCCCATATAACTTGGGCATGATGCATTGTCTCAATTGGACATGCAAGGCGTATATTTATTATTATTGCTTGGAGTGACAATATTGCTTAATTATCCTATATTGCTTGTAGTGACAATTTTCCAAATAACTTAGGCATGATAAATTATATATGCAAGGCATCTCTTTGTCATTATTTTTTGGATCTCTTTCTCGTGTCGGACAAAGGGGTCGGACAAAGGGGTGAGGATATATATGGATTCATTTCTTGAGGTTGCCCCTCAAGAATACCCCTTAGAAAAGGGCCCTTGAATCCTTGAATACCCCTTAGAAAAGGGCCCTTGAATCCTTGTGTCATGCTTTTGTAAAATCCATATTAGTTGTAGAGTTACCAAAATGGTCATTAGATTCTTTTATTGCTCTTTTATAAAATGTATATTGGCTCCCTTAGAATATATTAAGGCAAAGAACCCTTTAATAATAGAATCATTTTCAACATCTTTGTGTACAAATGTTTTACAATTTGCATGATTGAAATGAATGTGTGTGTGTGTGTGTGTGTGTGTGTGTGAGAGAGAGAGAGAGAGAGAGAGAGAGAGAGAGAGAGAGAGAGATGGCATAGCGAAAAAACTATGTAATACTATGTAAAAATAGTGTAGAATTATGTAAAAATTTGAGAATTACCAGCAAATATTCCACCTCGTCTTTATAATATTGGCTAAGATGTTGGTGCAAATCCTTAGGTTTTCAAATGAGTTGACTTGAAGGCTCCCCTTATTTTAATTGGTTAACATATAGTGTCACCATGAGCTTGTCAACTAAAAGAAATTTAGTGAGTTTAGGGGATATGAAAGCTAATGTTGCTACTCATTTTTATATGCCAATGCAAGGGCTAGTGCACATGCACACAAAGATATGCAATTAGAATACTAGATTGCATGAGGATTGCATAGTGCCATGTGTCCAACTAGAATTGGGCATGCGTCACTAGATTGCATGAAAACATGTTCTATAATAGGACCACCATGGTGGTTGATGTGGTTGATTTGAGCCATCATGATGATAAATATTACTAGCTTGAGCCTTTTCTCATGGAACCTAGTTTGAGCCATCACAGTGGTTGATGTGGCTAATTTGAACAATCATGGCAGTTGATGTCATTGGTTTGAGCTACTACTTGTGGCTTATTTGAGCTATAATGGTACATGTCCATCGATTGGAGCCACTGCTTTTGGTCGGTTTTGTGCCTACTAACCCTGTGGCATTAAGGATCAAAAGCACAATTGAGGAGCAACGAGATCATTGTGTGTGTGGAGTAGCCGCACAATTCTATTTGTAATAACTTGATCTTGAAACTAGATTTGATTGACTTAAGAGGACAAGGATAGCCAAATACTCTCTAGAGAAGATCTAGACATATACTTGCAAAATCATGATAAAGAGAGAGAACGATTAAATTCCTTGAATACACTTTGTATTGGAGAGGAAATAAATAAAATCCTTGACATACACTTTGTGCTGGAGAGACGAACTCTACATTCCTTGGCATACACTTTGTGTAGGGATGGACGCCAACTTAGGAGCATATATATACATCTCTTAAGATATCTTAATGCGATAGCTCCCACTCTTGGGGCTCAGTATTTGATTCAAACTTCGCTTTTGTATCCATGTGTAGTGTCCATGCTCCCTTAGACTATCAATGTGTACTAGCATACTCTCACCCTTGCAACCCATACTATTGCAAGTCTCCCTCTCCTCCCTCCTCCTCCCTCCTCCTCCTCCTCCTCCTCTTCTCCCAACTCGTCCTTTCTCCTCCCTCCACCTCCTCCCTTCTCTTCTTCCTCCTCCCTTTTGTTCCCCCCCCCTTCTCCCTCCTCCCTCCTCCCCCCTCTCCCCTTCCTCCTCCCTCTCTTCTTCCTTCCTCCTCCCTCCTCCTCCTCCTCCTCCCTTCTCCTACCCCTTTCTCCTCCTCCTCTTGTTCACTCCTCCTCAATCCTCAAATTTAAGAATACGTGAAAGAAACTAGCTCCCCACTCCTGAACCTTATACTCATCCTAAACCTTACAACTCTCTCTTAACCTTAAAGTCCTAATTGGATCTCTCAATCCAATTCTCCCCCAGATTGCTATAAACCTTTCTTAAACCCTTGAGCCCTTGTGGATGTGGCAACCTCCATCAAACCTTGTGGTCAATGCTTCATTCCCACCTAAGCTCATACTAGAACTGTGTTCCATGCTTTAGCCTACACCTCTCACCCAAATATGACCTGAGGAACTATGATATATTTGTGAACACCTAATGCTATAACAAGAAATGACAAAAGTGACCAAACCTTATGAATTGGAAATGAGAGAAAAAGTGACAAGATTTTTATTGCCACTCCTAGGAAGTTTAGTGCCTAAAATGAAATCAGATCACTTGTTTGTTTTCATACAAAATAACGCCCTATGAAAACTATCAATGATAGATCACCCGTATAAAAATGCTTCAAATTACTACTAAATTATAAAAAATTATCTTAAATCCTATGATCAAAATTATGACTCACATAACGCAAATTAACTAGCTAAAACCCACACCCTATATAGAACTCACCTCCCCCATTCTTCAATCCTTTGCCATTCCCTTTTGCACAGTCCCCTCTCTTTTTGCATCTCTAAAACCAAGCTCTCCTCCACCACCACTTTTTCTAGCCATCTCATCCACCACTGCCAACTCCACTTTTCATCCACCTTTTCTCCATCTCCACCTCCATTTTCCATCCACCTCTGTTCTAGCATTGCCTTTTTTGTCGATCCTCTCAATCTCAAACTCCACTTTTCCATCATCCATCTCAACATCCACTTTTCTATACACATCTTCCCCACTACCATGCAAAGTATATCCTCCCCTCTCTCCTCCCCCTTCTCCATTCTTCTCTTTCTCTTCTGTCTTCCCCCCCATTTTCGGTATCCTCTTCCCCCTTAGCATTCCCTCATGCTTCTCTTTTCTATTCCCCCCCCCTTTTTTTGATCCCTTCCCTCCCTTTTGTCCCACCCTTCCATTCCCCCCTCTACTTTTTGCAAACCCCCCCCCCCCAATCTTTTATCCCCATCCCCTTTTGTTCCCTCTTCCCTCTATTTGTACCCTCCTCTTCTCTTTTTTGTCTCTTCTATCCCTCTCTTCCTCCCTTTTGTCTCTCTTCCCCCCATCTATCCTTTCTTTTCCCCCATTCCCTCTCTTCCTCCATCTATCTTTTCTTTTCCCCCCATTCCCTCTCTTTCCCCCTCTTCCACATTCCCCCCCACTTTTGTTCTCGGATTTCCCTTTCCTCGGTTATTTCCCTCCCTTGTTCTATTGTAGAATTCTTTCTCTCCATTTTTCTATTGGTACCCTAATATTTCCATTGATAAAAAATGCACTCACTATAACACAATGGCTCATTTTTTATGCCTCCCCTCGATGGTTTTTGTGCCGCCTTTGAATTTTTTTGGGGGCTGGAGCTTTAAAAAATTCTAAGTCAAAGAATTTGTTGTATATAAGTCACTATGTAAGGCAGTGTGTGCATCGATATAGCATCAGTATATTCATCGGTATGTGCATCGGTATATGTGTTAATATGTGCACATATCGACACAGATACCAACATTAGGATTTCCTGACAAAAATTCAAAAAGTGTTTTGAGCAGGTCAAAAAATCAAATTTATTTTCAACTTTTATGATTTTGAAGATAAATATTTTAGGAACATGTACACCAAGATTGGGATCAAAATACTCAATATAACTTATACAAATTGGGATAAAGGTGTCATTATGTGATGACAAAATTTCAAAGGGTATTTTGCAATATATAAGATACAAATTCATTTGGATTTATACCTTTCATAAATTTAAATTAAGAATACATACAACAAGTTTGATATAAAAATGCTAATATATTCACAATGGACTTAATGTATACAATTTTATGTACTACAAGAATGGGAGTGAAAGGACCAAGCATACGAAACCCTCTCAATGCAAAGGAATCAACTAGTGGTATTTACATTAAAGGCTGTGTCTTTAGCCAAGTCCATCATGCCAAATAAGTCTATCTCTAGTCTATTAACAACTCACCTATATCATCAGGGTCTATACTACCTAAGACTTGATCCTCTTCACTCTCTTTAATAATATTGTGATCTTCAATAATATCTCAATCAGGTGACTCATGAGACATTGCTTCTTCCCTAATGTCGTGTTCTATACCTTCTCACCCCATATCATGATCTTCATATTCCTAGATTTATCAGCATCAACTAGTTGCATTGGCATCTCTGCACTCACATCCTTATCTTTAAAAGTCAATTTAGTTTGAGGAGCAACTTGGACCACATAGCACCATCTTGGATTAGAACGATCTGGATGAAAGACCACCTATGTGCAAAAGAAAAATGTCATTAATTATTTTAACTTACACTTAAATATGTATGAACATATATGTTACAGTTGTTTTAAAAGGATGGCATTATCTTAATTCAATAGCACATACTTTTCACAGTGTTCAAGAAAAACAAAAGTATCGCTTTCATTGTTCCAGAGTTTAGTGGATTCTATGGCAAAAAAACAACTAGCATCTTTCCTAGCTGTAGCATTGGGGCCATTGTAAATAGTTCTAAACCATTTTACATCAAGAATAAAAACACTAAATAGTCTAAATCTAACTTCTAAGATTTTGCATATGATCCCACAATAATCTAACTATGAGGAAAGAAGATTGGTATCAGATGCGCTTGCTTAGCTATCTTGAATGAATTTAGCCATCACTCCACAATCAAATGTGGCTCTCTTTGAATTGATTCAATCCACACAAAAATGTCGTCCATATGACCACATTACACTGTACTTTTTGTACTACAAAAGAGAATCATTAAAACCATGAGTATACATTTTATAGAAATTGTGAACATGCTTAGCTTAAGTAAATCAAAAAGTAAGAAATTAACATGTAGATCACATCCTCTTGCAAACTCCCCCTCTTGCTTGGTTACTAGCTCTCCATTTTTTGCTTTATATGAAGACTCTTGTAACCAATGATGCACGACATGTCTTTGGAAAGAAGTTGCGGTCCCATGGTATTCTTGACTACTATTCAAGGATGATTTTTAAAGTTAGTTTCGTTAAGAAGCTAAACTTTTATATTGGCATAGAAAATTTGTATACCATAGTAAAATAAGTGTTTCAAACATTCACCAGGATTTGAAAATTTTCATGCAAAAAAATTTAAAGTTTTGCTAGAATTTACATTTTTTCCTTCAAAATTCAAAAGAAAAAATATAAAAAAGCAATACATTCTACCAATATTATGAAATTAACAAGCTCAAACCCATTCCCATGAGGATATAAGTGCTTTAAATTTTTGAGGAATAATCCTTCACAATACTCGGGTGCTCCTAATGCAATAGTTACAATAGTCCTACCAATTCAACAACTCCAACCTGAAGAATTATAACTACAATATGACTAAAACCCAAAGCACACCATGTACTCCATGGAAGGTGCTAAAGGACTCATCCCAGTGTTGCAAATCAAGCAGGATTGACCACAAATTGAACATCAATTGATTGCTTTGAACATGGGGAAAACCATTAGATAGTGGAGTGCCCACGCATAGATAGCCCAAATACATTTCAATTTTGTGTGTAGAGACTATGGAGTTGGGCATACATGCATGGGTTGGCCACTTAGAGAAATATTCAACATGAATGTACCCTGAGAATCATTGGGCCCATGGAAATTCAAAGTGTGTCAATGCAAAGTGTTATACCCTAGTCTATACTTGTGATAACAAGGAGTCCAAAAGAAGTAGCACAGCAAAAACTATATTTTGTTCAAAAATTGGAACCTTACTAAGAAATTACCCTATAATGTGGGAGATTTTCAAGGGTTGATTGAATTTGCAAAATGTTTCCCGCCATAAAAGTGTGGTAATGCAACATATTGCATCCCAGTTAATACTTGTGATAGCAAAGAGGCAAGAGAAGCATCTCAACAAAAGCTATATTTTTCTTAGTAAGTGGAATGTTATTGAGAAATCGCCCTATAATGTGGGAGAGGTTCAAGGGTTGGATTCAATATGCACAAGGTTTCACACCATCAAAAGGGAAAGATAACGATATTTTAGTAAAGTACTAGCTCAGTACTAGTGATAGGAATGACATAAAGAATGTAACCATCATGCTAGAGAATAAATCTTTTGGTCAATATCTAATAATAGGGGATAGTGGGGCAAGTGGAGATATTGGCAAAAGATCTCTATGAGGAATTGGGACTACCACAAACAAGGGATGCCACATTCAACATAAGCCTAGTCAATCACACCATGAAGAAGCCAATAGGAATTATTGATAGTTTGCCAAAAATTTTGATGGAGTTAGGTTCACCATTCACCTCAGCATATTGGATCTTCCAAAAGTACTAATAGCCTACAAATACTACTAGGAAGACCATGGCCTAAAGAATAATTGGTACTCCATGATTTAGGACATTGATAAGTTCACAATCCAAAATAGAGATACTATTATCAAAATAAATCTATGTATGGGAGAAATCAATCCCGCTATACCCAAAACCAATCCCACTATACCCAAAACCAATCCCACTATACCCAAAATATTGATGACACTTCTGCTACCACAACCACCAATCAGGATTGATTCTGTGGGATCCATACATCTAGTTGCTAAGGGAACACAAGCATACTACATCAACTGGCCATAGATTACTACACCAAGTAGGATAAAGGAAAAGCAATGAGAAAAGCAGATGCCAAAAGACCATCAAAGTTTTTGCATATATGAAGCTGTAATTATTAGGTTTGGATAACCCATAGAAATTATGTCAGATAGAGGCACACCTTCACCAATGAAGTAATAAAAGAACCTTTGACTAGATTTATGGCTATTCATAGAAGAAGCATACCTTACTATCTCCAATGTAACAGATAAGCAAAGTCCACAAACACAATACTCTATAATGTCGTGACCAAAATAGTGGAACCCAAGCATTTTGACTAGGAAAAAAATGTAAATCCAACCTTATGGGCATATTGGGCCACTTTCAAGGTCAGTACATGATTTATACCTTTTAATTAGTGTATGGGCTTAAACCAATGGTCTCATTGGAATTGTCATGCTGTGTCTAGATGCATAGCAGTACAAGAATGCCTCAGAGATCAAGATTCCCTCTAAGAAAGACTATACCAACTAGAGAATAATTAGACAAAGTTGATAGACTATCATGCCATGATAGAAGAAAAACAAAGAAGGAATGATTTGATACAAACCTCAGGGACAATGAAATCATCAAAGGTGAAATACTTTTTCTTTACAATGCTATGATAAAAGAAAAAAGAAGAATGGTTGAAATAAACCTCAAGGACAAAGAAGTTACTGAAAGAAGGCCATGATATAAGAAAACCTTAGTGCCATGATAAAAGAAAAATGAGACAGACATGGTTTGACAAGAACCTCAAGGAGAAACAAATCAATGAAGGTGACCTATTTTGCTTTACAATGCCCAAGTCCATAATGAAAGATCAATTAGCATCTAGTTCAAGGGACTCCTACAGATTCTAAAATATTAATCCCATCAAAGCCATTCAATTTGTGCTAGAAATCCTTGATAGAGTCTAGTTCACCTCAACAATCAATGGGAGTAGACCATAAGTGTTACTACATCAACACACAATCAGAGATTTGGGAGTCCCAAGTCTTCCCTAGTTTGCATTATATTGTCATAGAGAACTCAATTCATATGTAGGTAGACATGATATGTAACTAATCAATTTTAACCCTAGACCCTAGTTATGGGTACTGGTTATCCTATGAACTTCCCAACACTAGGCATATACGAGAAATTCCACCTCACTAGTCATGACTCATAAGTGTAAAGCATAATGAAAATGCATGAATGAAATCCCTAGGAGGGAATTGCTTCAATCCACACTCATGGCATCCTCACTCTAACGAAGGATAAAAGCTATATCTATCGTAGTATCAACACACAATCAAAGATTTGGGAGTCCCAAGTCTTCCCTAGTTTGCATTATATTGTCATAGAGAACTCAATTCATATGTAGGTAGACATGATAAGTAACTAATCAATTTTAACCCTGGACCCTAGTTATGGGGACTGGTTATCCTAAGAACTTCCCAGCACTAGGCATATATGAGGAATTCCACCTCACTAGTCATAAATAGAGCACTCATAAGTGTAAAGCATAAAGAAAATGCATGAATGAAATCCCTAGGAGGGAATTGCTTCAATCCTCACTCATGGCATCCTCACTTTAAAGCAATATGCAGGAAGCATAAAAGCTATATCTATCAACCACTCACAAAATAAACATGCACTATTGACACATAATAGACTATGAAAAAGGTAATTAAAGTCCATGTATCCAAATGCAAGGCTAAAGACATCTCAACATGATAAAGAAAAGGCCTCAAATCCCACTACCAAAGTGACTTTATGTAAAAAGTCCTCACCCTCCACACTGATAACATACTTTAGTGAACCACTTGAAGAAGAATGAGGTCAACAAGACTCACCACCTAGGAGTTCATCCCAAAAGTGACCTAAGATGATGGTGCTAGATATTGACATTGATGAGGAAGTGCATCATGCATGCCAAGGAGAGATGCCTCATGCCTAGGAGACCTAGATTCAAGGGAACTACAAGCCTTCAACCATCTAGAATGTAGATCATGATAACTCTAACATCCAAGGCAAGGAAAAGACCATATCAAAAGAAAAGACATTGCACCTTATAGTGGTGAGGGTTTCCATAATGCTTTTGGTTGATGTCTTGTTATCCTTCAACTTGAAAGATATAGCTGGATCAACAATATACACAGAGTGTTGAAGGCTCTTGTGGATCTGACTCTTCAAAAAACTACAAAAAAACACTTCACTTAGCCTATGAAAATTTGAATGCTACAAAGACATAAACATGATTGACCTAGAAAGATATACTTACTATAGAGTTGCAAGCATGATTGTGCAATCGGACATGTTTTTCTTTTTGTGCTAAAGCCATGATGCAATCTTCTGTCAAATCCCACGTTAGGTCATCATTCACAATCTGTATAGATACTTTGACCCTTGGTCCAAGTTCTAGGAGCTTCTGCTGAATTTGCACCATCCTCACTAATGTCTGGGATTCCAAGACAGACATTATTTCTTTGACTCTCTCCCTGAGGGACTCTTCATAGGCAACCTTGCCTCTGGTCTCATGTTGGTGAATGACCTCTATGATCTTGACTACATCTGCTTTAGGTTTCTTGGCTGGAGGTATCAACGTGATATCTTTCATTTTCAGATCATCCCAGTCCTCTACATTAAGGATCTTGTCATATCTATACCTGATCCTTACAAGTGTTTGGATGTCTTTTTTCATGATAGTCACCATGTGTGCATGTGCTGCTACCATCATGGTGTCTTAGAAAAACTCTATAAGCCACTCTTTAGCAGCTTCTTGGAGATAAAGCAGTGCAATCCTTTGCCATCTAAAGTCCCCGTGCCAATTGATGCATATTGCCCTCACAAGCCTCTAGAATGGTGCCATGGGTACTACATACCCTATGGCTTTCTGAGCCTTCCTGATCTCCATCAAGATGGATTTACTTTGGATCACTCTCTTCTTCCTGTTCCTTGCTAGCATGTGCACAAGTTCCCCTTCTTTGAGGATTTTGATCTGTGTGGCAGCCCCTGCAATGTTAGGACCCTTCCCTTTCTTTCTGGTTGTTGCTTTGGTTCTTGCCATAATCTATTGTGTTCTTCTCCTAAATAGAAACCCAAACATAACAAGGAAATAAGCCACCCAAGAGTTTGCTTGAAAATGCGATTTGATGCAAAGATATAGGCAAACGGTTGAAATCACATTTTTAAGCAAATAATCTTTTGCATACTTTAGCAACACACTCCATATTTTCTTGGTGTCATGTTTAAGATTGGAATGTATACTACAACTTGAAGACAAAGTTTCTTGAATTTCGCGGAGCAATGCATAAGTTATGGGTCGTCTAGAAGTTACTACAGAATTTACTATCTCAATTTGACATGATTACTTTTAGAAGGCCTCGATGAACAAAGATATGCTTGATGAACAAATGAGCAGCTTGAACTGCTATCAAACTCTTTTTACATGGAATAAAATAAGCCTGCTTGCTAAATCTATCTATGATAGTCCAACTCATATCAAAACCTGAGCTAGTTGTAGGAAATCCAGTAATGAAATCCATAGAGATTTGTTCCCATGGATTGGTATAAAGGCATAAGAAAACCTTGATATTGCCCTTGCAGCTCTTGAATTTTTGGAAAATAAGGCATTGTGCAACAAATGATGCAACATCACCTTTAAGCTTGGGCTAGAAAAAATCTTGAACTACAGTTTGATATGTTCCACCAGTGGTGGTTGATGCACCTCTTCTAGTACCAAATGACGAAATGATGTAGTGATGCACAAGTGCTTTTCGTAGAAAAGGAGTCATCATGAATGGAATATGAGGCCATAGGGTTACCATTAGCTTGCTTAATTTTATGCCAAATTTTTGAAAAAGCCTCGATCATTGGCATAGGCATCCTCAATAGGCTCAAAAGGCTCTCCCTTGATGACTGAGATATTATATAAGCTAGGTCATTGGCTCAGTGCATTGGCAACTACATTGTCTTTTCCTATATTGGATCATCGGTTTAAAATAGTTAATAAAGGAAACCCATTTTATGTGTCTATTAGAGATCATCGGTTAAGTAAGGAGATGTCTAAGGCTTTGGTGATCAGTCTTAATTTGTAATTCAAAACCCACAAGAACACCATATAAGAGATTTTGGGAAAATCCTAATAATTTGGGAACTTTTGAGGGGTTGTAATTATGTAACATTCAATGTTTTTCATTGATTTTTCCCATAGATTTGGGAGTCCATCCAAATCTTGCAAATGTGCATGGTTTACATCAACATAAATAAAATGTCAAATGTTGAGGTTTCGACCAATGCATGGTATTTTTTGAGGGGTTACAATTACAATGCATTGAGTGCACTCCATTGACTTTCTCCCTAGATTTGGCCGTGTATATGAAATTCACAATTTGGAGTGTGCCTGTTCTACATTAGCCGAGAAAAAAACATCATATGTTTGAGTTTAATGAAGCATTTTTTGCCTCTTCTCAAAAAAAGGTGGTGTTCAAAAACACCATTTTAGTTTAGTTGGAGAAAAAGTAAGAATGCAACACTAGTCCTTGATATTTTGTCGAGTGTGCAAAAATTGCAACCATAAAGCAATGTTCTGCAAAAAAAAAGATAAAGAAAAAAGATCAATGTCATACCTTCCAAATATTTGTCAATATTCAAATAAATTATTATTGTGCAAGGAAAAAAAAGTCATGCTTTTCAAGTACCTTCACTCCATTGTGGAGTCAGCATCAGAGTCGGAATCTGTTCTATGAGCCAAATTGGATAAAGCTCGCTTGCATGCAATGGTTGGTATCTTCACCTTGATGGGGAGGTTGCTGCTCTTTGAGGAAACCTTCTTTGAGAGGTTACATTTTGGAACCCATGACCATACAATAGCATCAACAGATTCCCAACGTGGAGGATCACCTTTATTGCACATCCAAATCTTGTTCCAACAATCTGCATACACCTCCTCAATTTCTGCATTGTGTCTTTTGCATATAGGTGCCCAATATTGTATGAAAAACTTCTTGAAATTTTTACATTTATTATCCTTCTGTACATCAGTTTGAGCAATGCCTAGCCAAATTGGGTAAATTTTTTCTGCTGGCCGGACCAAAAGAAAGTGTCCTTTTTGTACATCAACCATTGGATCAAATGATTGTTTTGGCTTTTTCCTTTGAGGTCCACAGTAATGATCATTCAACTCTTCAATTCCTTGAAACTCATCGTTTTCATTATCAAATACTTGCACACAATCAATATGTTGCGTATTTGGCCAAAATCTCTCGTACATTCCCTCTACACTATTGTTTGGTTTATCAAGCTCATCAATCATGTTCTTCCAGTACTTCACTACTGGCTTGTAAAACTTTGTGAAAGATGCATCTGGACCTTGCAGGTGTGCCCATTTTTCCCAAAAGCGTACATACTCCTTGATACCAACTATCACATCTAAGTGATCCTTCACATACTTGAACATGGTTACATAAGGCGGCTCTCCACTTGGTAGCATTGGATGACCATCCGAATGTCTCTTCCACAACTCAATGCCACCTTCACTTGGTTGCCAATCTAATGATAGTGGATGCACTTTATATTGCATGATAGGAACTTCATTTCGCATAAAGAACCGAAATTGGAGAGGCTTTGAGTGTCCCACTAAAGAATCTTTCCCATCGCATAGGCATCCATCAACATAGCTCTTGAAATCAGGGACTTCCGTTACTAAAAATGGCGTTGGAGAAGACTCCTCACATTGTCTAAAAGTATCCATGAGATGTGCAAATGTCAATGTTTGGCTAGTTCTTAACCTCTCTGAAAACCTGCTAAACATTGCATCAATATCCTCATGTGTATGCCCAACCATAAAGAATCCCAATTGAATTGACTTGAAAATCCCTCGAGCAACAAGTAATGACAGGTATGCAAACAAGTACCTATTCTTGTTTTTAGAACCACAATTACCCAACTGCAACAATAGGTGTTCGGGTAGTTTCTTATAAGGATTTTCTTGATGGGAGCTTCCAAGTCCAAGGTCTTTGAATGTTCCACCCACTGCTCCAAGATGAAGTTGTTGCTTGCCATTAGAAACATAGTGAGAATCCAATGCTTCTCTTGAGGTTAGTGCATTTAGTAGAGCGTTGTTAGACCTTGGCATCCCATCATGTACTAAATCTCCAAGTGCATGGTTATCAAATCTTTCAAGATTTCTCAAACACAAAGCCAATGAACCAATCGTGAAGTTAGGATCCGACGGCCACAAGGATAAAGAAAAGTGACCATAACGTCCTTGACCATGTCCATGTGTTATCATGCCAGTCAAAGCCACTGGGAGCTGAAAGGACTTGTCTGTGTCCTTTGAATGATTGCATAATCTAGGGATGGCTGTCTTCTTTTGGTCCATCTTATCATGGATAATGTACAAGTATGTCTGAGGATACATTTCAGAAAATCTACGCCAAGTGTAGTACACATTTCTACAACTTTTTTGTTGTAACATGTGTTTTCTTCTATCTTCCATCAACTTATTACGTTCATTTTGGCATTTTGTCGCTGCAAGCTGAGCCTTGATTGCACTACATAAACCACACTTAGAGAATTCACTTGTTTTTGACAAAGTTACATGCTTGAATTCAGAGTTCCATATGCGGTTGAATGTGGAAGTTGACATCTCTTTACAGCCCAAACAATGCTTTAATTGCATGTTAACTTCATAGAGAATATCAACCTGCTTGTATACATCTGGTATCACCAACTGTGTTTCCCTTGATCCATCCTGAAGTGTTCTACTTTTGTGTGGCATACGCTCAAAATTGTTATCCACAAAATCTTGGATTATGGCTCTACCCAGTTCTGTGTGGTCCCAACCTCTCCGCACGATTCCTTTATTACCATGTATGCACCTTCGTATACCAATTTCAAATTGCTCCCTGTATCGATAAAATGTTGTTTTTGGAATACCATGCATTTCATACCATGCTCTACAACAAACTTGAATACCATTCAATGAAAAGACATATTTGAACTGCCCATTGTCATCTTTTCGACAAGCAACCCCAAGAGTGTCATATACATAATTGGTGCGAGCCTCCAAACTTTGGCCCGAATACTCTATGCGTAATTTGGATATCATTTGACGATCGGCAAATTGACAACAATTTTGTTTACAACAATCAATCATAGATACTTTTATGACTGCATCCCTTGTGAGTCTAGATGATGCTAATGGCATGCCATGTTTTTTAGCTTTTCTCTTTATTATGCAGTAACGACTCTTTTTTGTGGATTTTTCCATTGGGTCCTCATCTTCCATGTGCTTTTTCCCAAAACCACTTGAAGAATTCATGGTGTCATTAATTCTTAATGAAGTTCCATCTAAAAAGGTTATTTGTGCAATGGGCCATTTTATTAAGTCGATGGTATCGATGCCTGATACATCACTATGATACTTTTCAATTCCCACACCTAGATTACCTTCACCAAGCATCTCAAAATTTATAGGTTCAAATGGGTAGACATACAAAACAACACCCTCTGCAATGCTCTTGGTTTTCTGCTCATCCCATATTAAGACTTTCTTGTCCTTCCATGATTCTCGAATGGAAAACTCATCATATTCACATAGAGGTTCAATGTCAATGGTATCTGATGTTATATCATTCATTGGTATAATAGCTCCATTGACATTGTCCACACAACTCATTGATCGTGCTTTCCAACGAACAACACTACCCAAAGCCTCATAGACTAAGAATGCATCCATTGTAGGAAATGGAAGAAGTGCACTTTCATCCATACAAATATCGATCGCCACTGATACATTGTTTTCTCCCAAGGGCACACCTTGGCACATGTCATCATGTGATGTAGAGAATATTGTCCCAATGGCAACAATCTTTCCACTGACAAGCAAGTTGACTTTAACCCCCACTTTCAATGTGGCACCTGCATAGTACATAGCATTTGTTATAGTTCAATATTGATATTTGATGGTGTGACTTAGGATGAAAATGCTTTACAAGATTTCATTGCAAGACCAAATCTTCCTAAACCTTGGTGCTTTGAATTTTAGGCAGCAAAATTTGGCTACATGGCCAAATCTTCACAAACCATGGTGCTTTGAAATGGAGATAGCAAGATTTGTCCACACAAACAAATCTCCTGAGACGTTGGTGCTTTCAAGAAGCCATCAAGATTTATCCACACATCCAAATCTACTTAGACCTTGGTGCTTTGAAAGAAGCCCACAAGATTTGGCCACATGATCAAATCTCCCCACACCCTGGTGCTTTGAAAGGAGCCAAAAAGATTTGGCCACATGGCCAAATCTCCTAAGACAGTAGTGCTTTGAAAGAAGCAATAAGATTTGGCCACACAGCCAAATCTGCTCAGACCTTGGTGCTTTCAAAGAAGCTAGCAAGATTTGGATGCACGGCCAAATCCTTCGAGACCTTGGTGACTTCTTTCAAAGCACTGAGAAGATTTGTTTGTGGCGTTCTTTCAAACTTGGGGAGATTTGGTCATGTGGCCAAATCTTGTAGGCTTCTTTCAAAGCACTAGGGTATGGAGAGTTTTGGCCGTGCAACCTCCTCTTGCATGCTTCTTTCAAATCACCAGGTTCTGGGAGATTTGGCCATGTGGACAAATCTTTCAAAGCATTAGGGTTTGGGAAGATTTTGCCGTGCTGCCAAATGTTGCTAGCTTGTTTGAAATCACTAGGAAGATTTGGCCACATGGCCAAATCTTCTTTCAAATCACTAGGAAGATTTGGCCACATGGACAAATCTTCAAACGTTAAATTTAAAAATTGAAAATCCAGATTTTAAAATTTAAAATTTAAAGTTTAAAATTCAAAATTCAAAGTTTAAAATAAAAAATTCAAATTTCAAGTTTCAAGTTTCAAATTTTGAAATTCAAATCTAGAGATCCTACTTTCAAAAAAATCGTACATGCTTTTCATGATTCACGCTATTACACTTTAAAATCATACTATTACTTTAAAAGCAAACTAGAAAATCTAAAACTATTAAAAAACCAAAACTTCAAAAGGAAAAGCTAAACAAACCTTTTAAACCAAGCATAAAAAGTAAACCTATGAGAAGGAATTGAATTCGTCTTCATGGGGGATCAAGTGCTAGGCTCACCTTGTTCTCTCCCTTCCTAGATCTCCAATGTGTATGTAGGGTGGTTTGAGAGCTTTAGGACAACGTCTTAGATGGGGTAGTTCTTGGAAAACACTCCTCCACCCTTGCTTAGCTAATTGCAAGCAAAAAAGTTCAAAACTATGTCAAAATGAGAGGTCCCGAGAGGCTCCCCATCCCAGTTTTGTCCTAACAATGTGTACTTAACTATGTAGGTTTTAAACTTCCATTACCAATTCAACTCTCCATAGATTCCACACACAATAGTTGGATTAGAAAGAGGTCCTTTTTTTTTTTTTTGGCTCTACATGCTTTTGGGTGGATTGCTCCTTCCCCCCAAAACATGCTTTTTTGGGGGGATTACTCCTTCTCCCCCTAAAACGCATGCTATTTTTGGGTTCCTCTTCTCCCCCCTCTCAAGCCGCTCCTCGTCCCTCTATCGTCTTCTCTCCCGCTGCTCCTCCTCCTTCTCACGGTTCGTCGTTTCTCTTCTCCCCCTGCTCAAGCTGCTCCTCATCCCTCCGTCATCTTCTCTTCTGCTGCTCCTCCTCCTTCTCATGGTTCGTCTTCTCTGCCGCTCCTCCTCCTCCCCGCTCATGCTCCACTCTCTTCGTCCCTCCGTCGTCTTCTCTCCCGCTGTTGCTTCTCCTTCTCACGGTTCCTCTTCTCCCCTGCTCATGCTGCTCCTCCTCCTCCCCGCTCATGCTCTGCTCTCCTCGTCCCTCCGACGGAAGCTCGCTCACGCTCCGCGTTACTCCTCTCTGTCCCTCTAGAGCTTCCCAAATGAGGAGGCGCTGAGCAGCCGCTTCAGAAGGATCACCACCGAAGAGCTTGTAGAAGGAATACACTGATATGAATACTTGCTGCCGGAAACACTAGATTACACAGGGAAGTAAAGAGTATGGTCGTCTGCCCAAGAATTTGTTGCAAGACAAGAGATAGGATAGGAGCCAAAACGTGGAGTCCCAATCCGGCACTGAGAATAATGAGAACACTGTCCACAATTGAGATCACACTCCCTTGGTCCGATGCATGGAGATTTCTCACACTGTGCTTCAAATGCCTGAACAGAGAAGTTTAAAGGTTGTCCTTCGTACATTTTCACCACGTATGCTTTTGACAAGTTGCTCTTCATACATTTAGGACTTATATTTCCAGACTGAGCTGCAAATCGAAAGCGAACATTCGCTTCCCTCTGGTGCTCTTCTCTCCGTGCTTCTCCCCTTCGGCTTCTCTTCCGTTTGCCAACAAGAAAGAAAACTCCTATAATTGCTACAGCTACTCGCTCTACAGCTCCTACGATTGCTTGAAATCCAAATAGCACAAGCTCATGAACAACAATGGCTACTCAATCATCCAAGTAAGAAAATGAAAGAAATCGAAAGTGTACCTAATTCTTGCATCTTCTCCATTTTTTCCATTTCGAAACACCACGATTTGAAAGAAAGGGTCTTGTAAAAGTAGGAATCTCGAAGTGTGATTTGAAAGTAGGGTCTTTATTATATGATTTGACTTTCAGATCTTGAAATTTGAAATTTGAATTTTGTATCTAAGATTCAAAATTTCAATTTTGAATTTTGAATTTTAAATTTTGAATTTTGAAATTTTCAGATTTGAAATTTGAATCTTAAGATTTGAATTTTGAATTTTAAATGGGGAGATTTGGCCATGCGGCCAAATCTTCTTGGCTTCTTTCAAAACATACAAGATTTGGCCATACGGCCAAATCTTCCTAGACCTTGGTGATTTGAAGAAGCTATAAAGATTTGGCATCACAACTAAATCTTCCTAAACCTTGCTGCCTTGAAAAGATTTGTCCACATAGCCAAATCTTCCTAGACACTCGTGATTAGAAAGAAGATAGCAAGATTTGGCCGCATGGCCAAATCTCCCTAGGCCCTCATGATTAGAAAGAAGCTAGCAAGATTTGGCCACATGGCCAAATCTCTTTAGACCTAGGTGATTTAAAAGAAGCTAGAAAGATTTGGCATCACAACCAAATCTCCCCAAATCCTGCTGCTTTGAAAAGATTTGGCTGCACGGCCAAATCTCCCTAGACCCTTGTGATGAGAAAGAAGCTAGCCGCACAGTCAAATCTCCCTAAACCCTCGTGACTTATAAAAAGCTAGAAAGATTTCACATCGTAGCCAAGTCTCCCCAAACCTTAGTGCTTTGAAAACTTGGTGCTTTGAAAAGATTTGGCTGCACGGCCAAATCTCCCCAAACTTGGCGCTTTGAAAAGATTTGGTTGCATGGCCAAATCTTCCTAAACTTGTGCTTTGAAAAGAATTGGCCGCACGGCCAAATCTCCATAGACCCTTATGATTAGAAAGAAGCTAGCAAGATTTGACCACACACAAATCTCACCAAACCCTGGTGCTTTGAAAAGATTTGGCTGCACGGCCAAATCTCCATAGACCCTCATGATTAGAAAGAAGCTAGCAAGATTTGGCCGCACAGCCAAATCTCCCTAAACCTGGTGCTTTGAAAAGATTTGGCTGCACGGCCAAATCTCCCTAAACCTAGTGCTTTGAAAAGAATTAGCTGCACGGCCAAATCTCCCTAAACCTGGTGCTTTGAAAAGAATTGGCTGCACGGCCAAATCTCCATAGACCCTTGTGATTGGAAAGAAGCTAGCAAGATTTGACCGCACACAAATCTCCCCAAACCCTGGTGCTTTGAAAAGATTTGGCCGCATGACCAAATCTCCATAGATCCTCGTGATTAGAAAGAAGCTAGCAAGATTTGGCTGCACGGCCAAATCTCCCTAAACCCAAGTGATTTAAAAGAAGCTAGAAAGATTTGACTGATTTGAAAGAAGCTAGCAAGATTTGGTTGCACAGCCAAATCTCTCCAGACCCTAGTGCTTTGAAAGAAGCCCACAAGATCTGGACACAAGGCCAAATCTCCCCAAACTTTGGTGCTTTGAAAGAAGCCCATATGATTTGGACACACATCCAAACCTCCCCTTCCAGTGCTTTAAAAGAAGCCCATAAGATTTGGCCGCACGGCCAAATCTCCCTAGTGCGGCCAAATCTCCCTAGAATCTAGTGCTTTCCAAATCTACTACCATGTCTAGTGTCAATTCTAGATTCTATTTCAGATATGTTTATCGATAATGTGTTTTGTCTAACATTAAAGATTATAAAGATGATAGTTTGTATATTGCTTGGGTTTTTTTACAGGAAAGACACAAATGTGAAGAAGGTTGAGAAAGTTATAAGTGGATTTGCAGAAAAAAGCATACCTTGGTACTTTGACATATATGGTATTGAGGGAGCACAGTTGACACGAGTTCACTTATTTGTTTTGTTACCTAATAAAAGTGCATACACTTGTGTTGGATCGGTACATCAAATCACTGAAGATGTGGTTGGAAAAGAGGGAGATATTGGATTGTTGATCATTATAAATCAAAATAAGAAGTTTCTCTTGGATCCCAGTGATTATGCAGCATCTCGTATGAAGTCTGATGTAGATGACAACATGCACTCAAGAGGCTGGATAAGTGTTGAATCAATTGATGGAAATGAAATTGACACAATGACAACAATCATTGAATCATATCGCAAAGTTTCAGCAACATTAAAGAAGCGTAAGAGTGGGGAAGATAGTGGGGAAGGAACAAAGAAAGGAAAATCGACTGTGGTTCAAGCACCAGGTGGTAGCGGAGAAGGGGCAAAGAAAGGAAAGCTAACTATAGTTGATGTACCACAAGAAGGAACACCTCCAGAGGGTATGCTAGCAATTATGGAAAGAAGCAGTGGTAGTGAATTGGAGCCAAGTGGAAAGGTCATAGGAAAAAAAGGGCAAAAGAAACCATCAGGCTTGGTGGAATATGAAAAATACTACCCATTCGGGTTGCATGCAACATTTTCAATTCCAGTTACAAGATGTCAAAAAGCTCCTCCAAGCTATGTATATAGAGGGTTGAACAAAGAGCATGTGGAGAAGCTTGCTGCAGACTTCGGTTATAACTCTAGGCCTCCTGCTGCTATAGCGGATTTAATGCCTTTCAATCCTGAAACAGCGGCAGCCCCTGGAAAGTGTAGATAAAAAGGATTTAACCAAGTGCCACTACTGGATACTATCTGGACAACATTTAATATATGCTGCTAAAATATTCACATCTAATGATGATAACAGCACAGCCCAAAGAAAGAACTACTACCGCACCCGCCAGGTGAGGATTGTAGTGAATTGTCCTGCACGCTTTTGTGTGGAGATATCAAAGATGGCAAACCTGGAGTCTCAAAATATCTTGAGACAATCTCCATACATTGATATACTTAAGCAGGTGAGGGGACAATGGATTCTCTTTAACAGACCCAAGAAAGCACAATAAGGGCTTGCAAAAGGACATCCAGATCATGAGAATTGGGATGTAAGTACAGATTTTAATTATGAATCATTTTTTACAAGTCGGTTTTCATAATTATTGCATTCTAATGGATTCATATATTTTGCAGGCTTTCATTGACACTGGCAAGGTAACATTGGGCAATAGCTTTGCCACGAAGGATGTACATATGATAATCACAAGCGATGCCATTTATGATGGTTGGATCTCCATCCTTGAGGATTACATTGCAGGCAAATATTCACAAGATGGAAAATGCCGTAGGCAACCCACAGTCTCAATGTTTAGATGCTTGCGTGGATTGAGTGATGATCAAATTGGTCAAATTCAAAATGACATTAAGGAAGGTAGAGTAGTCATAGCTAAAACAAAGACTGATGCCATGATTCTTGATATTGAAGGATGAGCTATGCAGATCAAGAGAGATGCTGCACTACAAGAAGAACTTTATATGTTTATATCCGCAGAACGGCCTTCTTTAATGTTAAAAAATTGGGATGAGTGCAGATTACATTTTAAAATTACTCCAGAATTATATCATCGAATTCGTGGTTGCTCTGACTCATGGTTAAAAGTGAAGCTTCAACAGGGCAAGGAAACTCCACCATTGCCTGATGCTACAAAGGGGTATCTGAGGTGGATTATGGGACAAAGTGAAGGTGCAAGTCATGGACCGAATTCCACCCAGCCTTGGAGGTTCTACACAGTCGGTTCAAACATGGAGGGAATGGAATTTATACATAATGTGTACCAAGAGCCAATGGCAATAGGGGTTGCCTTTTTGGATGTAATGTATGGACCAAGCAGAAGTAGAAATTGGAATGAGGATCGCTTTGAGTGTTTGTTGAAAAGCTTGATGACAATCGCTTCTCCCCCAGTGCAATTCCTTCTTGTGGTGTTCTTGACCATGGACCATGTATCATGTTTGAAGAATGCATTAAATAAGACATGCGGACAATATAAAATACACTTCAGTTGCCTTAATTTTGAAACTGCAGATATATTTGTCACTGGATCTATGGATGGCTTAATTGCCTGTGTATTGGTAAGCAAGGAAAAACATTTCAATGATATTGAGCGCTATACCAATGCACAATGTAAGCCATCAATATATGTTGCAAATGAAAAATATGAAAAATCAAGTGGTGCAGAAGAATCAGGTGATGAGGATGATGATGATGAATTTGACATTGAATTGTCCTTGAAAAGAAAACGTTCAAGTATCATGAAAGACATGATCATGGGTTTCTGTCAAGAAGATGAGTATGTATTGGACTTGTTCTCTGAGGGGCTTGTTGCAATAGAGTCTCTTTCTTATAAGAGGCATGTTGTTTCAGTTGTTGAGACTTATGAGGAGTTGGCAAAGGTTGAAAGTATATGTTGCACATATGCTTACAGTAATCATGAAACTCGACAATGGGCTGGCTTGCAAGAACCAATATTGGCAATAGAGGGGGTGCCAAAAGAAGATGATACAATTGAAGGTGGAGGGGATAAAGAAATTGATACCATACCAGGACAAAAAGAGCTTCAACCCTTCAATGAAGAGCAGCATGAGCATTTACAAAAACACGCTTCAAAGTTTTGGGAAACAGAAGAGGAAGCAACAGGTCCTTGAAATTATCCTTTTATATGGTGTTCGTGTTTTCCATATGTTATCTTGCTATATTCTCCATATGATGTATTAATTTTGTTCCAAAGATCTTTTAATATTTCTTGGAAATTTCTTCTATCTCATTGCCATAATTCAAACATTCATATGTATTCTTGAATATGTTTAATTTTCTATATTTCATGAAAAGATGTGTTTGCATGTTGTAATACCTTCGGAGTGTGATACACATCCAAATTTATTTATGAGTTCATAAATGTTAAAAAGTGTGTTGAGTCTTGATCGTGATGAATGAATTAGTGTAAATTGTTGTTTCTATCCTTATTCACTTCATATGAATGCTCAAATATGTTTTGGCCGCTTGGCCAAATATTTTCTTAGTGGGAACACTCGGGCAATGCTAGATAATGTTGGACTCCACTCTATCTATTACGCAAAGGTTTTTGGCATTGTAAGGATATGTAATTTTGGGAATTAAAATAACTTGAAAGGGTATAGATTCAATAACTTTAGGGGGTATACTAAGCATATGAACATGAATGCTTTCTTTTTTTTAGTATTCCAATTTTGTTTTGAAAAAGAAAAACGTGAATGCTTTCACACAAACAAATTGCATTGAGAGCACACAACCTAAAGTTTGACAATTTGGTTTTCCATCTCAATCTTCAGTTTGTTTCTACTTATGAATTTCATTTCCTTGTTTATCAACAGATATTGGCCATCTCAACCATCTTCGGTCCCAAGGGAGTTGACATTCGTTACATAAGGGGAAGGAAAATGATGACTTGATCAAAGGAGTGGAGACCACCTATTGAGGAGTAGGCAAGGTTCATAAAATGCAAGGGATGTTGTAGCAATGTCTTTTATATACGAGTGTCCTTTACATCTGTAGCAACTCATGTATCATGTTTTGCGGTAGTAACGTAGTAGTAGTATACTCTAATACGGTGCTCAAAGCGTATTGATAGCAAGGAAAGAATTAGTAATGAATTATTGGCTTTTGTGTGTAAATATTTTCTATAACATGCCACGAAAGATTGGCCTTGGCTTTTGTGTATTCATGAATACTTTTCCAACTCTGTACAACACACTTTTCAACATGAAAGGTACGGCAACGGTAATTCCTCTTCGTGAAATCTTTATTCGCGAGGCCTCGATGGTGCTACCTACCTCCGTCTCGATGTTGCTGTCCGGCGACAGCGAGAACAAGTTTCGAGGGCGTTCACATGGATTGCTCGGTAGCGACTCGATTAGAATAAGCAGCCTGTCTGGTTGCTAGTTTGACGTACATTCAAGGCTACGGTGGAGTACGTTCCGTAGAATGCTGATAACCCATTTTCAAGAACGCAATGGAATGATCGGAAGATGGATCTGTGGCAGTTGGACGATGGATGCTAGCAATCTCCGTCGACAGTGTGCCTAGATGTGATGTTTCGTCCACACACCACAGTATGCGTAGATGTGATGCTTCGTCCACATTGTTTGCGTAGAGCCGATGGCATTGCTACCCCCCGTGACCCGTCTACTTCCGGCATGCACACTGAATTGTCGCGTGCGTTCAGTTGTCAAATTTCGTAAAGCTGGAGCAGCACAGATCTCGCCTCGCATCCCGACTGAAAATTGTTGTTTATGATTTTCCTGAAAATTGTTAAAACAAGTAAGAACCCAACCGAAAGTATCTTTAGCTGCAAGAAGTTGTTGCGATGGTGCCCTGTTGTTTAAAATACTAGTGTGGTAAGGAGAGCAAGCGGCCGAGTGCGACCAGACTTCCTGATTTCTTGGAATAGGGAAGGTGGCGGAGGGCCACTTTCTTGCTCGGCCCGCTAGCCATTTCCTGAGGCCCTCTCCCACCTTTCGTGGCCGTCAAAGGGTTTAGGCTGAGGGTTATCGTCTAATGAATCAAATACGTTCTGGTAGATGGGGGTGTAAGGTGTTGTTCCCATGAGGTTTAATGTGAGTTGTGGAACAGTTTTAGGTGTGAGTTCTTGATTATCGTCCATGTTTTGGAAACACAAATGGAGCTAATCAAGTTTTCAATTTAAACTCATGACGAGCTAGGAGTGTGTGAAATGAATTTAAATGTGATAAAAAAAGGAGTTCAAAAAAAAAAAGTGGTACTTCCCCATGCCCATTCAATGAAGCACCCACTCCATGTTCTTCCCGCGTCTTAACTGTGCTTCTACGACTCTTGGAATGTATAATGGCCCCTTCTCTTTCTCTTTTTTTTTAATTTAATGGAAAGGTAAGGGGGGGGAAAGGTAAAAGAAAGGGGGAGAGAAAGGAAATTTAGAGGAATTATGAGGGGGGGTTTTAAAAAAAATAGTGGTACTTCCCCATGCCCATTCGATGAAGCACCCACTCCATGTTCTTGCCGCGTCTTCTACGACTCTTGGAATGTATAATGGCATCTTCTCTTTCTCTTTTTTTTTTTTAATGGAAAGGTAAGGGAGGGGAAAGAGAAAAGGGGAATTAGAGGAAAATAAAGGGGGGGAGAAAGGAAACTTAGAGGAATTAAGAGAGGGGGGGTGTTTTTTTTTGAAATGCAAGGGGGGGGGAAAGAAAAGGGTACTTAGAGGAGGGGGGGGTAATCATGGCATAACGACGGGTTGGCAGGTTGCAGGCGACGACAAAGGTGATGCCAGAGGCATTGATGCAGTGGTAGTGCAGAGAGGATGATGTGGCTGAGGCGACGGCACGTGGCGGGACTACAAGCAGAGGCAGGCGCAGGGCAGACGGTACTACGAGCACCATCAGTGGTGCCTACACGTGATAGGGTTGTAGAGGTTGAGGTGGGTCTACGAGCATGCGGTGCATCTCACAACAAGTCTCGCGGTGCCATTAGCAGTACAGTTTGCGATGCGCCATGGGGTACTGTGCTCCGCAACGGCAGAGACAATGGAAGAGGCAGCCTCTAGAGACTGTGTGATGGGGGGTACTTTTAATAGTACGGGGGCACCATCTGTTCGTTGCGCTCCTGTAGCCGGGGCCCTGAAGGCCCATAATTGACGGCGCTTTTCTTAACAAAGAAGATTGCCTATTTTTCCTACTCGCATGCAAGAAGAGAGTAGAGGTTTCTATTCTTATCGGCTTTCAGAGAGGAAAAAGGAATCCCCCTGGTGATTTCGTGCTGGGTGATTCTTGATTCTCATCGATGACTGCATGCCAATGTCAATGACTATTGCAACTTCCACATGGCAGGCTCTCAAAGTCAGAGGATCTTGGCTCTGATACCATGTATCACAACCATAAATGCAGGGATGCACATGTGTGTAGATGATGCATAAATTGAGACAGATTGGCCCTCCAAATGGGGTGGAAGGAGTACCCACGTAAGTGTATTTTTGCTAAACTCTCCTACATGCTCATCTCAAGCCACAATCCATATGCATGCAAATGCCCATACTCACACACCATGAATGATGCGAGAGGGTACAACCCTCATACCTCTTGGGATCACATCCCTTGGGCATACCCCATTATTCTACCCTTAGCCTATGACTCTTTATGCCTACCATTGATTAATGCAATACCCATGCACAATACTACCCTTTCCTAACCATCCTAGGACCTAATGCATACGTGCATATTTTATTATATTCAATTGGCCAATTTACAATGTTACAACCATAGGGTAATCGCCAAATTCCCTAGAATGAATCCACTAGGATCTAATACAAATAATCATATCCTGACACCTCCTCCTCCCTTAACTTGTGAATCTTTTATCAATTTTCAACCTTCACTTTCCTAGGTCCTTTGACAGTGTAGATATACTACATTTGGCTTTGATTCATTCATTTGCTCCATTTATTAGCACTGCTCCGCTAGGGGTAGACTATAGCAAAGAGAAGCATGCTCATCTAAAGTGGGATCACCATCTCTTTTGTGAATCGTGATTTTATAAAAGAAACTTTTCTCTTATTGATTGTTCTTTCATTTTCCTTTCTTGCATCTACTTTTCTGTTCCTACATCTTATCTCTCAGTTCATTTGTGGTTCTTCTCATTTGGATGTGGGCCTCTTCTTCATTTTCTTTTGTTTTCCTTTCTTGCATACACTTTTCTATTCTTGCATCTCATCTCTCTCTTGATTTGTGGTTCTTCTCGTTTGCCTATGGATTGTTGGGATATCTCAAGGTGTATGCCCCAGGCACACCTTGGGTTCTATGTGTGTGTATTAGAGGCACAGTTAGGTGCCCATAAGCACTGTTAGGTGGTGGTAGATGCCACATAGGCTGATTGAGAGATTCTAGGAGCTGATTGAAGAGATGATTGTGGAGCTTGGTGGCTCATGTAGAGGTGCCTACATATGGACCTCACCCTTCTTTATTCTATACGCATTCTCTTGTTTTGTGTTTAGCTCCATGCTTTCCTTTCACTTCTCCAACATGGTATTAGAGTGTTATGATCCTCCTTGAGCCCATTTATGCCATGTCATCATCTTCTTCTTCTTCTTCCCCACCTTCCTCTCCATTTTTCCCCTTTCTAGCCAACCACTAGGAAGGCTGAATTCTCCATCTATAGGCAACTTCTCCTAGAGTCCTTTTGGCTAGAGAGACCCTTCATATAGGTGACCTCCCACGTCAGAGCATTTAGGGAATGGTGCCCTCAGACCCGTGCAAATAGCTGCTTTCTTTCTGATACCATTTCATGCAATACGACTTGTTGGAGCAACCATTTCAAAATTCCTCTGAGCCATGCTTGCACAACAACATGAGCTAGTCCCTGTCCAAATTTGAAGTGAAATGGTCCACCAAGGAGGGAGCAAACGTGAAAAAACCAGTCGACAATCAAGCTCTTGGCTATGGTGACATGACATGGCATTTTGACTTTCTTCTTTAGTGGCTCTTCTCTAGTATACCAGCTTTATTTCTACCTAGAAAGCCCTCTTTTCTTTGCCTTGAAGAGTGAGATACAAGCCCTCCAAAATTAGGCCTCTGTTTTGGACAATTTTGAAAATGTTGTGAATTTGATGCTACATTAGATGCTACTTTGGCATTTTTGATATTTTAAAGTGTTGAATAGAATTAGTACAATTGTGGCTACAACTTTCTTTTAGGTTTCTCTACCTGGATTTGCTCAGAATACTTTCATTTAGCCACCTCTATGAAGCATGCAAAAGTTGAAGTATCATTTCCACTATGATTTTTATTATGGAATTTGGTTACAAGTCTTTTCTACACCAAATGCTTATACTTTGAAGCTTTTCAGTTTTTTCTAGCCTTGTAAGAGAGTAGACATTGCCCATTTTGGGTTAGACCCTCTCATGGCTACCTTCTTGCATATTGATAAGCTTAATGGTAAAGGCTTTCACACATGGTAGAGGAAAATTAAGTTTGCATTGATGAGGGAAAACCTCTCGGGGCTTGTCAAACCTGCTTCAACTTCTTCTTCAACAGCCTCTAATGCTGGAGAATCCTCAACTCCTACACGCCCAGCACGAGATCCTACTAGAAAGGAGAAAGCCTATGGCATTATTGCTCTTGGCTTAGGAGATAACTATATTCATCACATTTTTGATATGGAGTCTCCTTCTAAAGCTTGGCAAAAGCTTGATATTCTTTTTGGTGCTAGCTCTCACATCTCAAAATTGTCACTTAAGATTGCTTTCTTTGAATTGAATATGGCTAATGGCACTCCCTTGGCTGCCCATGTCAATCACATGTGAAGCTTGTTTACTAAGTGATTTGGTCGATTAAAAAGGCAAGAAATGAGCTGCTTTGATTGATTTGAGTCATAAAAAGTGAACAATCTAAAAGAATCATAATAGGATAGTCAACTTGTAGCTCACCATCTCTAATTGTTGTGCTTTGCAATGGCTATTCTAATTTTTTTGTGTTTGGGCTTTCATTAGGTAGATCTAGATCTACATTGGGGTTTGTCTAAGGGCATTTGAACTTTCCAAGTCTGCCCATGGTCCATCGCACGCCTCGTGATATCTTCCATCCAGCCTTGCTTGTCGCTTGTAGAGGTTGAGGATGCATGGGACCCTCCTACCCTCAACATCGCTGAGGCTGCCACCATTTTAAAAATGTCATTTTAGATATGATGGAGGAGAAGGTAAAACCTCCATCGATCAAAAAATCCCCCTAGGCCCTTGCCGCTCATGGAGGTCAGAGATTTCAATATCCCTAACATAACCATTATGATTGCTCCAGTTTTGCTATAGGCTACAGCTTCTTTGAGTTCTCTCCCCACCTCCCAAGAAATTCTCTAACTCCACCTCCTAGTTCGCTCCACCTCCATCTCCAAGTTCCCCACCTCTACCCTATACTGGCTCATACCATCCAGTTATGCTGCCCTCTACCAGCTCATAGGGGTTCTTCCTCGTGGCGCTCCAAAAGCAATCCCAGGTCCCAAGTAGGAGCATGATGTCTATGGTCATTCAAATCATTGTACCTATTCAAGCTTACTGCGTGAAAATGTTAAAATTATTGTGGGCATGCCAGAGGTAAGAATGTTGAAATAGGGATTTTGAATCTAACTAGAGCATTTTTGCACGAGCTAAGGGAAAAAGATAAAAGTACATGCCAGAGGTAAGAATGTTGAATTGGGGTTTTGAAGTTATGGGCTAGATTATATGTAAGGAATACACATATAGCTTGAATGACATTTAGCTGTTGTGGTATTATAGCTTGTGACTTAAATAGCTTGAAGGTGTTCATGGGCTGATTATCGTTTGTACCTGATATCATTTACTAGCTCAAAGGCGTTCATGTGTTTATCATTTTTAGAACATCTGCTAAAGTTCCAAGTACTATCTTGGTGGCATTTTAATCTAATATTGTCTACATGGGTTTGAATGGTCTATGGAAGGCAATTATCTATGCTTGAATGCACGTAGCTGCTGACATCTTTTGTGGCTGATTTGTTTTGCATGCACTAAACTTAAATAGGTATAGCTGGTTTTGACATCCACTTTCCCACCCTTATATCTACATCTCTTATACCCATCTATGCACCTTATGTATGCATATAATCACGCTCATATGCATATAATAGGACAAGTTGTGTATAGAATCATTGTCACATGCATATAATCACATAAACCCACATGTATATAACATCACACGCACATATAGATTCGTGATTTTAATTTATTTTTCAATGCTCACACATCCACGTGTTTTTTTTTGGAATTGTGGAGCCACTTATGCAGATTTCAAGTGCAAATCAAGTGCAAAGTAGATGGAGGATGACAATATCGGTTCATGTGCTTGAAGAAAAATTGCCCGCTTGAGTGCAAGAATGTAAAGGTGTTAAGGACCTTCAATAACCATAGGAGGATCGTGCACAACTTAGGCCCTATTCCACACTTCAAGCATGGACCAAAGACAAAAGAGACAAGCAAAGCAAGAAACAAGGAAGACAAGAAAATCCTGTTTTGTCACACACAACAATCAATAAAGCACTTTTTCTTTGTGACACTTTTTCTTTGTGAAGGGCAGGTATGCCAATGCTAAGTCTCAAGAGTTATACCTGGGCAAAGTTGAGTGCTAGCAAAATGTGGGAGACACTAGCTTGTAAAGAAGGGAAGGACAAAGAAGAGTGGATGAAGGAGAATGTGCAGGGTGCCATGGCTACCTAGGAGGCTCCAGCTCACAAGGAGGAGTGCTTGTTGCAGACCTCTAAGAAGGTCCTTTAAAAAAAAGGTGCCCTTCAGGACTCTATGGTCACATCCCTTATTCCACCGATAACTTATGAGAACCTATTCACATTGATTCATCCTCTAAGGAGGAATGAAGTTGGTGTCATGTCTTCTTCTTTGTATGCAAATGCTAGCATTTTACAATTTGTATTTCACAAATATTCTTGTAATCTTTGTTTTTTGTAATGCAAAGCTGCTCGATGCCATAATGCAAAGTGTTTCAGAATTTAAGACATTATTCTCATATTTCCATGGGACTCATGCAAATGAATTGCTTCACATACTTTGTATGTATTTTCTTTTTTTAATGGATGGTTAAGCAAGATGACATAGGTGAAAACATAGATAACAAATACAAAGGAATCCATAGTGTGACATCCATAGTGCAACACATATTTTTATACTAAAGTTGTAATAAGGATAATTTCTTTAATGTATTTTCAATGTCATTTGAGCATGCTTGCATCTCATGTGACACATATATTTCTAAAAATGTGGCATCCATATTAATGTGATGTTGTGACATATAGTGCGATCCCTGAATTGCAACACCGATAGCGTCACAATCAAATCATGACATCCATAGAGTGACATGTATAGTGTGACACCCATAGTGTCACTCCCATACCAAGATATCCATATTTTGACATTCAAATCCAAATAATCCATACTATGAAATTCCAAAAATAGAATTTCAAACTTCCAAAAAGGAAAATTTAACGCTCCCATAGTGTGACATCCATAGTATTTCTATCCAATTGCTTCGTGCACAAGGCACACACATGAACTTATCAAATGATCGCATGCACACAAGCCATATGCCTAAACTAATCAAATGATACCACTATAAGACATGCACACAATCCATAAACTCTGACTTATCAAATGATCCTATTGTTTGGTATGCACAAAAGCCATACACATGGAATTGTCAAATGATCCCACTGTTTGGTATGCAAACAAGCTTGAAGCCATACACACGGACTTATCCAATGATCCCATTGTTTGGTATGAAGGCAAGCCATACTCATGAACTTAGCAAATGATCCCACTATTTGGTATGCTCTCAAGACATATACATGAGCTTCTCAAATAGTACACAAGCCAAACAAAAAGGTGCATTTCAGATTTGTGTGAGCATGCACATGAACTCATCATATGATCCCACTATTTGTACACAAGAAATGTGTGAGCATGCACTTGAACTTATCATATGACCAAACAATGTGTGAGAGAGGCCAAACATAGTTATATACCATAGTAAGATTGTTAATCCTTCAAAGAAATGCACATTAAAATAAGTAAGGAATTTGACACACCTATACTCCGCTATACCCAAGCGGAGTAGCCCATCCTATAAGAAACATAGGAAAGGTAGAGGGATATGCTGCCTAATATGTCTCTCTATCCAACCTCCATTCCCATCTCGTGCTAGACGTAGGTTTATAATCTGAATCTCACGATTAGTATAAACCAAAGTAGTGGCCCTTAGTTTTATGGTGGGAAAATCCCATAGTCAATCTCCACCCACTAATACCATTTGTTATACAGGTCTATGGGCATGTATATTGTTGGAATGCCAAATGTCCAAGAACATTTGGCTTCCACCTGGTCATAATTTTTTTTCTTCAAGCATCTTGGTAAACACCCCATGCCAACCCTAAACACCTCCAAGTCTTGATCCTCGTATGAAAACACATTATATTAATGAGCTTTAACACACTATTCAAAATTTTTGGACTTTCTCTCTTGGTTTGGACTTTTTTTTGGAGCATATCCTCTCCACTCAACTTCACTTAGTGAGCTAAAAAATTGGGTTTTTTAGAGCACTAAATGGGTCACTTATATACAAATATGGCCTTATTAAGCTAAAAAGCCAAGTGGTGACCTCTAATTTTATAAAAAATGGCTCAGTGAAGCATAATTCCCAAACTCGTGCATGGTGCCCCCATCCAATAACTATAATAATAATAATAGTAGTCTCCTAACTCAAGTTCAATTTTAACACTATGAAGTGAAAATATGACACCATATGAAAAGAGTTTGTTGAATTCAACATATAAGTGGTATATAGATACACCATTTTTTTGAAAAAAAAGAGTTTGTTGAATTCAATATATAAGTGGTGTATAGATACACCCTTTTTTTGAAAAAAAAACCATACAATAAATTATCTTATTGGTGGTGTATAGATACACCATTTGTATGGAAAAAAGCATACAAAACATTATCTTATGCATCTGAATCTCGTTCAGAGTCATCAGATTCATGTAATGTATTTGCGCTTGATGGGTCAAGTCTTGCCAAATGATGTTTAATATGGACATGACTTGGATGAGGGATTGTGATACATTTTTCAACATTGTATCCATGCTTCTTTTTAAAACTTTTTGTCCTCGATTTCCAGCAATGAATAATGCTACTGACTTCCACCTCTATTAATCCCTCATTATTTGGAACCCATTCACGTTTCTTTTGCAAGCATCCCTCATAGAGTTGTTTTACTGTATATCTTCTCGGGAGATTTTTCAATGGCTTTGGTTCATACCATAAAGCTGTAAATGTTATAGGAGTTCCCTTGTCGTCCCTTTCTACCTTAGCAACCTTTGCAACCCAAATTGGGCCACCTTGGTCATCCAACTCTGTGAACCTGGATCAGATGCCCAAACTGCAATAAATAGACCCTCTTCAATCTCATTAGATGGTATAAACTCTAGTAAGGGTTTGTCTCCCTTCCTGCCACAATATTTTCGAGTTAAAAGGAATTCCTCTGCTTCCTCCATATCTACTAACATATTTATATCCAAAGGAAAACTTGGTGACCTAGCTTGTTCCGACCAAAAGGATTCATAGTATTCAATGCTCATTAAGTTTTCTTATCTTTCTAAAGATTGGATAAGTGCTTCAATTGATTTAATTGTCTCCAAATTCTTAGTTGATTGCTCAGGATATTTCTGCATCATACTTTGAAGATGTTTAATGAAGGCTTTCAAGCCTTTCATTTCATCTATGTCAAGTGATTTGTTTTTTGCAAGAACAAATCTAGTTTCCTCCAATGGAATTATTCGTTGTAATAAAGCATATGACTCACTCCATAAATGATCTCCATCTACTGAGTAGTGCTTCCATTGCATCACTGGAATATTGTTATGCATGTGAAACTGAAAGTAGTGTGGATTTGTGTGTCCTATTAGGGCATCATCTCCTATTTGTAAATGTGGCTCTATGAATGCTCTCCAATCTACCATCCTCTCTAAGATAGCCACCTCTGATTCTTCCTTGCAAGAACCTCCAATTTTTTTCCCAATTTGAAATAACATATCCTCCATTGTCAAAACATCCATTGCCTTCAACTCACCAGAGATAAGACTGAAGATTTGATCTATGTCTTCATGTGTATGGCCGATAAGAAGAAAGCCAACTTCCACTTCTTCAAATATTTTCAAACCAACCAGCATAGAGCATAAAGCAAATATATATATATTCTTGTTCTCTCTCCAACAATTATCAGCTTGTATTCACAATGTGTTAGGCAAACATCTGTGAGCATCTCTGACCTTTCTTATTGCTTTCATGATTGATGTAACAACCTGGTTACTATCATGGTCATGCAAACTATCAATCCATACATCACAAAAGATTCGGTATCCATGTACTAATACTCCACACAAGTGTGTTTTTAGTCCACATTTGCCCTCCAATGCCAGTGGGATACATCGGTCCATGCCATCAATGGTGATGCACATGGACTTATCGACATGTGAAATAGCTTCCTCTCTCCAAGAAGCATACAACTTTCGAGCATCCTGCACATGACGTAAATGGATTGATCACCATTTAATATATCTTCCTAGCTGCTGCTCACATTTACTATGTTCAATGGCATTTTTTAATTCATCACATGTCTTACATTTTGACATCCTTTGCTTTGATGGTGTCTTGACATGGCAAAAATCTCTACGCCAAATTTTGTATAAGGTTGATCGTGAAATCATGCTCTCGTCTCTGTCTTGTAAAGTTTTATTGACAGTTTCTAGGACAACCTTCTTTGTCATTCCCAAAGGAATATGTTGTTGGCATTCGACACGTCCATCTAGCATTGTTTGTTGAAGATGACGCTATGGTAATGCATGGTCTTCGAGAACTTGCTTTAATGTTGCGGTTGCATTTATAGTGCTTCCATGGCATTTAAGCTTGTAGGTATTTCCATGAATTGTATGAATAACTTTTTCTTTCACCTCTGCCCAGATGGTCTAGTATGTGCCATGTGATAGTCCAGTTAACCATTGATATCCTCGATTGCAAATGGGTCTCCCATTAACCATGGGTTTCAATCTAGGTTTACAATGTCTTGTGCTCAAATCTTGATTAGTGCCTTGATAAAGAAAGCATGAAAACTTTTGAAGAAGATAGTTATGTCTATTAGGCGCTATCTTACTCCAAATACCAAGGCGTATGGCTGCACAATCATCTTTTCCAACTTTTCTAATGCAAAGTCTCTTGCAACAAACTCGCATAAGCATCCTTTCCATATTCTCCTCGGATAGCGTCACATGTCTCTTTGGTTCTGGAATTTATGCCATGATTCTTCGCCTCTTCACACTCACATACTTTCTTTTTGTAAATAGTGTCTTGTGTTTTCTAGTTGTAAGACCATCAAACCTCGAATCCATTTCCCTTAAATCTTCATCTTTATAATCAAATGCTGTGTGGGCTTAAGAATTATTTGATACCTTATAGACATGTTCATTGATGTCAATTTGTTGCCAATGCCTCTTGAATTTTGTGGTTGAACTGTTTCTCCTTCGTAACTCAAGATTCTCCCATCTATATTCTCTGGCATGCTAGCAACAATATTACAAACAACATGACAAGTCTCAGATTCTCTGCTCCTTTTGCCTTGTGTTCGAGTGGTAACATCATGATCATTGTCACTAATATCATCAATTCCTGTTATTGCATCACTTATCCCATCGATCTTTGCGTGTATTTTTCTTTGTGGTTCCATCTTATCATTCTCAACACAAGACAAGTCTTCTATATCAATAAGCATGTTTGAGTCACTTGCAGCACAAGACAAGTCTTCTATACTAGTGAGCCTGTTCGAGTCACTTGCAACACAGGACAAGTCTTCTATACTAGTGAGCCTATTTGAGTCACTTGCAACACATGACAAGTCTTCTATACTAGTGATCCTGTTCGAGTCACTTGTAACACAAGACAAGTCTTCTATACTAGTGAGTATATTTGAGTCACTTGCAACACAAGAAACCTTTTCTACATCAACATCTGTTACTATAATGTCCTCAATGCCTATGAGCATACCACTATGATACTCTTGAATAATATTCCATTATGTCTTCCATGACATTGAAGGAAACTATCTTGGGCAAACTTGATTTCAAGAAAGCTAACCCCCATTTACAAGTACTATGAACTTGTAGTTGAGACGTAGTATTATAAACGTCTAAATGTGAAGTACTATCCATTGCATTTTGAATGACACATGCACTAGTCAACTTAATTATCTCCACTATATAAAGAAAACTCTGAGCATAGCCCTTAAAGTTGCCAATTGCTAAAACTTCTTCAGAGCAAGATAACATCTCTACTTTTTCCCCCTCAAAATAAGTTTTCTTGATATCTTGAAAGTATGTCTTTGGAACAATTTCGTCTTGGTCCTAGAGTGTTCTGTGTGCTTGCATATCAAATATGTCACATTCTAAGATATCTCCCAATGTTTCAAAGTCTCCATGTGGATATTTTAAATGTACTTCAGGATTTACAACGTTGGTGATTATCACTACACATCTTCTCTCACCACAACCTTGAAAATGACACACATTTATAGGATCAGACTATGAATTCGTCCAAAAGCCACCACTTCATTCTTCTTATATAATACCATATCCATACCCTCTGTTAGGGTGAATACATGTTTTATATACAAAAATAGATTAGCAACTCAAAATGAACATAATAAATAATCATTGAGCTTATTATTACTTAATAACTTCTATATTAAAACTAGCAGAGAAGGCATTAAACCTAAACCCTACATCCTAAACTTTAAATAATTAATACCAAAACATCTTAACCACCGTAAATCCTAAACTTTAAACATTTAATTCCTAAACCCTAAACCCTAAATCCTAAACTCCTAAACAATAAATCCTAAACCTTAAATGCTAAACTCTAAATCCTAAACCCTAAATCTTAAATCCTAAACCCTAAACCTTAACCCTAAAATACAACCAAAATTTAATGAATTTTTTTAATTTGTGCAACAGGTTGGATATATCCCCCAACCTGTTGCTTGAGCAACAGGTTGGATATATCAAGCAACAGGTTGGGGGATATATCCAACCTGTTGCACAAATCAAGAAATTTTCTTATTTGTGCAACAATTTGATATACAGTTGGGGAATATATCCAACCTACGACTCAAGAATTTTCTTGATTTAAGCAAGGTTAGATATACCCCCAACCTGTTGCTCGAGCAATAGGTTGGGAGGTATATCCAAGCTGTTGCACAAATCAAGAATTTTCTTGATTTGTGCAACAGGTTAGGGGTACCCCCAACCGAGGCCTGTTGTTGGATATACCCCCCAACTTGTTGCTTGAGCAACAGGTTGGGGGGTATATCCAATCTATTGCACAAATCAAGAAAATTCTCAATTTGTGCAATAGGTTGGATATACCCCCCAACCTGTTGCTCAAGCAACAGGTTGGGAGGTATATCCAACCTGTTGCACAAATCAAGAAAATTCCTTGATATTTGCAATAGGTTGAGTGCACCATTAACCTATTCGACTTGCAATAGTTTGGAGGATATATCAAATCTATTGCACAAATTGAAAAAAATCATAAAATTTTGATTGTATTTTAGGGTTAGGGTTTAGGGTTTAGTATTTAGGGTTAAGGATTTAGGGCTTAGGATTTAAGATTTAGTGTTTAGGGTTTTGTGTTTATGATTATGTTATTAGGGTTTAGGGTTTAAGATTTAGGGTTTAGGGTTTAGGGTTTAAAATCTAGGGTTTAGGGTTTAGGATTTAGCATTTAGGGTTTATTATTATTGTTTTAGGGTTTAGGATTTAGGTTTTAGGTTTTAGGGTTTAGTATATAAGATCATGAGCTTAGAGTCTAGAATCTAGGTTTTAGAATTTAAGTTATAGGGGTTAGGGTTTAAGGTTTAGGAATTATAACTATTATATAAGTTTAAGAGCTTAGATTGTATAACCTAAGATTTAGGGAACTTTAGGATTTAAGATTTAGGGTGTAAGATTTAAGATATATAGACTATATAAAATATGCATTCTAAAGTATTTAGTTTAGATATATATAGACTATATGTTATATGCTTTCCAAAGTGTTTTATTTATAGGTACGATCCTTTGCAAAGGCTTTACTTTAAGTAAGTATAAGTCTACCTAGTCAAAGTATCCTACTGATTAGGGACAAGCACATAGGCTAAAAGCACACCGATTCATATTTTCTTACATTCATGCTGCATGGTGTATCAGAAGGTACAATCCTTTGCAAAGGCTTTACTTTAAGTAGTTATAAGTCTACCTAGTCAAAGTATCCTACTGATTAGGGACAAGTACATAGGCTAAAAGCACATCGATTCATATTTTCTTACATTCATGCTGCATGGTGTATCAGAAGAAATGAAAAAGTATGTGATAAGAAATATTCAGAAGAAATATGTATTCCATATCATGGATACCATGGATATCTGGTGGTTGATAAAGTAAAAAAATGATAAAGGTTATTAGTATATAATCTACATAATTTTAAATGTTATTAATGTATAATATTAATTATTTATATATTTATTTAAATTTATATAATAATTAATTTATATTTATATTAGTTTTTAAGTTCATAATGTATAGAATAGCAATATATTCACTAATTCTTCATTGTTTTAAGAATAAGTATTATATAAAGCATATATGCTAGAAGACCTCCCTTTCAAGTTATATTTTTTTAATTAATGTATTTATATATTTATTTATATAATAATTATATAATATTTATATTAATTTATAGATTAATAATATATATTTTTAGCAAAATTATATTTTAACATTAGTTAATAAAAATTTATGATATTATGGAGTAAAAATATTATAAATGGATTTCTTATATTAATAAAGTGTCATGAGAAGAGTTTTTTGGAAAGATTTATGATTAATTTTTGTTTTGAAGTTGTTGCATACGCAATAGGTAGGGACGTTTGAGTGGTTTTGAGGTTGAGGGAGAAATTTGTAATAAAGTGTCGTGAGAAGAGTTTTTTGAAGAGATTTATGATTAATTTTTGTTTTGAAGTTGTTGCGTACGCAATAGTTAGGGAGGTTTGAGTGGTTTTGAGGTTGAGAGAGAAATGTGTAATAGATTGTTTTTTTTTTTAAAGGAGTTTTTTGGAGAGATTTATGATTAAATTTTGTTTTGAAGTTGTTGCGTACGCAATAGGTAAGGAGGTTTGAGTGGTTTTAAGATTGAGAGAGAAATTTGTAATAGATTGTTTTTTATTATTAATGAGTTTTTTGGAGAGATTTATGATTAAATTTTGTTTTGAAGTTGTTGCGTACGCAATAGGTAGGGTTTGAGTGGTTTTGAGGTTGAGAGAGAAATTTGTAATAGATTGTTTTTTTTTTTTAGGAGTTTTTTGGAGAGATTTATGATTAAATTTTGTTTTGAAGTTGTTGCGTACGCAATAGGTAGGGAGGTTTGAGTGGTTTTGAGGTTGAGAGAGAAATTTGTAATAGAATAGGTTAGAAGAGAAATTTTTGAAAATAGGTTGTGAGAGTTTGAGGTAAAGAGGAAAATTTGTGGGAAAAAAGATTTAATGCAAAAATGGTTTTTTGAAGTTGTTGTGTACACACAAGTTCTTGAGAAAAGGATCGGATTTGAAAAAAAATTCAAATTTATAAAAACTTAATTCTTAGAAGTTCTTGCATATGCAATAGGTTAGAAATAAACTCACCTCTTGCAACATTTTGAAAATTTTTGAGAATCCTGCAACAGGTTGATGAGAGGAGAGAAGCGTGGAGTGTAAACGAATGATCTTTGAATGAAAGAGAGAATGAAGAATGTTCTACTTATAGTGAACCTAAAAGAACTAAAAAGCCCTTAAAAACAAAAAAAAGTTGACTTGACCTAAAAGCTATATTTTAAAAAATCTTGACTCTCTCAATATTTTAAAGGTCATGAGCATATTTTGATGGGACACATATCAAGAGAGGATCAAGAGTAGCCAAAAGGACATGGATGGCGACATACAAGCTTATGTGATTGATGGGCAAAGGAATCTACAGCTAGCAATTGTAAACGGGTGAAGGAGGGTGATAAAATCTCTATAAAAGGAGCCCTTCTCTCCCTTGTTCACAATCTCTTCCACCATTAGGCCTCATTCTATTGTAGCTCTAGCCTCTTCAATCATCTTCCATTAGTGTTCTTTGTCCCTCTTGTAGATGATCTCTTGTGCAGACTCTTCAGTCCATCTCTCTCTAGTTCATTCTCTCCCTATGAGTAGTCTTAGAGTTTCCACTCCCTCTATTATGTATGAGACCTCTTCTCCTCCCTTGTGTATATAGCATGGTGAGTTACATATGAGTGGAGTCACTCTCTTGGAAATGAAGTTCAATTCAAGTTATCTCCCTTGAGTCTCTCTTCCTTTTTTTTTGCATTCCTTTAATCTATTCTTTCTTTCAAAGTCTCCAAGTGCTTCCTATTCAGTCACTCATTGTGAGCATATAGTCCATCCATTTCTTGAGCCAATAAGGGAGTTATTTCCTCTCTCCTAGGTGATCTCTATGGGTTTTGTACTGTTGTTTAAGTCTAAGCATAAAGGAAGTATTCTCTCAAGTCGACACTAGTAGAAGGAGTGTATGGTTTCATGACTATTTGACCCCTTATCATTGTTTTCCCCGTAACTTTCTACTCGATAGTCCAATTTTAACAAAACTTATATTATCGCAAAATGCTTTTCAAGGAACATCTCCCTATATATTTATATTTAAAAAAATTATCGAACAAAGAGTTATGTGTGTCAGTGTTTGATAGTCTATTTTCGGGATGGTTTTTTACCCTCATCTAGTAAACTTCCCATAACTTTTCAAACCCTTATCTGTTTCTTACAAAACTGAGATCAAAACGAAGCTTGTTTCAAGAATCATCTCTTTATTTGCTTGAATTTTTATATTATGTCTTTGATGAAAGTTATAGATACCTATGTTTGGTGAAAGTTTGTTGAATGATTTTGAGCTACTTGTAGAGGCATCCATGAAGGAGGAGCAATGTTTCCCCAAAGTCTACCCATACGGCCCAATCAGCCCCTCCACACTCCTTGATAAATCATGTTGGGCCATAAACTCTTCTTCCAATAATGCATTGCCCTTATCTTTGGTTCAATCTACTCGGTGAGATCATGGCCTCTGCTGACCCTTTTCTTCTCCACATGCTTGACGATAATATTACTTCGGATGTTACCATCTTTATTCTCATCTAGGGGAAATATAGAGAGAATAGGTGTATTGATGTCCTTGGCATGAAAGGGCATGATTTATCCCTCTTTCCAAGTGTTAAGGATTATGTCACTAAGTTTTGAAGAAGCAAAAAGCTAAGAGGTGCATGAAGTTTCACTACCCCTAACTTCATGTCACTATAGTTTGGTGAAGGTCTTCAAGTCTTGTAGTAGGAATGAGCTAACTATCATTAGATCATCACCTATTCTATCTATTCCCACAAACACAAAAAAAAAGAGGTAGGACACACGGTAGCTTGGAGAAGAGGTACCATACGTCAAAAAAAGGATGATTGTAACTTTTTAGAGGAGATGGAAGGTCAAGCTCGATGTTACATAGATTGTTTGCATCTAGATTTCAAGAGGCACGCCTAAAGGGAAGCACACATAGCTACAAATGATCACCTATTATTACATGTTTGGAAGGCAAGGTGTACTTCCGTTATTGTCAAAATGCATAATCCCTTTGAAAGCCCTCTAAAAACTAGCTTTGATCTTTAGTCCAGTACCATAATTTTGTAGCATCATCCTATGGTAGAGCTTTGCCTACAGTTTGCCTATAGTTTGGATTTTACAGAATCATTAGTTTAAGCCATGGACTATCTATGATGGCTTTCATTGTCTGGCACCCTGGGTTTTGCATGATTCGTGCTCATTTGCAATCCAACATGCAATGTTTTGGGTCCCTAGGACTCTTCTGCAATCAGATTCCCTTATCAAGGATCCCTCCCATTTTGGCCAAATCCAAGACATTAACAAACAAACAAAATTTGCCTTATAGGAATTTGGAGTTGCATCTCAATGGCACTCCCAAATATATCCAAGAGATTATTGCATGCGGGTCAATGTTTGCTTGGGTTTAGCCATTTTTGGTGAGCTTTAGGGCATTTTTTGTATATAGGTATCTTGGTTGACCCATAACTTATGCATTGCTCAGCGAAATTCAAGAAACTTTGTCTTCAAGTTGTAGTATACATTCCAATCTTAAACATGAAACCAAGAAAATATGGAATAAAGATCAAGGCCATTATACAATTACAAAAGCTATGTTGCATGTGAAGCATGTGTAGTGTATAGAATATAACAATTAATTTAAAAACATCAAAATTTTGTTATGCACAAACATGCAACTAAGTAATCATTCAAAATTACACTACATGATCTTCCCCTTAACCCAAGGACACACATAACTTAGAACCTTAGGTATTTTTTTGAGGGGATTCCAATGTGGTGCTAACTTGTTCCACACCCATTCGGTGGCACAGTGCATAACTTTTTGTTGATTTGCTGAAACCAAAACAGATTGAAAATTTAGAATCCAAACTAATGGCATGGTGGTCTTAAAATAATCATAGTTGGTGATATTGGTATCTAGATTCACCCTAGAATGTACGAATTTTAAAAATATGCATGTGCAAAGATCTTTAAATAAATCCAATACTATGTACAATTTTGTATTGGTTCTTTTTCCATGAACTTGCTTGCTATATGGCTAATAAGCATGTCAAAAGTCATTGCATTTCATAATATATAGCATCAAACTACATGACCTTTGGCCTATTTGTAAGCCACATTGCGCTTACTTAAGTAGTATATCCGATTCTACTAATGTGTATCATCGGAGGGGGGAAATCATGGCAACCGAAAATTTTGCTATCCTCATGCACTTTCAAATTTTTTCACCGCTCACTCTCCAAATCTTCAAATATTAAAGTTCATACTCCTCCTCCCACCCTACAAAGTACATTCTCCTCTTGCCACCTTGTAACATGCCCCATGCAAAGTCAGCTCAACATGACCTTGTCCTTTTGGTTTGGTATTATCTTCTTTACTCAACGTCTTCAATTGTTTGCTCACCTCACAAGTTAGTTGTTCTCTATTCTGGTGTCGTCTCCATGGCATCAATGGCAAGATGAAACTCATTATGACTTGAAAGAGAACCAGGCAGAGGCTGCAAGATAGGAAAGCCAAAAAGCTTGATCAAAGCACAAGAAACAAATTGTGGGGCAAGGGAAGAAATGGCACGTTATCAAAACGGCAACGAATGAAACTTTTGCAATGTTTACGAAGGGAGAAACAACAAGAAGAAAGAAGACTCCTTACAAAGTGAAAGCAAGAAATGGTTGTAGATGCACACATTTGATCATTGCCATTAGAGAAAAGAACACGAGCTTTGGTCTCACATTTAGTGGGAGCATTTGAGACAGCAACATCAAGCCATCTAGGTGAATACTAGTTTCGAGTCTTCATAAGCTTTAACATACATCCTAAAATTTGTAGAGTGACACCTCTACCAACACCTCGAGAGATACATGCCCAAGAGACGATGCTCTCTAATGTAAGAAATGGCCAATAGAAATTGAAAGGGGTACATAGATTAGATTAAGTAGCTACAAGGGCGACATTGGCTATGTTAGTATCCTATAAAACAAAGAAGAAACGGCTTGGGCACACAATCTTGAAGATGTGGTCAATCATAAGAACCAACATGGCTCCATCGGTTGGATGCATAGCTGAAGCAATGCAAGATCATCCGATTCAAAAGTCTTTGGGCTTCAACCTAATGCAAGAAAAAGAGAGACAACCTAAATGCAAAAATTATTGATTGAGTGGAAACATTGGCATGAACATATGAGAGTTTCTCCAATTAAGAAGAACATCTATAAAAAGTGGACAGGATGCGTGAAGTGGGACGCTCACATCATACACATGCTTGATAAAACACAGGTCAGTGGTTGCCAAGTGGTTGCCTAGCTCGGTGGTTGTCTGTGAATGAGTTTTGGAATAGTTTAATTGTATATCTTAATATCTAAGGTGTGCTAGCTTGTACTTAATGTGATTGTCCTAAATGAGCCCGTTGGTTGGAACATCATGCAATATATCACCTACTAGTTTAGGTCAAATAGTAGTTATGTGATTGTCCTAAACTAGCTTGGTTGAATAGCAATATATTTCACCATCCCACTAGGTTGTTTATGAATGAATTTTGGAATACTTTAATTGTTTAATTTCTAAATTGGGCTGGCTTGGACTTAACATTATTGTCCTAAACCATCCCAATGGTTGGAACATCATGCAGTATATCACCATTCTAATCTAGGTCAAATACTAGTTATGTGACTACCCTAAACCAGCATGGTTGACAAGATATTTCACCAATTCAATAGTTGTCTGTGATTGAGTTTTGGAATAGTTTAATTGTTTAATTCCTAGGCTGGGATGGCTTGGACTTAATGTGATTGTCCTACACTAGCCCAGTGGTTGGAACAATAATATATTTTGCAACAGAAAGAAACAATAATATATTAATGTTATTGTCCGACTGATGACGAGCATGGTGGTTGAAACTGTTGGGTTTCCTAGTAGCTAAGTATTAGTTAAGTTTAATTTTTGGACTGGTTCGGGTCATATACTAGTTAATTTCTAAACTAGGCTAACTTGGACTTAATGTGATTGTCCTAAACCCGCCCCGTGGTTGGAACATCATGGAAATATCACCAAACTAGCTCAGATCAAATAGGAGTTGTATGATTGTCCTAAACCAACATGGTTGAAACATAAATATATTACACAAACAAAAAGAATTGATCACTATTCCAAGACCATCCTGGTGGGTGGTTGAAATTACTATGTTTCATAGTAGTTCATTTATGTAGGTTTAATTTTTGGGCTGATTCTGGTCATACAATAGTCCATTTCCAAACGGGGCTGGCTTAGACTTATGTGATTGTCCGAAACTAGCTTGGTGGGTTGGAACATCATGCAACATACCACCGAGCCGGTTCAGGTCAAATAGGATTTACATGATTGTCTTGAACTAGAGTGGTTTAACAAAAAAATAATGAAAAACATATTTCACTACCAAAATAATTGATGACTAGCCTGGTGGTTAAAATTGTTATGTTTCCTAGTAGTTAAATTATTTTATTCTACTAGGAGTTAAATTAGTTTAGTTTAATTTTTGGGCTAGTTTGGGTCATGCTTGGACTTTGATCATCAAAAACCATCCCGGTGGTTGGAATAGTAATATATAATTCAACTAGTTCATATGATTGTCATTTAGTTGTTTAATTGTTTTGTTTTCTAGTAGCTTGACTAGTTTAGTTAGTAGTGTGATTGTTCTAGAGTAGCTCGATGGTCAGAACACCAAGCTTGTGTGGGTCAAACACCAGTTATGTGTGTGTCCTAAATGGGCCTAGTTGTTGAAATTGTTTTGTTTTGTAGTAGTGAAATTGTTTTGCTTTCTAGTAGCATGATTAGTTTAATTCATCAGATTATCTTTTTATTTCAACAGAATTATATTTCCTTCATGTTTTGGGTGAGTAGACAGAGTTGTTTTTAAAGTTTATGGCTTAGAACCATAACCTTTCAATTGCACAAAGGAGCTTTGAGAGTACATCAAGAACTCAAAGACAGGAATGTGTGTTGCTATAAAACACACATAGACTTTGACCTAGCTTGGCAAGCTTTGAATGACTTGAGATATGGTCATGTTGGATCATTACTCCACGGAGATAAATGCCCATCTCTCATAGATGAATATGCAGTCTATAGGCCACCTGGATTCACATCATGTGTTGTAAGGGAGACCAAGTTTTTAAGGATAAGGTCTCTATGGGAGCCAATAGCCTATCCAAAGGGAGACTCCGGGTGGCACCACATTGAATGCATTCATGGCACATTCATGGATTGTAATCTAAAGAAGAGGTGACATGATGTCTATCCAAATGAAATGAGGGAAGACAACCCTATTTCTCTAAAATGGAGGAGACTTGAACATGCTAATGTTGAAGCATCAAAGAAAAAGACATGGCTACTATCATATAAGAGCACTCACAATTGAGGGAGCTTGTAGAGCACTTGGTTCAAGCCATCCCAAAATCTATGCTTCACATTTTCATAAATAGCTGGCATGATAAGATGTTCAGGAAGTTCCTTGCCAATTTTCTCCATGATACGATTGTCTCTTTCATAGATTTTGTTGAAAATTACTCATTTCAAGAACTAGATGAGACAAAGTTCTCACTGGTATAACAAGCACACATCAATTCTAGTTCATATCACGTATAGTCATTTGCTTGTTTCTTGGATGATTGATGCCAATCTACTTGTTGCCTTGGAGTCCAGGTCAAGTGCAACACATGCCATTTCTACATTTTGGATGATAGGGAACACGACACCTTATTTGTGCAGAATGCTTTTCTATTGCATTAGGAATGGCTTAAAAATGATGATCCTCATGTAGAAGAAAATATAAAACATTGCTCAGATAATTCTTCCTCTCAATTCAAATCAGCCCATGGATTCTATTTTGTCTAAAGGTTTAAGTCCCTAACTGGTCTAACCATGAAGTGCAATTTCTTTGGGTCTAGAAATGGAAAGGGAGAACATGATGGATGTGGTGCTATTATTAAGTGAGCTCTATTCAAACACCAACTAACAGGCCTCAATAAAATATCAATGATGCCATGATGCTACAACATGGCTCACATCGTTCCATGGAGTGAAAGTTAATGAAATGCAAAGGAGAAATAAACATGATTGTGAGGCAATTAAAGGGACTCATAGTTTGCATAGCATATAGGGCTTTTCAAACAACCATGTGCTTAAAACAAGAAAACTTTCTTGTTTCTATGGTGCCTGCATCACAGGGATTCATGACAATTGTGAGGACATTGCAATTGTGAAGAGATGGAAGATAGTGCAAGTTTTCCCTCTACGTGAAGATGGAGTGACAAACAATAGAGAGACAAACGATGACCCACTATAGTTTGGGGAGTCTTTTGATGGCCTCATTGACCATTATGGAAGAGAGGAATAACTTTGCAATTATAATTGTTGCTGACTTTGGGGAGAATGAGGAAGATGACCCATACTTTATGTTGTAGTGTACAAGGCTCAAGCACAAGGTTGAGTAAACATTTACGAATCATTGGGGAACAAGCTATGAGAAGTGGGATGTAGTAGTTGGAGCAATTTGGTACCAAAAAACATCCAAGCGAGGCCTCTACTATGAACTATTGCATAAGAGCCTGCAAACATTTGTATACTCTCATCTAGTAAGAGCTATTAAGTTCTAGTTACAAGTTGTTTTTAGACAAAAGAAGGGCAAAGTCTCTTCAAAATGGATTTAGACATGCACCAGCACACCATGGGGTGTCTTGGAGTAGTGGATGACTAAGATAGTACAAGAAAATGCAGTCTAAGAAAAATGTATTCCACTTATCCTAGTAAATGGATAAGTCCCAAACCCACATCACTTGTTTTACAACCACTCTACTTGTTTTATGTAAATCCCAAATAATAAATCCCCACCAAGCTTGTTTCACAACCACTGCACTTGGTTTTTACACTAAATTACCCACTGTTCTCTTTTACTAATCCCAAATGATTGGATGTATTCTAGTCTTACAAAGGTATATATTTTTTAAAAATAAAATGAATGCCACCAATCTTGTAAAATAGCAAGTTGGTGACCACATCCATCTTGTAATAATTTCACACGAAACCACCACTTGGTGGCAATTAATCCTAGACAATGTATCATGTGCAACCAACCACCATGCTGGTTGTGATCCCAAATAGCTTGCATAAATGTAATTGTTGATATGGCCCTTGATGGGCCCCCTTTAGGAGCAAGGTCTATATCAACATGCCGCTAGACATATAGGGCATATTGATAGGCCCTTGCCTCTAAACAGGACCCCTCAAGGCCCCATATATCATATGCAACCAACCACTACACTGGTGACCACTTATCGTGTACTACCACCTTGCTGGTTGTGATCCTAAATTGTGATACCAATTATGCTATACTACCACCATGTTAGTTACAATTCTAAAACAGCTTGTTTGTAAAAGAAAGAGCATGTTTGTATAAAGGAAACTTGGATTTGAATGGCTACAAACATTCAACAACTCTGGTAGTAATTAAAGAGTGGTTTCATTAATAATTAAACTAAACATCTCATACATTGAGGTATTTCAGTTACATCCTATTATTTGAGGTCTTTTAGGTACATCTGATTGCTTGGAGGATGGGCCCTTATCACTCCTTTCCTTCAGGGGGATGGATCCACATTTTACTTTTGTTTTTGAGCTTCCTTCATTAGATCTCTTTGAGTCCTTTACGCTACATCAACTAATTGAAGGGAGATTGGCCTTGATGGTGGGATCATCCCTTCTTTCTAAGGCTTGAGATTGGACTTCTTCGTTTTAAGTTTCCTTCTTGGGGGATCGAACATTCTTCTTAAGGCTTAAGCTTGGACTTCTTCCCTTCAAGTTCCCTTCTTAGGAGGATCAGCCCTTCTTTTTGAGGCTCGATCATGGACTGCTTTGATTCAAGATCCCTTCTTTCAGGGAGTTGGTTCTTCCCTTCAAGGCCCTACTTTTGGCTAGTAGACCCACTTGGCAACTTCTGTTGTAGCATCTAGTCCCTCACTACTGTGGATAGATGTAGCAGGCAAGCACAATTATGATGTGGGTAGTGGAAAACCACAATCAAGCTCTCTTTAAAGCAGTTTTGCATCCACAAACACCCAAAATAAAAACATATGCAGAGCATGGCTGCACTCGGCCCATTGGTTCATGCACTCATCTATGATGTGCAGATGGCATACCATGCACTTCTTACCCTACCACATCTTAGGAGGATAGTCATCTATTTTAACTATTATAGCTGCCAATACCAGAGTCTACTAACCATGTGCATTAGCAAGATATTTCTTGATTCCTTCATGCCTTATCTTAAAGGTACAGATGTTCTCTTATAGCACTTTCACTTGATGCTCACTCACTAAAATAGCTCTATCTAATTCTATCCACTCTGTTGTTGACTCTTGGTGAAATTTTGTAGCAACTTCTCTGTAGGCATGTTCCAAGAGATCCACTCTATGTTGGGTTTTAGACAAGACAAAGGACTACCTATCAAAAGTTTCAAGAGCCATGGAAAACTTGCACAGAACCTAGTCTAATCCAATTTTATGGACTTGTACATATCCTACCAAAATTGCACATTTTCTCTGCATCTCCCCCACCTTTGTTGTTCTCTACTTGATCTACATCCTTCCTTGACTTGAAGCTCTCTCGCATCTCTTGCATCAATGCTCTAGTTTCTACATTCTCCCTTTTTCAGTTTCTCTATCATTTTGTCTTTATCGATTTTCAATGCATTTTGCTTTTTTTAGAGCTGTCTTGGTAAAGAGCCTCCTTATCAACTCTCTGATCTTTAAGAACTTTTTTCACCCCTACTAGCTTTTGCTTTGCTTTGTCCCCATCCATTCTAACATCATCAACTTGTTGATGCAATAGCTTGACATAGTACTCTGATTCTTCTCTTTTGATCTTTTCCATCTCGGCCATTTTTTCAATGACCTCATCTTGCTCTTGTGCCTATAAGGCCTTTGCTTGTGCCTCCTCCACCTTGGCTTCTATACCCTCCTTGAGCATTATCTCACACTTCACAGTCTTTACTACCTTGGTGGATTTCTTATGTAAAAAATTCATCTTCCTATCGTATTGCTCAAAAACTAATTTGAGAGAAGTCCCCATTAGGTTCATAGCAACTCCAATTGACTAAGATGATGATTTGGATTTGCCATCCTTGCAATTCTTCAAGTTAGTCATCAAACTCTTGGGGATCGTCTTTGAGGAAAAGACTGTACGTATGCTCATTTGCTCTATTGCTACTTGAATATGCCAAAGATTCAAGGTTCCTCTCACATCACAAAAGTATTGCCTTATCTATTTCAACACATGTTGAACATCAATCAATTGGCAAGCTCGAAAACTTGACTCCACCATTTGTAATAATCTATTCCCATGAAACCTTATTATAAAATATGAAAAACAAAAAATAATATTATAAAATATGAAAAAAATATAATTTTCATTTAAAATTTCTAAATGAAATAGCCTAAATGTAGATAAAGACCTGAAATAATGATACAAGGTAGCCATTGCAATAACCGTTTATAAATAAAATTTGTCAAAATAACCATCGATAAAAACATTAAAATTTTTAAAAAAATCGACACTTTTTCAATGCTTTTCCATATAGGACACTTTTTCAAAGTCCATTGACTTCACTTATGCCTACATTTTGTGTTAGATGTCAACCAACAAATAGAACAACTTCATGACAGTCGACATCTCGACTAAAATCAAAGGCAGTAGCAAACTCAGCTCTAGTAGCCAACTCAAGGACAACCATCTTCCCTTACAACTTCCTTAGCCTTCCCTTGGGCCGATTTTGCCAAAATCTTACAATTTTGTTCCACCCAACCTATACTTTTGAAGAGGCCTATAGCCAAATGTTGATGCAAGAAGCTGCACAAGCTGATAGCATGGAGAAAAAACTCATGGTCTCCTTCCTACAAGTTTCCTAGATTGTTCTCAATATCTTCCAAAGGTGGAAAGAAAATCAAGCACAGCTCTCAAGAGTAGTCCCATAGGACTGGCTCCCAGCTCCAAGATCAACAAGCACAAAGCCTTATGGTCTCTAAGAGACAAGGCAACTCTCACTGGAGGGGGGGGAAATGTATCAGAAGTAGGCAAAGAACTTGCAGACACAAATTACCAAGGTGCAAGATGATCTCTAGCACCTTTTCAACCATGCTTTCATTGATGTTACTCTTTTAACTTTGACAAACAATGCCTTCACGTTCACTTCATCTATCAATTAGTGAAGTTGGAGATAGAATCCAAATTGTGCTTTCAAAGGCTACGTGAGGAGCTCTCGTATGTCATGATTTTAAGATTAGGAGAGAAGTGATTGTGTGAGGAGACCTTGCATGTCATGACTTCAATACTGGGGGAGGAAAGATTGTGTGAGATGCTCTCAGACTACTGTGTAGAGATGGAGGAGAAGATGGACATGTTTGGGATGGAATCCATTATGAGAGGGGATAGCAATTGCAAGAAGAGTTCAATAGAGAAAGGTCGAGAGGTAATGGTAAAGGGAGTCAAAAACAGTGGAGTAATTAAATGAAATAGTGAAAAAAGTCAGAAATGGTGAATGAAATGGAATAATGGAGGCTTACGTGTTACCCATTATGGTGCTTCATTTGTTTCTCGCAAAGACTTACTCGTGGGAACAAAGGGAGTGAAGGCCACCACAGTGGTTTGGTTATGTGATGGTGGTCATCTGACTTGGCTAAACCATAAGTCTTTTTCCACTAGAAAATTTTAATGTGCATGCAATTAGGTAGAGTGAAGTTAACTAGCAACCACCGCGGTTCCTTCTTGATGATTATTTGGACGGATGGCAGGTGAATAATTGGTGCCTCGAATTTTGATCAGGCTTGCATGTGATTTAATTACCACTTCATTACTGATCATCGTCCTTCATGATTATTAGGACGAAACCACCCGATGTGGGAAACCTTACCCATCCATATAGTGCATCGGCATGCATGCAATTTAATTACCACCAATCACCGGCATGGCAGCTCCTTCATTATTATTTTGACATCCCAATGTTGATTACCAGTCACCATAGTGGCATGTGATTGCATGCCGAGCTTACGTGTGATTATTTTGGGGAAAAACAATTCACGATTATTTTAGTGCACTTAATTACCAATCACGACGGTGGCATGATATTAAATAGTAGCTTTTGATTCTATAATTGGATGGAATTGCATGGTAGCAATTTTTTTGGGACAAAAGAAACAATCTAGTTCAGCATGTATGCAATTTAATTACCACTAGTCACCATCCGCATGGTAGCTCCTTCGTGATTATTTGGACATCCTGATTATGTTTACTGTAGTTAATTACCAACCACCATTGTGGCATGTGATTGCATGTTGGCCTTGCATGCAATTCTAGGGCTTGCATGTGATTACTTTTGGGGAAAAACAATTCTCGATTATTTTTAGTGCAATCACCGCAGTGGCATGAGATAAAATAGCAGCTCAGGATTCTATAATTGGATGGGCTTTCATGCCAGTGATTATTTTTGGGGCAAAACAAGCAATCTAGTCCCACTATAGTGGCATGAGATAAAAAAGTGGCTCATGATTCTATAATTGGATGTGCTTGCATGCTACGATTCTTTTTGGGACAAAACAAGCAATCAGGTGCCAGTAACCATGGTGCCCTTACCTCTAATGAGAATGGAATTTTTTACTATTTTATAATTCCTTTTGATGAAAGTTTGCATGCCACAGAATGTCTACAAAATGCACCACACCTGAGTAGCTAGGCATGCGATTACTTAGCCAATGTCACTAGCCCCTCTTGATACAATGTGATCCCAACCTTGTCTGCGTTCTCATACAAGGTTATTGTGTTACATTCCCTAGGACTTGAAATGCCTATGCTTATGGAATGTCTCTATAATCTCTATTGACTCCCCCCACATCTCCATGTTGCCACCTTGGATGGCATGCATACATCTAGCCCCTTTATTATTGTGCTTTATAGATTCCCTAGAAAAGTTAACAAAGGGCTAAGGATTTTTAGAGCAGAGTTTTCTCATGTTGTTGGGGGACTGGATTTCGAGTCCTGCATTTTTGCATAATCTTCATCCTCTCCATTGTCTCCTCCATTCACTCCCCAAAATCTCAGATGCAACAAGCTGGGCTAGCCTCTGTGAATAAATAATGTATAGTGGTCTATCGGCAATTGGCAATATTGAGTTGTACAAATATCCTCTTTGTAAATTTTGTTCAATGAGGCTCATAACCACTCAGCAATGGCTGAGTGGTTATCCTCACTAGATGTACTCTTTTGGCCTGTAAGGATCTCAGCAATTGCTGAGATTTTATTAATATAATCTCTTTTGTTCAATTTTTTCGCCATGAGGCTTTCATCAATTGCTGAGTTAGTTTTTATAAACTATCTTTGGATATAGATGTAATCTATTTTGTTTGATTTTTTCTTGATGAGGCAAGCTTGGAGATTGTTGAGTTGTTATAAATTATCTTTGGATGTAATGTCTTTGTTCAACTTTTTCTCTCAACAATGGCGAGTTGTTACACTCACTAGGTATACTCTCTTTTAAGTTTCGACTTTAATATAAATAATACTATTATCGTCATTTTTGGTTGCAAACGTTGCATAAGCTATTGGTGCAGGAGACACATTTTCCTTGGTTTTAGAATTAACTACAGGCATCACTAAAATAGTTCAAGAACCAACGTGGTGGTTGCAAGGAAATGCATTTTCCTTGGTTTATATTTATATTAGTTTTTAAGTTAATAATGTATAGAATAGCAATATATTCACTAATTCTTCATTGTTTTAAGAATAAGTATTATATAAAGCACATATGCTAGAAGACCTCCCTTTCAAGTTATATTTTTTTAATTAATGTATTTATATATTTATTTATATAATAATTATATAATATTTATATTAATTTATAGATTCATAATATATATTTTTAGCAAAATTATATTTTAACATTAGTTAATAAAAATTTATGATATTATGGAGTAAAAATATTATAAATGGATTTCTTATATTAATGAAGTGTCATGAGAAGAGTTTTTTGGAAAGATTTATGATTAAATTTTGTTTTGAAGTTGTTGCATACGCAATAGGTAGAGACGTTTGGGTGGTTTTGAGGTTGAGGGAGAAATTTGTAATAAAGTGTCGTGAGAAGAGTTTTTTGAAGAGATTTATGATTAATTTTTGTTTTGAAGTTGTTGCGTACGCAATAGCTAGGGAGGTTTGAGTGGCTTTGAGGTTGAGAGAGAAATGTGTAATAGATTGTTTTTTTTTTTTAAGTAGTTTTTTGGAGAGATTTATGATTAAATTTTGTTTCGAAGTTGTTGCGTACGCAATAGGTAAGGAGGTTTGAGCTCAGGGTGTTCACTATGTATAAACCCTCTATATCACGTGCATTCAAGGACTATTTGTAAATTACCTTATCTATAAAATTTTCACTAATAAAATGTACCCTTTTTCTATACAAATCTATAAATTTTTCCCAAATTTATTTAAAAAACTCCCTTATGTATATTAATTTGCGTAAATTTTAGAAATTAAAAATATCTTTTTGTTGAACTCACGTGATACAGTTACATATGATGACCGACCCCCCCGAGGGTTTGAGTGGTTTTGAGATTGAGAGAGAAATTTGTAATAGATTGTTTTTTATTATTAATGAGTTTTTTGGAGAGATTTATGGTTAAATTTTGTTTTGAAGTTGTTGCGTATGCAATAGGTAGGGTTTGAGTGGTTTTGAGGTTGAGAGAGAAATTTGTAATAGATTGTTTTTTTTTTGTTGAGGAGTTTTTTGGAGAGATTTATGATTAAATTTTGTTTTGAAGTTATTGCATACGCAATAGGTAGGGAGGTTTGAGTGGTTTTGAGGTTGAGAGAGAAATTTGTAATAGAATAGGTTAGGAGAGAAATTTTTGAAAATAGGTTGTGAGAGTTTGAGGTAAAGAGGAAAATTTGTGGGAAAAAAGATTTAATGCAAAAATGGTTTTTTGAAGTTGTTGCGTACACACAAGTTTTTGAGAAAAGGATCGGATTTGAAAAAAAATTCAAATTTATAAAAACTTAATTCTTAGAAGTTCTTGCGTACGCAATAGGTTAGAAATAAACTCACCTCTTGCAACATTTTGAAAATTTTTGAGAATCGTGCAACAGGTTGATGAGAGGAGTGTGGGGGTTAAAGGTCACTGTGCCTTTACCCCGGTTATGTACAATACTCAAACACATATATAAATGAATGAAAAAGAAGATTAGGGTTGTTCTGCACCCACCAAAACTTGTGTGGCTCTCTGTCTCCCTCTCTCTCTCTCTCTCTCCTTCTTCCGTTCTTGCTTCCGTTGAGAGCACTCTCAACTGATATCAGAGCCCGGGTGATCTAGCTAAGCGTGCGTGAATGCAAGCTCAGTAGCTCTGTGGGAGGAAGGAGAAGCTTTGTGGGAAGCTTTGTGGGTGACTTTACTTGCATCCGAGTGTGCAGAGACCTTGGAGGAACCTTTGGAAAAGTCACTTTGGCTTTGCGAAGTGGTTTTGAGAGCCTGTTAAGAGCCTTCAAAGAAAAAGTCGTTTTTTGAGCTTTTCCCTGTTCCGTTCGATGACAGAGACTCCGTATTGACTTGTAGAGGCAACTATTGCTTGCTTTTGGTGTCTACATTACTTCAGGAGCTTGGAAACACCTTCATTCTTGAATTTGGGATCATTTCAGTGGATTTCTGACTCACTGTGTCAGTTCCTGCGTTTTTTGCCCGGGTGTTGGAACTCAAGTTTGGAGTAACCATTTGCAGATCTGTCAGTTCCAATGGACTCAGGAGGTCCTAAAACTTCTATGTTGCTCATCATTTGCACTCCGGTGGAGTTTACAAACAGCTCTGTTTCCAAAAACGTTTTTCAGTCCGCGTGTTGGACCCAGTGATTGAGACCACGGTTTCCAAAACCGTCTGTCCCATTGCGTTTCGGACGCCCAAAAACCCCTACCTGTTAGTTCTTGCGCGATTCGGTGGAGGATTTTCAGAGTTATAGATCTCTGTGTATTCGATTTCGTCTCTCTGTTATGCATTTTTCATTCTAAGGTTTTGAAACCTTAGATTTATGCCACATGGCAGTGGATAAGTGTTGACTCCCATTTCTCACTCATCGGTTGGGATTTTGGAGTTCTGGCAGAAGAGAGATATTTGCAGATTTTCTTGCTAAGTCCGATTATGCAATGGCACCCATGTTCTGAGGCATCTCAGGTTCTATTTTCACTTATTTTCAGTAGTGCTCATTACCGTGGGACTATGATTTCTTGAGCATACCTTATGCAGATCACTTTGGTTGCAGTTTGAGCAGTGTGCGCTCATTTGTGGTATGCATTGGGTTGCAGTGGATGATTTATAGGCCATTTGGATGCATTGCGGTCCTTGTTGGATGTGCTGATAGGCCCAAATTGCCTTGCGGGATGCTATTTTTTATAGACGCTTTGCACATGGATGCTATTTTATGCTGAGGGACAGCTTTGACACATTGCAAGTGATGCATTGATAGTGCTATGCTCTCTTGGATGAGATATTATTGATGCATATGCCAGTGGACGGTGTTTATGCTTGAGTCATTTGGCACTTATTGGCATTTCCTTTTGGGCCAGATTTGCTCATATGGATGCATAGTATATGCACATGAGTCAGATGCATCTTTTGATGCTTTGAGCTTTGAGTTTTGGTGATATTTCACTCTATTGTGGCATACACATTTGGGTGCACCTGGTATTTGGTGTGATTCTCTCTTGCAGGCACTAGCATTTGGGATTTTGCTTTATTCGCATCATGGCATCCTCTTCCATGTCTGAAAAGGAGTTTTTCAGCATTAAAAAGTTTGATGGGACAAACTTTTCTTTGTGGAAAGAACAAATAAGGGATGTGCTTATTCAAAAGAAGCAGATTAAACCCTTGGCAGGGATTGAAGCTAAGCCTGCAAATATGTCTGAGGATGATTGGAATGAGTTGGATGCATTAGCAAAGTCTACTATTAGACTTCATCTTGAAGAGTCAGTTTATTTCACAGTAGTAAATGGGCAGACTACGGAAGATTTGTGGAAGAAACTGTGTGCCACTTATGAGAAGGAAACTGCCTCTAATAAAGTTTACCTCATGAAGAGGTTGTTTGAGCTACAGATGAAGGAAGGGGTCTCCATTGCTTCTCACTTGAATGAATTCAATATTATTTTCAGCCAGCTTCAAGCTAAGAAGATGAATTTTGATGCGGAGACTAAGGCAATATTTCTCTTATGTTCATTGCCATCCTCATGGGATACCTTCCGTACAGCTGTTAGTAACTCTGCACCTGGTGGAGTATTGAAATTTGATGATGTTGTGGGTAGCTTGTTGGCCGAGGAGATTAGACGGAAGTCTATGGATGGCAACAAGCAGGATGCAGCCTTAAATGTGCAAAGGGGTGGATCACAGTTCAGGGGGAAGTCCCAAGAAAGAGGAAAGTCATGTAGCAAATCTAGGGCACGGAACATCGAGTGTTACCATTGTGGCAAGAAGGGCCATATGAAAAAGGATTGCTACAAGCTGAAAAGAGAGCAAAAGGATAAGAAAAAGAATGCAAATTGGGGTGTAAATCAAAAGGAAGAGAGTCCAAGGGAGGACAAAGGAAAAGTGAAGATCTAGGAGATCAATGCAGTCACGCATGATAGTGACAATGACGTTCTCTTCATGTCTAGTTTATCTGCAGAGTTGCTTGCCACTTCAGATGATGCATATTCCCAGGATTGGATTTTGGATTCTGGTGCTTCATTCCATGTTACTCCCCATAGGGAATGGTTCTCCACTTATGACAGTGGAAAGACAGGTTGTGTGCATCTTGGAATATGCATGTGACATAGTGGGAGCAGGTGACATAAAGTTTTCTTTTGCAAATGGGTCTGCATTTGTTTTGAAACATGTGAGACATGTGCCTAAGTTGACCAAGAGTCTTATTTCAGTGGGTCAGCTAGATGATGCTGGTTTTCACACCACTTTTGGCTTTCAAAGTTGGAAAATTCAAAAGGGCTCTATGCTTTTGGCCAGGGGTGCCAAGTGTGGGACTTTGTATCCCTTACATGTATCAGGGGTATTTGATCATGTTGTTGCAATAATCGAGCAGCCAAGCACTTCTTTGTGGCATTGCAGGTTGGGGCACATGAGCCAGAATGGAATGAAACTCTTATGCAGTTTGGGTTATGTACCACATTTGAGTTTCTCTGATTTTGAATTTTGTGAGCATTGTCTCTATGGGAAGCAAACTAAATCAGCCCATAAAAGAAGGGGAAAGAAAGAGTTTGAAATGCTTGATTTGGTGCATTCAGACGTATGTGGTCCCATGCCTACACGGTCATTAGGCGGGGCTGAATACTATGTGACATTCATTGATGATGCAACTAGGAAAGTATGGGCTTATGCTATAGCTCGAAAGAGTGATGTGTTCCAGGTATTTTAGAAATGGCTGGCCTTGGTTGAGAATCAGTCAGGTAGAACGCTTAAATGCCTACGGACTGACAATGGTAGAGAGTATCTCTCTCATGACTTTTAGCATTTCTGTGATACACGTGGGATTAAGAGGGAGCTCACATCCCCTCGTACTCCAGACAAAATCTAGTTGCAGAAAAGATGAACCGTACCATTCAAGAAAGGTTGCAATGCATGCTTTCCGATGCAAGTCTTTTTGGTGGTTTTTGGGCTGAGGCAATGAAGACTGCAGTGCATGTGATCAATAGATCACCTAGTAAGAGTTTGGATGGTGGTATTCCTAAAGAGGCATGGAGTGGCAAGAATCCCTCTTACTCTCATTTGCATATATTTGGGTGTGAGGCATATGCACATGTGCCAAAAGAGCTTCGAAAGAAGCTAGATCCTAAGTCTAGGAAATGCATCTTTCTGGGTTATGGTGAAAGTGGAGAGATGGGCTATCATCTCTGGGATCCAGAAGCAAAGAAGATCATACGCAGCCATGATGTGGACTTCAATGAGAAGAAGATGCATAAGGCACCCATGAGGGATGTGGAAATGAGGAGAATCACTTTCCAGGATGTGAATCCACCTGCATATGTTGATAGACAGCAAGCTGTCCATGCACCAACTGTGCAAGAAATGGTACAACCAAGTACTCCCATAGGTATACAATCAAGGGTAGATGATGGATCATCTATTGGTGGAAACGATGAGCCAAATGTGGCTGATATGCAAGTGGGACAGCAAGCTGAAATGCCCTTGAGAAGATCATCTAGAGTGTCTAGACCACCTGATAGGTTTGTTCCAGGGGTAGACTATGTGATGCTTACTGATTGCGGGGAGCCTTCTTGCTATAGAGAGGCTATGATGCGTGAGGATCAACGCAAGTGGGAGTATGCTATGCAATCAGAGATGCAATCAGAGATGAGTTCACTTATGAAGAATAAGACTTGGGACTTGGTTTCTTTGCCACATGGAAAGAAAGCATTGCCATGTAAATGGGTCTACAAAATGAAGGTCACAGGTGATGATGTGCCTAGGTACAAGGCCCATTTGGTTGCTAAAGGGTTCAAGCAAGAGAAGGGTGTGGACTTTGATGAGATATTCTCTCCGGTTGTGAAGATGACCACACTTAGATGCATGCTTGGACTAGGGGCAGTAGAGGATATGGAGCTTATGCAAATGGATGGCAAGACAGCTTTCTTGCATGGGGATTTGCATGAGGAAATTTACATGGTGCAGCCGGAAGGCTTTGAAGAAAAGGGCAAAGAGCATTTAGTTTGCAAGCTAAAGAAGAGTCTCTATGGTCTTAAGCAAGCACCTAGAGAATGGTATCAGAAGTTTGATGCTTTCATTCGGTCCCAGGGTTTTAGAAGGAGTGAAATTGATCACTGCCTCTACACTAAAAGGGCTAAGGATAATAGCCTGATAATCCTGGCACTATATGTGGATGATATGCTATTGGCTAGCAAGAATACTTATGAGCTAGATGCATTAAAGGCCAAGTTGCATGAGGCCTTTGATATGAAGGATTTGGGATTTGCAGGTCATATTCTTGGTATGCGCATCACGCGTGATCGGAGTAGGAAACTCCTTTGGCTTTCACAAAAAGAGTATGTTACAAAAGTATTGCAGCGTTTCAATATGGAGGGGGGGAAGGCAGTGAGTACTCCATTGCCTCCATATGTGAAACTGAGTCATACAGATAGTCCCAAATCAGAAGAGGATAGGGCCATGATGGCCAAGGTTCCTTATGCATCAGCGGTTGGGAGTCTTATGTATGCTATGATAGCTACTAGACCAGACATTGCATTTGCAGTGGGAGTTGTTAGCCGGTATATGGCTAATCCAGGAAAGAGGCATTGGGAGGCAGTTAAGTGCATCATGAGGTACATGAAGGGTACCAAGGAGATGTGCATTTTCTTTGGTAAAGGAGACATGCGTGTACTTGGGTACACAGATTCAGACTATGCAGGGCATGTGGATAGTAGGAGATCCACTTCTGGTTATGTGTTCACCTTTGCAGGTGGTGCAGTGTCGTGGATGTCTCGTGCACAGAAGTGCATTGCTTTGTCTACCACAGAGGCTGAGTATGTTGCAGCCACAGAGGGTTGCAAGGAGGCTATATGGCTTGATCGGCTAGTGGGAGATTTGGGGATTCATACAGGTGTACCGACATTGCATAGTGATTCCATGAGTGCTATTCAGCTAGCACGGAATCCGGTCTTTCATGCAAAGACCAAACACATTGAGGTCAGGTACCATTTCATCAGGGAGGTACTTGAGGACAAGCACATAGAGCTTGTCAAGGTTCATACAGATGATAACCCTGCAGATATGCTGACGAAGAGTCTACCTAGTCAGTGGTTTGAGTATTGTCATGTATTGATGGGCATTGGATAGTATGCTCACTGGTTGTTCTCCCTTAAAGGCACATTGTCCTTTAAGTGGGAGGTTGTGGGGGTTAAAGATCACTGTGCCTTTACCCCGGTTATGTACAATACTCAAACACATATATAAATGAATGAAAAAGAAGATTAGGGTTGTTCTGCATCCACCAAAACTTGTGTGGCTCTCTGTCTCCCTCTCTCTCTCTCTCTCCTTCTTCCATTCTTGCTTCTGTTGAGAGCACTCTCAAGGAGAGAAGCGTGGAGTGTAAACGAATGATCTTTGAATGAAAGAGAGAATGAAGAATGTTCTACTTATAGTGAACCTAAAAGAACTAAAAAGCCCTTAAAAACTAAAAAAAGTTGACTTGACCTAAAAGCTATATTTTAAAAACTCTTGACTCTCTCAATATTTTAAAGGTCATGAGCATATTTTGATGGGACACATATCAAGAGAGGATCAAGAGTAGCCAATGGATGGTGACATACGAGCTTATGTGATTGATGGGTAAAGGAATCTACACCTAGCAATTGTAAACGGGTGAAGGAGGGTGATAAAATCTCTATAAAAGGAGCCCTTCTCTCCCTTGTTCATCATCTCTTCCACCATTAGGCCTCATTCTATTGTAGCTCTAGCCTCTTCAATCATCTTCCATTAGTGTTCTCTGTCCCTCTTGTAGATGATCTCTTGTGCAGACTCTTCAATCCATCTCTCTCTAGTTCATTCTCTCCCTATGAGTAGTCTTAGAGATTCCACTCCCTCTATTATGTATGAGACCTCTTCTCCTCCCTAGTGTATATAGCATGGTGAGTTACATATGAGTGGAGTCACTCTCTTGGAAATGAAGTTCAATTCAAGTTATCTCCCTTGAGTCTCTCTTCCTTTTTTTTTGCATTCCTTTAGTCTATTCTTTCTTTCAAAGTCTCCAAGTGCTTCCTATTCAGTCACTCATTGTGAGCATATAGTCCATCCATTTCTTGAGCCAATAAGGGAGTTATTTCCTCTCTCCTAGGTGATCTCTATGGGTTTTGTACTGTTGTTTAAGTCTAAGCATAAAGGGAGTATTCTCTCAAGTCGACACTAGTAGAAGGAGTGTATGGTTTCATGATTATTTGACCCCTTATCATTGTTTTCCCTGTAACTTTCTACTCGATAGTCCAATTTTAACAAAACTTATATTATCGCAAAATGCTTTTCAATGAACATCTCCCTATATATTTATATTTAAAAAAATTATCGAACAAAGAGTTATGTGTGTCAGTGTTTGATAGTCTATTTTCGGGATGGTTTTTTACCCTCATCTAGTAAACTTCCCATAACTTTTCAAACCCTTATCTGTTTCTTACAAAACTGAGATCAAAACGAAGCTTGTTTCAAGAAGCATCTCTTTATTTGCTTGAATTTTTATATTATGTCTTTGATGAAAGTTATAGATACCTATGTTTGGTGAAAGTTTGCTGAATGATTTTGAGCTACTTGTAGAGGCATCCATGAAGGAGGAGCAATGTTTCCCCAAAGTCTACCCATACGGCCCAATCAGCCCCTTCACACTCCTTGATAAATCATGTTGGGCCATAAACTCTTCTTCCAATAATGCATTGCCCTTATCTTTGGTTCAATCTACTCGATGAGATCATGGCCTCTGCTGACCCTTTTCTTCTCCCCATGCTTGACTATAATATTACTTCGGATGTTACCATCTTTATTCTCATCTAGGGGAAATATAGAGAGAATAGGTGTATTGATGTCCTGGCATAAAAGGGCATGATTTATCCCTCTTTCCAAGTGTTAAGGATTATGTCACTAAGTTTTGAAGAAGCAGAAAGCTAAGGGGTGCATGAAGTTTCACTACCCCTAACTTCATGTCACTATAGTTTGGTGAAAGTCTTCAAGTCTTGTAGTACGAATGAGCTAACTATCATTAGATCATCACCTATTCTATCTATTCCCACAAACACAAAAAAAAAGAGGTAGGACACACGGTGGAGAAGAGGTACCATACGTCAAAAAAAGGATGATTTTAACTTTTTAGAGGAGATGGAAGGTCAAGCTCGATTTTACATAGATTGTTTGCATCTAGATTTCAAGAGGCATGCCTAAAGGGAAGCGCACATAGCTACAAATGATCACCTATTATTACATGTTTGGAAGGCAAGGTGTACTTCCATTATTGTCAAAATTCATAATCCCTTTGAAAGCCCTCTAAAAACTATCTTTGATCTTTAGTCCAGTACCATAATTTTGTAGCACCATCCTATGGTAGCGCTTTGCCTATAGTTTGGATTTTACAGAATCATTAGTTTAAGCCATGGACTATCTATGATGGCTTTCATTGTCTGGCACACTGGGTTTTGCATGATTCATGCTCATTTGCAATCCAACATGCAATGTTTTGGGTCCCTAGGACTCTTCTGCAATCAGATTCCCTTATCAAGGATCCCTCCCATTTTGGCCAAATCCAAGACATTAACAAACAAACAAAATTTGCCTTATAGGAATTTGGAGTTGCATCTCAATGGCACATCCAAATATATACAAGAGATTATTGCATGCGGGTCAATGTTTGCTTGGGTTTAGCCATTTTTGGTGAGCTTTAGGGCATTTTTTGTATATAGGTATCTTGGTTGACCCATAACTTATGCATTGCTCAGCGAAATTCAAGAAACTTTGTCTTCAAGTTGTAGTATACATTCCAATCTTAAACATGACACCAAGAAAATATGGAATAAAGATCAAGGCCATTATACAATTACAAAAGCTATGTTGCATGTGAAGCATGTGCAGTGTATAGAATATAACAATTAATTTAAAAATACAAAATTTTGTTATGCACAAACATGCAACTAAGTAATCATTCAAAATTACACTACATGATCTTCCCCTTAACCCAAGGACACACATAACTTAGAACCTTAGGTATTTTTTTGAGGGGATTCCAATGTGGTGCTAACTTTTTCGACACCCATTCGGTGGCACAGTCCATAACTTTTTGTTGATTTGCTGAAACCAAAACAGATTGAAAATTTAGAATCCAAACTAATGGCATGGTGGTCTTAAAATAATCATAGTTGGTGATATTGGTATCTAGATTCACCCTAGAATGTACAAATTTTAAAAATATGCATGTGCAAAGATCTTTAAATAAATCCAATACTGTGTACAATTTTGTATTGGTTCTTTTTCCATGCACTTGCTTGCTATATGGCTAATAAGCATGTCAAAAGTCATTGCATTTCATAATATATAGCATCAAACTACATGACCTTTGGCCTATTTGTAAGCCACATTGCGCTTACTTAAGTAGTATATCCGATTCTACTAATGTGTATCATCGAAGGGGGGAAATCATGGCAACCAAAAATTTTGCTATCCTCGTGCACTTTCAAATTTTTTCACCGCTCACTCTCCAAATCTTCAAATATTAAAGTTCATACTCCTCCTCCCACCCTACAAAGTACATTCTCCTCTTGCCACCTTGTAACATGCCCCATGCAAAGTCAGCTCAACATGACCTTGTCCTTTTGGTTTGGTATTATCTTCTTTACTCAACGTCTTCAATTGTTTGCTCGCCTCAGAAGTTAGTTGTTCTCTATTCTGGTGTTGGCTCACAGATCATCTCCATGGCATCAATGGCAAGATGAAACTCATTATGACTTGAAAGAGAACCAGACAGAGGCTGCAAGATAGGAAAGCCAAAAAGCTTGATCAAGCCACAAGAAACAAATTGTGGGGCAAGGGAAGAAATGGCACGTTATCAAAACGGTAACGAATGGAACTTTTGCAATGTTTATGAAGGGAGAAACAACAAGAAGAAAGAAGACTCCTTACAAAGTGAAAGCAAGAAATGGTTGTAGATGCACACATTTGATCATCGCCATTAGAGAAAAGAACACGAGCTTTGGTCTCACATTTAGTGGGAGCATTTGAGACAGCAACATCAAGCCATCTAGGTGAATACTAGTTTTGAGTCTTCATAAGCTTTAACATACATCCTAAAATTTGTAGAGTGACACCTCTACCAACACCTCGAGAGATACATGCCCAAGAGATGATGCTCTCTAATGTAAGAAATGGCCAATAGAAATTGAAAGGGGTACATAGATTAGATTAAGTAGCTACAAGGGCGACATTGGCTATGTTAGTATTCTCTAAAACAAAGAAGAAACGGCTTGGGCACACAATCTTGAAGATGTGGTCAATCATCAGAACCAACATGGCTCCATCGGTTGGATGCATAGCTGAAGCAATGCAAGATCATCCGATTCAAAAGTCTTTGGGCTTCAACCTAATGCAAGAAAAAGAGAGACAACCTAAATGCAAAAATTATTGAGTGAGTGGAAACATTGGCATGAACATATGAGAGTTTCTCCAATTAAGAAGAACATCTATAAAAAGTGGATAGGATGCATGACGTGGGACGCTCACATCATACACATGCTTGATAAAACACAGGTCAGTGGTTGCCAAATGGTTGCCTAGCTCAGTGGTTGTCTGTGAATGAGTTTTGGAATAGTTTAATTGTATATCTTAATATCTAAGGTGTGCTAGCTTGTACTTAATGTGATTGTCCTAAATGAGCTTGTTGGTTGGAACATCATGCAATATATCACCTACTAGTTTAGGTCAAATAGTAGTTATGTGATTGTCCTAAACTAGCTTGGTTGAATAGCAATATATTTCACCATCCCACTAGGTTGTTTATGAATGAATTTTGGAATACTTTAATTGTTTAATTTCTAAATTGGGCTGGCTTGGACTTAACATTATTGTCCTAAACCATCCCAATGGTTGGAACATCATGCAGTATTTCACCATTCTAATCTAGGTCAAATACTAGTTATGTGACTACCCTAAACCAGCATGGTTGACAAGATATTTCACCAGTCCAATAGTTGTCCGTGATTGAGTTTTGGAATAGTTTAATTGTTTAATTCCTAGGCTGGGATGGCTTGGACTTAATGTGATTGTCCTACACTAGCACGGTGGTTGGAACAATAATATATTTTGCAACAGAAAGAAACAATAATATATTGTTATTGTCCAACTGATGACTAGCATGGTGGTTGAAACTGTTGTGTTTCCTAGTAGCTAAGTATTAGTTTAAGTTTAATTTTTGGACTGGATCGGGTCATATACTAGTTAATTTCTAAACTAGGCTAGCTTGGACTTAATGTGATTGTCCTAAACCCGCCCCGTGGTTGGAACATCATGGAAATATCACCAAACTAGCTCAGATCAAATAGGAGTTGTATGATTGTCCTAAACCAACATGGTTGAAACATAAATATATTACACAAACAAAAATAATTGATCACTATTCCGAGACCATCCCGGTGGCTGGTTGAAATTATTGTGTTTCATAGTAGTTCATTTATGTAGGTTTAATTTTTGGGCTGATTCTGGTCATACAACAGTCCATTTCCAAACGGGGCTGGCTTAGACTTATGTGATTGTCCTAAACTAGCTTGGTGGGTTGGAACATCATGCAACATACCACCACACCAAGCCGGTTCAGGTCAAATATGATTTATATGATTGTCTTGAACTAGAGTGGTTTAACAAAAAAATAATGAAAAATATATTTCACTACCAAGATAATTGATGACTAGCCTGGTGGTTAAAATTGTTATGTTTCCTAGTAGTTAAATTATTTTATTCTACTAGGAGTTAAATTAGTTTAGTTTAATTTTTGGGCTAGTTTGGGTCATGCTTGGACTTTGATCATCAAAAACCATCCCGGTGGTTGGAATAGTAATATATAATTCAACTAGTTCATATGATTGTCATTTAGTTATTTAATTGTTTTTTTTTCTAGTAGCTTGATTAGTTTAGTTAGTAGTGTGATTGTTCTAGAGTAGCTCGATGGTCAAAACACCAAGCTTATGTGGGTCAAACCCCAGTTATGTGTGTGTCCTAAATGAGCCCAGTTGTTGAAATTGTTTTGTTTTGTAGTAGTGAAATTGTTTTGCTTTCTAGTAGCATGATTAGTTTAATTCATCAGATTATCTTTTTATTTCAACATAATTATATTTCCTTCATGTTTTGGGTGAGTAGATAGAGTTGTTTTTAAAGTTTATGGCTTGAAACCATAACCTTTCAATTGCATAAAGGAGCTTTGAGAGTACATCAAGAACTCAAAGACAGGAATGTGTGTTGCTGTAAAACACACATAGACTTTGACCTAGCTCGGCAAGCTTTGAATGACTTGAGATATGGTCATGTTGGATCATTGCTCCACGGAGATAAATGCCCATCTCTCATAGATGAATATGCAGTCTGTAGGCCACCTGGATCCACATCATGTGTTGTAAGGGAGACCAAGTTTTTAAGGATAAGGTCTCTATGGGAGCCAATAGCCTATCCAAAGGGAGACTCCGGGTGGCACCACATTGAATGCATTCATGGCACATGCATGGATTGTAATCTAAAGAAGAGGTGACATGATGTCTATCCAAATGAAATGAGGGAAGACAACCCTATTTCTCTAAAATGGAGGAGACTTGAACATGCTAATGTTGAAGCATCAAAGAAAAAGACATGGCTACTATCATATAAGAGCACTCACAATTGAGGGAGCTTGTAGAGCACTTGGTTCAAGCCATCCCAAAATCCATGCTTCACATTTTCATAAATAGCTGGCATGATAAGATGTTTAGGAAGTTCCTTGCCAATTTTCTCCATGATACGATTGTCTCTTTCATAGATTTTGTTGAAAATTACTCATTTCAAGAACTAGATGAGACAAAGTTCTCACTGGTATAACAAGCACACATCAATTCTAGTTCATATCACATATAGTCATTTTCTTGTTTCTTGGATGATTGATGCCAATCTACTTGTTGCCTTGGAGTCTAGGTCAGTGCAACACATGCCATTTCTACATTTTGGATGATAGGAAACACGACACCTTATTTGTGTAGAATGCTTTTCTATTGCATTAGGAATGGCTTAAAAATGATGATCCTCATGTACAAGAAAATAGAAAACATTGCTCACATAATTCTTCCTCTCAGTTCAAATCAGCCCATGGATTCTATTTTGTCTCAAGGTTTAAATCCCTAACTAGTCTAACCATGAAGTGCAATTTCTTTGGGTCTAGAAATGGCAAGGGAGAACATGATGGATGTGGTGCTATTATTAAGTGAGCTCTATTCAAACACCAACTAACAGGCCTCAATAAAATATCAATGATGCTCATGATGCTACAACATGGCTCACATCCAACCTCTACATAAGGGCACAATCAATATATAGTTTAAAAAAACTCATGAATATTGTCGTGCATAGAGCCCTTGTAGCCTGTCAACTAACAGAAATACCTTTAATGAGGTTTGTGATGACCTCAAATGTTGTTTTCTCGTAATTCGCAAAAGTGGCTGCCCCATAGATCTTAATGGGTTCTCCAAAAGCATCATCAAATGGAAAGGCTCAAAAGAATACCAGAGCCCTTACTACAAAAAGCATCTTGAATGGAGAGGCTCAAGAGAATACCCAATGGTGAAGTAAGTATGGCCTTGTATTACAAGCCAGTCAAACTGAAAGAAATACCTTCAATGACGTTTGTCATGACCTCAAATGCTGTTTTGCTGTCCCGTAGATCCCCATGGGTCTCTCTATCTCTCTCTCTCTCTCTCTCTCTATCTATATATATATATATATATCTATCTATCTATCTATCTCCCTCCCCCCCCCCCTTCTCTCTCTCTCTCTCTCTCTCTCTCTCTCTCTCTCTCTCTCTCTCCTATAGCCTCTCCTGTATCTCTCCCGTCAGCCGTACTTCCGTACCCCGGTATAGGCCTGTCAGCCTTTGTCAGCACCGTCAAACACCTCCGTACAGCCGTCGTCAGCGCCAAACAGCACTTCCATGTTGGGATAAGTATGATCAAGGGCTTGCTCTATGGTGCATATATGCATCTAGGGGAGTCACATGTGTGTTTGTGTGTGTTGTAAAGGCACATCAAGTGCTGATTGAAAGTTAATGAAATGCAAAGGAGAAATAGACACGATTGTGAGGCAATTAAAGGGACTCATAGTTTGCATAGCATATAGGGCTTTTCAAACAACCATGTGCTCAAAACAAGAAAACCTTCTTGTTTCTATGGTGCCTGCATCATAGGGATTCATGACAATTGTGAGGACATTGCAATTGTGAAGAGATGGAAGATAGTGCAAGTTTTCCCTCTACGTGAAGATGGAGTGACAAACAATAGAGAGACAAACGATGACCCACTATAGTTTGGGGAGTCTTTTGATGGCCTCATTGACCATTATGGAAGAGGGGGATAACTTTGCAATTATAATTGTTGCTGACTTTGGGGAGAATGAGGAAGATTTCCCATACTTTATGTTGCAGTGTACAAGGCTCAAGCACAAGGTTGAGTAAACATTTAGGAATCATTGGGGAACAAGCTATGAGAAGTGGGATGTAGTAGTTGGAGCAATTTGGTACCAATCAAATGATCCCACTGTTTGGTATGCAAACAAGCTTGAAGCCATACACACGGACTTATCCAATGATCCCATTGTTTGGTATGAAGGCAAGCCATACTCATGAACTTAGCAAATGATCCCACTATTTGGTATGCTCTCAAGCCATATACATGAGCTTCTCAAATAGTACACAAGCCATACAAAAAGGTGCATTTCAGATTTGTGTGAGCATGCACATGAACTTATCATATGATCCCACTATTTGTACACAAGAAATGTGTGAGCATGCACTTGAACTTATCATATGACCAAACAATGTGTGAGAGAGGCCAAACATAGTTATATACCATAGTAAGATTGTTAATCCTTCAAAGAAATGCACATTAAAATAAGTAAGGAATTTGACACACCTATACTCCCCTATACCCAAGCGGAGTAGCCCATCCTATAAGAAACATAGGAAAGGTAGAGGGATATGCTGCCTAATATGTCTCTCTATCTAATCCCCATTCCCATCTCGTGCTAGACGTAGGTTTATAATCTGAATCTCACGATTAGTATAAACCAAAGTTTTGGCCCTTAGTTTTATGGTGGGAAAATCCCATAGTCAATCTCCACCCACTAATACCATTTGTTGTATAGGTCTATGGGCATGTATATTGCTGGAATGCCAAATGTCCAAGAACATTTGGCTTCCACTAGGTCATAATTTTTTTTCTTCAAGCATCTTGGTAAACGCGCCATGCCAACCCTAAACACCTCCAAGTCTTGATCCTTATATGAAAACACATTATATTAACGAGCTTTAACACACTATTCAAAATTTTTGGACTTTCTCTCTTGGTTTGAACTTTTTTTAATAGCATATCCTCTCCACTCAACTTCACTTAGTGAGCTAAAAAATTGGGTTTTTAAGAGCACTAAATGGGTCACTTATATACAAATATGGCCTTATTAAGCTAAAAAGCCAAGTGGTGACCTCTAATTTTATAAAAAATGGCTCAGTGAAGCTATAATTCCCAAACTCGTGCATGGTGCCCCCATCCAATAACTATAATAATAATAATAGTAGTCTCCTAACTCAAGTTCAATTTTAACACTATGAAGTGAAAATATGACACCATATGAAAAGAGTTTGTTGAATTCAACATATAAGTGGTGTATAGATACACCATTTTAAAAAAAAAAAAGAGTTTGTTGAATTCAATATATAAGTGGTGTATAGATACACCCTTTTTTTGAAAAAAAAACCATACAATAAATTATCTTATTGGTGGTGTATAGATAAACCATTTGTATGGAAAAAAGCATACAAAACATTATGTTATGCATCTGAATCTCGTTCAGAGTCATCAGATTCATGTAATGTATTTGCGCTTGATGGGTCAAGTCTTGCCAAATGATGTTTAATATGGACACGACTTGGATAAGGGATTGTGATACATTTTTCAACATTGTATCCATGCTTCTTTTTAAAACTTTTTGTCCTCGATTTCCAGCAATGAATAATGCTACTGACTTCCACCTCTATTAATCCCTCATTATTTGGAACCCATTCACGTTTCTTTTGCAAGCATCCCTCATAGAGTTGTTTTATTGTATATCTTCTCGGGAGATTTTTCAATGGCTTTGGTTCATACCATAAAGCTGTAAATGTTATAGGAGTTCCCTTGTCGTCCCTTTCTACCTTAGCAACCTTTGCAACCCAAATTGGGCCACCTTGGTCATCCAACTCTGAACTTGGATCAGATGCCCAAACTGCAACAAGTAGACCCTCTTCAATCTCATTAGATGGTATAAACTCTGGTAAGGGTTTGTTTCCCTTCCTACCACAATATTTTCGAGTTAAAAGGAATTCCTCTGCTTCCTCCATATCTACTAACATATTTGTATCGAAAGGAAAACTTGGTGACCTAGCTTGTTCCGACCAAAAGGATTCATAGTATTCAATGCTCATTAAGTTTTCTTGTCTTTCTAAAGATTGGATAAGTGATTCAATTGATTTAATTGTCTCCAAATTCTTAGTTGATTGCTCAGGATATTTCTGCATCATACTTTGAAGATGTTTAATGAAGGCTTTCAAGCCTTTCATTTCATCTATGTCAAGTGATTTGTTTTTTGCAAGAACAAATCTAGTTTCCTCCAATGGAATTATTCGTTGTAATAAAGCATATGACTCACTCCATAAATGATCTCCATCTACTGAGTAGTGCTTCCATTACATCACTGGAATATTGTTATGCATGTGAAACTGAAAGTAGTGTGGATTTGTGTGTCCTATTAGGGCATCATCTCTGTTTGTAAATGTGGCTCTATGAATGCTCTCCAATCTACCATCCTCTCTAAGATAGCCACTTCTGATTCTTCCTTGCGAGAACCTCCAATTTTTTTCCCAATTTGAAATAGCATATCCTCCATTGTCAAAACATCCATTTCCTTCAACTCACCAGAGATAACACTGAAGATTTGATCTATGTCTTCATGTGTATGGCCGACAAGAAGAAAGCCAACTTCCACTTCTTCAAATATTTTCAAACCAACCAGCATAGAGCATAAAGCAAATATATATTTATTCTTGTTCTCTCTCCAACAATTATCAGCTTGTATTCGCAATGTGTTAGGCAAACATCCATGAGCATCTCTGACCTTTCTTATTGCTTTCATGATTGATGTAACAACTTGGTTACTATCATGGTCATGCAAACTATCAATCCATACATCACAAAAGATTCGGTATCCATGTACTAATACTCCACACAAGTGTGTTTTTAGTCCACGTTTGCCCTCTAATGCCAGTGGGATACGTCGGTCCATGCCATCAATGGTGATGCACATGGACTTATCGACATGTGAAATAGCTTCCTCTCTCCAAGAAGCATACAACTTTCGAGCATCCTGCACATGACGTAAATGGATTGATCACCATTCAATATATCTTCCTAGCTACTGCTCACATTTACTATGTTCAATGGCATTTTTTAATTCATCACATGCCTTACATTTTGACATCCTTTGCTTTGATGGTGTCTTGACATGGCAAAAATCTCTACGCCAAATTTTGTACAAGGTTGATCGTGAAATCATGTTCTCGTCTCTGTCTTGTAAAGTTTTATTGACAGTTTCTAGGACGACCTTCTTTGTCATTCCCAAAGGAATATGTTGTTGGCATTCGACACGTCCATCTAGCATTGTTTGTTGAAGATGAGGCTATGGTAATGCATGGTCTTCGAGAACTATCTTTAATGTTGCAGTTGCATTTATAGTGCTTCCATGGCATTTAAGCTTGTAGGTATTTCCATGAATTGTATGAATAACTTTTTCTTTCACCTCTGCCCAGATGGTCTAGTATGTGCCATGTGATAGTCCAGAACCATTGATATCCTCGATTGCAAATGGGTCTCCCATTAACCATGGGTTTCAATCTAGGTTTACAATGTCTTGTGCTCAAATCTTGATTAGTGCCTTGATGAAGAAAGCATGAAAACTTTTGAAGAAGATAGTTATGTCTATTAGGCGCTATCTTACTCTAAATACCAAGGCGTATGGCTGCACAATCATCTTTTCCAACTTTTCTAATGCAAAGTCTCTTGCAACAAACTCGCATAGGCATCCTTTCCATATTCTCCTCGGATAGCATCACATGTCTCTTTGGTTTTGGAATTTATGCCATGATTCTTCGCCTCTTCACACTCACATACTTTCTTTTTGTAAATAGTGTCTTGTGTTTTCTAGTTGTAAGACCATCAAACCTCGAATCCATTTCCCTTGAATCTTCATCTTTATAATCAAATGCTGTGTGGGCTTAAGAATTATTTGATACCTTATAATATCTTGGAAATGGCAATCTGGTAGACATGTTCATTGATGTCAATTTGTTGCCAATGCCTCTTGAATTTTGTGGTTGAACTTTTTCTCCTTCGTAACTCAAGATTCTCCCATCTATATTCTCTGGCATGCTAGCAACAATATTACGAACAACATGACAAGTCTTAGATTCTCTGCTCCTTTTGCCTTGTGTTCGAGTGGTAACATCATGATCATTGTCACTAATATCATCAATTCCTGTTATTGCATCACTTATCCCATCGATCTTTGCGTGTATTTTCCTTTGTGGTCCCATCTTATCATTCTCAACACAAGTCTATATCAATAAGCATGTTTGAGTCACTTGCAGCACAAGACAAGTCTTCTATACTAGTGAGCCTGTTCGAGTCACTTGCAACACAGGACAAGTCTTCTATACCAGTTAGCCTATTCGAGTCACTTGCAACACATGACAAGTCTTCTATACCAGTGAGCCTGTTCGAGTCACTTGCAACACAAGACAAGTCTTCTATACTAGTGAGTATATTTGAGTCACTTGCAACACAAGAAACCTTTTCTACATCATCATCTGTTACTATAATGTCCTCAATGCCTGTGAGCATGCCACTATGATACTCTTGATTACTACTATAGCTTCTTATCAATTTCGATCCCATTTGTGTTATAGTCTTTTTCTTCTGATAATATTCTATTATGTCTTCCATGACATTGAAGGAAACTATCTTGGGCAAACTTGATTTCAAGAAAGCTAACCCCCATTTACAAGTACTATGAACTTGTAGTTGAGACGTAGTATTATGGACGTCTAAATGTGAAGTACTATCCATTGCATTTTGAATGACACCTGCACTAGTCAACTTAATTATCTCCACTATACAAAGAAAACTCTGAGCATAGCCCTTAAAGTTGCCAATTGCTAAAACTTCTCCAGAGCAAGATAACATCTCTACTTTTTCCCCCTCAAAATAATTTTTCTTGATATCTTGAAAGTATGTCTTTGGAATAATTTCGTCTTGGTCCTAGAGTGTTCTGTGTGCTTGCATATCAAATATGTCACATTCTAAGATATCTCCCAATGTTTTAAAGTCTCCATGTGGATATTTTAAATGTACTTCAGGATTTACAATGTTGGTGATTATCACTACACATCTTCTCTCACCACAACCTTGAAAATGACACACATTCATAGGATCAAGACTATGAATTCGTCCAAAAGCCACCACTTTATTCTTCTTATATAACACCACATCCATACCCTCTGTTAGGGTGAATACCTGTTTTATGTACAAAAATAGACTAGCAACTCAAAATGAACATAATAAATAATCATTGAGCTTATTATCACTTAATAACTTCTATATCAAAACTAGCAGAGAAGGCATTAAACCTAAACCCTACATCCTAAACTTTAAATAATTAATACCAAAACATCTTAACCACCGTAAATCCTAAACTTTAAACATTTAATTCCTAAACCCTAAACCCTAAATCCTAAACTCCTAAACAATAAATCCTAAACCTTAAACCCTAAACTCTAAATCCTAAACCCTAAACCTTAACCCTAAAATACAACCAAAATTTAATGAATTTTTTTAATTTGTGCAACAGGTTGGATATATCCCCCAACCTGTTGCTTGAGCAACAGGTTGGATACATCAAGCAACAGGTTGGGAGATATATCCAACCTGTTGCACAAATCAAGAAATTCTCTTATTTGTGCAACAATTTGATATACAGTTGGGAAATATATCCAACCTACAACTCAAGAATTTTCTTGATTTGTGCAAGGTTGGATATACCCCCAACTTGTTGCTCGAGCAACAGGTTGGGAGGTATATCCAACCTGTTGCACAAATCAAGAATTTTCTTGATTTGTGCAACAGGTTAGGGGTACCCCCAACCGAGGCCTGTTGTTGTGGATATACCCCCCAACCTGTTGCTTGAGCAACAGGTTGGGGGGTATATCCAATCTGTTGCACAAATCAAGAAAATTCTCGATTTGTGCAATAGGTTGGATATGACTCCCAACCTGTTATCAAGAAAATTCCTTAATATTTGCAATAGGTTGAGTGCACCATTAACCTATTAGACTTGCAATAGTTTGGAGGATATATCAAATCTATTGGATAAATTGAAAAAAATCATAAAATTTTGATTGTATTTTAGGGTTAGGGTTTATGGTTTAGTATTTAGGGTTAAGGATTTAGGGCTTAGGACTTAAGATTTAGTGTTTAGGGTTTCGTGTTTATGATTATGTTTTTAGGGTTTAGGGTTTAGGATTTGGGGTTTAGGGTTTAGGGTTTAAAATCTAGGGTTTAGGGTTTAGGATTTAGCATTTAGGGTTTATGATTATTGTTTTAGGGTTTAGGATTTAGGTTTTAGGTTTTAGGGTTTAGTATATAAGATCATGAGCTTAGAGTCTAGAATCTAGGTTTTAGAATTTAAGTTATAGGGGTTAGGGTTTAAGGTTTAGGGATTATAACTATTATATAAGTTTAAGAGCTTAGATTGTATAACCTAAGATTTAGGGAACTTTAGGATTTAAGATTTAGGGTGTAAGATTTAAGATATATAGACTATATAAAATATGCATTCTAAAGTATTTAGTTTAGATATATATAGACTATATGTTATATGCTTTCCAAAGTGTTTTGTTTCTAGGTACGATCCTTTGCAAAGGCTTTACTTTAAGTAAGTATAAGTCTACCTAGTCAAAGTATCCTACTGATTAGGGACAAGCACATATGCTAAAAGCACACCGATTCATATTTTCTTACATTCATGCTACATGGTGTATCAAAAGGTACGATCCTTTGCAAAGGCTTTACTTTAAGTAGTTATAAGTCTACCTAGTCAAAGTATCCTACTAATTAGGGACAAGTACATAGGCTAAAAGCACATCGATTCATATTTTCTTACATTCATGCTGCATGGTGTGTCAGAAGAAATGAAAAAGTATGTGATAAGAAATATTCAGAAGAAATATGTATTCCATATCATGGATACCATGGATATCTGGTGGTTGATAAAGTAAAAAAATGATATGGATGCAATGATACTATAGATTTGTGCAAAGCCTTAAACTTTGTTTAAGGTTTTTGCAAAGTATTACACATAGTAATAAAGATAAGTAAGTATGCTAAACCTCTTCTAGATTCTATGGTTTTAAATACCTACCTTACAAATACATTACCTAATTTTTCATTCTTCGACTAACTAACAAGTATTATACACATGGAATAAAAGCATACATGCTAAAAGTAAGTGTGTAAAATTTAATATTTTCTTATTTTTTAAATTAATTCAATTCTTTTATTGACTACTTTTTAAAATTGAAAGGTTATTAGTATATAATCTACATAATTTTAAATGTTATTAATGTATAATATTAATTATTTATATATTTATTTAAATTTATATAATAATTAATTTATATTTATATTAGTTTTTAAGTTAATAATGTATAGAATAGCAATATATTCACTAATTCTTCATTGTTTTAAGAATAAGTATTATATAAAGCACATATGCTAGAAGACCTCCCTTTCAAGTTATATTTTTTTAATTAATGTATTTATATATTTATTTATATAATATTTATATTAATTTATAGATTAATAATATATATTTTTAACAAAATTATATTTTAACATTAGTTAATAAAAATTTATGATATTATGGAGTAAAAATATTATAAATGGATTTCTTATATTAATAAAGTGTCATGAGAAGAGTTTTTTGGAAAGATTTATGATTAAATTTTGTTTTGAAGTTGTTGCATATGCAATAGGTAGGGACGTTTGAGTGGTTTTGAGGTTGAGAGAGAAATTTATAATAAAGTGTCATGAGAAGAGTTTTTTGGAGAGATTTATGATTAATTTTTGTTTTGAAGTTGTTGCGTACGCAATAGGTAGGGAGGTTTGAGTGGTTTTGAGGTTGAGAGAGAAATGTGTAATAGATTGTTTTTTTTTTTAAAGGAGTTTTTTGGAGAGATTTATGATTAAATTTTGTTTTGAAGTTGTTGCATACGCAATAGGTAGGGAGGTTTGAGTGGTTTTGAGATTGAGAGAGAAATTTGTAATAGATTGTTATTAATGAGTTTTTTGGAGAGATTTATGATTAAATTTTGTTTTGAAGTTGTTGCGTACGCAATAGATAGGGTTTGAGTGGTTTTGAGGTTGAGAGAGAAATTTGTAATAGATTGTTTTTTTTTTGTTGAGGAGTTTTTTGGAGAGATTTATGATTAAATTTTGTTTTGAAGTTGTTGCGTACGCAATAGGTAGGGAGGTTTGAGTGGTTTTGAGGTTGAGAGAGAAATTTGTAATAGAATAGGTTAGGAGAGAAATTTTTGAAGATAGGTTGTGAGAGTTTGAGGTAAAGAGGAAAATTTGTGGGAAAAAAGATTTAATGCAAAAATGGTTTTTTGAAGTTGTTGCGTACACACAAGTTTTTGAGAAAAGGATCGGATTTGAAAAAAAATTCAAATTTATAAAAACTTAATTCTTAGGAGTTCTTGCGTACGCAATAGGTTAGAAATGAACTCACCTCTTGCAACATTTTGAAAATTTTTGAGAATCCTGCAATAGGTCGATGAGAGGAGAGAAGCGTGGAGTGTAAACGAATGATCTTTGAATGAAAGAGAGAATGAAGAATGTTCTACTTATAGTGAACCTAAAAGAACTAAAAAGCCCTTAAAAACTAAAAAAAGTTGACTTGACCTAAAAGCTACCCATTTCTTATAAAACTCTACTTCTCCTCATTCTCTCTCACAACTCTCCTCATTCTCTCTCACAACTTTCCTGAGCTCCACCACCTCTCCACCCAGGTACTCCCTCCCTCCCTCTCGTCCCTCCCCTCCTGCTTTCCATCCCCTCTTCTCTCGCTTCCTCTCTGCCCTCCCTTCCCCTCTCCTCCCTCCCATCCCTTGCCCTCCCCTCCCCCTCCCTTCCCCTCTCCTCCCCCTTCTTCTCTTGCTTCCTCTTTCCCCCTCCCTTCCCCTCTCCTCCCGCTTCTCCCCTCCCTCCTCCGGCTTCCTCTCCTCCCCTCCCCCTCTCCCTCCCCGCCGGCCCTTCCCCCTCCCTTCCTCTCCCTCTGCCTCCCCCTCCCCGCAGGCCCCTCCCTCCCCACCATCCCTCCCTTCCCCTCCCCCTCCCCGCGGCCCCTCGCTCCCCTTCCCCACCGTCCCTCCCTTCCCCCCCCTCCCCCACCCCTGCCCCGCCCCCTCCCCCTCCCCCATGCCCCCCCTCCCCCTCCCCGGCCTCGCCCCCTTCCCCTCCCCCGCACCTCTCTCCCCTCCCTTCCCCTCTCCTCCCTCCCCTCCCTTGCCCTCCCCTCCCCCTCCCTTCCCCTCTCCTCCCCCTTCTCCTGCTTCCTCTCTCCCCCTCCCTTCCCCTCTCCTCCCGCTTCTCCCCTCCCTCCTCTGGCTTCCTCTCCTCCCCTCCCTCCCCCTCTCCCTCCCCACCAGCCCTTCCCCCTCCCTTCCTCTCCCTCCGCCTCCCCCTCCCTGCAGGCCCCTCCCTCCCCGCCGTCCCTCCCTTCCCCTCCCCCTCCCCGTGGCCCCTCGCTCCCCTTCCCCACCGTCCCTCCCTCCCCCCCTCCCCCGCCCCCGCCCCCGCCCCGCCCCCTCCCCCTCCCCGCACCCCCTCCCCCTCCCCCACCCCGCCCCCTCCCCCTCCCCCGCCCCCCCCCCCTCCCCTCCTCTGCGCCCCCCCTCCCCTGCGCCCCTCCCCTCCCCCCCTCCCCATCGGCTCCCCCGTGCCCCTCCCCTCCCCCCCCCTCCCCGTCGAGCCGACGGGGAGGGGGGGGGAGGGGAGGGGCAGGCTCGACGGGGAGGGGGGGGGAGGGGAGGGGCATGGGGAGGGGCAGGGGCAGGGGAAGGGGAGGGGGCGGGGGCAGGGGCAGGGCGGGGGCGAGGGGCGTGGGGAGGGGGAGGGGGCAGGGCAGGGCGGGGGAGGGGAGGGGGAGGGGGAGGGGGGGGCCCCCCTGTTGCGTATGCAACAGGGGGGAGGGAGGGGAGGACGAGGGGCGCGAGGGAGGGGGAGGGAAAGGGGCGGGGGGAGGGGGAGGGCGCAGGGAGCAGGAGGGGGCGGGGCGGGGAGGGGGAGGGCCCCCCCTGTTGCGTGCGCAACCCGCGCCCCTCCCCTTCCCCCCCTCCCTGTCGGCTCCCCCTCCCCCGCGCCCCTCGCCCTCCCCTCCCTCCCCCCTGTTGCTATCCATAGGCTCAACCCACATGTGAATAGAATGTTCACACATTGAACCATAATAGCACATGCAATCCCTATGAACACATTGAACCATAAACACACATTCCCTACAGAAACTTATGCATGCCCTTGCTTCATAGACTCCATTATACAAATACATATCAACCACATGATTGCTATCCATAGGCTCTACCCACATGTGAATAGAATATTCACACATTGAACCATCATAGCACAAACAATCCCTACGGACACATTGAACCATAAACACGCATTCCCTATAAACACATATCAACGTCCTTTCATAGACTCCATTATAGACTTGAATGCATACCTGTAAGTGATACGGCCTCTTGGAAATCCGATTCGATCCTCCATATCAGGTTTTTGCTTCATCGATGCAAGGACTTGCAGCTACAACATAAGAAAGCATTAACATTTTGAGTTGAATACAATTTACTAATTATGATGGAGGTACTATCAAAGAATCATACTATCATCATTCCTTACACTTGAATACATAGAAGAACAATAAGAAGTGAGTTCACACGGAATGAATATATTAGCCTTTGATTTGGCTATTTCTGTTGCATATAATTGATGGCATCACTAGACTATTGTTTGCACTTCAAAAACCTTGGGTATCACCACCTTCATTTGGTGCTTACAAATGTTACTGTTTCTCAACCATGCACATGTGCAACATGCCTACCTAAGGCTTGCATTGTAAACAATATATTCTATGTTTGGATTATTTTGACTTTTCACTCTTGCACATTCTTCTTCATCTAATAGTGCCACATAGTCATTAGGTATCTCTTTTGCATGAGTCAAAGAGTGATCTATCAAGCTATCAATGGAAAAGTTTGAAAGAAAGCTATCATCTTTTCGAATCTCCATGTACCAATAGTTTGGAAAGCATGTAGATGTGAGACAATGCACAAGCCAATTGATGTGACCACCAAAGATAGTTTTCTTTCCACATAAGAATCTTGATTTAAGAGTCGCATGATAAGATTCTATTACTCCTGTTGTGTCTTCATTTGCATGAGGAATAGAGAGTACATATGAGTTTTGAGAGCATCAAATATTCATGGGAACACAACAAAGAACATCAAGAAAAGGTCTCCTTTTAAATAGGCCTGGAATACTAACAGAGTCAACCAGCCAATCTCTCCTCAAAGTATTCCATGCCATGCAATCTCCATGGAAAATCTTTTTTGAATTGTCCAATCAAGACTACTGCTTGCTCTATAACCTGTGCATCAGACATTGGATTGTCTATCCACATATGTATAAAGGCTCCAAGCCTTCTAAACATTTTTGCCTGTCTAGGCCAATTTGCAAGAACTTCTTTTATAAGATGCTTCAACCAGCAACGGCGTACATGCCAAATGCAAATATATATTAGCACATTGAAACACGCCTAGACAAGAGAGAATCTGAACTAGTGACACAAAATCAAAGATACAAGATGATTAGGCAATGTCTCAAGTCTGTGCCTTAGAGAAAGATGCAAAAGTACCTAAGAGCATCAATTTTAGCACTTGCATCATCTACCATAAATGCATTCAACTCCCATGACTTGTTGACATTGAGTATACAATTTCTCAATTCAGTCAACCAATAAATGATTGTGGCTATAGTTGAGCTTGAGGTAATCTCGAGGTACTAATCCAAGCTATTAGGACACCATTGTGATGTCTATAAAACGCCAAAATTGTGTACAATTGAAATTATAAAAAGGAGAAAGCACTAGTATTACAAAGTGTGCATAGAAGATACAACATAGAGTATGACTCGTAATTATTGTACCTTATAAATGTTGGTGCCGAATGTTGAATCCATTGAGACTATCTCTCATTACCAAACAAGTTCACCTTATGTAACTACCATGGTGATTGAACTACTAATAGGAACTCTCTCGACACATCCATGGCTTGTTCTTTGTATGCAAATAAATTTTCCTTGCTTTCCATGACCCACATGTGGATGCTTTGGGCATCATTACAATGCAATTGATAGGTGTCAGAAGCAAGGTACTTGGTAGTATTCAATATATCTCTAATTGATATGAAGTCATCCCTTACAAAGGCACAATCTGAATTAGTTTGTTTGCCTTGAATTTACTGATGCAATATGATTATCAAGGACTTGCAATGGTGTGAATCCTTTGCACAATAGGTTGAGAATCTGGTTTTTTTTTCTCTATAGACAACCATGGAGTGGACATTGCATTTTTGAGTCGCGAGGCAAGTCTAAGGAAAATGTCCATATTAAAGATAACAAAGTTGTGCATAAATATGTAGGTTTTTTGCACATGACAGTTAAAGAGTGTTGATTGACATCCAATCATATAATGTGTTGAAGATACCTTACATTAAAAGGCACATCATTTGAATATGAAAAACTGATTTGCAATGAAAGGAGTGGAGAGAAGGAGTTTGACATATGCATTGGCAGGGAGTGATGATAGCCATGTGCTGAAGATGTTGAACTCCACCCCAATCCAACACAAGCCTAGTGATTCTCGCAAACAAGCCCACAATATATTTTTCATACTCTTAATAAATTACCTCGATGTGCAAAAACGGAACCCAAAGAATAAGAAGAGATTTAACACCTTACTTGAGTCTAAAGAATCTTTTAGAATTAGTAAGCTATAAACACGCTATAAAAACTACGAAATGAAATAATTTAAAACCTCAATTTTATAGATGTACATCCAGCATAACCATATTGACAATGTTCACAGTATAGGCCAATGGTCATATGCCATATTGGCAAAGCAAAATTGATGTCTATAAATATTAGGAGGGTGGAGGTGAAAAAGGATCTGAGTATGGCTAGCTAAGGCATGAATTACAATTTTTCTCACGTAGAAGTGAGCACTCTTGGATGATATTAGCATGCTAATAGAACCACAAGTCTGAATCTCAAATCTAGTTATAGACGTTATGACCAGGACCTAATCTGGTTCTTTAAGAATGTCAAAGTTTTTAGATGCATTGAATTATTACATAGTGTAGTCTACAAGATTTGTCTCACTATACTAATGACAATCAAACACTTTAGTATGAGGTTTTAAAGCTCTGCATAACTTATGCCTTGCTTGAACCTCCTATTTAAGAGTTGTAAAACCCCCTCTTCAAGAGCTATAAATTTCCCTTTCCTCTTTGATTAATTTAAATTTCCAATGTTAAAAAAATTTCTTGCAAAAATAGGAGACAGTCTTAAAAAGTTTATGAAAACTTTAGTTCTAATGTTCCTTCTAAGGGCACTACTATCGGCAGTGCCTCTTGTTTAATCTCGATGCTCCTAGGAGGTAAAGGCACATGTGTGATCAAAGCAATAAAAATGGAACCCTGAAGGCACTAAACAAAGCAAAAAGACATGCTTTTAAGGTCCATATTAAAAGAGTAAATATAATTAGCTATTTTATAAAATATAAACCTTGGACTAAAAATATTATTTATGTTGACTTGGTATCTTAGTCTATAAGATCCCAAAACTTTGCCCTAATTTCTCAAAGTTTATATAACATCCATCTTATTCCCACCATTGGTAGCTTTCCACAACCCACACCTACGACAAAATGGCCTCAAATCCAAAGGAATAAGTAGAATAAAAAGATTTTATTTTGATACTTTTTAGATTAAATGAGAATTCTCTTTAAAAGATTTCTTGCTTTCTTTAGTATTGAAATCTGTATATAAAAAGGAAAAAGAAATCTCCTTAATTTATCAATGAACATCTCATCAAATCCTTGGATTAGATTTGCATGCAAATCTCAAGAGGCTCATAGAAATTTGATGTGGAGGATCGGATTTGCATGAAGGCTTGTAAGAATCAGATCCCAATGATCGGATTTGCGCGAGTCTATAGGATAAACTGATCTCGAGGATCAAATTTGCCTGAAGGCCCAAATTTGCATGGGCCAGCAAGCTAAGAGGGTCGGATTAGTGTGAATTCAATTCTTAAGATCAAATTAGCATGGAGGCTCTTGCTAAATTAGTATGTAGTCAAACTCGTTTGTCAAATTCTTCATAGGTATCACGCTTAATATCTGATTACCCTTAGGGTTCACGCTAATGCGAATCTAGGATGAAAGAATCAAATGCATCCTCTCCTTAGGCATCATGCTAATCATTGGATTATCGATAAAGTTATGAGAGGCACCATGACATGTCGATCCTAGTCAGAGACTATTGAGACTCTAGTTTGTAGGGCACTTCTTGGCAATTAACTGCAAAAAATAAACAAGATGAATTTCATTCATGTGGCCTACCGAGAGAGAGAGAGAGAGAGAGAGAGAGAGAGAGAGAGAGAAGAAGAAGAAGAAGAAGAAGAGAGAGAGAGAGAAGAAGGCAAAGAGAGAGAGAGAGAGAAAGGGGGAGAAAAAGGTGCATAGTATTCAATGGGCCTGAGAGAGAGAGAGAGAAATGGAAGAGGAGAGAGAGCACGTCCAAAAAAATGGAAGAGGAGAGAGAGGGAATGAATGCAGGTCCAAAAAAGCACACCGAAATTTGAAAGAGATGCTCTAAAGTCAACACACCAAATGAATTTGTAAGAAAAACACATATGGAAAATGCTAGAGCCTAGAAATTATTTTTGGCATCTCAAAGTTAAACCTTCACTAAGGCTACCTAACGGGAGGCCAAAAAGCTTTTGGTTGTTCAATTTTGGCCTTCCTGAAAAGAAGCCTTAGGGTGTTTACACACTTGGCCCACTCTGGGCATGCCCAAGGTTCATGGATGGTTGGGCAAGATTGCCCGCCCATTGCTCGCCCACTGTGGACATGCATTGAATGAAGGTTGGGCTGGCTTAGGTGCCCATAGTGTGTAAATATCCTTAGTGATGAAACTCGTTTCAACGTCAATGAATGATTTATGAGCATTCCCCCTGTTTAGCTTGAACGGCCAGGGGAAGAAAGATACATCATGCCATAATTTAACGAAAGCATTCATTATCCGACTGAGGTTTGTCAAACTCTCGTAGCCCAATATTTTGTTCGATTCAGTCGTGGTGTACAGCACGACGTTTTTAAAAAAAAATCAGAGTGGGGGAACTTTTAGTCTGGACTAATCATATTAGCCTGATCGGCCTCTTCTGTGATGGGTTTTTTATTTGCAGGAATCTGGTGTTGTGAGGCTCGTTTTGAAGGAACTGCAGCAACTGCTCAGTCACTAAGTTATGCTCTTTACAACGGGACAATGGCTGAGCCAGGATTTGAGATTCAATGTCCAATAGCCAGCTTGTAAAAATTTAGCATCCGCATACGTTTTCGGAAGGCCAAAATGCTTGGGTAAGATTTTCATTGACAGTTTGTCTTTGTTATCTTCTGTGGAAATAAATCCTGTGTTCAAGAATTTCATCTTGTCATGCTTGCCCAGAACATTGACCGAGGTCTTGCCAACACTGTCCCGATTGGCACCACATGTTTCAATCACGTCACCAAATGAAGCATTTAGCAGTGTGCAGCAGCGGCTGTACTTGAAGCCTTCGATGCAATCTATTGTTTTCAAAAGCCCATTGCAGAGACCAGGACGTAGCGTTAGGGCATTGGTAGTCAAGGCCCTAAAAGATGAGCAACAGGGAAGGAGATTGGTTGATGTTGTCAGATTGATTCCAACATTTGCTAGGGAGTATTTCAAGAGTCCATTTCGGAGGGCACTTTTTGGTGGCATTTCTCTGTTGGGGGGTTTCTACGTAGCACAAACCATCTCTCTTTCATTTGGTGCTTTAGGTGTAAATGATGTTATTGCGGCAGTCCTGTGTGTGCTTTTTACAGAGTATGTCACCCGTTTCTATTATACAAGACGAAGGCCTACCTTCTCTGTAGCCCTTTTAAACAATTTCAAGATGGGCTTCTCCTATGGGCTATTCATTGATGCATTCAAGCTTGCTAGTTGATTAAGGGTGTGCTGATTTCCTTCGGGAGTTTGTATGATGAAAGGTTGAAAGTAATATGTGGCTACTGCTTGCCTGACGAGATGATATTTCTAGTTTTTTCAAACAATTGAGTATCTTTGTTCAGACTGTATTGCTTGGGAAAAGCAATTACTGTTGCAGAATTCAGGCGTAGGTCTCATAACAGTAAGCCTGAATCACCTCTTGCTGCAGTAAGTCTAAGTTGCGACGAGGGTTGAACAGGTTGATCAGCATGAGAGCAGGTTCCTGTGTAACAAGTTCGTACAGCGGAGGAAGAAGCACAGACTGTCAGGAGAAACATTACATCTCTTTTGCTGTTACCATCAGGAGGGATAATGTTATGTTCCCTTGCATTGTGATCATCATTGTATTAGAACTATAACCTTGATTTTTCGAAAAATAAAGGTTACTTTCTGACCAAAATGTGACCTGTGAGATTATTTGCTTTGCTTTTGGAAAACTTTTGTTTTATTGTTCCCTTGGTCTTTTAGGTTTGCTTTTTTCAGTTTTCGCTCATATTGTATTCCTCTACTGTGAAATGTGTTTCCCCACTCAATCATTTTGTATTTTGGTTGTTTCTACGTTGTTTTGTGGATACACATGTAATGGCAGGTGCCCCTTGTAACCAGATGTACTTCGAACCTATGTATAGTTGTAAATTTGTCTCGTGCTGTTTATCATTACTGTGTATGCCTCTCCATTTATGTGAAGCTGCTACTCTTTTCTTTATTAAGGTTACAACTGTTGTTCCGCCTTGAGTTAAACGGAATTTCGAATCATCCAGTTATATGTGACTACTTTAGGACAAGTGGCCTTCAATTATTGAACATCAGTAGAACAGAGCATAAAAAACTATCCATCTTTAGTGACCCTTGTTGTAGTTTCTTTTGTTGAAGGTTCTTTAAGACATGTCATTGCACATACAATCCTTGCTGTTGGTTCTTTATTGGAATTTTTCTTTAAAGGCTTAAAATTTTTGACTTTCTTGAAGGCAAGATTATGGTTTCCATAATTATAAGACACTGACAAAGGATTGAAATTTGCCCTTGAAATTCGAAGAATCCTTGGGAGAAAATATTTTTTTCATTGGAAATTGAGAGCTATCTAGCTGCTTTAAAACTAAGAGAAGCTCCTTTGTTTGTAGCTTTGCTAGTTGCTCTTCAAAAAGAAAAGCCTCTCTTTATAAAATTCAGCAGAAGTCTGTGATTTGTCATGTCTTTTGCAAATGTCAGAAAGGAGGGGTCACTTGTAAGCCCCCAAAGGAAAAGAGCATGGAGGACGAACACCTGCAGACGGAACCACCTTTGTATCGTAAGACTATGCTGCTTGCAATGTGGCTCTTTGATCCATACACTCTTACCTTAAAAGCATGAGTTCATGTTGTCCAAGCTTCTCAGCTCTCCCTATAGAGTTGTGACAGTTTCATGTATCTTCATCTGTCAGTGTGCTTTCCAAGCACTAGATTTCCTAAAAAAGAGCTGCTTTTCATCACAAAATTCTACACTTGCTCTTCCAATGTCCCTCGTGCTCCCACTAATGCATTTTAAGAACATATCTTGTGTCACTGCAACATCCATCCAAGTGCCTTTGTGCATTTGTCACTGTACAATGAGAAGTCTACTTGAAGTCCTTCACAGAGTGTAGAAACATCATCTTTGCAAAATACAAGGGCACATCCCCATGGGGGGATATTTTGCATATACATCAATCAATATGTCACGTGCTCAATCTTAGATCTGTTGAAAGTAACAATCATATGCTGGTTACCACTGCCATATGTTATTTACCACTATCATATTCTAGTTACCACTCCCATATGCTAGCAAGCATCGGAATACTGGTTACCACTATCATATGTTAGCTAGCACATGCAATACTAGCTACCAATGTCACTCAATTTAGCACCTGCAGTGCTAGCTAGCACTTGTATTGCTGGCTACCACTATCATATGCCAGATTGTATAGGCACTATTGGTCACCATTATTATATGCTAGTCAGCACATGTACTGTTTGTGTGGTGGTTGAACTCCAGGCGACCCAGAGATCAACACAGGCATCAATCAAAAGATCTATCAGGAAGGTTTCTTTGTTCCTGACATGTGTGCTTGAAAACAGGTGAAGATGAGCCGGGTGAATTATCTATTAGTTTACCTTTCAGTTTCTTCAAGTTCCTACACGGATGCCGTTACCCAACTTTGGGGACAATGACAAACTAGATGGGACCAAGTAGCCAAACTGGAAGGTGAAGATAAAGGAGCAACATAGTGTAAGGTGGCCACGAGCGCATAGCTGAAACCCAAGGATCAACGGGATTCCATAAATGAGGTATTGACAGCAGTTCACCTACAAAAGGTGGAAGAGGAGGATAGGGAGTTGTTATCATTGAGATCATTGGTTCGATGACAGACGATGTCATTGCAGACATCTAATGGTGGATACTTTAGAGGCGGCCTGGACCATAGTGAAAGACTTGCATTAGATGAACAACACTAGCCGGATTCTTATGCTCTAGAATCAATTGCTCACAATGAAGATGGAGGAAGGAGATCTGGTAAGCATGCATTTGATGAAGGTCAAGTTTATCAGGGATCAGTTAGCAGTTGCAGGTCACAAGGTCGAAACAAATCAGTTAGCATTGTTAGTCTTGAATATGCATCTTATTCAGTAGCTACACTAACTACTACAGAGCTATCTAGGCCACTCACTTTGAGGAGTTGGGGTCTGTGCAAGCCAAGAAGACGACGTACAAGGACAAACAGCACAAAGGACAAGGCCTTCTTGTTTCAAGCAAAGGGAAGGTGAGCAACAAGGGCAAGCCTAGGGTAAGCCTAAGGCTGTTCTCGATTCTTCAAAACAAACAAGGGAATCTTTTGAGGGTGGAGGTAAGAAGAAACAAAGAAAATGCTTCTGTTGTGATAAGCTTGGACACATAGCCAAAGATTGCACAAGGAAGAGCCAATGGCTAATGTAGTAGTGGTAGAGGAGCTGTTCTTGGTGGAATCCCAAGCATCCTCGAGACAAGACTTGCAGACAGTGAGGTGACTGTCAGACTGTCAAACTTGACTATTGGTGCACAGAGTTTGATTCCTTTGTGAAACTGGAGGACAACACATGTTGCTCAGAGTTTGAGGAAGGCTGTCAACAATGAGGAGGAAGTATACAAGGGCACCCGCTGAGTGGAGACTTTAGGAGCAGTGTAGCAGAGAATGGCAATCAGGAGGTGTGCATGGCTTGCTGCAAGATGAGATTCATCCAGGGAAGCTTATTATTTATAGCTGAATTTAGTAAGATACTTTAGAACATATGCTTATTTTGGAGTTCTCAATAGAGAGAAATAAGGTTAAAGCCCTGCTAGACAGCTAGAGGCAGCCACTTCATAGCAGAGGTATGTGATGCCTCTTGCTTGACGACTGAGAGAGTTAGTGTTGCAGACTTCTTGGAGGCTGCGAAGCTGACGAGGTAGTTCTCAAACGACCCATGGCGATGAGATACACTTGGGTGAAGACTTGATGTCATAGATGCGAGAGCCACAGGTAGAGAGCACGGATGGTACCTTGGAAGACTGAGGATCTAACTCATAGGGAGGGTATGTAATCCAGACACAGAACCTTGGTGAAGGGGATCTATGTGGACCAGCCATTAGGATCTCTCTATATAAGGGTCAATATGGAAATTCACGGAGAAATCAATTAGATGGCTGTTACCACTTGGAGGGCAACATGGTGGACGAGTTACCCCGTACAGCTCAGGTGGAGCGTAAACAATGCTGATGCCATGGACTATGCCATCAGAAGTCTGGACTACGGGTGTTAGTAGCTCTTCGAAATCAAGGGAAAACACATATGGATTTGTGGTTAGAAGGAAAAATATATCTAGTAGATCCACAAACTTGTCAGATTCCTCAATTCCATGGATTAACTAGCTTAATAAAGTTCCTATGTAATGGTGAGAATGGTTTGTTAAAATATTGTCAAAGGTTGATTGGTCATGGAGCAAGTAGCCTCCCTTCACAGCCAATATCACTCTTTGCTTAATGAAAGAGACAAAAGGATCGCAATGTTGGAGGTTTGGAATCAACATTTGGTATCATCTATGCAAGCTACAAGTGTTCAAATGTATGCATATGATGGCATAGAGAAGAAAAATCAGGAATTACAAGTGAAGGTTCAAGCATTAGATGCTCAATTGGGAGAGAGCACTATAAATGAAATTCACTTACAGATGCAAAACAAAGCTCTGAAGGATGAGATCAAAAAGTTAGAAAAAGCATTATCATTCATGAAGGATACTCCAATGCGTCCAAGACTACGGAAGAGGAAATTGTGTCCAATGGGATGAAATATCCAAGAAAAGTGGTCACTAGAAGTGTCGAGTGAAAGCTTGAAGGAGTGTTTCAAAACTCATGTCTATCCATGATGAACACTAGGGTGCTATGGGTGAAGTGTTTACAAAAAAAATGTTGGAGTCTGTTATACAACATCCAAAATTCAAGTGTCTAAAATCAGAGATAACATCTGAGTCAATGAGCAAAGTTGTGGAGTATTCACTGCAACTAGTGCATAGGGAGTTTGTGATACTGTAGGGATAAGTACAACGGCATATCGGCTCATATTTAAGAGCTTAAAAACAACATGTCTTTTTGTGGGAGCAAAAGTTAATGCCCTGCTTCCTAAACCGACTGATGTTGATAAGGTCAAGCATGCACTAAATTTGGGCATACTTGATTTAGTTGGTGAGCCCTAGCATGTATGTAGTACACTAACTTTGAAAACAAAGGCTAGAGAGTCTAAAGAATTGGAATTGATAGTCAACAATAACTTTGTGATGGATTTTCGAAGAGTTCTACAAGCCATGGTGAAGTTTTATGATATGCCTATGGAGGAATGCAATGGTACTCTGAAGATTGTACTAAAGCTTGATGAAAGTAAGGTGGTCAAAGGTCAAAAATTAGAAAGAGTTAGCTTGACAATGATGAATAGAATATTGGACCTTGAAGTTGAGCTTAATGATGCAAGACAGTTCTGTGTGTAATCAGAGTAGGAGATTTGGTGGTTGGCTGCCTTTGAGGTATGATGGAAATTTGAATTTTAATGCAATAATGTAAAAAGACTTAGAATATTTTCAAATAACATGTGAGTTTTTTATGCAGGTGCTAAAAGAGTCACATTCAATTTTGAATTGGTTTTTTGACCAAACTGATATCCCAAGTGTGATCAAAGGTCATAATAATGGGTGAGCTACTTGAAGTTGAGGGCTATGGATCCTACCATGTAGAATGGCATCTAGCTGCTGCTAACCTCAAGACTATTAAATGTATGTTTAATGTGGCACATGGAGCAAATACAAGCCATCCTTGTCCACTATGCATGCAAACGAGAGTACCTGCAAAGGGTGGTAAAAAGAATCAAAAGCAATGGTCCTCTAAACTTGCAGAGATAGATCAACTAAGGTACCGGATAGGGATGCTCCAAGGAAAGATCCATCATGAAGCCCAATTCTTGAAATTCCTCTTGAATGACTACACATTTGTGCTCTTCATGCTATTGTGAGAATAATTGAAAAGTTGGTGCATCTGTACATCATTGATGCATATAACTTGAAGCCCCATCAAGAGAGTGACTGGATGATTGCAAGAATTGAAAAAGTTATTTTAGATATGGGACTACATTCTGGGCAAGTAAAGATTACAAAACATGAGAAAAGAGGCAATGTTCCTTGTAATCCAAGATTTGGTGGTGTCAAGGCTTTAGGTTCCTTTCTGCAAAGAAGAAGAATGACAAGCTCAAACATGCTAATGAGTTTGATATATGGAGAAAGTTACACAATGCATGTTGTGAACGAGGGGGGAAGGGACAAAAAATTTTGGAAAAGGCACGTGTGGTTAGTTAGCTCTTGATAGCTTGGTACCTTTACTACAAAATAAAAGATTCAAAGATGATGATGCACAGTGTCTCATCAATGATGTGAATGACTTTAGCCGAAATATGAGATAGCTTGGCGAAAGAATCATTTCACACAGTACATGGTAATCTCTAACTTGGACATTCAGATGTGCATATTGAATGGTCCTATATTTACTAATTTAGTTTTCTATTGTTGGCATCACATTTTATATGCTCATGCATCATACATGGCATGGAATTATGGAAGCATCAGAGTGTGGTCCACTCAGGGCATGGAAAGATCGCATTCGCAAACACGTTGTGCATATAATAGAGCGACCCAACATAAGGGTGGTAGAACTAAGTCAAGCCCAATGGTTCAATTGGTTCAATGGTGGTACAGGCGTATCAAAATAAGAGCAGCAACACTAGCATTCAAAGAGTCCTTAGTGTCCCATGCAGTGCAAGATGTTAACGCGAAACGTCAAAGAAGAATATACAACTCATCAAATGCAAGACAGAATCATGCAAGGTGGCATGCAACCTATCATAGACAAGGGTGCATATGGGTGGAGATAGATGAAAATGATGGTGTAGACTCTTCCAATGTGGATGCCCATGCATAAGTTTTAGAATTTCTTTGTAATATTAGTTATATGATTTGCAGTAAAGCCAATGTATAATGGCTATGAGTTGCAGTACAAATGAGAAATTTTGAGTTATTGGATCGTAATTATAAATATGTAGCTCAAGGTTGCACCAATTTTACTGCTCTAGTATGCTAATTAGGTTCTATCTACATTTAAATACTAAGCAAGGGATTATTAGTATACACTTGTACAACATCCCACAATGTACACATTCAACTTCCCTAAACCCTCTGTCTGCAAATTTGTTGCTCTTAAAATATCCCATCTCTCTAGTTCATTTGGCTTTCTTTGTAGCTCGTTGGTTGTCTCTATCTTTAACATAGAGATTGTAGCATCATTTTGTACTAATGCTTTCAATTTTTCTATGTAGCAAGGTAGATATTAAAAGGACCATGCAATGTTTGATTGTTTTATTCAGCATCAGTCTGTCCTCTCTCTTGAGTTTGCATGTGACCTTTCCCTTTCCTACCATATGAGCTCTACCGCAGGTCGACACTATTACAATTTAATGCACATGCAAGCAACAATCTACAATTGAATTATAGAAATATTACAAATTTAATATTCTCAAATTTTCATTTAAAAAATACTTCATACAAAAAGCACATAAAATTTCCATATAACAAAGCATGCAACCAATGTGTTGTTGTTTTCCTCGTGCATGAATTACTAAAGCAACAATCTGCATTTCAATCAAGCAATATCAAAAAATGAAACTTATTATTGTCAAAGTTTCCCTTTAAAAAAACATCCATATAAAAGCATATAAAAAGTTCCATTTAACAAAATGCAAGCAACCAATGCGCTCTTTTTTTCATCATGCATTATATTTCATGCATATTGTCACCAAGACATAATTTAGTTACGTAACTTCTCATCCAATAAATGAATAAAATAATGTTTATGATGATCACGTGAAAATTTGATGAAATCAATGCAACATGCATGAATGAGAGAGAGTGAGTGAGTGAGAGAGAGAGAGAGAGAGAGAGAGAGAGAGGGAGAGAGTGGTACACGTGTGTGTGTGTGCATGCGTGCGTGCGCATGACGTGTGGATGAGAGGGTGGGAGTGTTGGTGTTGTTGGGTGGCCCCTATGTAAGGAATAGTCAGTTGGCTCATAAATACTCTTGTACCACCTCAACATGGTGTTTCCCAACAAAAGGGAACTCTCTTTAGTACACCCCAAAAGAATTAGGAAAGATCCCAAATTTTCCATAATGAAGATGACATAGGCATTGATAGTACCATGGTGAACAACAAGCCATGGATGCTTACCATACACCAGCTAGGCCTTTGATGAACCTGGAACATGCAAGGTGTAAGGATGGGGTAGTAGGTCAACGAGATCTTCCTACCTCTCTCCAAGGCTAATCTATTTGGTTTCCCTACACTTATCATAACAAAATTTTAAGGCTTCCCTCCTCCTTTGTTGGAAATCATTACATAGCATAAGTGGAGATAGCTTGTCATGTGCTTCTCCCATCGAATGTTTGATCTAAGTAGAGCCCTTAATGCCATAAATTGGCAAAAGGAATTCACTCCAAATTTTATCGGTAACATTTTGCTAACCTTTGCACTACAATCTTGAACATGTAGATAAATCTAACTTGGTTATCTTTTCCATTTCACCTAGGCACTCAATTCTAACTAAGATCAACTCCTTTGGCACAATTATTTACTATAGATTTGGTCCCTTGTGGATTGGTGTTCATATTAGGGTGTACTAGTGTTACTAGCAGGGATATAATCACTTCGCACCTTCAAAGCTCAAACTTACATTGTAATAATTTAAATTTTCTTTAGTCTATAGTTTGGGTACACAAATCTAGTTCTAGTGATATTTGCATTATAACGGTTCAGTGATTATATCTAAAAGTCCTTTGAAACCCTCTTTAAGTTTCTTTGTACATTTTGAATTTTAGAATCTAGCATCATGATCACATTCTTTGACAAAGTTTAAGTATTGTTTATTTCATCCATATTGCCTTTTTAGAATGTAACATTCACATTGATGTATCCATCCTTTGTTTTTAGAGTCATCACTCTTGCCTATTACTAGTCAAGCTTAGCACACTTCATCCTTTTAAAAAACATATCGGATCTATTACATGAACCTCCCACCCTATCAAAACATGCATACCTTAGGATATTGTGGTCATTCTTAACATAGAAGATACCTAAATTTGTCCTCCTCCTAAGTAACAAAGCATGTCTAAAGCTACTTGCTAGTGTTTCCCTTTTGGTTCCTCTAAAATTCTTAATTAGGTCACTACTTTTCTAAGGTTAAATCAAGTCCCACATTGGCCTTATTGTCATCATTTACAGTGTGCAAAAGGCCTGCTTTTCATCTCTTTCAAGATCCCATTGGCTTCATAAACGCCATCTATTGTCATTTCATAGCAATCGTAAAATCATCCCATGCTTTCCATTTCAAATTTTTTTTATAGCCTATACTTTTCTAGCCCACTTGTGTCAAGACTTAATGCATAGAGTGATAACACAACTATAGGTTGATATTCTTTGTACTTGTGCAAAAGCTTGTAATAATATGGTTTCATTGGATCTAACATGTAGGACATTTAGATGCCATCCTTCAATATGATGGCCATTTAAACAATGAGGAAGATGTCATCCTATGATTTTCTCAACCTTGGGAAAGTAGTATGAGCAAATAACAGTCACGCATGGTATCAACAAGACGTATGGTTATCTACTTCAATAGTACCATAAGGTTACGATTTGTAAGAATATAGATGGTGATCTAGAAATATATGCCAACGACCACATGGACCTTAAACGCTTTCATGCAAAACATAAAAATGTACCATATACCTTAGAAATTAAAAGCATTGTTGCTCAATGAATCCCAAAACTTGTTGCTCAAAGAGGTTTGCACCTTGTTTCTCAACCAAATAAGAAACTGAATGCATAATCTATAGATCCAACTTTTATAGCCATAGGATTTTGCATCTAACAAACCTACATGCTCATAGTCGGTTGCTTGTGATTTATTTTTTTTAACAAGTTTTGTGAATCCAATAAAGATGATTGATGTATGAGCTATTACTCATGCTATCACTTGTTTATTTGTGCTCAAAACTATTCAAGACGATTAATCACCAAAATTATAACATGCTAGCACAAAAGCACGCGAGATGCTCCTACTTGTATTAAGGGATTCAATAACCTCCATGTCAACTTTCCCTCTCGTTCTAGAAAATGTATTGCTTAAAAGTTCAAAGAGAGTTTTATTCCTCAATTATCATATTCGTGGATACATAATTGTACCTTAAGTTTATGGTGGTTATCCAAGATTACATGAAGCATCCCATGTTCTAGGAGTCGTTTTTAAAAGCAAACAATTGCTTGTTCTAGTCTATAATCATTGACAATTTATTCCCTTCAGCTTGTCCACACAAGGAGGTACACAAATCATGATGAAATCCCTTACCTGCATATTTTGACAAGCTTACCTACTTATTTCAACAAGAGAAACAACTCCTTCAACCCATCATCTTCCTTTGAACACTCTTAACCCATATCAATTGAGCAACATTCAATACTCAAAATCTCTTCCACTTGAATAAACAATTGTCATCCTTGGAAAGGGCCTTCATCTCATCTACAATCCTAAAAGATATATGATGCAAAACTTGCATTGGCTTGTTTTTTCTCTTAAGACTATAGAAGCATCTTATACAAACACAAAATGCAAATTCACATGTGCCAAAGGCATTGCTTGCCTAGCATGGCTTGATAAAGTTGCATGGTAATATAATCATGGTATATAATTCATGTTATAGAGTTGGTGAATACTCATTTGGTACTATGGTGACTACAATCACAAAAAGAAGAATAGGCTGCAACATACAAACCATTTTATATGCAACTCTTAGTTGGGTTCTCCCAACACACTGTATTCCATCTTTGAGTTTCTAATTTCCCTTTACTTATCATTCTCTTCATCATTCAAGTTGCATCACAATCACAAGAAATACAAACAATGCCCTAGTTGTGCAAATAGGCTTTGACCGCATTAGATCATGAAGTGATGAGAGATCAACAAGGAGTTAGAAGATGGGAGGCATGGAGTGCATTAGAATCTAGTGAGTCTAGAAAAGGAAACCAAACATGTAAAATATTTTTATTAGCCCTCTAAAAAGGCTGCATTATTTTTAAAACAATAGATTTAATATACTCCAATAGCTGTGACCACCTTGAAATATATAATTAAGTGGATTTGCATTGTGTTCACAATGGCATGTATTCCACCTCCAATCAAGTCAACTCATCTTTTGAGCTTGTACAATTGATAATCCCTTGCAGCCGGTCACAATTTTTTAACATCTCAGCATAACACAGACTTGGATCAACCCGGTTGGAACGAGGTACAAGCAAAATTCCCTTCAGCATTACTAGTATCCAACAAATTTCCTAGTGACGGAATATAGTTCATTAAGGGTCCCCATAGGGCATTTGCATTGCCACTTAAAGATGAAACATAAAATCATTCAAATCCCATATTCCAAAATGTAGAAGTATATGGGAAATGAAGTAGCCCAGAGGCAGGCACACAAGTAGGGAGACGCTAATTTCCATAATAACCTCTGCTTGTGATTAGCGTTAATTAGCGTTATTATGGAGGTAATCACAAGCACAAGTAGCCCAGAGGTTTCACAAAATGGACATGAACTGCAATGTGATTAGTCAAAGCTTTGAATATATGAACCACAAATTTGACCATGCATCCTTGCATGTATTAATCTTCTTCTCTTGGGGTCATATTTTCTTTCCATAGTGTACTTTGTGCTTGGTCATAGCACATAACTTGAGCTGCAAATGGTTTTTGCAGAGCAGTTTGAACAACTCCACACCTTTTGTATATCATGTGGAAAATGTAGACCAGCCAAGCAATGAAGGATAACTATTGCTGGCAACTGAGTTTGACTATTCATATTTTAATTGCAAGTTTTCTTGAGCTATAGAACTGTTCTTAAAAGGATGAGGCCTATCTGAATTCCTGGAAAAAAACGGTTTGCTTACAAAACAGAGAGACGTCTCAAGAAGAACAGATGCTTTCTATGTCACTTACCATATTGATGGGGAAAAAACCCACTGCACACTTATCTGACATGTGGTCTTCGCTACCCTCCACGGTACAAAATTCATGTATACTTCATTGCAGTGCCACTGCTCACAGAAGAGTCATGCTTTAAGTACAAAAAATTATCCGCTTTCCTCACAACCCCTTGGCCTGGTTCTCTAGCCCACTTTTCTCATTAGGAGATATAGCCGCTGATCCAACATCAAATGCCCTAAATTACTCGGGTCTCCTTTCAGCAACATCAAAAGGCCTCCAAAGGATACGTAAACCTCTCTACACAAGAACAGACAGCTTTTAGCTGGTATATACAGCTAGGTTTTAAAGAAGAAAATCCCGTAAATTCCATGCATAAATCATTCACAATAGCTCCATACTATATAGTCAATATAGGGATACAGGTACGTAAAGCTGCTTGACTATGTGCAAAGATTAAGCAGATAGATAACTAGCACACGAGTGGATGAGATGACAGTAAGGCACGTGAATGTATACACACACTTGCACATGCATATGGATTACTGTGTACACTGCGACTCTTATAAGAATGAACCAAAGGAAAGGTGCACACATGACGGGAGAAACAAAGGATTGACTATGTGAGTTGAGAGAATACATTTTCACAGAACCACCAGACTCGTTATCTGAAAACTTGTATAGCTTTCCATACATGACGTACTCGTATTTATCAGCAAGAGATTTCCTTCCACTCTGTCCAAACAAGATCAAAATATACATCTCTCCAAATTAGTGAATATTGCCTGCTGTCAACGACACATCAGACAGCATCATCGGCTTAAAACAGTGTAACAATAAAGAAGGGAACAGTCTAAACAAGGACGCAACTGTTTATTCACAAAGATTGGACAGAGTTTTTATCAGATATAAAGAAGGGAACAGTCTAAACAAGGACGCAACTGTTTATTCACAAAGATTGGACAGAGGCAGCACAATGTATGATATCATGAGGACTTCAAAACCTTTTATAAAACAAACCTGATCAAAAGTGGCATCATCAGGAGTACCATCCAGGCTAAGAGTGCTTGACAAGGCCATGGTAAATTTGTCATCAACCGCCAGGGGATAGATATCTGTATTCACATCTAATAGCATATGCATATCGAACTGTTCACTCCGTGCCTCAATCCTTGACACTACCATACATTGTACAAATTATATCACATAACCAGTTAGTCCTTTCTACCATGACTCAGTATCATGAAATTTATCACTTAACCAATCAAAACGCATTGAGTCAAAACAGCGCCTTTCCTGTGGATAATTGTTTCCACACAACTCTTAGATAATGTGGAGCCCTGCATCTACCGAAATCATTCCACCATCCACATACCAATTATTTTGTTGCAAAGGTTAAAGCCACTAAAAATATTCATGAAAACATACCTTTGTCAAATTTTTTCCCGTCTGGATCCATTCTGACAATAGTGAAAATGTCTTCAAAGAGCAACTCCACCATGGTTATATTCAGCAATGCAGCAAATAGCCAAACACTCACGCAAACAAACACCTGCATCGAAATCAGCAGTAACAATGTCAAACAAAATATTTGCATGATAATTAATAAGTTAACACTACCGACCAGGTAGACACTTCACAATAACCAATCCAAACCCTCAGCAATGATCCGTGAGTTCATCCTCAGCCTTATGGATGTGCTTGGATCCGAGAAGGCAACCCCATAGCGCAAGCATAGGCCTCGTGTAAAAAGGGGTAAAAAATAGTATCAGCATTGCCAACCTGGCCCCATCAAACCCAGGGACAGCGACCACGCCACCATTTTCCACACCATCTTATAAGAGCATGCCGTGCCTTCCACAAGGCTAGTGCTTGCATCATAGGCATGAGGATGGAAACAGATTGTGACTTGGGCTATCATAAACCACTGTTGGTCAGATTAAGGCTAAGTCATCGACAAAAGATGAACACACAAAGAATCAATGACAGTTAGGTCATGGGGTGGAAGTAAATAAGTTCTTAATTCTGAGATACATGCATCTACGGTCAGCACCAGCAGTTATGTGAGAAGCCACTAAGCTAAAAGCAGAAAAATAGCCTGAATTTACAAGACTGAATCTGAACAGATGAACTGCCAAAGTAGGGCAAAAACCCTGCAAGTATAAGAAGAATGGCTGCTCCAGCATGCTGTCTAGAAGGGCAATCTGTGACAGAATGGAGAGAGGGAGGTATCCTATAGACGGGGGACGCTGGAGCATAGTTACCACGGAACGGTAATGTTCCGAGAACTCCGGTGCCGAAACGGGGCTGGGAAGGCCGCCAACCAGCCGACCATCTGGTCGGTTGGTTAGGGCTGCAACCAACCAGGCCAGTTGGCCCATTTAGGGCTGGCTGATCAGTCAGTTTGAAGGGGGGATTTGCCCCTATAAAAGGAGGTCCTTGTGGCCTCATTTTGCATCTAGCAGGACAGCAAGAAGCTGAGCAGAAAGGAGCAGCAGGAGCCCCTTGGGCCTACATCCAGAAGGTGAAGGAGGGACCAAAGGTGCTGCGGACTTAGTTCACAAGGCTGTCTACCAGGGCAGCAAGGTGCTGAGATCTTTGGACAGAGAGTCTACATACGCTCGAGGTGGAGCACGCAGGCTCGGAGATCTAGAGGTACCAGGGAAATAGTTAGGAAGATCAATGGACCACAATTTGGTGGAACTCTGTATCTGTCTTTTGTATTGTGTCCATAGCTTTGGATGAAGATATATCGTTTTGGTGGATTCTATAGCTTGGATCACTATCTCTTTGCTAGTCTGCACGACACATGTATATATGTGAAGCACATTAAGTAAGGAAGTTTGTGATTCCACACACTGTGTGAGCTCCTGAGCTATTCTATCAATCTTCCACTGTGCATACCCTCTGTTGGTTGATTTCTAACAGGCACTGCTGCAGAGGTTGCAACAACAACAATATGTTCCAATGAACAAGGCAAAGCATAAAGAGTGATCAGGATAGAGCTCAGTTGTATGCTTAAAAAGCAGTCACCTCGAGTTCTCTCAAAACGCCAATGGGTTTACTTGAACATCTCTAAAGGTTCTCAAGTGGGGCAAACAGGTCTCGTGATCCTTAACTAAATCAATGAAGTGGCTACAAGTTGTATTTACCTTATGGTGTTCAGGTACACTAGTCTTGTACCTATCTTTCATGTCAATAGATTGAAAGAGAAGTTGAGCTTGGGGACACTTTAGTCTTTGAGGATGAGCTTAAACCATGTATGTGCCTCGTGAACCAAAATACCTCCTTTATTATAACATCCAACAGCTTAAGAACAAGATTGTCTTAGAGTTGAAGGTTAAGTGGAGGGGTTGCTCACAAGATAGATGAATTCAAGAACATGCCCATGTTAAGCCAGGCAATCTCCAATTCTAGAGGACCGGATAATCAAAGGCCAAACTGGCGCAAAGGCCCGATAAATTACAGGTAAAAACACCACGGGTGAATCTCCGTAAGGACAAAAATCAACAACCAAAGCCCTGTCAAAAACAGGCCCCTGAAGAGACCTGGATCGGAGGCCACAACTGGCCCCATTCTGGCCAACCAAAACTGGCCGACCAGACTGACCTGGTCGGTCAATATCTGGCCGACCAGACTGACCAGGTCGGTCAGATCTGGGCCGACCAGCTGGTTGACCGACTGGCCCTTCCCTATTTAAAGGGGGGGGGCCTAGGTGCTTCTCATCATCTTATGCTCCTGAGGTCCCTGCACACCCTGAGCTTCTGCCTCCACTTCTGCCTCCTGGCTGCCTCTTCTGCTGCCTCCACTTCTGCCTCTTGGCTGCCTCCTTTTCAGTTCCAGATCTGTCTTCTTCCTGCACCAGATCTGTCTCTCCTTTCAGCTCCAAATCTGCCTCCTTCCAGCTCCAGATCTGTCACTCCTTCCAGCTCCAGATCTGCCCCCAACTTCTGCTCCAGATAATGTTCTTTTTATTCCAGATCTGCAGCAACCCTTGCATCAGTTTGCTGTCTCAGATTTGGTTCAGTTCCAACTTGTGGAGCTAGTGCAAAAGTCCACTACAGTTGCCTTCCCTGGAGGATTGATGTTTGCTCCCTCCAGAGCTTCTCTCTCATATCTTCTCTTGTATTGAGTTCCGTTTGTGATATATATTTCTTCTTCAGCTATCATTAGTCTTCGGTATTGTTTTATTTGTCTCCAAGCACTTTCTTTATATGGTATCAGAGCCAGGTGTGCCAATCGACACCTGAGCCTTGATCTGGAAAGCTTGGAAGATAAATCATCACCTGAAGATGTCTTCTCCCTCTTCCCCGAAGCAATCTCAGCCTGAATCGACCTCTATTCAACCACCACCCTCGTCATATGTCGAGAGAGAGTCTGCAAGGATTGAAGGTGATGAATACCTCTCCAAACTCTTTAAAGAATTTGCTGAATTCCAGAAATGGAAGGAACTTGAAGCAGGTACCCGCACACCTCGTGCTTCTACTTCTCCACGTTTTTCTCCGATACGTCAACAAGGACCTCTATTCAACTCAGAAGAAGCTGAGCAACATCTCAAGTTCGGTGCCGACGAAGAACAAGTATACCCGGTCAATCTTCTTTCCGTCCATCAACTTTGCCTTCTTAGTCGCACGGTGCTATTTACAAAGATGCATGTTGACATCATAGATGAGACCTCGGGACTCCTTTTAGCTCGAGGCGAAGCCCAACCTCATGGTCTGTACTTCATAACTCAATTTCTTGAGACTCCCTCCCATACCGGCTCTGAGTTTCATCGGCTTTATGGTATTGCTACCCTGAAAGATCCAACTGACACAGAACGATTATGGCATTATCGTCTGGGACATTTGTCCTATGGCTCTTTATATGAAATGTCTCGGGATCATCTAGTTGATGGCCTACCTAAATTATCGCGAGCCAAAGATATTTGTCATCCATGCCAATTAGGCAAACAAAGCCGAACTCCTTTTCCTTCTCATTCCACTTCTCGAGCCAGTGAGATATTGCGTCTAATCCACCTCGATATTAGTGGCAAATCTCATGTTCCTTCACTGAATGGCTCACAATATTTCTTCTTAATTGTGGATGATTACTCTCGATATCAATGGGTGTTCTTCATGAAAGAGAAATCTGACACTTTTTCCTTCTTTGCTACTTGGGCTCGCTTGGTTATGAACCAAACAGGAAAGTCTATTGGGATTGCTCGTAGTGATAATGGTGGTGAATTCATTTCCCATGAATTCACTCAATTCTTTCACGAGCATGGTATCCAACGCCATCTTACATCTCCAAATTTGCCCTCTCAAAATGCTCGTGTCGAACGAAGACAACGCACAGTCATGAACATGGCCCGTTCCATGCTTTTTGCAACCGAGTTGCCTGAACATCTCTGGCCAAAAGCTGTGAATACTTCTGTCTATATCCTTAATCGTTGCCCTACTCAACCCATCCCGAACATGACGCCTTTTGAGGCCTTCTATGGCTACCGACCCTCTATTTCTCATATTCGCATCTTTGGATGCCGCGCACTCATACTCCCAATGATACTCGCGGTAAACTAGAACCTCGTGCAGAAGCCAAAGCTTATCACTTATTTGATCCTCGCACAAACAAAGTTTTGGTTCACCGAGATGTGGTCTTCGATGAAAGAGATGTTTTAAAAAATTTCTCTATTCTCTCTACTGATGACGTATCTACTCCTGTCCCCTCCGACAATTCTCCACCCGAAATTTCTTTCTCTCCTCCCGAAACTTCTTTCTCAACACCCATTGCTTCTCCTCCCAACCCGCTGCCACACTGGTATCGACAGACTATGAAGGATTCCGGGATTATTCCCTTAGAACTTCCTCCTTCCGGTCCTCGACGCTCTACTCGAACAACTTCTTCCACTACCACCGCCTCCATTTTTACCGCAGCCTATATCATACATTCTGAACCTGCCACTTGGCAGGAAGCAGTTCAACATCCTGCGTGGCATCGTGCCATGGAACAGGAGCTTGAGAGCATTGATCGCAATGAGACCTGGATTTTGGTCGATCGACCCACTCACAAAAAGGTCATAGGAACCAAGTGGATCTTCCGAACAAAACTCAAAGCCGATGGAACACTGGACAAGTACAAAGCTCGCTTAGTAGTGCAAGGATTTCGCCAAAAACATGGTATCGATTATGAGGAAACCTTTGCCCCTACTGCTCGATTAACTTCCTTTCGCCTTCTTCTCGCCCTAGCCGCTCATCACCGCTGGTCTATCTATCAGATGGATTCAAGAGTGCCTTTCTCAATGGCTACCTTGATGAGGAAGTCTATGTGACTCCTCCACCTGGTTTTTCTCCTCCTCGCCATGAAAATAAGGTATTCTGTCTCCGCAAAGCTCTTTATGGGCTTAAACAAGCACCTCGATCGTGGTTCCACAGAATAGACACCTTCCTCAAAACTAATGGGTTTCATTCCACTCCTTTTGATCCGAATTTATATATCCATCAATCTTCAGAGGGGGTCTGCTTTATCTTACTCTACGTAGATGATCTTTTGCTTTTAGGCTCTACTCTCACTACACTTCAATTCATTAAAACTCAACTCAACACCACATTCGAAATGACCGATCTCGGGCTTCTCTCCTATTTCTTAGGCATGGAAGTTGTTCAGCATTCTGGTGGCGTTTTTGTTTCTCAACAGAAATATGCTCTTCAACTCCTTGATCAGATCATTCCCCACGAGCCTAAGCTCGCTGCCACTCCCTTAGATCCCACAGTCAAGCTCTCAAAAGACTTGGAGTCTCCTCCCTTTGATGAACATCTCTATCGTCAGGTTGTTGGCAAGCTGCTCTGGCTCATTCACACTCGTCCGGATCTTGCTTACTCAGTTTCCTTTCTCAATCAGTACTTTAATAAACCCAAGCTCACTCATTGGCATGCATTTATTCGTATCTTGCGGTTCATACGTGGTACTTACTCTTATGGTTTACATTTCAGACCAGGACTAACACTACAGGGATACACTGATTCCGACTGGGCTGGCGACCCGAACAATCGCCGTTCTCATGGCGGCTACATTTTCTCGTTTGGCTCGCCACCTGTTTCTTGGTCTAGCCGTAAACAAGAAACGATTGCTGGCTCTTCTACTGAGGCTAAATACTGGGCCTTGTATGATTGTACCACAGAGGCCATACATCTCCGACAGTTTCTGGCAGAGCTACACTTTCCTTGTACTGAACCAACGATCCTCTACGTCGACAACAAAAGTGCCATTGCTCTCGCCGGCAATCCCATTTTTTCCAACCGCACCAAACATGTCGGTGTACACTTTCATTTTACTTGCGAGCAAGTGGAATTAGGTACTATTCCATTGATCTATGTTCCAGCTGCCGATAATCATGCTGACATTCTTACCAAGCCGGTTAATCGCCCTACTCTTGAGCATCTCAGCCCACGGTTGGGGATTGGTATACCGCCTCCTTCTTCTTAGCAGTTTTTTTTTCTTCTTCTTCTTTTGTATTCTTAAGGAAGTGAACAAATCCCCTGCGAGGGCACCCCTTCAAGTACTTCTTTTTGTACCATCATCTGGGCATTTAGTGAAGATGAAAACCTACTTTGTAGGCATCTTCATCTAAATGAAAACCCTTTTATTTTATTTTTTAAAAAAAGGGCTGATGAAGAAGATAGATCACTCCTGGAACACCTCTTTGCTTCTCCCTTCTACATTGAGAGGGGGTGTTAAGCCAGGCAATCTCCAATTCTAGAGGACCGGATAATCAAAGGCCAAACTGGCGCAAAGGTCCGATAAATTACAGGTAAAAACACCACAGGTGAATCTCCGTCAGGACAAAAATCAACAACCAAAGCCCTATCAAAAACAGGTCCCTGAAGAGCCCAGGATCGGAGGCCACAGCTGGCCCCATTCTAGCCGACCAAAACTGGCCGACCAGACTGACCTGGTCGGTCAATATCTGGCCGACCAGACTGACCAGGTCGGTCAGATTTGGGCCGACAGCTGGCCGACCAGCTGGTTGACCGACTGGCCCTTCCCTATTTAAAGGGGGGGGGGGCCTAGGTGCTTCTCATCATCTTATGCTCCTAAGGTCCCTGCATACCCTGAGCTTCTGCCTCCACTTCTGCCTCCTGGCTGCCTCCTCTGCTGCCTCCACTTCTGCCTCTTGGCTGCCTCCTCTTCTGCCTCCTTTTCAGTTCCAGATCTGTCTTCTTCCTGCACCAGATCTGTCTCTCCTTCCAGCTCCAAATCTGCCTCCTTCCTGCTCCAGATCTGTCACTCCTTCCAGCTCCAGATCTGCCCCCAACTTCTGCTCCAGATAATGTTCTTTTTATTCCAGATCTGCAACAACCCTTGCATCAGTTTGCTGTCTCAGATTTGGTTCAGTTCCAACTTGTGGAGCTAGTGCAGAAGTCCACTACAGGTTGCCTTCCCTGGAGGATTGATGTTTGCTCCCTCCAGAGCTTCTCTCTCATATCTTCTCTTGTATTGAGTTCCGTCTATGATATATATTTCTTCTTCAGCTATCATTAGTCTTCAGTATTGTTTTATTTGTCTCCAAGTACTTTCTTTACAGCCCAAAATCAAATAGTGCAGTTTCAATCTCATGACAATCATTTATAAGGTTGAAAACCATAATCTCCGTCATGCATAGCAAGACTAGCTATTGTAACATCCCCACCGACATCATCATTGACCAAACGCTCTGTAGACCATCAATATAAACATATGCTCTCACAAACACATATCCACACAACCATTGAAGTATTGATTCTCTCCAATGCTAATTCCCAAAATTATGTCTTAGTCCTTCTCTAGATAAGGAGGGAAGAATGTTATGTCCACAATTGGACATAACATATCCAAATGTTAATAGGCTAACCTAGTGTCATGTAAGCTAACCTTGGGATAGTTAGGACATCACGTATCGTGACAACATTTTCTTTTAGAATCTTGCACAATAGGGTGCCTATAATTATTGAAAAGCTTAACATGACTATCAAAAAGCTTAAAATCAAATCATTTGGTTGCATACTGTGAAGTCCAGGTTGAAAGTCATTGATTGAGGAACCTCTATTCAACGCAAGGTTAAGAGTCGTCTGGCTAGCATTAACACAATTAGCATGGACATATGGTTTTCCAAGATTTCTACCGCAAGACCTAGGACATTGCAGTCGATGAGGCTACATATAAGGGGAGCAACGTGAGATCATTGTCAATGTGAAAGAGAACCAATTTCTCAGTGCAACGAATGCCAACAATTTGTTAATTACTCGTGTTCCTTCAACAATTGCACTCTTTTGGAATGCTTGATTCAACTTTTTAGTTCATGTTTGAATGGTGGAAACGTTTGACCACTGTCGAGAGATGTCCTATATATGTTGCATATGTACATACATACGTGCATGCATGCATATATACAAACATTCATGCATATGTACTTTATACACACACACACACACACCCCTTTGTAAGACTAATCATATAAATACAGATTTTTGTTATTCTATGAAAATTTTTTATGCATCCACGTAAGATATTTTGATGTAGTTAAACAATTGATCACCCCTTCGACAAAATTCAAAGAATTTGTATGTCCGCTAAGGTGATAGATAATTATACCTTTGTAAGACTAGAACATACATATATGTGCGTTTGGGGGGGTATCTGTGTGTGTATGTAAAGTTTATACATCTTTCTCTCGACTCCACCCCTCGATTCTGAGTATATGGATCGGGCATTTTCGCATCTCATCACCCTGACTACCCCAATTTGGCTCTTGTCTGTGCTCTAGAGTGGTTATGCTAAGCTTCAAGAGAGAGCATTTTGTTGGGATCATGAGTATTTTGCCAAAAAAGCGATGGACGACGGTAATACACGTTCCTCCTCGGTTTCCTGAATCATTTTCAGAAGACCATTTGGCTTGGTCTACATCCCCATTCTCTTTACAACTTATTAAGCCTGTAAAAAATGTAAAAACACCTCTGAATCCTGCTTGATTGTATCGAAGTACCCTAAATCTAATGAACTGGGCTCGACACGACCATACGTCCTCATATTCACTACATTACACGGAAGTCTAATGTTGCTATTGTAGTTCTTTTGGTATCGTCATCCCTCCGACAATGTCCGTAAAATGCTGCCAAGGCCATAATCGCAAGCTCAAACTCGATGTTGACCATGCAGCAGTGGAGTATAGAATATATCAGAGTAACAGCAACGTCACCGCGATTGCAAAACGATGCTAGGTCTAATCCGTACGATAGTCTGATTTACAAGTCGAATTCTATAAAGAAGACCACAATCAGTCTTTTGACACGCGAACGCCTAAAAAAGTAAGCAAGAAAACGCCATGCATTCGCTGTCACTCGCATGGGCTGCAAAGAAACGAAAAGAAACTGTGAAAGAAATTAAAGGGTTGCATCTGCAGACAGGAAACTGTGAAAGAGGAGAGCGACGTACCAGGGCAAAAATGTCAGGATCGCTTGCCTGTTGCTTCTTTTGTTGCAAAGCCTGGGTGGAGCAATGGCAAGGCAGCAGGGAGCCCTAAAAAGAGCTGGGGACAAAAGAGAAGAGGAAGGTCGTATATGGTGCACTAGCAAGGGAGGGCTGGCTAGTGCAGGGTTTAGATAGGGGTTTTGCATTCAGTTATTGGGCCCATAGGGGTTTGCATTTGCATTTAGCAACCTCACTCTAGTATCAATAAGTAGACTCTTTCATATAAGCTAGCTTTTTCATTTTTGGCATGCCCCCCTTAGTGAAGATGTGTGGTAAGAAAGGTATTTTTCTAGACATTTCTTTTTATTTTAAGGTGATTCGTCCACGTATGCTTCATTGAATTGTTTATAGGCTGCCTACAACCCCCCGCCTCTCTCTCTCTCTCTCTCTCTCTCTCTCTCTCTCATGGGTAGGCCACATGAATTAAATTCTTCTTTTTTTAACTAGAGCCCCACGCGCTAGCGGACCCTCGCATCGTGCCAACATGAGTATGTGCTCAGCTCGCTAATTGCAAACTAGCATGAGGATTAGCAATTGAGTAAATGCTCACGTCAGTGTGACCATCTCTACTCGGCTGCTAAATACAAATCTCTCCTTAGACCCTCACGCTAACATGAGGGTCTACTCATCTATTAAATTCAAACCTCTCCTCCTTAAAAATTTATCTTAGATTTTTAAAATATGTTTTAAAAAGTCGAAGGACTCGTTTTTTCCCCCCCGAGGGGGCTAGAGGGTAGGGATGCAAACCTCTTTAAAAAAAAGGGGGGGGGGGGCATTTAGTAGCCTCACATCATATGAGGGTCTACTCGGCTACAAAATGTAAACAACCCAAAATCCTTTTTTAAAAATTTTGGGGGGGGTGGGGTAAATTATTAATCTATTTATTTATTTTAGGATTGCATTTAGCAGGCCGAGTAGAACCTCATACTTTTTTCGGGGAGGGTGCGAAGGAGAAAGCATAGATGAGGGGGGATGGGGTTGAGAGGTAACGGTGAGGGGGCATAGGGCTAGCACAAGGGGAGTGCTATGAAAGGGAGGGCCTGCCGAGCGATGAGGAGGATTGACAAGGTAGTGCCGTATGGTGAGGAGAGAGAGAGAGAGAGAGAGAGATGTTAGAACCTCAAAGCAGAGCAACAAACTGAGAATTAAACCAAAGTAGATTTGCACTAGTGAAGAAGGAGCAACCAAAACTTTAAAAGACATAGTACGTGCATGTGTGAGCCAAATGACTATGCAGTGGAAGTCTGTACAATGAGTACAAGCTAGTAGATCCTTTGACTCTAGGAACAAAATCGATAAAATTAGTCCCGAAAGGCTGGGAAAGAATGCCTAAAAGAATGAGGTGTGCTTGGATCAAAGATTGGTCTATTAAAATTTTAATTGCATATATAATTGTATGTATGATTGTGTGCTAAACTTGTCATAAATCTTTAAGGACCATGCAATTAATTTGTATAAGATGCATCCAAATGTGAAGCTAATTAGTGCAACTTAGAGTACATGATCCAAAAGGTTGTGACATACAAGAATGTTGCCGACCCAAAAGAGCTCAGAGGTATGCTGTAGTAGAGTAGTCTCTGTAATAGGATGTAGGTGTTGAGATTTGTACACTAGGATGACTAGAGAGGTTTAAATCCACATCCACGTGATTGGTGATGAGGATAATGGATGGGATTTAAAGTAGGAGATGCTGGCTTAATTTCCTATTTAATGGGTGGTCACCCCCCTTGTATGGTGTGGATCATTCTTAGCCTTCCATGTTACGAAGGTGATAGTTAATCTCATATCTATCGGATTGGCTCTACTTCTTGTGGTTGTCCATGTTCTTCGTGTGGATTGGCTCTACTTCTTATTGTCCTCCATCTTCTTCTCTCCTCTCTCCTATCTTGTGAGCATCTCCTCCTTCTTGAGCACTCTCCCTTCTTTCATAACATGGTATTAGAGCCTTGCAAGTTCCTCCCCTTTTCAACCTTGCCATTCCTAGCTCTTTTTCTTTAGCTACTCTGGTCTCCTTCCTTAATCAGATGGTCTTTGTTTTGCTGATGGAGTTGGTTCCCTGGCTCCTTTGAGAGGTGTTGGAGCTACTTGGAGGTGGTTCATTCTCTCTTATCAAACATGTTGTTTTTAGCTTTAAGAAGTGGTGGTTTAAATCAGAATGCTATAAGGCTCTTTTCTTCAATGTTAATGGCTAGGAGACTCTAATTCTTAGCGTGAGTTCTTAGTGCTAGCAACGCATGTATCCATGCATCAGAGTCTCTATCTAAGTAGCTTTATTTGATGAAGGTCTAGCTGTACTAGTACAAGCTTATACTCTGGTGTTCATCACCTCTTCTTATACTGATGCTTTGTTGTGCTTCCTTTTCTCATAGAAATCTCTCTGGTGCTCTATCACCAAGAGGTTCCAATGGTGGTTATTGAAGGTTCAAGTGCTACACGTCTACAAAGAAACTCTGATGTTGGTCATCATTCATGAATGGATCCTTGTCTTCTACAATAATTACCCATTGTTCCATATTATTCAAAAGGGCTTTACTGTTGTTTTCCTATTTATCGCCATTCTAAGCCTTGTCTATTTCATCACTATATCTAAACTAGCATCATGTACCCTTAGCACCACATGCAGGTTAGACTCGCCTAGATTCCAAGAGAGAGACTTTTCTAGTCTAGCCATCAACAATCTCTCTCTCTCCACACACACACACCCACCTACATATTATATATATACATATACATAATATATATATATATATACATACACACACACACACACACACACCTACATATTATATATATACATATACATAATATATATATATACATAATATGTATATATATTATGTATATGTATATATATAATATGTAGGGGGGTGTGTGTGTGTGGAGAGAGAGAGAGAGAGAGAGAGAGAGAGAGAGGGAGGGAGGGAGGGAGGGAGGGAGGGAGATAAATGGGGCTATTAATAGAGTATCGAAGAGACAACAAGAAGCGAGCGAGTTGAGGTTTGAAGTGTAAAGTGCTAGTCCATAGAGCTCTTTTGGATGGATTTCTTAAAAGAGCATAATTGAAAATCAAAAGATATTATCTTGCAAGACAAGTAGTCCTAAAGCCCTTATGACATTGTGGCAATTTTATGGGAAATGGAAAATTAATGCCAAGGTAAGGCTCACATTCTATTCCATTTAAATGGGCAAGGAGAAATGAGGAAAAGGTGGGTTGGCCTCCTATGATTTGACAACAAAACAAGCTTGGGCACAAACTAATAAGGGCTATACTTACCGGGAGAGGAAAGAGTATCTGGAAGCAGCCAATGCCAACCTTGTTTTCTTGGGTTTTCTCACAAAACCATTAGCTCTTGAGGTCAATGGTTTGTGGAAATATGAAGCATTTGAGGATTGAAAATGACATTTTCATCAAACATTATGATATTTAATTTGAGGAATTAGTTTTTCCCATAACCATTATGATATATAATATGAGTAATTAGTTTTTTCACCAAACATTATGATATTTAATGTGAGGAATTACTTTTTCCATAAAACCATTCTGCCTCCCTTCTCAACTTTTTCTCAGTGAGATTAACCAAAGTTAAATGCCCTCGCCCCCCTGAATCAAAAAGTTAAGGTAGGTTAAGCCTCTCCAAAAATTAATCCCCGCTCCCTTGCACCTCATTGCCCCTTGCCTCCCGCCTCCTCTAGCATCCCCTTTCCCCTTAGTGCTTTTCGCCTTGCCTCTCATCCTCTTCCTCTTGTCCCCTCCCCTCTCACGTCCCCTCCTCTCGCCTCTCTACGCATGTCCCTCACCCCTCCCTCACTCTTTTGACCTCCCTCTCCCCTTCGCTCTCCTCCCCTCTCCCATTTGTCGCTTCCCCTTCCCTCTCTCTGTCTCGCCTCTCCTGCCCTCCCCACTTGCCATACTTCCTCCCTTCCCCTCTTGCCTAGCTCCCTCCCTTCACCTTATGTTTCCACTTGCCCTCCCTTGTGTCTTCCCTTCCCTTTCCCTCATTCCCTCCCTTCGTCTTCTGCTCATCCTTTCCCACTCACCCTTCTTCTCCCTGTTCTTTGTAGCATTAGCTCACGTGCATATGTCAGCATTATGTTAGGGTGTTTAGCTTGGGTTAGGTCTAGGTAGGATTATGTTAGGTTGGGCTAGGTTGGATTGGGTAAAGGTCTAGTTGAATTAATGTGATTTACAAAATGCAATGTGAATAGGGGTTTTGGCATGGCATCTTTAAAGATGAAAATAGAAAAATGAATCATAGATTGCAATTATACATTTCCCCACCATGTAACACCTTTTACATAAAGATGCTTGGGTTTTTCTTTTAGGTAGTTTTATTCCTTGTATTCTTGAAAGGAAGGTTTGAGCTTTTGCTTTTGAGAGCCTTTGATTTCCCCACCATGTAACACTTTTTACATAAAGATGCTTGGGTTTTTCTTTTCGATAGTTTTATTCCTTGTGTTCTTGAAAAAGAAAGGTACAAAGGTTTGAGCTTTTGCTTTTTAGAGCCTTTCATATTTTATTAGAGCCATACACGAAGCTACAAGGTATTATAATATAAATGCCCCTTCCCTCTTTTGTAAATTTCCAATTGTAATTTTAAGAGTTTCAAATAAGGAGATCATCCTACATGAAATGCTTTTTAATAGTCCAACTCGCTTTAAAAAATCGTTTACTACATCCAAAAGCCCTTGCTACTAGGAGGTATTTAATTGGCAAGCCCTTTATTCCACCTCCCCTTAGTTTAATCATAGCCATCATAGCCCCCCTATTCAGTTCGCTTTGCTTTGCTTTTGGAGCTTTGCTTTGAGGACTCATCAAGCAAGTCGTCTGGAGTAGATCGAGAGCACTGCTCGCCGAGTTGGACAACTTCCATCTTAAGCAACGGTTAGATTCTTGTCTTTTAAAAACATTCGGGTGTTTGTTATGTTCTGCATGCAGCCGCTCGCCGAGTTGCACAACTTCCATCTTCAGCTATGGTTAGAGCTATGGTTAGATTCTTGTCTTTTAAAAACATTCGGCTGTTTGTTATGTCCTGCATGCAGCCGTTGTCTCACTGCTTGGAGCTTGTATTCGTATACATCCCAAGACTCTTCTCCTAAGATGCAGAAGTCGGGCAACCACATAGCTCATCAACGATGCTGGCCTTGGTGTTTGCAAGCTTGCGTACTTCAATTATCACTGAATCTGTTGCCGTTAGCTTTTGGAAGCTTATATGCGCAGTAGCACTGTAAAACAATCTTAATTCTTAGAAAGCATGATATACTCGCAGTCTAGATATGATGGAGAGTGTCTTTCGTGGGCAGTTTTGGCGAGTGTCAAACGGGGGCTTCCCTAATATCCTCACTTCCATTGTTCTGTTGTTCCCATGTTTTTGCATGCTGCTTTATACCTCCGCTTAGTCAGCAGGATTGGTTGGTAAGTGTATTTCTTTTGTGGATTGACCAACCGTTATTCAAACAGATCGACTACTGATCAAGTGATCAATTTCTTGACCAGATTGAGAGATGGAACCCCTCGCCCAATTGAAGCAAGACTTCGGATATCAGCAGAATGGATTCTTAGCTCTCATCAGAAAAATGGAAACCTGTTCCCGCAGCTTAGCAACTTTGCAATGTGATTGCGCCAGACTTCAACGCACCATTGGTGCGATGATTAAACGCAGTTTTGATGAGATGATTCACAACGAAACCATCATGAATCAATTACAACCGGTTGAGAGTCAAGGAGCGAATTCTCCTAGTGAGCAATCCTGGATTGAGAATTCGGCATCCCAGAAGGAAGCACCTGCACCCGAGAAAGAAGCATCTGTTGGAGCACAGCTTCCACAAAAGCGGGTTGCAATCACTAATCAATCAAGCAACAAGAGGAAGTGGCCTCGCACGTCAGTAATACGAGACTACCCGGATTTCTGCGGTCCTATTCGAGAGAAGGAAATAGTTGAAGAACATCTAACGGAAATATTCGACCATAAGTCATCACAGTCTTGGAAGTTAAGTGAGGAGGACATGTAACTATTGGCTCTCAATAGACATGTACATTGGTTTCTTTTCCAAAAGCTTAAGCAACTAGAATGCTTGGCGGGATGCTTGGCCAGCTAAGTAGCTAATAATAGGCCAATTCATCTAAACTTTTAGAATGGGCCACATGGCTTCGTAGGATTTTAGAGTTTCATAAAACCCTCTAGTGCTGGCCAAGTAAAGATTCACTACCACAAAGCTTTTCTTTGCACCTAGCAGGATGTATTATACGTCAAATTTCCCCGAAGATGGATGTAATGTATATTTGTAGTTCCCTTACGCTTAAATTGGTGAAGAGAACTCTTCTTTGGTTTTTCTTCTCTCTCTCTCTCTCTCTCTCTTTATCCCCCCTTCCTCCATAAATGCTTTATTTCTGGTTTGGAACATATTCCTAGCCTTTCAAAGGGATCTAGAAAGGGTATGAGATAGCCATCATTCAAACTAAAAGCCATATAAAGAATTAAGTGAGCCTAATCATTTGGAGAAAGTGTGATTAGCAAGCCCGAAAGGGTGTTCAAGTTAGAAGAGAGAGTAAGGGCACCCTTGCGGCCTAGAACCTAATCTGCAATGCCCACATGAATGAGAAACACACATAACTTTATGAGAGTCGAATCAAACCATCAAGAGAAGCAAGAATGAAAATTTTAGTTATCATAAATTAATGAGAAAGAATCTAAAACATTTGTTGTGATTGACCAAAGTATCATTAAGATACTGGGAACATTTGCCATTAATTAAAATCTCTTATGGGATAAAGAGCACACTATACACATACTCTCACCACAAAAGAATAAATCCTTTTAGGTAGATGATTGATAGAATTGACAAAAAGAATGCACATTTAACTACACTCATAATGCCTTTGTCTATTCCATGTACTTAGCACTAACCTTTATCATTTTATGGGCTCCCATAAGAATCATTAATACCCCATTTGTTTTATATACTCTTTTTATCTCAAAATACTAGAGTTTTTCTCCCTATTTTAGAAATTCCTCATGGCCTTGAATACATATTGGCCTTTTCACCTTGCGATTGCAAATGCGATGGATAAGCTCATCAAAAACATCAATTTTGCATTCTTCTCTCTATCATTTTAGTAATCTAACCAAGATCTTCACTACTATCAGTTTTGCATCCTTCTCCACAATTAGCACAAGGCATGATCAAGCATAGCTAACTACAAAACTATTTGGGGGCACCGTTTGACACGTCAACCATAATCTCAAAACCGTCTGGTGTGGTTATGGTGAAGTAAGAAACTAAAGGGCGCGGCAGTTCTTGCATTAATGGGAGTGTAGAGGGTCGGGGACTAGGGATTAGGCCTAGGAAACAATGTGGAGTGCATAAGTAAGGCCTAAAAGGGAATATATGTTCTAAGGGTCCATATGGACACGTGGCACTCAAGAGAACACCATGTGGCAAGCACTGGGCTACAAGGGAGGATTCTAGAGGGAGCTCAGGAAAGGAGGTTTGGAGATGAACCTCATAAGAGAAGGGAGTCGATGAGCTCATGCAAAAAATCCAAGGCTGGGTGGAAAACTAGGACAGAGCCCTCTATCTTGGCGTGTTTGTATTATTGGTATCAGATTTAATAGATCATTATAGTTTGCGAATGACGAGAAATATTTTGGAGGGTTGATCCATTTCGTGCAAGCTGCAACAACATATACTAATTTGCTTGTCTTTGCACGAATACTTTTGAAGTCACCCATTGGAAATGTGAAGCGTTGCCATCGAAAAACAAACTCAATGCAATGCACACTGTGCATTCAACCTTATTTGGAGAGAGATGACAGCAGTGAGCTTGCAACAGTCCTTACCATCTCGTCTTTGCGGATGCTTGCTCTTGGGTTCAGACGGCTATAAATGAAGCAAAGAGAGACACAATCACACACAATAGCAGCATCATAGCATGATAGCTTGTCTTTAGCCTTTCGTCATGTTCTACTCTTAATTTATCTTGGTCAAAAAAGGCCCCTCGGTACAATCTGGATCGCCGCCCATCTCGAATGTAAGCTGCAAAAAAATAATCGAATCACAGAGACTAATATATTAAGTGATTTTTTTGATTCGATACTATTTTCAAAGGCGCCCGAGCAGACAGATTCATAGAGAGAGAAGCTTTAAGAGCTCCCACCATAGCCGACTTGCTTGCCCAGAAGAAGCCATGAAGATAAGAGCATGGGAGTACAGAGAAGAAACGCAACAATTTACAGAGAAGAAGGTCGCCACATCATACAAAGGTTGAAAAACCTTTGGGAAAAGCCATGTCATCTTTTCCTTTATACCCCTCTCTAATCTAAAAGCCTTAAAGCCTTTTCTTCCTTTCTTTCCAAAGGTTTGAGGGCCCTTTTTCACCCTTTTCCTTCTCCAAGATTTTTATATGCCTACAACTTATTAGCCTTGCTGGTTTCAAGTGGAAGATCGAGGAGTTAGAGATTAAAGAAAGCATGGGATCGAAAGAGAAGTTCATGAAACAAAGAAATTGTGCCAACCTCAACGATGAATTCAAGGCCATCGAACAAATACCAAGGAAGTGGGCATCATATTTTTTTCTCTGGCATAAAGCACTTGGCTTTATAATTTTTGGAAAATGCGCATCTTTAAAAATGATAACTCCAGAAAGGGACAATATGGTTAGGGAGGCCAAGGAAAGGGCTAGGAAAAGAAAAGCTGTAGTTGGAGAGGAAATACATGAGGAGGTACAAATTGAAACTCAAGAGGTAACGTGGAAATGGAGGACATAGATTACAGTGATTATGGAATTTCGTACACAAAATTCACTAAACTTGAAACTCGAATGCAAAATATAGAAACACAACTAGGAACTATTAGTGATACATGGAAAACCCTAGCTAAAGCCATAACCAAGTTAGCTGATTCTCAATCGGTAACTTCTACAAAAAAATCACCGACTCCTCCTTATATCAAGTTGAGAGGTCCACTTCTCGACTTAGAGAAACCTCTAACATCCTTATAAACTTGAAATCGCCAATTTTCAATGGAAAAGAAAAGGTGTGCAATAAAGATGCGATTAATACATTCTTGCAAAAGTGGCAAGACTTCCATTGACTAAGGAATATCCCTCCTGAAAATCAAGTCGTGGAAGCAAGACTTTCCCTTGGAAATAAGGCCTATAAATGGTGGATGACCCTCAGAGAAAATGATATAATTCCTAGGTAAACTCCAACCTTCTACGGTGGGGGTTTGCATAACTTCGTGCTCTATCTTGATCCCTTCTTATGCTATTTTTAGCTAAATTAAGCATTTGATTCATATCTTCAAGAAAGTATTTGGCCGCTTGAACCTTCTCTTTTTCAAGTCCCACTGCCATTGGGGCTCTTGGTTGAAATCCATACATCATCATGAATGGACTAAGACATGTAGCTGAATGTTTGGCATAGTTATATGCAAATTCTAATATGGGCAAATATTGCTCCCAATCAATTTGCCGTTTACTTACATATGCTCAAAGCATATCCTCAATGATGTGATTGACTCTTTCAGTTTGACCATCACTCTTTCCTAGTTGGCCCTTTCATAATCCTCTTTCTTCAAGAGAGGATAATTTTGTGTTTGAGGTTTCTTAGGTGGTGCTTAAGGAACTTCCTTCTTAAAGTGCCCCTTCCTTTTCAAATTGGGAAAATTTGTTGAACTTAAGAAGAAAACATGTTTACTCTGAAGTTCCAACTTTGGATTTCGTCGTCATATCGTTGTATATTTAAGCATACTTAATTGCTTTCTCAAAGGTTTTGAAAGAATTTCTTTTCACCTCAACCTTATAAGTATCTTTGAGACCTCTCACAAAACCCTTTATCTTTTGGAATTATGAGAAAGTCTACCTCAAGGTACCTGAATCTTTAGAATCTCTAAAGATAGGTAAATGTTCGAAGTTGTCTCCTAGGTATTGTGGACCATTTACAATACTTAAGAGGATTGGAGAACTTGCTTACAAATTAGCCTTACTTGAGGGATGTACAGTACATCTAATTTTTCATGTTAGTAGGCTAAAAAGAAAATCAGGAGATGATGATAATCTCATTGGAAATGAATTCCTAGTTGAACTCATTGAGCCTACATCTTTATCACATGAACCAAAAAGAATTTTAGATAGATAAGAAAAAAGAATACGACACAATATGGCAAGAATGTCTAGTTAAGTTGAGCCTACATCTTTATCACATGAACCAAAAAGAATTTTAGATAGATAAGAAAAAAGAATACGACACAATATGGCAAGAATGTCTAGTTAAGTGGAAAGATAGACCTGAAGAGAGTTCAACATGGAAAAGGTAAGCAATCTCCAGAGGAGGTTTCCCAATTTTGTTTTTGAGGACATAAACCATTCTTAAGGGGAACCGAATGTTACTTCAGCCATAATCCCAGAGCCATCTGGTGTGGCTATGGTGAAGCGAGAAATAAGAGGGCTCGATAGAGCTTGCATTAATGGGAGTCTAGAGGGTCAAGGACTAGGGATTACCCTAGGCCTAGGCAACATAGAGTGCATAAGTAAGGCCTAAAAGGGCATAGATGTTCTGAGGGTCCATATGGACACATGGAAATCAACAAAACACCATGTGGCAAGCACTAGGCTAGGAGGGAGGATTCTAGAGGGAGGATTCATGCAAAAAATTTGAGACTGGGTGGAAAACTAGGACATAGCACTCTATCTTGGGATGTTTGTATCAAACTGGTGCCATCTATATACTGAGCATGTCAACCACTGTACGTGGAGACTATCTCCATGTTGGCACATGCCAACTAGGCTGATGCCCCACATCAACCACCATGATGGGTGCCTAGTAGACCACATTGGCCATGTCAACCAAAATAAATGGTGATTTTACTACCACGATGGCACTCGTCATCCAGCCCGACAACCTAAGTTAACATTGCGGTGGTCCTATTGCAACATGCAAATTTTCATGTAGGCCAAGATGGCACATATAGACTAGCCTGATGGCTTAGGCCCCAAGTCAACCAATGTAGTGGCCCTATTACATGACATGTGTTTGCAAGTGCCATGTCAACCACCATAGGTGGTGACTATTGCCATGGTGGCACACATCAATTATCATGGGTAGCCCAAGTCAACTATCATGGTAGTCCTATTGCAAGTCACATGTTTTCATGCTAGCCATGATGGCAAACATCAACTAGCCCAATGTCCTAAGCACAAGGATTACATATTCACATAATCACATGCATTTTTTGCAAAATGTATATATTCATGGATATGTGTTTCACAAAATGATGCATTTCTAGTCTTGCTGATACTAGCGATAAATGGTAAATTTATCACTAGCAACTAAGCATTTACCAATTGATAGAATGAGTACTATGGACAACAAAGGTGCTAGTACTTATATGGTAAAGACAGTAGGATACTAAATTACCACTAGTATCATTATTACTGGTGGTACATGGTCTAGTACCCTTGTTAACATTACCTTTATCATCCGCAATAGATTACCACTGGTGGTACATGGTCTAGTACCTTTACCATCCACAATAGATTGCCACCGGTAATGGCTATAACGCTTTTATTGCCATGCCTATATAAGAAGCCAACCATACCATTTTTGCTACTTTGGATTTGAGAGGCAATTTTACTCTCTTTCTTAAGCCCCACCCAAGGAGTAACCTAGGGAGTAGTTCCTTGTCCCTAGGGTGCTAGATTGGACTACTCCAAAGGTCAGGTGCTTGGGCTCTCTTAAAGGGGGAGGTGGTTTTTGTCTCTCCTTTCTTTTTTGGATGCATTTTTTGTCACCTACTATATGTTGTACACCACAAGTTGCACTAAGATATGGTGTAGATATGGTATGCAAACTTTTGCACATTTTTTTTTAAAATATGAAGGTTATGATGGCTCTATGTGCAAGCATGCTATCACTTGCACTAACAACTTGGCGCAAGACAAGCTAGTTAATCAGGTGCTTTGAGAGCAATCTCTAGAGCAGATGAATAGCATGTCTAAGAGAGAGATGGAGGCCTCTAGGCAACAACATCTAGCTTTTTAGACACAATTGAGTAAAATACTTCATGATGTGAACTTGTGGATTGTTGAGCAATTTCAATAACCCAAAGTTTGCAAAAACAAGCACGGCGCAGCCTCTTTTTGGAGACATAAAAGAGAGATTAGATATAGATACAGCCTAAGAACTAGTTAGCTATGTCCCTCCCTCTCTGCTTATTACTCCATTGGCTCCTTATCCCTTTCCCTCTCTAGAGCCACTAGATGGGATAGGATACATGCAACCTGAATGGAAAAGTCATTACATAAACATTATATAAATTAAAAGAATCTACTTACAAAAGTAAGAGTGACTAGAGCCTTACCTTTGCCAAACTATTGTAGACCAATCAAGATATACTTCATTTGACTCAAGCTTTTGATGCTCAAGCTTGCCTCATCTAGCTAGCATACGATGAACGAGAAGAGTCTATACCAATAAGAGTTTTCCATGAGAAAAAAGAAGGTCAAGAGAAGCTATGAAAATCTAAAATGAAATGCATCGATTAACAAGACGTTAAGTAATAAAGATATGCACACTATGTAGGGAAAGAACCTTGGCCATTGCTCCTAAGGTGAGAAGGTATGACATTTTGTTGTTCAACTTGTGTTGCTTCTTCACTATTGATTGTACTTTTAGGGTCTCACCTATACTCATCCTCGTTTTGGCACTAATGCTCATGAGATACATGATGTGGGGGTGCTAATCCTAATCTTATTGCATCTCAGGTCTCTAGTTTATGGTGGGTCATCACTTCTTATATGTGCTCTAGCATCCTCTTTGTATCAAACTCCAACTCAACTCCAAGTGCTTAGGAATAGACCATCTATCACACGTTCTTATCAAGAGATTGATGATACCAGCCTTTCAACATGTCATTGTCAAAGCATAGTCAATTCAGCATTCATGACTGTCACTTTTCATCCAAAATAACCATATAACATTGGTAACTTGGGAAAATAACCAGTAAACTAGGTAGTTTGCTTTATTGGTGGTATTAATCAAACAATTGGTGGTAATAGGCTAGTTTGTAGACTTTATTTTGATCTAGGAGCATATGTTTGGCAACAAATGTCAGATGCTGGTGGTGACATCTCCTCATAGGGAGAGGCCTTGAGGTGTGGTCCCCCATACTTGGCATAAGAAGAGGTTTGCAGGTGGTGGCTTCAGATGTATATGATTAGGGGGAACTTCTCATAGGGAGGGTAGTATGGATGGGTGACTCCATCCATATCTTGAATGAGGCAACAACATTTTAGCTTTTTGGAGGTGGTTGACTAAGAGCCTTCCTGAAGTGGACTTGGGGATTCTTGGAGGTGACTTCAAAAACCCAATTGCAAAGAACAAGCAAGGTGGAGCCTCTTTTTCAGAGAGGTAAATGATTTAGAGGAGCACGTGGGAGCAACTCATCTTTGTGATTTGTGGCAAGGGTTCTGGATGGAAGGCAAAGTTTTCAAGGCCTATTGGTAGCCTTTGCTTTTCCATTAGACAATGTTGGCTTGATGGAATCCTAGAGAGATTGGATAGATTTTTTGTGCATTGTTGGGCAATGCATAAGGAGGGACCACCAATATTTTGGCAAGTACGACAATGTTGAGGACTTCCCTAGAGAGGGGTTCACATACTTTATGCCTTATTACTTCTAGGGCTTTAATTCTCTCTTTGAGCAATGTATTTTTGATCTACTGCTCTATGTTTTCTGTTGAAAGTCTCTCGAGTTGAAGAAAGAACCCGTCCTTCATTTCATCTAGCCACTTTCTAATTATTGGGAGACATTTCTTTTGAATTTTCACTTGAGCATGTAGCTTGGACACATGTTGTTCTTGAGATTCCTTGTATTCTAAATATTCCTCCTTGAGTCGCTCCAACTCATCTTGGCTTTTCTCTAATTTCTTTTGTTGTTCCTATTGCATGTTGAGCTGTTGCTTGATTGCATCCCTTTCCTTTTGAAGATCTTGAATTTGTCTTGTTAAGTTGAGATAAACACTGTGCTATTGGTCATGGAATGACTTGAGAATGGTCATTGCATGCTCGACCTCCGAACTAGAGACTTTGCTCAATGTACCAAAACATGGTTCTTTTCTTCACAGTGGTGGTGTAGATTTGTTTGCAAAATCGAACAGAGCAGTAATGAAAGGAGCTACCTTGGAGTGCTTGTTAGTGCTCCTCAGGTCCTTCTTGGACACCTCAGCCATGAGTCTAGAGTGGAGCACATTTGCCCAAGAAATTTTCATGCCCTTGTCCATGGCTCAGATGATTGCACAGCTCTCGCAACTCATGGTGTTTGTCTTTACAAGCAATTGAACCTGTTCCAAGTACCATTCGAGCTACTATCATCATCGAGCAAGGTCTTGAACTTTGTTGACAAGTTTCTAGAGGTACGAATTCCTTTTGCATGTTGGCCTCCACATTCTTGTCGTAAGTGTCCTCTTCTTGTGTGAGGGGAAGGTTGCACACATGCGAGATGACAATTGGAGTTGCCATTAGAGTAGGTTCGATCATACCTCCATTCTTTTGGAAGTGCTCATATAGCTTCATAGCATCAGTCTGGGATTTCCATGTGTTCCAAGGCAAATTTGCATAATCCAGGAGAGCGACTTTCTGCAGCCACTTGCAATGTTATGTGGGGTTGAGTGACATGAAACACCTTGAAACTTGTCTAGATCATCTGCTTCTTTGCTGGGCATGTGATCTATTCATCATCCAACTCATCTTCATTTGGAAGAGCCATAGGAAACAGTTCAGGGTCCTCTATGCCCTTCTTTCGAGGGCTTTTTTGAATGGGCATTTGTCCTTTCTTCTTCGCATCACATCTTCTTGTATAGCTATGTCACTGAGCAATGTCAAGTGCAAGCTGACTACTATGTTTACTGATGCATGGGTGAGAGTGAGTGAGTGTTTTGGGATCATATAGATGGGGAAGAAACCTTCAGAGTGCGAGTAGGGTGTCAGTGGGGACTCGAGATCATAGAATGTGATATGGGCTAAAGTGTGCATGCTGCTTGTAGTTGATGGTTGGCACTTGTGAAATTGGAAGTAGCCAATGAATGTCGATGAAAGTGAATGATTACTGTGCGTGATGAGTCCAGATGCAATGGAATGTTGGATTTTTGTGCCCAGAATATGTGAGACTTGTTGACGGCAAGTGCAATGGGATCTCGTACATTTAGCTTGTTGGCTGATAGATGTTGTTGGGTGCTCGTGGTTGGGGCTGTGGAGGAATTTGGGCATAGGTATGGTAGAGTATCTTTGCTTATCTTTATTGGTCAAATTGGTGTCAGATGTGCCATTGGCCTCCCAATAGTGTCGGTGCGGGTCAGGCCGATGCTAAAAAGCCTTTTTCTTTGATTGCCTTGTGGAGTCGGGATCTTGGTCGGACCGTATTTGAGTGGAGTTCAATTAGATCCCGTATTTTTTATTGTACTTGTTGGCGAAAGCTGCTTCTGAGAACTCTGTGGGCAATCAGACTATGGTCTAACTCCATGTCATCACACTTGGTGTTGTATTGTGATGGAATTACAAGTGGTTAGGCTTATGGCAATTTTGTCATGTGGATGGGATGGTACCTTTGTCCAAATGGGTGTGCATGGTCACGGATATATTTTTGCCTTGCCTCTGGAGTGCGCTTGCCAATCTGACTTTGTGCATGTATTGATCTTTGCAGATCGATTGTCATGTGCTATTGCTCCATGTTAAGTGCATGAGGCTATGCTCCCACTTGTCTTGGTTGGGTTTTGGAGGTGTCGGGGTCACTGGCAAAGTTTAGTTGTCTTTGAGGATGATCTGGGTATTGGTCAGAAATTTTTGCTCTTCCTCCCTATCATGTCAAATCAAGATTTGGATAGCTATCATGTAGTGGTCTGCAAGAGTCAACTGTCATTGTCTTTTCCAAATTTTCACTATTCTCATTGTCATCATGAGTCTCCATTGCTAGAGCTGCTTCTCTTAATCTAGTTATCATTCTCTCTTTTTGCTCCTTATACTTTGGGTCTGTCAGGGAATCACATATAAGATGTCATTGCATTGAATGGTATCAACTGACTAGTGATAGTTGGCATCACAAAGCCAGTGATATCGTGAAATTCAGCAATTGGCTTGCACTCAATTGGAGTAAACTAGGAATTCAGTGTGGCTGTTTGCTCTTTGGCCGTGTTGTGGATCGTTGTCGGATGTAGGTCCAGTGTTCTTTCTGTACCTATGTCATATTGATAGCAATCGCAACTTGATATATATTAGTATAGGCTTAGATACATACCATATTAGTCTTAGTTTCTGATGGATCAAGACCCACATATGGTTTGAGCCAAAATCCATTGACAGGCTTGTCAAAAAGATTGCCATGAAGATCAGCTAGTTTGAATGTTCCTTGATAAAAAATTTCCATTACCTTGAAAGGTCCATCATATCTTAGCTTGAACTTTCTTGGTTGCTTTCCAAGCTTTGTGTTAAACATTAAAACTAGATCACCTTTTTGGACTAATTTGAATTTGATATTTCTGTTGATCCAAGCAGCTCTTCTTTTTTGAATGATGTCTCTAATGTAGGAGCTCTGAAGCTTGTCTTCATCTAAGTGCAATAATTGTTGTAGTTTGAAATTAATTGATTCTTCTGGTGAAAGCTTGTGCTCTACAACTACTCTTAGGCTTCCTACAACAAACTCCATCGAAACTATAGCCTCACAACCATAGACCACCTGAATGGTCTGCCACATGGCATGGAGGAAATATCCCACATGTGAGCAAGCAAATGGATGTAAGTACCCTCACCTACAAAAGGGAGGTTCATTTGAAGTAATATCAATCAAGCACTTTGCACTATCTCAAGATTCTCTTTATGAGTCCAAGCTAATCTATCTTGGAACCTAATTGACTTGAGATACATGTCATGAGCACTCTCTTCATCATGTTTCCACATAGGTTCCATCCACCTTAGAGTGCTCCATAGATCCTGAGGCACGCATGTTTTGTCATGGTATCAGAGCATAGGTTTAGCTCTCCTAGTTTAGCTCATTAGTAGTTCACTAGGATTGCTTCCATTCCTAGATTAGTTGTAGGCATGTCTTAGGAGCTCATGTTTTTCTCCTAGGTTAGTTTTTAGTTTTCAGATTGAAAGAATTCCGTCCATGAAAGTTGAAGATTTCCATTCAATTGTTTTGTGAGAGTTCCATTGTGAAAAAGAGAGAGCTCTTGTGAGTTCACTCTTTGTGCTGAGAGAGAGAGATCAATTTTTTGTTCTAAGGAGAAAGACTCGCATGGCAAAAGCAACCACCGCAACTTCTGCTTGTAGTCCTCCATAGCTTGAAAAACTGCTTTAATGGCAGACAACTCCTTCATCGAGGACTCGTTCTAAGCAACATTTGCGTTTGTTGCATTCTCTGCGAGAGACTGGGCACCTTTACGGGCCTTCTTGAGATAAGCCTCTCCAAAACAGGCAAAACCATCACCCTCGAGGTCAAGAGCAGCGATACTATCAACGTCGTCTCATATTTGCGGGCAAGCAATTGGAGGATGGCTGCACTCTGGCAGACTATAACATTCAGAAAGAGTCTACGCTCCATCTGGTGCTGAGGCTGCGGGGTGGAATTATCGAGCCTTCCCTGATGGTGCTAGCAAGAAAAGATGATCTGCCGCAAGTGTTAGGAACGTCTGCATCCACGAGCTGCAAATTGCCGGAAGAAGAAATGTGGACATAGCAACCAGCATCGGCCCTTCAGCTGCATCAAGCGACGCAGCAGCCCCGAATGTCTCCAATCTGCAACAACGATGTCCAACGCCTACTACGAGCTCGCCAACCCTGCAGCACTCTCAAAGCCATGAAACATTGTGCCATCTACGATTACTAGCTGCCACAACCGCAAAGAAGACTCTCGCATCAAACGGCTCCTACGACGACTCGCTGAGCTCCAGCCTCCCGCAGCGCCATCGTCATCACAGCGCAGAGAAGCTTCAAGCTTCCTCTTTCTTCTCCAAGGTCTCCACACAAAAAGACACATGGCAGATAGGACCCGTGGTTCAGTTTAGCTAACTCCAAGTTTGGTTTAGTGGTCTTTGGTTAGCAGAGTGCCAGTTGGCAGATAAGACTTAACTCTAGTAAGGTCAAACATAGCCATGGTTAAGTTATGTGGTTAGTTAAAAGTTCCACCTAAGCACACAGAGTCCCTTGCTAAGCACAATATGGAATTCAGCATGTGAATCCCTTTGCCACATCATCAAAGGCCCTTCTTCTTCACAAAAACTTCGACAAGCCATAACTTGCAATCCAGGAAGAATTTGCACACGCTCCAAAAAGGAAAAGTGATCGTCTTTTCGAGCTCCACGCGCCTGTTATGTCAAAATCATTGTATGCAATTAGACACTGCCAATATTGAAAGAATTCAATTGGTAAGACCTTTGCAACAAATGGAAAAGCAAAGCATGAATGCACACATCATTGTCATAAGCATGCCAAAAGCACAAGTGTATGAGATGACCATAGCCCGAAACATGGCATCCACACCGAAAGCATTAAGGCACATGGAAGAACAAAGCATCATGCATGAAGCTACCCCAAGCAAAGAAGCAAATGCCATCGCCATCAAGCCATGAGCCAAAAGGTGACATCAATGAAATGTATTGAGAAACCAAAACCTTGCCAACCTTGCCTATATTTTGTAATCAAGCCTGACCACCTGAGAGTAGCTATGAAAGCACCCAGGGGAGGTATTGACATGTAAAAACCACACTTGACCACCTTAAGTAGTAATGCATGCACTAAGGGGAGGTGATGGATTTGTAACTCACATCTGACCACCTTGCAGTAGCCAAAGGATTATGGCACCAAGGGGAGGTGTTGAGAGTTATGGTGCCATGAGCACATGTAGAGCAAAGGTATGAGTAAAGGGTAAGCTGCCACATGGCATGGAGGAAATATCCCACATGTGAGCAAGCAAATGGATGTAAGTACCCTCACCTACAAAAGGGAGGTTCATTTGAAGTAATATCAATCAAGCACTTTGCACTATCTCAAGATTCTCTTTATGAGTCCAAGCTAATCTATCTTGGAACCTAATTGACTTGAGATACATGTCATGAGCACTCTCTTCATCATGTTTCCACATAGGTTCCATCCACCTTAGAGTGCTCCATAGATCCTGAGGCACACATGTTTTGTCGTTCAATTGGATTATGAATGGAATTTTGCTATATGCTTTAGGAGGATATGTTATGGTGGTCGGGCTCTGGCTTTCTTTTTGTGCATCAAATGTGCCTTGTGATTGATCATTTTTACATATCTATCATCATTGCCATCATTTTGTGTTTTTGTAATTCTTTGCCACACATCTTTCTGCTTGTAGTCCAAATGCTTTTGTGTTGTAGTTAGAACTGAATTGGCTTTGCCTTTTCTGTGTAATTGTGCCTCTTTTGCCTCTTTTGTTGCATTGATTTCTAGGATTTGATCTAGAGCTTTGTTTCTTACTTTTTCTTGCTCAATCCAATCAATAGGCTTGATTATATTTTTTGGGGTTTCTTCCATTCCTACTGGGGGTTTTTCTTCCTTTGACCTTGTTATTACCATTGTCTCTACATCTTCCTTAGGCTCTTTTATCCCGGTTGTGTTTGTGCTCGATGTACAATTACTTTGTACTCCAAGAAATGATATGTTCTGAGTAGTAATATGGATTGCTTTTTCCATCTGAACATCTTATTGATGTAAATTCTCTTTGGAATCTTCAATAATTGGTCATAGACTTGCCATGTTTACACCTGCTGGTGGTTGTTATGAAGGATTTGGGTTTCCCCTTGCATTGTATTGGATAATTGGGATCCCTCTTTCTTCTCTATGTTTGCACCATAGCTCACATTGTGGACCTTGTCTGTGGCCATCTTCCCCATAGTAATTGCATGCAATTTGATTAGCTGTTGCTGCTGGTGGAGTTGTGTTATGGGCTACTTAACTGTGAGTTGGCACTCTTCCCATGAAATTCGGGTTATACCAACATTTTTCTTTATCATGGTTATCTTTTCCACATAATTGCCATGTAATCTTTTCCTGATTTGGCGACAACCTTAAATTCTGCAACTATTCTTTCATCATTTGTTCTAGCTTGGAGTCTGATTTTGAGCTCTTTTCTTCTTTCTTTTTGGTTCTTGCCTTATCTGTGGCTTTTGCCTTCTTGTCCTTTCTCTTCTTCTTTTCTTTTTTGGTTTCTTCCTCTTTAGATTCATCATCCAATCTGTCAGAGTTTGATTCGTCATGTCACCTTCCTCTGCATTGAAGTCATCTTCTATGTCTAAATCTGTGACAGAATTAGATGCTCTTTTCTTCTTTCCTTTCGTTGACTTTGATTTACAACCAAGCCTTCTCTCTACTCTTTGAGCTACTTCAACCATGTTATTGAAGTCATTTGCTCCTCCCAATTGATCTCTTCTTCCTACTGTAGTTCTCAATTGCTTGGTTCATCCCTTGCAAAAGTAGTCACCAAGTTGTTCATATGTAGGCCTTTGTGGGGCAGCTAGCCTCTGATTCAGATTCCAAATTTTTGTGGATAGTCCTCCACTAATAGGTCTTTTTGTTTTATATTCCAAAGCTTCTTTAGAACTACTTCTGGTGTTTTTTCTTTTCTAAATCTACTTAGAAATGAGACTTTCAAGGAATCATATTCTGTAAAATTTGCAAGACCATATTCCATAAACCAAGTCATTGCCTTACCTGTAAAAGTAGCTGCAAATTACTCTTTCTTTACTGCTCAGGTAGAGCTCCAAATTCGCTAGCCATCCAATGGGTCTCAAACTATCCGATATGACTATCTAGATCTTGTCCTTTCTTCCCTTTGGACTTTGTTGCTTTGACTAAGGGGTTGTGCATCCTGACCATATTCCATAAACCAAGTCATTGCCTTACCTGCAAAAGTAGCTGCAAATTACTCTTTCTTTACTGCTTAGGTAGAGCTCCAAATTTCGCTAGCCAACCAATGGGTCTCAAACTATCCGATATGACTATCTAGATCTTGTCCTTTCTTCCCTTTGGACTTTGTTGCTTTGACTAAGGGGTTGTGCATCCTGACAGCTTGGAGTATAGGTGCCTTCTTTTTTGGTTGAGGTGGCAAGGGATTGAAGTTGATTTGTCTTTGGGCTGCAATGAATAAGCTTGCAGCTAGATGTGTGCCTGTTGTAGTTCTGATGAATGTCTCACTAGGTGTTGAAACAGGGAACACCTCAAGTTTAGCTACAACTTCTTGAATTTCTGAGCTGTGAATTGAATTTGTTGAGGAACTCTCCCGACTTTGAATATAGTCAAGATCATGGAAGATGTTGTCAAGATCTTGATCATCTGACTATTAGCCTCAGCTCTAGCTATATTCTTTGTGAAATAGATGCCTCTGATTTGGTTTAGTGATGGTGGGCCTTCAATTGCTTCTGACATTCACTGGCAATGCCTCCATGAACTATATAGAAGAAATCTGATGACTTTGCCTTTTGTCCATTGTTTCGATGCTTGTGCTATTTGCAGATGACAATGGGATTGTTGTTGTATTGCCTTTATAGCGATTGTTGGTGGTGCTGATGTTCACCAATCTTCTTGAATTCACATTTTCTAATTGTTTAGAGCTTGCGCTCTATCATTAGTGACTATTATCTAGTCAGATGTTGTTTTGCCTCTCTGGTTGTAGCTTGTTGCTTGAGATACTTGCTCAATACATTCCTTAACACCTTCGCAGCTGTTTCAACTTGTCCAGAGGATGAAGGTGACGATGTTGAAAGAGAAGAAGAAGAGACGATAGACACACCAAATAGACTCCCAAAGACTGATTCATATTGATTACTAGTTACACATATATATAGGTGAGACCTAGTTCAAGTTAGGGTGAGCTATATATAGCTCTAACACCCCCACTCAAACAAAGGTCTTTATCTACGGATGAAAAAACCCTTGGGGAGCACAAGGGGAAAACCTGAGCTCCTATATACAAGTATACAAGTTGATCATATTTATAAGTATGTAATGCAAATATACATCGATATGTAAATGTTAAAATTCACCCATAGGTGTGTTAATCTTGGAAGAGAGAAGCTATAAGAACTCTAACTTTTGATCATAGCACTGTGAAGTGTGCCTCACTAAGTCCTTTAGTGAGAATATCCGCAAGCATCTGAGAAGTGGGACAATGTTCAATCATTATCATCCCTTTCTTCACTTCATTTTTGACATAATGATAATGAACAAAAATATGCCTAGATTTGTTATGCTGAACATAGTCTTCAGCTAGACTAATGGCACTTTGATTATCATATCTGAGAGGAGTAAGCAATTGGCACAGCCAAACCAATGCTTGAGCTGCTAGAGAGGTTGCTACATACTCAGATTCTGTGGTAGAAATAGCAACACAACGTTGCTTCTTACTTGCCCAAGAGACTAAGCAACCATTGATAAAGAAGTAATTACTGCTTGTAGACCGCATACAGAAGTGAGAGCTTGCCCACCAATCTACATCCGTAAATCCCAAAAGATCAAGAGACATCACAAAAGATGACTCTGTATGACGTCGATAAACTAATCCAAAGTCAGAAGTTCCTTTCAAATACTTTAGAACACGTTTTGCTGTAGACCAATGTTGCATTGAGGGAATAACCATATATTGACCTAGAAAATGGGCAGTAAAAAGAATATCTGGTTGAGTGTTCAACCTGACAAACTGTAGGCAACCAACAAGATTGGCAGAGGGTTGATGTGAAACCACAACATCATGAGTCGATTGAGTATTTTTGATAGAGCTCACAAGACAAGAAGTGGTCTTAGAGTGAGCATTCATCAAGCCAAACTTTTGAACTGCATCTTGAATAAAATTTTTTTGTCGAAGTAGCATAATTCCCATGTGACAAAATTGTTGAACTTGAATACCAAGACATGAATGAATGTCACTAAGATCAACCATATCAAATGCTGAGGATAATATTTTCTTGACATGTTGTCGGAAAATGAGATTCTTGGAAACAAGTATGGTGTCATCCACATAAAGAGCAAGGATGACAAGAACATCACCATCACGTTTGACATATAAGTTGGGGTCAAAGAAACAAGAGTTGAAACCTTGAGATGTGAGAAACTGATCAATTTTCATGTGCCAAGAACGGGAAGCTTGTTTTAGACAATAAAGAGCACGATGAAGGTGACAAACAAGATGGTCCTACCCAGAAACTATGAACCCTTTTGGCTGCATATAAATCTCCTCTTTGAGATCTCCATTAAGAAAAGAAGTTTTCACATCCATTTGATGAATCTCCAAATCAAATTGAGTAGCAAAAGCCAAGAGTACCCGAATGCTTGTACTACGAATAATAGGTGAAAATGTATCATGATAATCAACTCCTGTAATTTGTGAGTATCCTTTTGCAACTAGATGAGCTTTAAACTTGTCAAAAGAACCATTGGCTTTGGTTTTGATTTTATAAACCCACTTACATTTGATAGGAGTATGACCAGTATAACAACACAAAGCACCCATAGACGTGCACATAGATGCATTTCCTTAACTTAAAAAAAACTTACGGGTGCATCTATTTATGCATCTATAGACCTACGTCTATAGGTGCATCTATATAACAGACAGATGCACGTATAGACGTACCTATAGACGCGCTTTTAGATGCTCTATAAAAATTTAAAAAAACAGAAAGACGCATACATAGACATGCTTATAGATGCTCTATAGAATCTTTTTTTAATAAAAGCACAATTTTGTGTGGTTGACTAGAATGCTATGTATGTTGTGTACATGCTATGTGGTTACAAGAATCCCATTTCCACATTGTGCAATTCAATTCTTACAGCCAACCACATTTTAACTATCATGATTCCAAGCACATCTATAGCCAACGATTACAATTTCGAATAAAACATTATAACTCCAAAACATTTAGTTCACAAGGCATTCATTGATAGAACATTGCACAAGGAAATTGAAAGCCAAAAAAATAAAGGAGTGTATATTAATTCATAGCCCAAAAAGTGCTTGTATGTACATATAGCATGAAGCCAAGCCACGTCCTGTGGCTTCAAGTATAAAAAATAAGAGGAGTGTATATACAAGAGAGGCACGAAGCCAAGCCAATGGCTTCAAGTACAAAAAAGAGTAGCTAGCACTACTTTTATGACTAATCTAAGTTCTCCGCATCTTCGCTCCCTTCTTCTTCCTTCTTTGCTCCCTTCTTCCTCATCTTCTTCCTCCTGATCAGCCCTAGGGCCCTGTAAACAAGGGACAACATGTATCAATGTATGAAAAATCAAATCTTTATTTACAATATTGACATTATTCAATTACTTTTAAATACCTGGGGAGTCACTCCAGTAGCTCGAATATACTACTCCTCAGTAATTAACCCGTTATCATAGAAGTGCCTCCATGTATCTCCTCTGTGATGGTGGCGGTGGTAGGCTGTCTCGACAGGAGTAGGGTACTTGCCCACAATATCAGGCTACAAGATGACATAATTTATGGAGGGGTTAGTACAAAGAAACAACCTCCTAATAAACCACATAAACACAATATAATTTGAGATCGATACTTACAAATTGGGCCTCCCATGATTCAACACCCCCTGCTCTAAAATGCACATTTCCATATTGCTTCATTTGGATCCTTCGTGCCTCCATGTCTTGCAGACTGGGGTTCGCCTTTGCTACCTTCATTGCTTTCTTCCACTCACGCTTGTGAGCGGTGTGGGGCTGGCCCCTTGGTGGTTGACCTCCCTCTCTCGTAGAAATCTCGGCTAGTGCTTGCCTCTTAAGTGAAGATCTTTTATTGGCAAGTATCATAACAATTGTCCCATTTATTTGTGAGATGAACATTGGGGGGATTGGGATACCTAGAGTGAACAGCAGTGAGGGTCCCATCAGCCAACTTTTTTGGTTGGTCTTTGTAGTGAATAAAGTAATCTTTGTAGTTGTTAGCAATTACAAAGAGAGAAAAAGAGAGAAAGAAAGAGATGACAAAAGAAAGGAAAAGAGAGGAAAAGAGAGGAGAAAAAAGAGAGGGGATAAGAGAGAAAAAGAGAGGAGAAAAGAGGTGTAAAGAGAGGAGAAAAGAGGAAAAGAGATGAGAAAAAAGTGACAAAAAGAGAGGAGATAAGAGGAGAAAAGAGAGGAGAAAAAAGAGAGAAAAAGAAAGGAGACAAGAGAGAAATAGAGAGCAAAAAAGAGGAGGAAAGAGAGGTGAAAATAGAGGAAAGGAGAGGGGAAAAGAGAGGAACAAAGTGGAGAAAAAAGACTGAAAAAGAATGCCCCATCATGCATGCCCTCTTTCTTTATCGCGCCCTCATGCAATCACTTATTTCCATCATTCATGCAATCCCTTATTTCCTCATGATGTTTTAAGGGAAAGAGAAGCGGAAGGGAAAGGGGAAGGGGAAGGGAAAGAGAAGGAAAAGAAAGGGGAAGGGGAAGGGGAAGGGGAAAGGGAAGAACACACAGGAAAAACTATCGTATCATGTCTATAGACGCATCTAATAGCGCGGCTATCTGTTTTTCCAAAAATTAAATGCATTGTTTGACGCGTCTATAGACGCGCTTTGATAGATGCCTTTTTAAAAGAAGCTTAAAAGAACCTGTGCTTGACCCCAAAAAGAACAAAACTAGTACCAAAAACATCCCTTCCCTGCACACAACAAAGGATGAATCCAAAGAAAGTAACTTCCAAAGAAGACCAACCACCAAGAGACTTACCTTGGATAGAGGTATGGAAGCTTCTTGTCCTTCTTCAAAGTTGCTTCTCTTTCTTCTCTTCCTTGTTCACCCTCTTCTCTTGTATGCTTGGGGATGACTGTGTAAACCTCAAGATGAGTGTGGATGCTTGGAGATAAGTGTGGATGCCTGGAGCTATGTCTGTTAATAGGAAAGCAAGTCGCACAATGCTAAAAGTATGTGAAGGAAAGCAAGCATGCTAAAAGTAGGTTCAAAAATCAGCTCGCAGTCTGCACGTCTAAAAGCACATCTAAACATGCATCTAAAAGCACATCTAAACATGCATCTATCAGTGCGACTAGACATGCTTTTAGATGCTACACAGAGTTTTGACATTTACAACTCATGCAAGAACACATTTTTTCAGTTGTTTATCTCTAGGATGTCTTCATCTTCAACAAGTAGCTCCAGTGAGGATGAATCCCTCCATATCCACCATTGCGAAATGTGGTTGGAGCAAAAAATCAAATGTATGTGTGATTGATGTCGAGGAAACATGTATTGTGCACGCAGAATTACACTCAATCACATCTCAAAGTATGGAGAATGGGATGTGACTGTAAACATGGTAAGTGTTAAAGAGTTAAGGTTGATTGAGATACCTATGGGTATTCATGTGTTTAATATATGATCCTTTTTTAATTTGATACAGGATGCAGTGCCACACCCGCATATGTTGCCCTATGCTCATCGTGAGGAGGCGAAGCGCCGGCAATTTGAGGTGAGATCTTCAAGAGGGACCATTACGGATGCATGGAGTGATGGTGATAGTATCCCTCCACCATTACCTCATGAGGCTGTGGAGGAGGAGGTGTTTGATGATATGGTGCAGGATTTATATATCCATAAGTCCTTAGGTACGGATGATAGCATGAAGCAAGATGGTCTTTTTACTATAGCATCGATTCCACTATTTGAGGGGTGCACATTCTCTGTTCTATGTGCCTCCCTTGAGTTACTAAACTTGCACACCATTTATGGATGGAGCAATGCAAGTTTGAATGCATTACTCAAGTAAGCTTTAAAGTCTATTTTGCAAACATGGTGGATTATGCTAGTGGGTCAGTTACTCAAATGCTTTTTTTCATTTATGGTCTTCATGTGCAGGCTATTGTGTAAAATGCTTCCAAGGCAGAATAAATTACTGACCTTAAGAGATATGGTAAGGCAACATGTGACCTCTCTTGGAGGATTAGATTACAAGCACATCCATGCATGCGTCAATGATTGTGTTCTGTTTCGTGGACCACATAAGGATGCAAGAGAGTATCCTACTTGTGGAGAGGCAAGATATAGAGCAGATCTCCAAACTTTGGATGTGCCTCATAAGCTTCTACGACATTTTCCCATAATCCCTCGCATCCAACATATGTTCAAGTGCAAATCCATTGCAAAGCTCATGTCATGGCATTCCTCCCATCGATCAACCGATGGCAAGTGGAGAACTCTCATAGACACTCCTGCATGGAAGCATATTGAAGACACATGGCCAAGCTTTAAGGAAGAACCTAGGAACTTGAGACTTGGATTGGGTATGGATGGTGTGAACCCATTTGGTCTCAAACCCTTCTAATTCGAGAGAAACATAAAGTAAAAAATCCTGATGTTTATTTGGAGTTGAGCACTTCATGAAGACCTTGAAGGGTTTTGTAAGACAAAATGCAAGGCCCGAAGGTAGCATGGCCGAGGGTTGGTTGGTACAAGAGTCACTTGTATATATTTTTGAGTTTCTTGTTGATGTGGATAGCTCTCTCCCGCGACTTATATGGAGAGATGATGAAGACCTAAGGATGACCTCTATTGTGCCTCAAGGGAAAGGATGGAGCAAAGTAATAGACACGGAGTTGCGTAATAATATCAACCTTTATTGCATGCTTAATAGTGATGTGATGAAAAGATGGGTGACAAGATACGAGGATGCAAAGGCAAGAAGACAAGGAGAAAGGGCCCTCTTTCGTACACACCACGGATCTCGTGTGCCATACCCTGAGCATCTAAGAGCACTTCCAAAGGATATTCATGTGGATTGGCTACTTGACAAAATGGAGAGAGCAGAGAGAGACAAGGGGATGCATATCACAATGGAAGAATGGGAGTATGCTAGGGGATGCATGAGCAAGGTCGGTATATAGAATGTTATGCATAAGTTAGGAGCTTTCAATAATTTAGATTGCTTATTTAATTGATTTTTTCTTGGTATAGTATACTATGTTCAATGCTATATGGTGTGAGGGCAAGCATTTTCAAACACAATCGATTGATGATAAGAGAAACACACAAGATTGCGGCGTCATTGCTAGCTTTGAGGGAGCCAATGGAGCCATGGTATTGTGGCATAATCCAAGATATTATTAAGCTTGGCTTTCAATGCTTCTTTATGTATGTTTTGGATGTAAAGTGGTTTAAGGACGTGGTGGAAAGAGGCCCTAATGCAACAATCAAATGCCATGCAAGTGGCTTTGTAAAACTATTGACTCCACAAAGTTTTGGCAAAGTAAGAAGGACACACTAGTACTACCAAAACAATGTGAATAGGTATTGTACACACATATAAAAATACTCACTTTTAAATATTTGATACCTTCGATGCAAGGAAAATAACATGATTGTATTTGTGTTTGAACTAGGTTGTCTATCAACCAATGGTGGATAATAATAGGTGGTGGCATGTTATACCTATTATGCCATGTTCCAAAGTGATGTATAGTACATTTACTAATACGGAGCATATGGAGGATGATCATGGCCATGGAGGTGATGATGACCATGATACGAGAGAGGAGGATGATCATGAAATAGGAGCTATAGATATTGAGGCCATTACGCATGAGGATGAGCCTACCATTGGTGATGCTGATTTCGATGAGCACATGAGTAGCACAAGTAGTAGTGGGCTGAATGTATTTATAGATCTCAACACTAGTTTGGATTTTGAAGTAGATAGTTTGGCAAGGGTTGATCTCATTGAGAATGAGATTGAACCATAGCCCATCATTGATATTGGCAAAACTATTTTAAATATTGTCTCATTCTCCTCACCTCACTTAATTTTTGTATATGTAGGTTTGCCAAAAAGCATTGATATTTTATAAAAATTATGTGCTTTGCTAATCATGGGCAATGTTTGGAAAGCAGTAATGTATATTTATCAGCCTCCACCAAAATCTCACTTTCTGTATTCTTTGCTTTGCATTTATAAAGGCGTCTAATGTGCTATTAGATGTGCCCGTATTTTCACTATCCTAGCAGTGCCTATAGACGTGCCCGCTATTTTGTGCGTCTATCAAGTGCGTCTATAGTTGCTTTGTCTTGTTGTGCAAGAGGTAGTTCAATAAGAATCCATGTACCTTTAGAGATTAAAGAACCATATTCAGCTTCCATAGCCTCTTGCCATTGACTCTTTTGCATAGAGAGATAGCTTCCATATAAGTAGTAGTGTCTTCATGAGCAACCATTGCATGATCAATAATTTCAAAGTCATCAACACAATCATGAGAACCATCTTGAAAATCAATAGGCAGATCAACACAAATATCAACACTATCATCAGAGGCCTGTGCACGTGCAGGATGCAAATCAAGATTGTCAACATGGCTTTGCAGATGGAGTAGCAGTGATGCCATTAGATGAAGGATTAGTAATGACATCAGAAGTAGAATCACTATTAAATAGAAAAGGAAAGGCAGTAAGCAAGGACTTAGTGTCCTCTACATCCTCTGTAGACCGTGTCCCTCCCATTAACTACTCATTGAATATGGCATCACGACTGATTATCACCTTCTTAGAAAAGGGATCATAGAATTTATAACCTTTAGAATTAGGAGAATATCCAATGAAGATGACCTTCAAGCTAGGAAGATCTAGCTTTCTGTGTCTCTTTTGGTACATGAATATAAGCAATGTAGCTAAAAGTTCAAAAATGTGATATAAAAGTAGTCTGCCCTGTCCAAGCTATGATTGGTATCTTACCAAAAGGTGCAGTTGTAGGAAGGTGATTTTGCACAAAGATGGCTATCAAAATTACTTCTGCCCAAAAGCTTCGAGATAATCCAAAATGAAGGAGCATACATCGCATAGCATCAAGAGAAGTGGGATTCTTACGCTCTGCATAGCCATTTTGAGTATAGAATAGTATATTCATGATGAATATCACACTTAATGCAATAATCATAAAAAAAATTAGAAATATATTCTCCATCATTGTCACTGCGAAGGGGTCTTGATGCGAAAACCAGTATGAAGTTCCATAGTAACAGTTTTATTTTTAAGCTTGAATACTAATATGGCCTCTGACTTCTGTCGCAAGAGATATGCAATTGTATATCTTGAAAAATCGTCAATAAAGTGATGAAATATCTCATGGAAAGACTTAGATAGAGGAGAAGATCGACATATATCAGTGTGAACGAGATCCAATAAAGCATATGAATGAGTTGAAGTAGATATATGAAAGGGTTTTCAATGATGCTTGCCAAGAGCACAATATTCACAGAGGCCCATGTGAGGATGAGCTGGGAGATTCATACCATCCAAAAGATCATGATGATTGATAGCAAATAGCTTGGCAAAACCCGAATGAACAAAACCATGATGCCATGGCTTGTAGTCCACATCACCAGGGACTTTAACCACATTGGCAATATCATTATTTAAGGAAAGTTGAAAGAGGTTGCCATGGTCGAGGCTCTAAGTTCGGTCCAAACCCTTGTGTTGAGTAAATAATCAACCACGTAGCTTGCTTAATGAGTGACCTCTTTGACAACCCGGCCCAAACATTTTTAAAAGCCCTTAAATTAAAGGAAACCCTGAATCTTAACTGGGATTGTATCTTATAATTATTTTCCAAAAAAACATATAAGCCAAAAAATTTACACTACAATCTTAGGTCTTCATGTTGCTCTCAAGCAGGGAGCTCCTCTATTTAAGAGCTTCACTGTCATAAGCAAGTGATTCGACCAAGAGCGAAAGTACTTGTAGAGCTCATAAATCTCGTATTGCACCTGTTGTGCTAAATACTCATAAGGAACTTTACAGTGAGTGTCTTGGATCTTCATGTTGCTGATCTCAAGCACGGAGCTGATCTTCATGTTGCTGCTCAAGCAGGGAGCTGATCATGAGAAGCTGTGGCGTTGACGGTTCCAGAGAGCACATGGGCAGTAGGCACCAGACACAGACCATTGCTTTTAAGAAATTTTGCAGCTTCGTTAAGATCTCTATCCAGCAGCCTTGCCAGTCGACGTTCTGTTTCCGCTACACTATCCTGCAGAGGATCCAGCACCCTCTCCAACAACCTCCCGCCACCCTGAATAAATCCAAAAAACCCATCACACAATGACATGTATCTATCTCCCCATGCAAGCATCCGGGAGTTCGATCTTTCCTCCTCAATTTATAGCTAGCGACTTCATTTTGTTGGGTTTTCTTGTATCAGCGCAAGCTGGCGACAGACGTTCTGATACTTACCTCTAGAGTGGAGAACGGAAGCTCCCCGCTTTCAAGGTTGCGCAGGCAAGCACTCTGCTATCAACATATAACAGTAATCAGACACCATAGCAAAACAAAATAGTGCGAAACATCTTTGAGTTTTATATCAACGCACCTTCAGTCGCAACTGCAATAAGCTGACATACTGAATTATCTCATCCAGCATTGCCGCTTTGTTCGTCTGAGTGAATCAACGATTCCGATTAAAGATCCGCAACAGGAACTGAACATGGAAAACACAATTTAGTGATCCGTCGCGGCACCTACCTTGCTTGAATGCGGCACAAGCTTTTGGAGAGCTTTCATCCTCTCTGTAATCCTGACCCGGCGTCTCTGGTAGAAAAGAAAAGAGGTTTAGAAGCTGGTATATATATCCTATGAGAAATGCAAAACCTTTCTTCATAAGAGTCAAGGCTTGACCCGTTCTGAGATGCTATGTTGGTCGGTCGCTTGCCCGCGACGGGCCCGAATACGAGGCTTCTCCGCAGCCTTATTAGAAGGAACTCGAGGATGGTTACCCCTATAGACTTTTGTCTGGGACATGCCCGAGCGGATCGGGTCGTCCAGGTCAATAGACGGCATACCCTGTGGCATCGACATGACAGCTACATCCTGAACGAAACCAAGACGTCCAACAGAACTGATATTCAGGAAAACGATTACAACAGAAAGAAACCAAGTTTGTCTACTATTAGCGAACACACTATGAACGTAAAACAAGAGAGAAGTACATATCCGAGAATACAATCTTTGCTTGCATTGCGGATAAGGGTTACCGTAGGGTTGTCTTTGAGCGTTGCATCGTGGTTCCAAGGCCTTGAAGAAAATTGAATATCGTCTACTCCTCCCATCTCAAATAGATATGAGCATGGTAGAGGCTGTTCTACACCATCTTGGCATTGACTAGCTGCAGGAAATTGATGTATCAATTACGATCATATCCATCAACGAAGCATAGTAAAGCAATGGCAAACTTTCTGAACATATACCTGCGCACGCAGCATAGTTCGACGCTTGGGCTGCTTGTTGAAACGTCGAAGCTTCTTGTAGGAGCGTTGAATTAGTTAATAGGGAGGATAGATAATATTGCTCCCCTAAACCGACAGATGAATCCAGTGCATTAGCAGTTTGAGACGGTACACTTCCAGGGTCACTGAATGCAGAAGTATCACAAAGGTCTAAACCCTTGGGAAGCTGTATTGGGATCAATCTTTCAGGCGAGTGATCCACTTTCATACTACCCATGGCATTCCACACGTTTTTGTTCGCGCGAATCACATCGTCCCATGAAGATAGGGAAAGCATTTGGCCTCGACTGTTTATCTTTCCAGGTTTCTCACACTTTGGAGAATAATTTTTAATGTCCAAATCTAAAGCTCCTCTAGAATCGCAATCCGACTGAAGTGATACCGGACTGCGTCGAAAAGCTATACGAGGAGTGGAAGACCTCCGTCGCTGTAGGTCGTACGTCAATCTCCGATATCTCTACTCACTGCAGCGAGGCCGGCTACTTAGCAGGCAGCTTCCGTATTTGTTCAAATTTGGACTCGGAACATAGCAAAAGTACTATTAGCAAGCGCTACAGGTTGTGCAAAAAGGTAAAGGCACACACCGTGACGCACGTATAACTTGAACTTTCTTCCCTGTCGCATCCACATGCCATGCAATTTGACTAAGGCTTCTCTAGAGCAAGTATTTTATAAATGTGGAAAGGCAAGTATAATATAGAATAAATATGCGGAGAGCCTTGAAAATTGGTTAAGAGGTAGCTCCGCAGATGCCAAGGGATCTGCAAATACCGGCCTGCAGGCTGCGGTTGCAACATATTCGCTCCAGTTTTCTCCGAAAGTTAAGGATATGCAGTCCCCTCCACTCTGCAGAGAGTGGTGCGCTTGTGGTTTGCTGCTTTTATCTATTGATCACGCCAAAAGATTAAACTTTCAAGCCTGCAATTCAATTGCAGAGTAACGATAGAAAGAATTTGGAAGTTTACGGTCACAAGTTTACATCAAGAAATACAAGGACGTACCAGATCTTCATCTACATCAGGTATTATTTCTTGCAGATCAGAGGAAAAGGCGGTGAGTTCATCCAACCTCAAAATCTAAATTTAATTGCTTCTATATATTGATTGGATGTCGGGGATCGTCTGCAGTTTCAACTTTCCACTGCGGGGCGAGAAAGGGAAAAGCAGATCAAGAATCTACCCAACTCGGTAGCTTGATGGCAATGGGGTCTTTACTTTCGGATCTACACAGGATGAGCCGTGGATTCTGGAAGGCGTGACTACAACAGGCGTCATCTAAGACTGATCAAAATTTACTCAGTCAAAGTGATGAAAGGATGACTTGGACGCAAATCAACGATTTCCAAATTTCAAGTTTCAGCTTTCTACCTTGAGAGCGGTCCAAAGATTGCGCAGGTAGATGAATTTTCAAATTCAATGGTCGACTCCGTAGCTTTGATTCCTTCCCTGCAACACAAACCGACTCGCCATACCACCGTCAGTCTTTATAATATACGTGCTTCTGACCACATATAACAAACTCCTCTCCTCTCCACGTCCTCACCATGATTGTAGTCCGCTAAAGCTTCTGAATATGGCCACAAATCTCGACGTCCCAGTCCCGACGAGGTGCATACTAGCTAGATAGGATGTTGTTGCGTTCCCATTGGGCTCGCTCTCATCCTTTGGAAATATTCAACAGTCAAACCTGGACGTTGCACAATCTATATAATATATCCTAATAACTGCAGGCTGCAAGGTGACTTGCCTTCCCTTGTTTTGCAAACGTTCTACGTTCAAACTTTAAAGTTCAAACTTCACGAATCATAAAGCAAAGAAGTTATCCTAGCCAAGAGTCCAACGGTAGAGGTTACATGTGGCACCTCACAAGCATTGATAACTTGTGAGAGAGCCACGCATGCCACTAGGGCTCTCCTAGCAGCACTTGTGGTTGAATTGCTGCAACACCCAAATTTCTATAGAAACTGCAAAATTGCTACAACACTTAAAGAGAGCATTGCACGGCCCAAAGTTGTTCATGGGCACAAGACTTCGATTCCTATGTGTATTTGGTTAAACTAACGTGCAAAATCTCTTTCAAGGCCGATAGTCACTCCTCTGGAATATGGGAAGTCTTCAAGGGAACATCTTTTTTGCAATGCTAGCTTTCAGCATCCATCGCGAGCACTTCTAGCAGCCATGGGGAGGCCCTCTAAAGTCACCTTGAAACTTGGGGGTCCTCTCACACATTCTTTGGAATCTATCTTATTGTATTTTGATAAAATACAAGACATGACAACTAAAATACAAGACATGTTTTGTGGTTTTATACATGGTGACCACTTCGTGAAGCCTTTGAGAGTAGCACATATGGTAAAATAGTAGCAATAATTGATGGACTCACATAAAGTATTTTTTGATTAATTTCTTGTTCGTGTTTTAGTTTCAAGAGTAGCCTGCTTTTCATTTCCCAAAAATCTTTCCTATGATCTAGAGATATTTATGACTTTGTTCTAATTTGCATTAGCACTCTAAATATTGCTCATATTCACTAGGGATTGTGGAGAGAAACCACGGAGAAACATCAGTTGATTTGGCACCATGTTAGCCCTTCTCGTCTACCTTGACATTGAGGCCCTCATATATATTATTTGGTATGATGGAAATGCAAATATTCCTACAAGGTTGAAAACAACCTCTCTCTCTCTCTCTCAAGCACCCTATGATGCACCATCTCTGTAATGAACACTTTCATCTTCTCAACGATGCAAATATTTACTCGGGGGGGTCACTATGTATAAACCCTCTATATCACGTGCGTTCAAGGCCTATATTTAAATTCCCTTATCTGTAAAAATTTTCATTAATAAAATGTACCCCTTTTCTATACAAATCTGTAAATTTTTTTCAAAACTATTTTAAATAGTCCCTTATGTATATTTATTTCTGTAAATTTTAGAAATAAAAAAAATCCTTCTGTTGAACTCACGTGATAGGGTTACATATGATGAGTGACCCCCCCGATAATATTTAATACCATCCATTTTTTAGAGAAGTGTTTTTTTGAGAAAATAGTTTATTAACTTAATATAATTATGAGTATTACTATTATTATTATAGTAGTGCCCATGTAGCACTATTTTAGATGGCCCTCATTACACAATCATTGTAGAGCTTGTCAGTCCAATGGCCATCACTCATCTTCTCCACCGTAGTAATTGTCCTCCTAAACTCTGCCTCCACCATGTTGGATTAGACAATCCTCACCACAAGATCATTTTAGAGCTGACAAAGTCACACTACAAGACACGGGCCTCTTTCTGACACTATCTTCTAATGCTTCACATGCGCAGGCATGAAGATCATCGGTACAATTGGCGGTCAGGGAAGGTGTCGGTGTAGATGTCAAAATAGCCGTCAGTATGGTCGTCGGTATATCTATCGGTATAGGGATCGGTATACTGACCCCTATACTAACATATATACCCACGACTTCTACCAACCCTTGCACTGATGCTTTTATTAATGCTTTACCAACTTTTGGGTATAATTTTACATACCGACGTTTTTACAAAACATCATTTCCAAGGGTCCCAAATAATTTTGGACCACAAGTTTGGTCATTTGAAAGATAAAAAATATAAAAGTATGTACACCAAAATTACACATAAGAAGTCTCATCGATCTCAAAACTATAAATCAGTACCATTTATGTCGACGGCTTTATTTTGAGCCAAGTCTTGCACACCAAATATGTCTATCTCAAGGTTTACATACAATTGATCACCTACATCATCATCCCCTATTGTATGTCTACCTAAGACTTGATCCTCTAGTTCATCGGCCTCTAGTTCTCCTTCTTCTTCCCTAAAGTCGTGATCTCCACCTTCCTCTATTACAGTGTCATGATTGTCATCTTCTTCATGGTCCATATCATCATCTTCATCCTCTTCCCTACTAGATCCATTGGCATCATTATTTGGATCTTCTGCCAGCATCTCCGTATCTACATTCCTATGTTCAAGATAATGTTTTCTTTGAGGAGCAACTTTGAGCACGTACCACCATCTTGGATCCAAATGATCCGGATGAAAGACCACCTACGTTGAAGATACAAATTAGGTGCTAGTAGTTAATATATTCATTTATGCTCAAGTATAAAATATATATATATATATATGAATATCTACCAACGTTTGTTTGAAAATGAAGATATTAGCTTTTAATCAATTCGTTAGTGTGTATCTATAGATTCACAATGCTCTAAAAGAACAAAGGTATCACTTTCATCGGTCTAGGGTCTGTGGAGTCAATGGCAAAGAAACCACAACTATCTCTCCTGACTATAGCATTGGGACCGTTGTAGATAGTTCTAAACCATTTGACATTAAGAATGAAAATACTAAATTGTCTAAAATTAGCATCATAGATGTCACATATGGTCCCACAATAATCGAACTAGAAGATTGGTATCAGAAGCACTTGCTCAGCTATCTTGTACAAAGTTAGACATGACTCCACAATCATATGTTTCTCTCCTTGAATCGATGCGTTCCACACGAAAATGCCATCCATGTGACTACAATGCACTTTACTTTTTGTACCACAAAAGGACATAATTAAAACAATGAGGATACATTTTGTAGCGAGATTATGATCGTAAATAGTAGAAAGGTTAAAAACTTACATGTGGCATACATCCAAAAATAGGACAATCATGGTACCCTTGTGTTTTAAGTCCTACATATATGCATGGACACATAGGTCAGTAGACATGCATAGATCGCACCACAATAGAATCATAAAGGTATTAATAGGCATGTAGAAGCACATATATGTGCACTCCCCAAATCCTAGATAATCATGCGTGGTCCACATCAAAGTTTCCCTAATGCACATGTTTGCGGCTTGCCTTGGGGCTCTAGAATATCAAAGAGATGTATGCCCCTCCATAGGTTCTGTAGCTCTTCAATCAAGGGTGTCATGTAGACATCCATATTTTTGGCCTTATACTTCCCCGGCACAAGTAGGGCAAGTATGAGGTGTTCCTTCTTTATTGTTAGACATGGCAGGATAATGTAGTTCAATAAGACTATGGGCCATGTCGACCAAGACGAGGAGCGTAACCTGAAAGTGTTCACGCCATCCATTGCAAGCCAAGATGTAAATTGTGTGGCTCCCTTGCAAAGTCCAACCCATTAGGGGAGAAATGGGGTCTCAAAAGGGCCTCCAATTAGTGTTTCCTAATTTCAAGGGATTAGAGAGGGATTTGAGGTGTACCAATGAGAGTGCTTCTTTGTGTGGTATGTTGTGTTGTACAAAAGGAAATGTTGAGCATTTATGGTTGGGGAGACCTCTCACCCGTGGCTTAGACCCATGGTCCTCACTCCTAGCCATTGATTTGATCTCCAATCCAAGGGTCATATTCAAATTTATGGTAGATCACTCCCAACCATTAGATCAATGGGTAGATCCAAGGGAGAGGATGAGCGAAAAATGTGCTTCAATTTGGTCCATGGATCAAGGGGTGGATTGAAGGGAGGAGATGAGAGTAAAATGTGCTCCAATCTGGGCCATAGATCAAGGTGTAGATCCAAGGGAGGGGATGCATGCAAAAGACACTTCAATTTAGTCCATGGATCAAGGTTAGATCCAAGGGAGGAGGTGAGAGCAAATGGCACTTCACTCCGGGGCATCCAAACAGATGCATCAATCCAGGCCCTTGATCTTGCATCTTCATCTCCACCATCCAGAATACGCTTTCATCCTAGCCCTCCAAATAGGCCTCCATCTTGGCCATTGATCTTGGATCTAGATCAAGGGTGCACATGAAAAGGCACCTTTTCCCTCTCAATGAGGCCTCCACAAAGTCAAACCTTGCCCTCCACTTGGAGCCCACCAAAGCCATCCTAGGCCTTTGATCCATCCACCACCCATCTCCATCCAAAGGCCAAGGTTGATCAATTTCAAACCATGTCAGTTGAGTAAATGCTAAGGGGCCCTTAGCCCATGGGTTACAATAGTGGTTTACTTGTAATTAACTTAATTCATTTCTTAATCAATTCCTTATGAGGCCCTTTTGAGACCCCAATTCTCCCCTAATGACATGTTGTCTATGTGCTTCCAAGTAGCACAATCTACTGGGATCCTCAAGGTGTCATTGATGGACTCATGTGTAGCATGCCACATCATCAATTGTGCAATGGACTTGCATTTGAACATGTGTTGTATTCTGGGGATGATGGGAAAATGTCTCAGGACCTTCACTTGGATCATCTCCCCCAACAAGTCCTATCTATAGCACAGTGCTCCACACTTCGGGCAATGAACCAGATCGCCATACTTGTGACTAAACAAAATACGATCATTAAGGCAAGCATGGATGGTGTCATAATCCATCCCAACCATCATCAACATCTTTTTTGCTTTATACTCTAGAATTGGGCATGGTATTTGCGATGACAAGCAACATCTACTAGAGCAACCTATTACAATTTGCATATCCAAGAAACCTTGTGAATGAGATACTTATTAATTAAAACAATTAGGAATGAGATACTAAGATCAAGGTTCCAAACCTCATCAAGGCTAAGACACTTGTGTCTGACCATCCATACTGTGCTTGCAAATTCAATACTGAGAGGCAAGCTCATAGTTTTGACATCCTTGCACCATCATACAATAGTGTTAATGCCAAATGTCACATCACGGTCTCATGCTCAGACATCTCACCCCCATCTCCCGTGCCTCCAGAAAAAAAATCCATCATGTTCGCCATACCCTTGTCCTCCTCTACAGGATCATCCTCAAGATCATCTTGATCGAGATGTTGTGGTGGTCCATCATCACTGCTCTCCTCATCCTGTATAATATAATGATGCAAGGTTAGTAAGTGCAACAAGGACAAGAAATACAAATATCCATGAATTGTTCAAATATCATTGGTTTATTGATGATGCACTAGCATGTTGACCAATATCCTCTTCTGGTGGTGCCTCTCCATACATCTTTAAGTGGCACATGACAATATGGCATTGATCACGAACCCCTCACTTGCAATGTGTGAAAGGACAAGGAAATCTCTCACGAAGCAACTCCAAACTCCCAGGATGTGGGCCCCTATCCGATGAGCTATCACTTCATTGTCATTATGTCACACAATTTTATCATACCTAATGTTTAATCTCTTTAATATAATGAGAGTATGTGCAATCAAGAAAATCCATAAAAGTCATATTATTTTGAAACTGAATACACAAGGCATAAATGAGTAGCTAAAGACCTTGCTCCAAATCTTCCAATGTAATCTTTGGGATAGCTTCAAGATCTGCTTTAGTTAAAGGTCGCAAGTCTTCAATGTGATGCTCACCCTCTTTAATTCCTTCATCGATAGGTGAATCAGCTCTATGTGTCTCAAGAGGCCTCTCAATGCTAGACCAAATCTTAATATGGGGATTTTTTGCTTGTAATGCCACACATCCATTAGTAAAGACGTCAACAACAACTTCATGTTCCCTACTACAATAGCACCTGATGCACTCCTTGATGATGCCATGCTTCACAACCGCCTCTTTTTCATACTCATCATCCTCATCAGAATAAAGAATATTGTCCTCAATTATTGTGTATGGCCTTGTGTTTTCTAACATGTGCTCAAATCCATCAAACCCATCATGTGAGCTGACAAATGACAAAAAACAGAAGGTCTCAGACAAACCCTTTTGTGCACTATCCGATTCATGGATAACACCCACAAACCTTCTATGCCAAAATCAAGCCTCTATCATTGCTTCCTTGAGATTTACCATCTCTATCATTGTCATAAATGATAGCAATACATATTGTGATGGAGTGGCAACGGTCTCCATCAAGCCACAGAGCAACTTCTTGAAGGCATCCTTATCCCAACACATGCCTTTGGCAGATCCCTCTGAGGTGTCAAGCACACACAAGATAATTGGAAGTTGTCCCTTGGAGTGACATGTTAGAAAGCTCTCCCCTCCATCTCCATGTTCACTTGAATAATTGTCAAAGGAAAACAAGACTGTGATGTAGACTTGTTACCCTCTATTGAACTAATCACCCAATCAACATAGATTGACACGGCTTCTAGGAAATCAGGTGTGGACTTGCCAACTTGCAGCTTCTCTTTGACCCATGACTCACATGAACCCTTGAAGCTCTGATAAACAATTGAATCAATTTTGAAGTAAGCTGCAAGGGCATCCCATGTTTGATGTTGGGGCGAAGGGTGATGTGAGTTGAACTCCTTGATGAGCACTTCTTTCAGGGCTCTATCATGCTTAATCTCCATTGCCCGTTGAGACATTTCAATGGAGTCCTTGTCTTTGCTTGACTTGACCAAGACTATTTCTTTAGACTCAATCTCTGCTTGAAGTGCACGTACATCTTCGTCTTCCAATCCTAGCAGACACCTCATATATGTTATTGTGGGATTTTGACCCTCAAGATCACCCTGCTTCACCAATGTCAAAATCCTAATCCATTGTTCATAGATGTCATCATCATATGTGACCATGTGTGTGTCCTTGGTAGCAAAGTTTGCGCCCATCGATACGCTTACAACTCCTACAAAATTCTATATAAAAAAATCAAAATCATCTTAGACATTCTTCTAATCCGAATCATGTAATAGAGATAATAATGACACTAGTGCGATTCTCCCATTACCATGTCAAAAGCATGACTTGGTAACTAGAAGAATGGCACTAGTGCCATTCTCACATTAGGGAATTAACACTACTATCATTTCTTTTACAAAGCCATAAACATTCTTGAAATAAAAAATGCATACAAAACAAAGTTTATTACTCACATCCCAACTTTGTCAATCTTTATGCCCTTTGACAAGGCCTTGGGCTGGTTTCTTTGGTCGTTCGAATGCAATCCACTGTGCCCTTAGGTGTTGTAAGATATCGATATATGGTTGATTTTTCAAAACGGTCTGTGCCTCCATGTTGGCCATTGATAATATCTTACAACTTGCTTCAACTGGTGCATTGACAACAATTCTCGCCTTCCTCCATGTATTGAAACCTTTTCGTTGATTGAAGGCTTCTCCATGTGCTTTAGTTATAAACATCCTTGTAGCATAAATTGAATGCTGCCCTGCGAGAATCCAATAATTATACTCCTTTAACTTTTCCACCTTTATCTCTTCCTTGCACATCGGAGTATTTGTGCCTGTGTGGTAAGGCATAAGATATGCACATGTTGCAGGAGGTCGTGCATTCATTGCAAAACTCTTGACCAAGTCATTGACATAGCTGAGGGTCAATGTCCTGTACACATATTGGCTTGGTGCTCTAAAGCAATTCATCACTAGGATCAACACCTTAAACTCCAAACCAAATGGGAAGTACTCTACGTACTCCATCAAGCCTGTCATACTTGTGTCCTTCCTTTCCAATTTCTTTTGTAGTGCCTTAAAGTCAACATCTGGCTGGATTTTCTTATACAAGATGATAGTTGCTTTAGATGATTTCTCATCATGTCCTATTATATGTGTCTCACCACTCCCTGTTGCATCACCTCCACTTCCAGTTCCATCAGTGACTATTCCCGTACCTCCCTCTTTTCCTCCTAAAGTTGTCTCTTTGTCTTTAGCCTCTAATTTATCCCCAATGCTTGTTTTTCCATCTGACCTTATTTCCTTCTCACTTGTTGTTTCCTCCTCATCAGTCTCTCTAGCCTTCTCTTTCAATGTGTTCTGAGACACTTGAGAGCTTGATCCCTCAACATCACTTTTCTTGGTTCTTTTCGAAACTTTTCTACTCTTTTTTATATCTTGCTTTATCCCTTTTGTTACCAAATCAAAGCTTTCTAATATCTGTTGGTTGGTATAATTTTTCTGGCTCATTAATCCAACCCTTAAATATCATCATGTCCTCCCCAGTAGCATTCATCCTCGCATGATCAAAACAAGCAGGATCCAATTGATACACATTGCCTCCCAATGTATGAATTTTGAGACAAGGAACGTTGTCTTTCTTAGTATCCTCCATCTCTTTAACTTGTCCAACATTTTCAAAAGTTATTCCTTGGATGTTCACAAAACAATGCACTTTATGGAGTTTTTGGAGTTCGTTATTGTATATATCCAAAAACCATCCTTTTCCAGAACTAACTCCATCATAAACTGACACCTCTCGAACCTTTCTCTTTCCCTTGCTAGCAATTCTTGCAATGTTCTATTAACAAAAGAACCAAGGACACAATGAAATGTATAATAGAAAATCATAACTATAGTAGGAAATATTACAACCACAATGCAACTTCTATTAACAAAATAACCAAGGCGAAGCAACTTATATATGCATTATGAAAAACTACACCAACACAGTAAGCAAATATACACAATATCAAAGTTAAGATGGTTATAATAAAGAATGGTATTCGTGCCATTCTCCAACATAATATGATGTTAGAAGAGTGTCATAAATGCCATTGAACACATGGATTGTGAGTTTGTTCAGAATGGCTCAAGTGCCATCCTCCGTGAGAGTTTGAGGATAATGCCACTGGTGCCATCCTCCATGATGTTAAGGAGAATGGCAGAAGTTCAATTCATCACATGGATTGCAGACAATTAGAGAATGGCACCAGTGCCATTCTCCTTATGTGAAGGTTATCACATGAGAGTTTTCTCACCTGACTTCTAGAGAAGGGCATTGATGCTAATAAGAATGCACATGTGAGTTTAGGCTTCTCAATGCCATTTTCTAGGGCCCAATAAGAGACTAGCACCACTGCCATTCTCCACTTGTACAAATGTTTACCCTACTATTCTAGGAGGGGTATTCTAGGAGAGTGGTGTCCAATTTCAATCCACATGTGAGTTTGATGATCTCAGTGTGATTATGTAGGTTCCAGCATGAGATTGGCATCACTACCATTCTCCACTAGTGGTAGTCTAGACATTCCACTTATTTTATTGGCTGCAGTAGGATAATGGCAAAAGTGCCAATGTACATGTGAGTTTAGAATTCATTGTGCATGTTTTCAGGTCATGGTATGAGATTGGCACCACTACCATTCTCCACAGAGATTGACACAAATCCATATGATCTCTACGCAGCGGAGCTAGTGATCACTACATAGAAGAATGCACATGTGAGTTTAGGCTTCTCAATGCCATTTCTTAGGGCCTAATAAGAGATTGGCACCACTGCCATTCTCCACTTATACAAATGTTTACCCTACTATTCTAGGAGGGGTATTCCCATGATCATAGGAGAGTGGTGTTCGATTCCAATCCAAATGTGAGTTTGATGATCTCAATGTCATTATATAGTTGCCAGCATGAGATTGGCATCACTGCCATTCCCCACTAGTGGTAGTCAAGGCAAACTAAACCTATAGATTGACATTCCAGGGCCTAATAAGAGATTGACACAATTCCATATGATCTCTACACAACGGAGACAGTGATCACTACATAGAAGAATACACATGTGAGTTTAGGATTCTCAATGCCATTTCTTAGGGCCAACATGAGTTTGGCATCACTGCCATTTTGCACTAGTGGTAATCTAGACAAACTAAACCTATAGATTGACATTCCACTAATTTTATTGGCTGCAGTAGGATAATGCCAAAAGTGCCGATGCACATGTGAGATTAGGATTCCTTGTGCATGTTTTCAGGTCATGGTATGAGATTGGCACCACTGCCATTCTCCACAGAGATTGACACAAATCCATATGATCTCTACACAATGGAGACAGTGATCACTACATAGAAGAATGCACATGTGAGTTTAGGCTTCTCAATGCCATTTCTTAGGGCCTAATAAGAGTTTGGCACCACTGCCATTCTCCACTTATACAAATGTTTACCCTACTATTCTAGGAGGGGTATTCCAGTGATCATAGGAGAGTGGTGTCCTATTCCATTCTACATGTGAGTTTGATGATCTCAGTGTCATTATGTAGTTGCCAACATGAGATTGGCATCACTGCCATTCTCCACTAGTGGTAATCTAGACAAACTAAACCTATAGATTGACATTCCACTAATTTTATTGGCTGCAGTAGGATAATGCCAAAAGTGCCAATGCACATGTGAGTTTCGGATTCCTTGTGCATGTTTTTAGGTCATGGTATGAGATTGGAACCATTGCCATTCTCCACTGGTGGCATTCTCCACAGAGATTGACACAATTCCATATGATCTCTACGTAGCAGAGACAATGATCACTACATAGAAGAATGCACATGTGAGTTTAGGCTTCTCAATGCCATTTCTTAGGGCCTAATAAGAGATTGGCACCACTGCCATTCTCCACTTGTATAAATGTTTACCCTACTATTCTAGGAGGGGTCTTCAAGTGATCATAGGAGAGTGGTGTCCGATTCCATTCCACACTAGTGGTAGTCTAGATAGCATGAGATTGGCATCACTGCCATTCTCCGCTAGTGGTAATCTAGACAAATTGAACCTATAGATTGACATTCCACTAATTTTATTGGCTGCAGTAGGATAATGGCAAAAGTGCCAATGCACATGTGAGTTTAGGATTCCTTGTGCATGTTATCAAGTCATGGTATGAGATTGGCACCACTACCATTCTCCACTGGTGGCATTCTCCATAGAGATTGACATAATTCCATATGATCTCTACTCAGCGGAGATAGTGATCACTACATAGAAGAATGCACATGTGAGTTTAGGCTTCTCAATGCCATTTCTTAGGGCCTAATAAGAGATTGGCTCCACTGCCTTTCTCCACTTGTACAAATGTTTACCCTACTATTCTAGGAGGGGTATTCTAGTGATCATAGGAGAGTGGTGTCTGATCCCAATCCAAACGTGAGTTTGATGATCATAATGTCATTATATAGTTGCCAGCATGAGATTGGCATCATTGCCATTCCCCACTAGTGGTAGTCTAGAGAAACTAAACCTATAGATTGACATTCCAGGGCCTAATAAGAGATTGACACAATTCCATATGATCTCTACACAGCGGAGATAGTGATCACTACATAGAAGAATGCACATGTGAGTTTAGGATTCTCAATGCCATTTCTTAGGGCAAGCATGAGATTGGCATCATTACCATTCTCCCTAGTGGTAATTTAGACAAACTAAACCTATAGATTGACATTCCACTAATTTTTTTGGCTGCAGTAGAATCTGAGCTGGACCAGTAGGATTCCTTGTGCATGTTTTTAGGTCATGGTATGAGATTGGCACCACTGCCATTCTCCACTGGTGGCATTTTCCACAGAGATTGACACAATTCCATATGATCTCTACACATTGGAGACTGTGACCACTACATAGAAGAATGCACATTACCACTAGCGGAGAATGGCAGTAGGATAATGGAAAAAGTGCCAATGCATGTTTTCAGGTCATGGTATGAGATTGGTACCACTGCCATTCTCCACAGGGATTTGTGTCAATCTCTCAGGAGAATATATAGAATAATGCACATGTGAGTTTCGGCTTCTCAAAGCCATTTCTTAGGGCCTAATAAGAGATTGGCACCATTGCCATTCTCCACTTGTACAAATGTTTACCCTACTATTCTAGGAGGGGTATTCCAGTGATCATAGGAGAGTGGTGTCCGATTCCGTTCCACATGTGAGTTTGATGATCTCAGTGACATTATGTAGTTGCCAGCATGAGATTGGCATCACTGCCATTCTCCACTAGTGGTAATATAGACAAACTAAACCTATAGATCGACATTACACTAATTTTATTGGCTACAGTACGATAATGGCAAAAGTGCAAAATGCACATGTGAGATTAGGATTCCTTGTGCATGTTTTCAGGTCATGGTATGAGATTGGAACCACTGCCATTCTCCATTGGTGGTATTCTCCACAGAGATTGACACAATTCCATATGATCTCTACACAGCGGAGACAGTGATCAATACATAGAAGAATGCACATGTGAGTTTAGTCTTCTCAATGCCATTTATTAGGGCCTAATAAGAGATTGGCACCACTGCCATTCTCCACTTGTACAAATGTTTACCCTACTATTCTAGGAGGGGTATTCCAATGATCATAGGAGAGTGGTGTCCGATTCCATTCCACATGTGAGTTGGATGATCTCACTATCATTATGTAGTTGCCAGCATGAGATTGGCATCACTGCCATTCTCCGCTAGTGGTAATCTAGACAAACTAAACCTATAGATTGACATTCCACTAATTTTATTGGCTGTAGTAGGATAATGGCAAAAGTTCCAATGCACATGTGAGTTTAGGATTCCTTGTGCATGTTTTCAGGTCATGGTATGAGATTGGCACCACTGCCACTCTCTTTGGTGGCATTCTCCATAGAGATTGACATAAATCCATATGATCTCTACACAGCAGAGACAGTGATCACTACATAGAAGAATGCTCATGTGAGTTTAGGCTTCTCAATGCCATTTATTAGGGCCTAATAAGAGATTCGCACCACTGCCATTCTTCACTTGTACAAATGTTTACCCTAGTATTCTAGGAGGGGTATGCCATTGATCATAGGAGAGTGGTGTCCGATTCTAATCCAAATGTGAGTTTGATGATCTCAATGTCATTATATAGTTGCCAGCATGAGATTGGCATCACTGCCATTCCCCACTAGTGGTAGTCTAGACAAACTTAACCTATAGATTGACATTCCAGGGCCTAATAAGAGATTGACACAATTCCATATGATCTCTACACAGTGGAGACAGTGATCACTACATAGAAGAATGCACATGTGAGTTTAGGATTCTCAATGCCATTTCTTAGGGCAAGCATGAGATTGGCATCACTGCCATTCTCTGCTAGTGGTAATCTAGACAAACTAAACCTATAGATTCACATTCCACTAATTTTATTAGCTGCAGTAGGATAATGGCAAAAGTGCCAATGCACATGTGAGTTTAGGATTCCTTGTGCATGTTTTCTGGTCATGGTATGAGATTGGCACCAGTGCCATTCTTCACTGGTGGCATTCTCCATGGAGATTGACACAATTCGATATGGTCTCTACACTGGAGACTGTAATCACTACATAGAAGAATGCACATTACTACTAGCAGAGAATGGCAGTAGCATAATGGCAAAAGTGCCAATGCACATGTGAGTTTAGGATTCCTTGTGCATGTTTTTAGGTCATGGTATGAGATTGGCACCACTACCATTCTCCACTGGTGGCATTCTCCACAAAGATTGACAGAAATCCATATGATCTCTACACAGCGGAGACAGTGATCACTACATAGAAGAATGCACATTACCACTAGCGGAGAATGGCAGTAGGATAATAGCAAAAGTGCCAATGCACATGTGAGTTTAGGATTCCTTATGCATGTTTTCAGGTCATGGTACCACTTCCATTCTGCACTGGTGGCATTCTCCATAGAGATTGACACAAATCCATATGATCTCTACATAGCGGAGACAGTGATCACTACATAGAAGAATGCACATGTGAGTTTAGGCTTCTCAATGCCATTTCTTAGGGCCTAATAAGAGATTGGCACCACTGCCATTCTCCACTTGTACAAATGTTTACCCTACTATTCTAGGAGGGGTATTCCAATGATCATAGGAGAGTGGTGTTCGATTCCAATCCACATGTGAGTTTGATGATCTCAGAGATTGACACAATTCCATATGATCTCTACACAGCGGAGACAGTGATTACTACATAGAAGAATGTGTTGGGATATCTCAAGGTGTATGCCTCAGGCACACCTTATGTTTCTATGTGTGAGTGCTAAAGGCACAGTTAGGTGCCCACAAGCACAGTTAGGTGGTGGAGAGCCACATAGGATGATTGAGAGAATCTAGGAGTAGATTGAGGAGATGATTGTGGAGCTCTGAGGTAATCAGTGATGTTAGTGAGCATGTATGAGGTGCCTACTTAAGGACCTCACTCTTCTTCATTCTATAAGCAAGTAATGCAAGTATTCTGAGTTTGTGTCCACTCTTTGCTTTTCTTTCAGCCGTCCAACATGGTATCAGAGCCATTTGATCTCCCTTGAGCCCATTTCTGCCACATCATCATCTTCTTCTTCATCTTCTTCTCCATTTTCCTCTTTCTTCCCAAAATCTTTGAGAGCTTGGTTCTCCACCTACAAATGACCATTGCCCAAACCCTCTGAGCTGGAAACTCCTCTAGTATGGGCAAACTTCCACCTGCAAGCAATTGAAGAAAAAACGTTTGTGGTGGCTGCCATTCTCCAAAGAGCGAATTTCTTCTATTGCTCAATACTCCCGGCCTGCTCCGCCATTGCCTGAGCCCTCTTAGGAGTAGATGGGCAACCTCAAGACGAAGATTTTGAGCCATTTTTCAGGTCATTTGGTTCAGTAACGAGGGAGAAATCGTCAAAACTCAGTTTCAGCCTATAGCAACTCTCCCGGGCAAAAGTGCACACCATTTTATCCAACCTCTGTGCTGGACCTTCTCTGGTATATGAGCTTTCTTTTGCTTTAGAAAGCCCTCTTTTCCTTGCTTTGAAGAGTGAGCTACAAGCCCTCCAAGTTTAGCTTTTCAGTTTTGACAGTTTTGGACAAGTTTTTGAAGATGATGCTACATAAAATGCTACTCTAGCATTTCTGGTTTTTTGAAGCTTTCAATAACTTCAGTACAATGTGGCTTCAGTTTTGTTTTGAATTACTAGACCTGGTTTTGACTGGAAAATATTTATTTCACCCACTTCTATGAAGCATGTAAGAAGAAGCATCATTGTTTGAATATTGGTCACTAGTCTTTGCTACATCAAGTGCTCATATTTTGGAAGTCTTTCAGTTATTTTTTCCTTGTAAGAGAGATAGACACTGCCCAATATTTGGGTTAGACCCTCTCATGGCTACCCTATTTAATCTCGAGAAGTTCAATGGAAAGGGCTTCCACACATGGCAGATGAAGGTGAAATTTGCATTGGTGAGGGAGAACTTATGGGGACTTATCAAACCGACTCCTACCGCTTCTTCTACAGCCTCCAATGCTGGAGAATCCTCAACTCCGACACGACCGGCAAGGGATCCAGCTAGAGAAGAAAAAGCATATGGTATCATTGCTCTTGCTTTAGGAGATGATTATATTCACCATATCTCTGGCTTGGAGTCTCCTTCGAAAGCTTGGTAGAAGCTTGACATGATTTTTGGTGCTAGCTCTCACATCTCTAAACTATCACTTAAAATCTCTTTCTTCGAATTGAAGATGGCTAGTGGTACTACTTTAGCAGCTCATGTCAACTATATGTGGAGTCTTATGACTCAATTAGCTTCTATCAACTCTCCTATTACTCCAGATGATGCTATGGCAGTGTTACTTAAGAGTATGCCTGAAGATTATGATCACATTGTTAGCACTTTGAAAAATCTTCCTAATCCTAATCTTGAAGGTATTATCTCTGCTCTCCAAGAAGAAGAAAGGCATATGGAGCTCAGGAAAGGCAATGACACTGCTTATGCTGTAAAAGTCCAGAAGGGCAAGTATACCCCTTGCAATCACTGTGGAAAGACAAATCACCTTTCAAAGGACTGCTTCAAAATTAATCCATGCAAGCACTATGGCAAGAACAACCATAATGAGAAGTTTTGCAGAGCCAAAGCAAAGACAGAAAATGCAAATCTACTTACAGTTAATGAGCCTCCACAAGATGAGGCATCCTTTGAAGATTATGCATTTTAAACACATCTCTATGTATGCTCCATATCACTCTTTTTATGTCAAGGTACTCAGCCTAGATAGTCCTCCAAAATGAATGAAAATAAACTATTGTGTTTTGTGTGTTTTGTAAACACCTCTGGTCACCTTATGATGTAGGCCATGTGTATGTTTTGTTCCATGGTACCTCCTGCAGACATTGTGTGCATGTACATGCAGGGGAGATAACCATTGGAAGGTCTTTTTGTATCCCTTTTGTTTACCTTACACCCAAGGGAACCCTTGCTAGCATGAGAACCTAGCCATAGATTTATCCTTGACCACCATGAGATGGCATGAGAAACTATGAGACTAGATGTATCCTTGACATAGCCTGAGGCATTTCCTTGAGAAGGGGTTTGTTGGGATATCTCAAGGTGTATGCCTCAGGCACACCTTATGTTTCTATGTGTGAGTGCTAAAGGCACAGTTAGGTGCCCACAAGCACAGTTAGGTGGTGGAGAGCCACATAGGATGATTGAGAGAATCTAGGAGTAGATTGAGGAGATGATTGTGGAGCTCTGAGGTCATCATTGATGTCAGTGAGCATGTATGAGGTGCCTACTTAAGGACCTCACTCTTCTTCATTCTATAAGCAAGTAATGCAAGTATTCTGAGTTTGTGTCCCACTCTTTGCTTTCCTTTCAACCTTCCAACAGAATGCACATGTGAGTTTAGGAGTCCTTGTGCATGTTTTCAGGTCATGGTATGAGATTGAAACCACTACCATTCTACATTGGTGGAATTCTCCACAGAGATTAACACAACTCCATATGATCTCTACATAGCGGAGACAGTGATCACTAGATAGAAGAATGCACATGTGAGTTAAGGATTCCTTGTGCATGTTTTCAGGTCATGGTATGAGATTGGCACCACTACCATTCTCCACTGCCGGCATTCTCCACAGAGATTCACATAATTCCATATGATCTCTACATAGTGGAGATAGTGATCACTACATAGAAGAATGCACAAGCGAGTTTAGGATTCCTTGTGCATGTTTTTAGGTCATGGTATGAGATTGGCACCACTACCATTCTCCACTGGTGGCATTCTCTACAGAGATTGACACAATTCCATATGATCTCTGCACGTGTGAGTTTAGGCTTCTCAATGCCATTTCTTAGGGCCTAATAAGAGATTGGCACCACTGCCATTCTCCACTTCTACAAATGTTTACCCTACTACTCTAGGAGGGGTATTCCAATGATCATAGGAGAGTGGTGTCCTATTCCATTCCACATGTGAGTTTGATGATCTCAGTGTCATTATGTAGTTGCCAGCATGAGATTGGCATCACTGCCATTCTCTGCTAGTGGTAATCTAGACAAACTAAACCTATAGATTGACATTCCACTAATTTTATTGGCTGCAGTAGGATAATGGCGAAAGTGCCAATGCACATGTGAGTTTAGGATTCCTTGTGCATGTTTTCAGGTCATGGTATGAGATTGGCACCACTGCCATTCTCCACAGAGATTGACACAATTCCATATGATCTCTACACAGCGGAGATAGTGATCACTACATAGAAGAATGCACATGTGAGTTTAGGCTTCTCAATGCCATTTCTTAGGGCCTAATAAGAGATTGGCACCACTGCCATTCTCCACTTGTACAAATGTTTACCCTACTATTCTAGGAGGGGTATTCCAGTGATCATAGGAGAGTGGTGTTCGATTCCAATCCACATGTGAGTTTGATGATCTCAAAGATTGACACAATTCCATATGATCTCTACACATTGGAGATAGTGATCACTACATATAAGAATGCACATGTGAGTTTAGGATTCCTTGTGCACCACTGCCATTCTCCACTGGTGGCATACTCTAATGGCAAAAGTGCAAATGCACATGTGAGTTTAGGATTCCTTGTGCATGTTTTCAGGTCATGGTATGAGATTGGCACCACTGCCATTCTCCACTGGTGGCATTCTCCACAGAGATTGACACAATTCCATATGATCTCTACACAGCGGAGACAGTGATCACTACATAGAAGAATGCACATGTGAGTTTAGGCTTCTCAATGCCATTTATTAGGGCCTAATAAGAGATTGGCATCACTGCCATTCTCCACTTGTACAAATGTTTACCCTACTATTCTAGGAGGGGTATTCCACTGATCATAGGAGAGTGGTGTCCGATTCCAATACAAATGTTGGTTTGGTGATCTTAATGTCATTATATAGTTGCCAGCATGAGATTGGCATCACTGCCATTCCCCACTATTGGTAGTCTAGACAAACTAGACCTACAAATTGACATTCCAAGGCCTAATAAGAGATTGACACAATTCCATATGATCTCTACATAGCGGAGACAGTGATCACTATATAGAAGAATGCACATGTGAGTTTAGGATTCTCAATGCCATTTCTTAGGGCAAGCATGAGATTGGCATCATTGCCATTCTCCGCTAGTGGTAGTCTAGACAAACTAAACCTATAGATTGACATTCCACTAATTTTATTGGCTGCAGTAGGATAATGGCAAAAGTGCAAATGCACATGTGAGTTTAGGATTCCTTGTGCATGTTTTCAGGTCATGGTATGAGATTGGCACCACTGCCATTCTCCACTGGCGGCATTCTCCATAGAGATTGACACAATGCCATATGATCTCTACACAGCGGAGACAGTGATCACTACATAAAAGAATGCACATGTGAGTTTAGCATTCCCAATGCCATTTCTTAGGGCCTAATAAGAGATTGGTACCACTGCCATCCTCCACTTGTACAAATTTTTACCCTACTATTCCAGGAGCGGTATTCCAGTGATCATAGGAGAGTGGTGTCCGATTCCATTCCACATGTGAGTTTGATGATCTCAGTGTCATTATGTAGTTGCCAGCATGAGATTGGCATCACTGCCATTCTCCGCTAGTGGTAATCTAGACAAACTGAGCCTATAGATTGACATTCCACTAATTTTATTGGCTGCAGTAGGATAATGGTAGAAATTCCAATGCACATGTGAGTTTAGGATTCCTTGTGCATGTTTTCTGGTCATGGTACCACTGCCATTCTCCATTGGTGGCATTCTCCATAGAGATTGACACAAATCCATATGATCTCTACATAGCGGAGATAGTGATCACTACATAGAAGAATGCACATGTGAGTTTAGGCTTCTCAATGCCATTTATTAGGGCCTAATAAGAGATTGGCACCACTGCCATTCTCCATTTGTACAAATGTTTACCCTACTATTCTAGGACGGGTATTCGAGTGATCATAGGAGAGTGGTGTCTGATTCCAATCCAAATGTGAGTTTGATGATCTCAATGTCATTATATAGTTCCCAGCATGAGATTGGCATCACTGCCATTTCCCACTAGTGGTAGTCTAGACAAACTAAACCTATAGATTGACATTCCAAGGCCTAATAAGAGATTGACATAGTTCCATATGATCTCTACATAGTGGAGACAGTGATCACTACATAGAAGAATGCACATGTGAGTTTAGGATTCTCAATGCCATTTCTTAGGGCAAGCATGAGATTGGCATCACTGCCATTCTCCACTAGTGGTAATCTAGACAAACTAAACCTATAGATTGACATGCCACTAATTTTATTGGCTGCAGTAGGATAATGGCAAAAGTGCCAATGCACATGTGAGTTTAGGATTCCTTGTGCTTGTTTTCAGGTCATGGTATGAGATTGGTAGCACTGCCATTCTACACTTGTGGCATTCTCCATAGAGATTGACACAATTCCATATGATCTCTACACCGGAGACTGTGATCACTACATAGAAGAATGCACATTACCACTAGCAGGCAATGGCAGTAGCATAATAGCAAAAGTGCTAATGCACATGTGAGTTTAGGATTCCTTGTGCATGTTTTCAGGTCATGGTATGAGATTGGCACCACTGCCATTCTCCACTGGTGGCATGCTCCATAGATATTGACACAAATCCATATGATCTCTACACAGCAAAGACAGTGATCACTACATAGAAGAATGCACATTACCACTAGTGGAGAACGGCAGTAGGATAATAGCAAAAGTGCCAATGCACATGTGAGTTTAGGATTCCTTGTGCATGTTTTCAGGTCGTGGTATGAGATTGGCACCATTGCCATTCTCCACTGGTGGCATTCTCCACAGAGATTGACACAAATCCATATGATCTCTACACAGCAGAGACAGTGATCACTACATAGAAGAATGCACATGTGAGTTTAGGCTTCTCAATGCTAGTTATTAGGGCCTAACAAGAGATTGGAACCACTGCCATTCTCCACTTGTACAAATGTTTACCCTACTACTCTAGGAGGGGTATTCCAGTGATCATAGGAGAGTGGTGTCTAATTCCATTCCACATGTGAGTCTGATGATCTCAGTGTCATTATGTAGTTGCCAGCATGAGATTGTCATCAATGCCATTCTCCGCTAGTAGTAATCTAGACAAACTAAACCTATAGATTGACATTCCACTAATTTTATTGGCTACAGTAGGATAATGGCAAAAGTGCAAATGCACATGTGAGTTTAGGATTCCTTGGGCATGTTTTCAGGTCATGGTATGAGATTGGCACCACTGCCATTCTCCAGTGGTGGCATTCTCTGCAGAGATTGACACAATTCCATATGATCTCTACACAGTGGAGATAGTGATCACTACATAGAAGAATGTACATGTGAGTTTAGGATTCCTTGTGCATGTTTTTAGGTCATGGAATGAGATTGGCACCACTACCATTCTCCACTGGTGGCATTCTCCATAGAGATTGACACAATTCCATATGATCTCTACACAACGGAGATAGTGATCACTACATAGAAGAATGCACATGTGAGTTTAGGATTCCTTGTGCATGTTTTCAGGTCATGGTATGAGATTGGCACCACTGCCATTCTCCACTGGTGGCATTCTCCATAGAGATTGACACAAATCCATATGATCTCTGCACATGTGAGTTTAGGCTTCTCAATGCCATTTATTAGGGCCTAATAAGAGATTGGCACCATTGCCATTCTCCACTTGTACAAATGTTTACCCTACTATCCTAGGAGGGGTATTCCAGTGATCATAGGAGAGTGGTGTCCTGTTCCATTCCACATGTGAGTTTGATAATCTCAGTGTCATTATGTAGTTGCCAGCATGAGATTGGCATCACTGCCATTCTCCACTAGTGGTAATCTAGACAAATGAAACCTATAGATTGAGATTCCACTAATTTTATTGGCTGTGATCTAGGATAATGGCAAAAGTGCCAATGCACATGTGAGATTAGGATTCCTTGTGCATGTTTTCAGGTCATGGTATGAGATTGGCACCACTGCCATTCTCCACTGGTGGCATTCTCCTTAGAGATTGACACAATTCCATATGATCTCTACATAGCGGAGATAGTGATCACTACATAGAAGAATGCACATGTGAGTTTAGGCTCAGTTTAGGCTTCTCAATGCCATTTCTTAGGGCCTAATAAGAGATTGGCACCACTGCCATTCTCCACTTGTACAAATGTTTACCCTACTATTCTAGGAGGGGTAATGACCGTTTTCATTCCTCGTGCATGTTGTTATCTATATTTATGCACTTCTTCACCTCACATTTGTTTGTAACCAAGCATCCATGATTAGTCGTTGCATCCTTGGCCATATCACAATCAAAGTTAAATATTGAATAATCCTCTGTTGATCTCATCCTCGTTTTTAACATACTCTTAGGACCATTCAATGAATTCAATATTCTACGAGAGTATTGAGAACCTTCAAACTCTTCCACTCCTGAGAGAACGTCTCTCATTGGGACATCTTGCATGGCTTTCACAAATCCACAAGCTTGATTGACACTAGGTTTGTTAATATGCATGAACTCATCCACACTTAACAAGACATCGCTATTGAAACCTTTGCCCTTCTCACTGTGCAAGAATTCATCCACCCCAAATAAGGCTTCGCTTCTAAAATCATTTTGTTTCTCGGAACCAATGAACTCATCCACTCCAAATAAGATGTCACTTCTATAATTGAGTACATTAAAATCATCCACATTTGAAGTGATAGAGCCTGGCACATGGGCATGCTTTTTAGGTCCTTTGATATTGTAGTATACCTTGTCTTTATCATTGAAAACCACGTGCCTCTTTCTCATGTTTAAAAATTGTATGCCCCATCTCATATTCTTGCCTACCTCATAGTAGGGATCACATAAGGATGTTATGCTATCAACCATACCATCATCAGTGACTTTTAGAATCCTCATCTATGCAAATGACCATTGCTCCACTTGTTCAAATCCCAATACTTCACCTTCTGCTATAGTCTTATTTGCAAATGATCTCATTTGTAAAATGTCCCCTATAGTAAAATCCAAGGTGGTGCACTTTGTATTCTTGATAATGTCTGTTGCGTAAGTCTCATCTTTGTCCCATGCTATAAATGATTTGTTGGATGTATTGTAGGGCATAGCATCTCCAAGTGTTTCCATATCTCCACATTTGTACTTTAGCTCAACATGTGCGCTAAGAATCTTTGATACAGTAACTACCACCTTATCTTCGCCAAGTCTTCGAAAGTGACAAATTGAATTGGGATCACTATCCTAGATTGTAGCAAATGTAACTACTTCTCTTTTGCTACATAAAAACAAAGCCATCTCTGGAACAAAATCTATAGCCATCTCCTTTGTGAGAGTCCTTTGCAAGCAAGCTGCAGTAGTAACAATTACATAAATATTAGTCTCTTTTTAATAATCTACTCATTTATTATAATTTTTAATTAGTACTTAATTTATTGGTGGGAGAAGTTATCCAATCAAGTACTCATCAGATGGACATCTCACTTTGCATGCAACTCAATAACACCTATGTTGAGGTGCGTGCAAAGTATTGTGCCCATTGTCTATGCTTTGCATGGTATATCACGCATTAAACACCATTTGTGCCTTAGTGTCATACACAACCATAAAAAACACGGTCCTAGGTGTGTTATTCAAACAAGTACTTATCAGATGGGGGCTCCACTTTGAATGCAAGTCAGATCTGCTTTGCATGGTCGATCACGCATTATACACCGTTTTCCCCATAATGATATGCACATCCGTAAAAAAACATGCCCTTAGGTATGTTATCTGACCAAGTACTTATCAGATGGGTGTGCCTCTTTGAAAACAAGTCAATACCACTGAGGTTGAGGCATAGGAAAAGTATTGTGCCCATCGGATATGCTTTGCATGGTTGATCGAGCATTAAATACCATTTTTGCCTGTGTCATGCACATCTATAAAAAAACACACTGCTAGTTATGTTATCCGATCAAGTACTTATGGGATGGGCATGCCACTTTGCATGTAAGTCAATTCCACCTAGTTTAAGTTGTTTTCAAAGTATTGTACCCATCGGATATGCTTTGCATTGTCGATCAAGCATAAAACACTGTTTTTGCCTTACTGTCATGCACAACCATAAAAAAACAAGGTCCTAGGTGTGTTATTCAAACAAGTACTTCTCAAATGGGGGCTCCACTTTGCATGCAATTCTATTTCAACTAGGTTGAGGTGCCTGCAAAGTATTGTGACCATCAGATATGCTTTGCATGGTGGATCACGCATTATACACCGTTTATCCCTAGTGATATGCACATCCGTAAAAAAAACACGCCCTTAGGTGTGTCATTCAACCAAGTACTTATCGGATGGGTGTGCCTCTTTGAGAACATGTCAATACTACCTAGGTTGAGGAATAGAAAAAGTATTCTGCCCATCGGATATCCTTTACTTTGTCGATCGAGCATTAAATACCATTTTTGCTCTAGTGTCATGCACATCCGTAAAAAAACACACTGCTAGGTATGTTATCCGATCAAGTACTTATGGGATGGGCGCACCACTTTGCATGTAAGTGAAATCCACCTAGTTGAAGGTGTGTGCAAAGTATTGTGCCCATCAGATATGCTTTGCATTGCCGATTAAGCATAAAACTCCGTTTTTGCCTTAGTGTCATGCACATCTATAAAAAAACATATTGCTAGGTATGTTATTTGATCAAGTACTTATGGGATCAGTGCTCCACTTTGCACACAAGTCCGTTTCAACTAGGTTGAGGTGCATGCAAAGTATTGTGACCATTGGATATGCTTTGCATGGTCGATCACACATTATCCACCGTTTTTCCCGTAGTGGCATAGGAAAATTATTGTGCCCATCAGATATCCTTTGCATGGTGGATCGAGCATTAAATACTATTTTTGCTCTAGTGTCATGCACATCCGTAAAAAAACACGCTGCTAGGTATGTTATCCGATCAAGTACTTATGGGATGGGCATGCCACTTTGCATCTAAGTCAGTTCCACCTAGTTGAAGGTGTGTGCAAAGTATTGTGCCCATTGGACATGCTTTGCATTGTCAATCAAGCATAAAACATAATTTTTGCCTTAGTGTCATGCACAACCATAAAAAAACATGTCCTAGGTGTGTTATTCAAACAAGTACTTCTCAGATGGGGGCTCCACTTTACACACAAGTTGGTTTAATCTAGGTTGAGGTTCGTGCAAAGTATTGTGACCATCGGATATGCTTTGCATGGCCGATCATGCATTATACACCGTTTTTTCCCTAGTGATATGCACATCCACAAAAAAACACGCCCTTAAGTGTGTTATCTGACCAAGTAATTATCAGATGGGTGTGCCTATTTGAAAAAATCTCAATGCCACCTAGGTTGAGGTGTAGGAAAAGTATTGTGCCCATCGAATATGCTTTTCGTGGTTGATCAAGCATTAAATACCATTTTTGCCTTGGTGTCATGCACATCCGAAAAAAGCACACTGTTAGGTATGTTATCCGATCAAGTACTTATGGGACGGGCATGCCACTTTGCATGTAAGTCAATTCCACCTAGTTTTAGGTGTGTGCAAAGTATTGTACCTATCGGATATGCTTTGCATTGTCAATCAAGCATCAAACACTGTTTTTGCCTTAGCATCATGCACAACCATAAAAAAACATGGTTCTAGGTGTGTTATTCAAAAAGTACTTCTCAGATGAGGGCTTCACTTTGCATGCAAGTCCGTTTCAACAAGGTTCAGTTGCATGCAAAGTATTGTGACCATCAGATATGCTTTGCATGGTCGATCACACATTATACACCATTTTTCCCTTAGTGATATGCAAATCCGTAAAAAAATAGGCCCTTAGGAGTGTTATCCAACCAAGTACTTATCTGATGGGTGTGCCTCTTTGAGAACATGTCAATACAACCTAGGTTGAGGCATAGGAAAAGTATTGTGCCCATCGGATATCCTTTGCATTGTCGATCGAGCATTAAATACCATTTTTGCTCTAGTGTCATACACATCTGTAAAAAAACACGCTGGTAGGTATGTTATCTGATCAAGTACTTATGGGATGGGTGTGCCACTTTGCATTAAGTTAACTCCACCTAGTTGAAGGTGTGTGCAAAGTATTATGCCCATCGGATATGCTTTACATTGTTGATCAAGCATAAAACACCGTTTTTGCCGGTAAGTTGAGGGGTAGGAAAAGTATTGTGCCCATCGGATGTGCTTTGCATGGTCGATCAAGCATTAAATACCATTTTTGCCTTGGTGTCATGCAGATCCGAAAAAACATGCTGCTAGGTATGTTATCCGATCAAGTACTTATGGGATGGGCATGCCACTTTGCATGTAAGTCAATTCCACCTAGTTTAAGGTGTGTGCAAAGTATTGTACTCATCAGATATGCTTTGCATTGTTGATCAAGCATAAAACACCGTTTTTGCCTTAGTGTCATGCACAGCCATAAAAAAACACGGTCCTAGGTGCGTTATTCAAGCAAGTACCTCTCAGATGGGGGCTCCACTTTGCATGCAAGTCTGTTTCAACTAGTTTGAGGTGCGTGCAAAGTATTGTGACCATCGGATATACTTTGCATGGTCGATCATGCATTATACACTGTTTTTCCCCTAGTGATATGTACATCCGTAAAAAATACACCCTTAGGTGTGTTATCCAACCAAGTACTTATCTGATCGGTGTGCCCCTTTGAGAACATGTCAATACCACCTAGGTTGAGGCATAGGAAAAGTGTTGTGCCCATCGGATATCCTCTGCATTGTCAATCCAGCATTAAATACCATTTTTGCTCTAGTGTCATGCACATCCGTAAAAAAACACGCTGCTAGGTATGTTATCCGATCAAGTACTTATGGGATGGATGCGCCACTTTGCATTTGAAGGTGTGTGCAAAGTATTGTGCCCATCAGAAATGCTTTGCATTGTCGATCAAGCATAAAACACCGTTTTTGCCTTAGTGTCATGCACAACCATAAAAAAACACGGTCCTAGGTGTGTTATTTAAACAAGTACTTCTCAGATAGGGGCTCCACTTTGCATGCAAGTATGTTTCAACTAGGTTGAGGTGCATGCAAAGTATTGTCGCCATCGGATATGCTTTGCATGGTCGATCACGCCTTGTCCACCGTTTTTCCCGTAGTGATATGCACATTCACAAAATAACACGCCCTTAGGTATGTTATTTGATCAAGTACTTATCGGATGGGTGTGCCTCTTTGAGAACATTTCAATAACACCTAGTTTGAGGCATAGGAAAAGTATTGTGCCCATCAGATATCCTTTGCGTGGTCAATCGAGCATTAAATACTATTTTTGCTCTAGTGTCATGCACATCCGTAAAACAACACACTACTAGGTATGTTATCCGATCAAGTACTTATGGGATGGGCATGCCACTTTGCATGTAAGTCAATTTCACCTATTTTAAGGTGTGTGCAAGGTATTGTGCCCATTGGATATGCTTTGCATTGTCGATCAAGCATAAAACATTGTTTTTGCCTTAGTGTCATGCACAACCATAAAAAAACACGGTCCTAGGTGTGTTATTCAAAAAGTACTTATCGGATGGGGGCTCCACTTTGCACACAAGTCCGTTTCAACTAGATTGAGGTGCATGCAAAGTATTGTCACCATCAAATATGCTTTGCATGGTTGATCACGCATTATACAACGTTTTTCTGGTAGTGATATGCACATCCGAAAAAAACACGCCCTTAGGTATGCTATGTAACCAAGTACTTATAGAATGGGTGTGCCTCTCTGAGAACATTTCAATACCACCTAGGTTAAGGCATAGGAAAAGTATTGTGCCCATCGGATATGCTTTGCATGGTCGATCGAGCATTAAATACCATTTTTGCCTTAGTGTCATGCACATCCTTAAAAAAACACGCTGCTTGGTGTGTTATCCGATCAAGTACTTATGTGATGGGAATGCCACTTTGCATGTAAGTCAATTTCATCTAGTTGAAGGCATGTGCAAAGTATTATGCCCATCAGATATGCTTTGCATTGTTGATCAAGCATAAAACACCGTTTTTGCGTTAGTGTCATGCACAATCATAAAAAAACACGGTCCTACGTGTGTTATTCAAATAGGTACTTCTCAGATAGGGGCTCCACTTTGCACGTAAGTCTGTTTCACCTAGGTTGAGGTGCATGCAAAGTATTATGACCATCGGATATGCTTTGCATGGTCGATCACGCATTATCCACTATTTTTCCCGTTTCTGATATGCACATCCACAAAAAAACACGCCCTTAGGTATATTATTTGACCATGTACTTATCGGATGGGTGTGCCTCTTTGAGAAAATTTCAATACCACCTAGGTTGAGGCATAGGAAAAGTGTTGTGCCCATCGGATATCCTTTGCATGGTCGATCGAGCATTAAATACTATTTTTGCTCTAGTGTCATGCACATCTGTAAAACAACACGCTGCTAGGTATGTTATCCGATCAAGTACGTATGGGATGGGCGCGCCACTTTGCATGTAAGTCCATTCCAACTAGTTGAAGGTGTGTGCAAAGTATTGTGCCCATTAGATATGCTTTGCATTGTCGATCAAGCATAAAACACCGTTTTTGCCTTAGTGTCATGCATAACCATAAAAAAACATGGTCCTAGGTGTGTTATTCAAGCAAGTACTTATCGGATGGGGGTCCACTTTGCACACAAGTCAGTTTCAACTAGGTTAAGGTGCATGCAAAGTATTGTCACCATCGGATATGCTTTGCATGGTCGATCACACATTAAACAACGTTTTTTCGGTAGTGATATGCACGTCTGCAAAAAAGACGCCCTTAGGTATGTTATCTAACCAAGTACTTATCGGATGGGTGTGCCTCTTTGAGAACATTGCAATACCACCTAGGTTAAGGAATAGGAAAAGTATTGTGCCCATCGAATATGCTTTGCATGGTCGATCAAGCATTAAGTACCATTTTTGCCTTAGTGTCATGCACATCCGTAAAAAAACACGCTGCTAGGTGTGTTATCTGATCAAGTACTTATGGGATGGGAATGCCACTTTGCATGTAAGTCAATTCCACCTAGTTGAAGGTTTGTGCAAAGTATTGTGCCCATCGGATATGCTTTGCATTGTTGATCAAGCATAAAACACTGCTTTTGCCTTAGTGTCATGCACAACCATAAAAAACACGGTCCTAGGTGTGTTATTCAAACAAGTACTTATCGGATGGGGGCTCCACTTTATACGCAAGTCCATTTCAACTAGGTTGAGGTGTGTGCAAAGTATTATGACCATCGAATATGCTTTGCATGGTCATCACGCATTATACAGCGTTTTTTCAGTAGTGATATGCACATCCGTAAAAAAACACACCCTTAGGTATGTTAACTGACCAAGTACTTATTGGATGGGTGTGCCTCTTTGAGATCATTTCAATACCACCTAGGTTAAGGCATAGGAAAAGTATTGTGCCCATCGAATATGCTTTGCATGGTCGATTGAGCATTAAATTTCATTTTTGCCTGAGTGTCATGCACATCCAGACCAAGTACTTATCGGATGGGTGTGCCTCCAAGTTCATACTCTATTAAGATAAGTGGAAATATACTTGCGGGTAGAAGCAATATTGGCATCACATGCAGTTATGGTGATGGAGTCATTGCTTGTCATTTGATTATAGGCTTTGCATAGGAATTAGAGCCAATCTATCTTACCCTTTTACCCCTCTAGGGTGCTGGTATGATCATTTGAAAATAATAACATGCTTTTAAAACAATGACAAGTCTACTCTTGAAATGATTGTTAAAAATATAAATGTTGGAAACTTTTAAGAACATTGAGAATGAAATAAGTGAATAATTCATGGTACATGCTATTTCAATGATAGTATTCGTGATATTGTTGATTTGAAATATAGTGAAGGGTAGAAACTTATTGAGAAATTACTTATTTTTCCAAAATCTAAAAGTAAGCTCTTGCCTCTATTGTACGTCCTTGGGATGCAAACTAGAAGTGAAGTGTACATTGGAAATAGTAGTTGCTCTCTCATATGCATCATGACCATATGGTAAACATAAATGTCCAAGCTAGTGAAGTTCAAAGACTCAAGTAAACCAAGTGATGGTTGAGCCTAATGTGCATTAGATTGTGCAAAAGAGAGAGAGAGAGAGAGAGAGAGAGAGAGAGAGAGAGTACTTCTAAATGCATCTAGCAAGTCTCTAAAAGAGAATCTGCTTTGGTAATATTTTGGAATGGTTATCAATCTTGAAATAAAAGACATGCATTGAGCATTCATGCAAAATCATTACTCATATTGATGCACACATGAAGACCAATTGTTAACAGGATTGCAAAACTAAAAACTTTGGTTGGGTCCAATGACATGGAAAAGGTAGAGGAAAACATTGGGAAAGCATGTTTTAAGGAATTACAAACTATATTACCTTGAATTTCTTAGTCTCCTCCTCACACCGTTAGACCTTAATTCCTACTATGGGATATATTTATAAGGGTCTAATGACACAAGGGAAAAGGGGGAAGCAAAGGATTGAAGATTTAAAGAATCAAAGTTGACTCTGAAAGCTCTAAAAACAAGTTGCCTAAGTTAGAAATGTCAACCTCCCAATGAGAATGGCAAAATATAATTCATAGATTCTTAACTTTCTTCCCTCCCATGAACATTATTAGACCCTAAGTAATGATTACATGTGGTAGGTACACATTGATAAAACATCATTTGGCTTTTCATCTATCATTCTCATATTTTCCCCTCCCCATGTCTTGACTCACTAGCCCCTAAGTAATGATTAAACATGGTAAGTAAGTATCAAGAAAACATTGTTAATTAGCTTTTCATTGATATTTGAGTTTAGAATTTTGAAATTCGGTAAGCAAGCACAAATGTGATAGTTTTAAAAAAACAAAAGCAATAGTGTATAGCTTTTATTACAAAACAAGGTAGAGTCCATAAAATCACACCAACTAGAACAAAAAGAAAGGTTAACACCCAACCGAACACTCGAAACTCACAACTAATCATATAATTTTTGAAGTAAATTTCTTGCAAGGTCCCAACATTTACCCCTCATACAGAAACAAACATGAGCTTCAACCAATTTAGTTATTGGAAAACTATAATACTTGAGCTATGCAGCATCATGAAGAAATATCGAGAACCTCATTTTATGCACCAAATATCTTCAGCCTTTAACATTTCCCATACATAGATTAAGTCTTGAACTATAAAATGAAGCAATGAAGCACTTTAGACCTTATTATCGATCAGACATAGACCCAGTCAAACAACATCCCATGCAAATATCACCAAATAGACAACACTTAAAGGACCTTTAAGAAGGAAACTAGGCGTCCATAGATTGCTTGCTGAAACAAGAGCCAAATCTTCTTCTACACACTGCAACCTTTGATGAGGTGAGTATTTGTCTCCTTGTGCTTGTTGCAAAGAGGACACATTGTGTTTGGATCCCAACAATGCTCAAGCATGTCCCACACTGGCAATAGTTGGAAGATCATTCTACAAAGGAAAAACTTTAGCTTGTGAATGGGACCCTCCTTCTACAAGTGCAAAGAGAATTGTGGCTATACCAACCTATAGCATACCTCGTACGAATAAAGTCATCCAAACCAAGACCAAGATCTATTGCATGAGACAAGGTTTTGGTTAAGGATGCCATACGCAATGTTCCAAGTACAATCTAGAAGATAATCATTAAAGGGCCAATTACTAGGGATACATATCAAAGTGGAGACAAGAATAGCCTTGTCCAATAGAGAGAATTGAAAACTAGCTCTTAAATTTTTGAAAGAAAACAACCTCTATTTGTTGTTCTCACCTTCCCATAGAAGATTCACTAACGTTCAAGATAGAGGCCACATAGAAAGAGTAGGCTTATCTACAAACATGATAATTCTGAGAAACGTTGTTTTGCCTTTTAGTTTATTTGTATTTGTGCCTAGAATTTTGCAAATTTGTAAGAGCACTGCGATGGAAGAAAGTATGTGCTATTATTGAAAAGGGGTGTCCCCACCATGTTCTCTAGGCCACTCATTCAGGAGCTCAAAATTAGTTCCACTGAATTTGCCAATTTGATAGCAATAAGCATGGAAGAGGAAGTAACTTCCTCTCCACCAATTCACCTCCCTCACATTCTGTCCTTTTAGATGTGCAATTCTCTGAACACAGCTTGTACTTCTAACTGCAACTAGTGGCCAAACCATTGTTCTTGTCTGTAATCCTTCTTTCTCATGGCTATTTAGTTTTCCTCGAGCGAGGGAGTGTGCTTGTGCTATAATGTTTTTCTAGTACCTCACGACATTGCTTGCTACAAAAGTGTCCCAAGATACCAAACATTGTCCCCTCTTTTGACCCAATGCACCTGTAGATCTTCCCTTACAATAATCCCAACCATCCAAACTCATCCTGAAGGCAAATGTCTTCTCCCAGTTGCACACCAAGCCAAGTTGAGACACTTCACAGAAGAGTTGAAGCACTTCAATCAAGTGACCCACTTTTTCCTTGAAAGGGCCATTCAATTATCGCAAGTGCTTGCACAACGAACTACATACCCAGAGGTAGTCTTACACCCTCTAGTTGACCGGCCGCATACCCTTGATCGAGCAACTCATTGAGAGGAACGCTCAATAAAGCAAACAAATGGGGACAACCCTGCCACACAGCACCATCATTAATGCAAACCGGAACTGCATATGCATTTCCAAACAATGCATTCACCATACCGACAAATACTTCACCCAATCCGAAGTGCAGCAACACCCGGAGGCTGAAATCCGAGTGGAGATTGCTCAAGATCAAACCCCGGATAGAAATCCCACCTAACTCAAACCTCTCTCTCCTCCCCGCCCTAGAATTTCCCAAGTATGTAGGATTCCGTTGGGGAGGGTGGATTGGACTGGACGGTGGAGATGAGAGGGCCGATTGGACGGTGGAGAAAAGAGAGCCGTTCGAATAATTTGAATTTGATCTCTGTGTCTCTCTCTCAAACACATCTCTCAGTTCATTTTCTGCATCCCCTTCCTGCTTCTCTTGTCCAATTGTTGATCATATCTCCGCATTTCACCTTTCGAGGTATCATCGTGCAGTATCTGCAGAAGCTTTGATTTTTGCTGCTCCTTGTAGCGATCAGAGACCAGCTTGCCGACGTTTCTTGCTCTCTGTGTTTCTCACAGTGATTCTGGAGCATTTGAGCACGAATTTGATCCATGCTTTGAAGTCCCTAGTCCCCTGAAGCTTGCTCAGCTATGGCGTCCTCCCCTCCTTCCCCCTTGTCCATATCTTTCAGAAACTTGGGCGTCCCCAGCCCTCGCACAGCCAGCCCTCGCACTTCCAGTCCCCGCCCAGCGCCCCCTCCCCCCGCTGGATGTCACTCTCCTTCTAGCATCAACGTCGGGCGAACTCCCAGTGGTCGTTTCCTGTCTTCCCTTTCGCAGGACGAGAACGATGTTGGTGCGGAGGTCAGTTCTGATTTCGTTAACGTAAACTACACGGTGCACATACCGCCTACGCCGGATCACCGCGCCATGTCTGCGGCGCCCACCGTGCACATTAATCCGACGATCGCAGCACAGGCAGAGCAGCGGTTTGTTTCCAGCACACTCTTCTCGGGAGGGTTCAACAGTGTCACCAGGGGGCATGTGATGGAGAAGATGATCGAGAGCGAGTCCGGTGATCACCCGCAGATGGCCTGTGGCAGAGGATCTGTATGCGCCTTGGAAGGATGCGACGGGAAAGTGTTTCGGGACGAGAGAGGGGAGGATCTTTCTCCCTGCGAATGTGGTTTCAAAATCTGTTCGGATTGTTACTTTGACGCCGTGAATGGTCGAGGAATTTGTCCAGGCTGCAAGGAGGGCTACAGAACGCTAGATCAAGAGATGGACGAACGCCGTTCTCCGGGCCCTGCCCCGGGAGAATCGAAGATGGAGAGACGGCTGTCGCTACTCAAGTCTAACAACCCTCCGCTGCTGATGAGCAATAAGGCAACGGATTTTGATCACGCGCGCTGGCTATACCAAACCAAGGGCACTTACGGTTATGGAAACGCAGTATGGCCGAAAGATCCTAGCAAGGGAGGGCTGGATGGTGGTGCTCCCCCGAGCTTCAGCGAGCGAACAAGACGTCCTCTGACTCGGAAAAAGAGTATTTCGGCTGCCATTCTCAGTCCTTACAGGTGACTGTCGTCGAGAATAAACAGAATCGTCATTTGTACTCAATTTAGTTGCTCCACCGCGATGCTACTTGGTGAATATTTGTAGCGTATGCAATCGTCCCTTTGTAATGCTGGCTGGCATTCGAATTACTTGTTTTGTTAGTGCGGTTGCATTCGAAAAATTGATGCAATATGTCAACTGGAAGATTTGCGATGTCATTTGAACGATTTGTGGTGGATGCAGGCTACTTGCTGTCACTCGAATCCTTGCGCTTGGGCTGTTTCTCGCTTGGCGTGTTCGTCACCCTAACACAGACGCCATGTGGCTCTGGGGGATGTCTGTCATTTGTGAGATATGGTTTGCCTTCACTTGGGTGCTGGACCAGCTTCCGAAGCTCGTTCCCGTGAATCGTACGACAGATTTGAAGGTGCTCAAGGAAAAATTCGAAAGCGTAGGCCCTGAAAATCCAAGCGGGACATCTAATTTGCCTGGGATTGATGTTTTTGTATCGACGGCCGATCCTGAAAAGGAGCCCCCTCTCGTGACTGCCAATACTATCCTATCCATCCTGGCAGCAGACTATCCGGTCGAGAAGCTGGCTTGTTATCTCTCCGACGATGGTGGCTCGTTGCTCACGTTTGAAGCTCTCGCTGAGGCAGCGAGCTTTGGAAGCATTTGGGTTCCCTTTTGCCGGAAGCACGACATCGAACCTCGCAATCCGGATAGCTACTTTCAGTCCAAAGCGGATCCTACCAAGAACAAAGTTCGACCCGATTTCGTGAGAGATCGCCGAAGGATGAAGCGCGAGTACGATGAGTTCAAAGTGCGAATCAACGGGCTGCCGGAGTCTATCCGGCGAAGGTCGGACGCATGTAACGCGCACGAGGAGATCCGAAGCAAGAGGGCGCAGATGGAGAGGGGTGAAATGGGCGAGGCAGCGAAGATTGTCAAGGCGACATGGATGGCAGACGGGACGCACTGGCCAGGGACATGGGCTGCGCAGGTGGCGGATCATGCACGAGGAGACCATGCAGGGATCATTCAGGTGATCTTTGGCAGCACAGTAGCAATTCCTTTCGAAAGATTCTGCTAAATGAGCATGTGTTTCTGTGGTCGTTGAGCCTTGATTCGTGATTTTTGGCTCTTGTTCTGCTTCCTGCGACTCTAATCACAGCGGAGTTGGTTCTTCTTTGCCATTGCGTGGTTGCTTTTGTTCTCGTTGAAGGCACAGCAGATCTCAATGACATAGTCATTTTGCCGATTGAAACGACCTCAAATCTCAGTTAATTCTGCTGATGCAGAAATGTGATTCTGTTGCTGATAGAGCCTTGATTTGGAGTGAATCTATCTATAGATGCTGTGGAGTGAATCTATATTGAATGAACGGAGTATTTTGTTTGGACAGGTGATGCTTGCACCACCCAGTGCGGACGTGGCGGCGGAGGCGGATGACGTGGAGGCTTCGGGGGTGGACACGCGGCTACCGATGCTGGTCTACGTGTCGCGCGAGAAGAGGCCAGGCTACGACCACAACAAAAAAGCCGGTGCCATGAACGCCCTCGTCCGCAGCAGCGCCGTCATCTCCAACGGCCCCTTCATCCTCAACCTCGACTGCGACCATTACGTCTATAACTCCTTGGCTCTCCGCGAGGCGATGTGTTTCATGCTCGACCGTAGCGGTGACCGCGTCGCCTACGTCCAATTCCCCCAACGTTTCGAAGGTGTCGACCCCAACGACCGTTACGCCAACCACAACACCGTCTTCTTCGACGTCAACATGCGGGCTCTTGACGGCATTCAAGGACCCATGTACGTCGGCACCGGCTCCATGTTCCGGCGCCTCGCGATCTACGGCTTTCCGCCGCCCCCCCGCCCTCCGTCGTCAACCTTCCGGCGCCTCCGCCCCGCCGCCTCCTGCTGCTTTTGCTGGCGGAAACGCCGCCCGACCCCCGCGACGGACGAAGACGCCGCCCTCCTCTGCCTCCCCAAACGCTTCGGCTCCTCCGTCTCCCTCGCCTCTTCCATCCCCCTCGCCCACCTCCACTCCCGCCCCAGCTCCGCCCCGGAGGTAGAGGGCGGGTCGGAGGGGCAGACCCTCGACCCCTCCTCCATCGCCGAAGCCATCCACCTCGTCTCCTGCTGGTACGAGGACAAAACCGAGTGGGGCTCCTCCGTCGGCTGGATTTATGGTTCCGTCACCGAGGACGTCGTCACCGGCTACCGCATGCACGACCGTGGCTGGCGCTCCGTCTACTGCGTCACCCGCCCCGACGCCTTCCGTGGCTCTGCCCCTATCAACCTCACCGATCGCTTGCACCAGGTGCTCCGCTGGGCCACCGGCTCCGTCGAGATCTTCTTCTCCCGCAACAATGCCATCTTCGCCTCCTCCAACCTCAAGTTCCTCCAGCGCGTGGCGTACCTCAACGTCGGGATTTACCCCTTCACGTCCATCTTCCTCACTGTCTACTGCTTTCTGCCGGCGCTTTCCCTCTTCACGGGGCATTTCATCGTGCAGCGTCTGAGCGTCGCCTTCCTGGCCTCGCTGCTGGCGGTGACCGCCACCCTTTGCGCTCTGGCGGTTCTGGAAGTGCGCTGGTCTGGCATCACGTTAGAAGAATGGTGGCGGAATGAGCAATTCTGGCTAATCGGGGGGACATCGGCTCACACGGCCGCCGTTTTCCAGGGGCTCCTCAAGGTCCTTGCTGGCGTCGACGTGTCCTTCACCCTCACGGCCAAGGCTGCGACGAACGACGACGTGGCAGCGGAGGAGAACTTCGCGGAACTGTATGCCGTGAAATGGACGGCGTTGATGATCCCGCCAGTCACGATCATGATGACAAATGTGATCGCCGTGGCGGTGGGAGTGGCACGTGCGGTGTACAGTCCGAGTCCACGCTGGAGCGAGCTGCTGGGTGGAACGTTCTTCAGCTTCTGGGTGCTTGCCCACCTGTACCCATTTGCCAAGGGTCTGATGGGCCGACGTGGCAGGACACCGACGATTGTGTTCGTGTGGTCAGGCCTCTTGGCCATCATCATCTCGTTGCTCTGGGTCTCCATAAACCCTCCTGCCGGCTCCTCCGTCTCTCCTGCCAACTTCCAATTCCCTTAATTCAGCCAACTCTATATTCTTCCTGTATAATTCATCTGCAGTTTTCTTTCAGGGGCACAACACCTCTGGAATCATCTTCTTTTGTATTCAAATTCTTTGCATTAAAGATGTCTCTCCTATCAATGTAACTGTGGGCTCTTACATTGAAGAATTCTCTCAGTGGTGGAACTTAGACTTCTGCCCGTGTCATTATTTTTCAAAGGGCATCTTCTTGCTTGCTAAGAGAAGACGATGATTCAGCCCAATCTTTTCGACACAGGAATGACTCTCAATTTCTTCGGCGTGACTCTTTGAGTGGGATCGGGAAGAAGCAATCATCGTGCGATTGTTTTGTATAAACACGGAAATGCAACCACTCTCATTGCAAAAAACTTCTCGACCTTCCCTCAGAATTGCGTAAGCGGAGCGTAAAATTGGCTAAATACATGGTTGATAATCGAAGCAAAACGAGCCACTAATAATTCCGTTTCAGATATTGATGTACACAATCGCTCGCAAATCGGCGACAGTGACAGGAGAAGGAAAGGTAAAGCTGTAATCCCGTCGATTTTGCTTCAAGAGTCACCTGTAAACACAGAAATAGAGTACCCTCATGGCAAACTGTTTGAGATGGGGAGAAAAAATGTTTGAGATTTTGAAGTACATTTTCCTCTTCATTCGCATAACTCCTTTGGAAACCATATATATTCTCATCTAGTTCATTTAAATGGCTTTCTGCAATTTGGGCCATACAAGTGCAATTTCACAAGAGGGAAGATCATCAACTAGTTGAGGTTGGGATATGAGAGTGGGATATGAGAGCATTGCGGTTCGGGTCGTCTGGTGCAATATTGCAAGAGGGAGATCATCAATCAGTTGAGGTTGGGAGGCCTTGAGCACAATTAAAGCATTGCGGGTTGGGTTATCATTACGCCCCCCCATGCAATTAGTTGAGGTTGGGAGCAAGAATTGGCACCATGTGTCAACTATGACTGGTTGTAGGAGGTCACTCTCTATTTAAAGATGACACATAGAGAGGTCATTACTTATGCCAAGTTACAAGGCTAGATGAACTTGCCACAAGCAACAGTCTATAGCCCTTCATTTTTCATAGGGATTGCTTAACTAGTTATATTGGCTCTTGGATGTCAAACCATACCAATGATCATTTCAAGAGGTTTATGGATAACTAATCCCATAGAGAATCTAGTTCTTGATAGTGGTACTTCAGACATGCAATTACAATAGGTTGCACATGTACTCTACATAAGAAGAATGTAAGCATGAAATGCATGACTTGGAAAGACAACTACAAAATCAGGTGTTGATAGAGTGGTGGTCAGATTAACCACCACTTGCCCAAAATGCGGTTCAATGTATGTATCCAAACGCTCATCCCCATTCTAAAGACAAGAAAAAGTGCATCGATTCTAGCAAGCTTAACATCTACAAACCAACACTGTTCACACTCATGAGAACCATCTTGCAAAGATTAAGGAGCAAAATAATACTCATTTTGAATCCGCTTTAGAATATTCTATGCAGTCAAGCCCTCAGCATGACGCCTTCCAAGCAAAGTACCACCCTTCTAGTCTTGCCATCCATTCCTTATCTCATACAAATTTCGTCTATGCACCCGCTTGTGTAAAGGGCTCACTAAGGCCCTTGCCAAGTGCTAAAGTGCTAAAGTATCTCATACAAGCTGCTGTGGGCTGGAGCAAAGGGCTCACTAAGGCCCTTGCTAAGTGCTAAAGTGCTAAACTAGTAGCAAAAAATAGCAAATTAGCATAATAGCAATATATATATATATATATATATGAGAGAGAGAGAGAGAGAGAGAGAGAGAGAGAGAGTGAGAGAGAGAGAGAGAGTTCTATCAATATTCGAAGAAGACCAAAATGTGAATCTTATACAATAGGCCCACTTGGCCCCTACTATCCCCATCAACCTGATAGACTCTTTACTTTGGTAGTGTGTTAACCTAGCATCTACAAGTGCTACTAACCCCTTTTGGGCCCCTACTGTTCTTTTTAGTTAGCATAGAAGGGTGGTTCAATCAAGTTCTCTCTTACCCAATCACTTTTAAGCAATCATGTCTATTATTAAAGTAGAGTTTAATATCTAGTCATCATTATGATGACCCACAAGGTAAAAGAGATCTCTAATAATTCCAGAAGCCTCGTCAAGGGACATTGCTTGTTGGAATTTAGAAGTCATCTCCCTGGTAAACTCTACAAACAAACAAAGAAACGAAAGACTCTTGCCTCTTAGCCGCCAACGCTGTAGTCTCCAGCTAGCTAAGCCAATAGCACATTGACGCCAGCGCTCAGAGTGCATCCAACGGCCAATCTCTCCTCACATGGGCAGTCGAGCGCTAGCAGTCGCCACCAACAGTCTCCCAACTCCTTCGCAATGCCCTACATATCGACCCTATACGCATCCAAGGAGCTCACAGTGTTGCATAACGATGGATCTCCTACTACAGTAGCTTCATCAACTCAACCAGAAGCTCCAATGTGCAAACAAAGAGCTCCCGCCACAACTATGCCTCTGAACAGCCGCATCGAATCCACGATGACCATAGAGCTTCAATCGACAATAGAATCTTCTTAGATTTTGTCAGAATCTAGAAGATTCTGGCCACCCATGCAGAGACACATGGCACCTCACCTTATCCTCCCTGTAAACCACACCTCGAGTAAGGTTAACCTAAGGTCAAGGGGTTTGGATAAGGTTGGTCAAGCCAACCCCGAGTAATGTTAACCATAGATCAACAAACCTTGGTTATTATTCAGCCATGTGGCAACATTATCTTATCTGCCACATCATCTACCACGTGGCAACCGCCTGCCACATCAGCAATTCAGTCACAGGTGCCATGGCAGCACAGTCTGCCACATCATTTGCCACATCACTGAGTCCATCTCATCATTACTGACATCATTATCTACCACATCATCAACCTAACTTGGGTTAGGTCATCATGACCCTGGGTTAGGTCAACGAGTGCCACCTCAGCTATCCAATCAGCACTGACCCTTGCAAGCATAGTCCCCTGCCAGGCACACTATGCACACACTGATGTGATCACTCCTGCCACCTTAGCACAGGGCTCCACAGGCACAATCCCTATTATGCACAGTCACTGCATGTGACCCCCTGATTGCCACATCATCATTGGGCACATTTGCACTCCTTTTACCCCTCCACCTAGATCAAGTCATATCTCTTGATCCAAGAAGAATTTGAGGGTGTCACATCACGCACACATTTCAGCTCAAGTATTACTCACTTTTGAGCCTCACCGACAAATACACTTCCTACACGCATATCAGCCTCTACATCGACGCATCTAATCTAGCACAAGAACCAAAGAAAAGAAATTATTTGTTGTTCTTTCATCGATCAACGGTTGGTATAGATATAGATCAGAGTAGACTAGATCGCCATAGAGGGGACGCTTTGAATCTCCCCAAGTTGCCAATCTAAGCCATGCCCAAAATTCTCGACTAGTTTCTACTCGGAGTCAGCCCCTACGCTCACATATGGTTTCACATCATCACATTACCTAAAACCTAACATTCATCAGTTCAGTGAGAAGACTTCAATGTGTTCAAAAGCATTGTCCGATTGATCAGTGGGCAGATAGCACATGATTTGATTTCATACACACATGCCATCATTGTAAAGCCTATTTGGCTATTTCACGGCATCGTACACATCATTTCAAGCCTTCTAAAGCCTCTTGGCTATTCCCGACATCATTTGCCACAAGCCTTGTAATCTAGATCAGATTATATATTGCTGTTCTATCTTCACCACCGACAGTTCACATTTCACTTAACACAGTCAGTGTTTTGCAGTTGATTCAGACAGTGATTTTCACGACACTTTGACATTCCCATTAAAGGGGTGTGATGGAATATAATGATCAGTCCTTCTTCAATTCCCGAGAATCATCATCTTGAGGGAAGGCCTACTTCATGATGTTGATCTTGAGGGAAGGTGTTGAGAGTTCACGCCAAACATCATGTGATCATATGTGCATAGCACTAACCCAATAGAGTGCTATAAAGGAAAGGGTTAGATGCCCTAACCCTAACCCTAAATGGGTATATTCTACATTTTCAACTAAATCTAGTATACAGTTAGTCATTTGTGGTGTGCTCTCTAGATGTGCCTTCTCTCCTCATCTCCACTCTTCTCCTCTCCCCTCTTCATATTTTGTCACTTAATTGTATATGATGTCTTTGTAGATGCACTTTGAGGTCAAGGTGTAAAGAATCCTTTATTTTTGAGACTAGTATATATTAGAAATGCAAGGAAAAAAATAATTTCTTCTGTCCCCAGGATTGTTGGGTGGATTAATACACATCTCAGAAAGCATGATGTTGGAAGGCACAAACAAGACAAATGGCCAACAAAGCAAAAATAAAGGAGGACAAACTACCGAAGGGGCAAAGCAAGGACCAAGCACCTTTGAGTACACCGAGCATGACAATGTCTTTTTGGATGTACGTAGGGTCCAAGCTACAATGGTGGAGTTTTACAACATGAAAGTTGTCATGTAAATCTTATAATCTCTCAGGTTGTGTCTTTGTTATCAAATTGGATGAGTGCAAGGTTGTAAAAGGCCACAAGTTGGAGAGGGTTAGTATTACTTTGATGAAGAAAGCCCTTGGACATGCCAAAGATAAGGAAGTTAGGGAAGATTTTAGTGTGCAATCCGAAAAGCACATTTGGTGGCTTGCTGCATTTGAACTTCCTTAAGAGACACACTCATTCTTGAAATGGTTCTTTGATAGATCTTCAATCCCAAGTGTCATAGATGCCCAGACGAAAGGAGAGTTGCTTCAAGTTGAAGGGTTTGGATCGTTTAAAGTTTAATGGCACATGGCAGGAGATCATAAAACATTGAAGTGTATGTTTGGAATGGAATTGAGTGCAAATGTGACTTGTCTGTGTCTTTATTGTATGCACTCACAACAACTTCGAGGCAATAACATAGGAATACATAGAGGGAAAAATCAAATAAAAAGAGGAAAAGACTTTGGGAATGCTAAAGATGTAATGAATGACATCACAGATGATGATTCTAACAAATGGATGTGGAGCAATGGAGTAATGAGTTGCAATCAGGATGTTGCACCCAATAGAGATCAAATCAATAAAAATTAGGATCGAATATTAAACATTCCATTACAAAGAGTTTATTTTTGTGTGTTGCACGTGGAGATGCAGCTCATTGATAAATTGCTTTACTTGCACATTGTATATGTATGGAACATGAAACCGGAGGAGAGAACAGCATCATGTATAGCAAGGGTTGAAGCTTTACTCTCGAGCATGGGTCTACATGGATGGCATGTAAAGCTAATCAAAGACACACAATTGTGAGGAAAATCAAGAAATCTTCCAAATAAAGTGTCAGGGAGGCTCAAAGGCACAAAGATTTTTGTCCAATCATGGAAAAAATCGATTAAATATGCATTGGAACTATTGGAAAGAGTTATGTGATTGCAGTACTAATTTGGAAGCTGATCCTCATGTGAGAACCTTGAGAATGCGTGTTTGGAAAGCATTGGACAACATGATAAAGATCTTGAGGAAGCCTTCCATAGACAATGATGATGTGCAACTATATAAAGTCATCTCATGAAAGAGTTCATTGAAGCCATGGTGGATGGATGGGGTGAATCCCACATTACTCACTACATGGTGTGTTTGTTCTTTGCTTTTTTTTTAAATTTTAATTGCAATTAATTTTTTCTTATTTACTTCATGTATTTTTCCTATTTATGTAGCACATTCTTTATGCTCATGGTCCATGGTTTCTTCACCAATATGGTTTGTTGAATGTTTGGAGTGCCCAAGGGATGGAGAAGTCTCAGTATAGAGCTCGAGGTGCTTCTTTCAAGAGTACGTGGCATGAAGGTTGGATTAACGAAAGTAATGCTCTTCAAGAGATGTTCGAGTGGTTTTATCATGGTATAATTGAGTCCTCCTATGCAAGGAATAAATTTTTGCAAACGGAGTTAGCCCAAGCAGTTCGTCAAACTTAAATGAGTAAAAGAAGGCATTCATGGATATCTTTGCAAGCTTTCCCAAAACATAGAATTTGGATAGCAACTAGAAGTCGTGTTGGAAAGCTTTGGATCTCTAAACCAAATGTACATTGATGTTAATCAAAACCGCACTTCAATATTTCTTGTGGAAATTTGATTAATTGGCTCATTTTTCTTTTTAAAGGAGCGTTAAATTTTGTACTTGTGAACCCAGCACTTGATTTTTACAGTCCAACACATTCAAACAATAATTGTTACGAGCACAAGGGAGCTTATGTTTGAGATGTGGGAGGGTAGCCAATAAGAATGAGGAAAAGGGGGGGGGGGGGGGGGGGGGTGACAAGAAGGTGGGTTGGGGGGGGGCAACGAGAAGGCAATGGGGGGGGGGGTTAACTAATAATGACGTGCAAAATAAATCTTCTTCTATATAAATGCAAATACCTTCATTATCTCAATACCACATTACTCTCTTCTACGAGTACATTCCTTCCTACCTTCACATCTCCCATAAGGCCAGTTGATACAAGAACAAGACTCCCAATCCAAGTCCATGTATACAATGCAATGATCGAAGAAAGACGAAATAGGAGACAGGAGCAGGAGGAGAGGTCAGAAAGTGATAAAAACACAGATGATGAAGAAGGAGGTGATGGGGAACAATCAAACCCTTAAAGATAGCCGGAGGTGGAGCAACAAGAGGTGAACCAACCCAAGGCACCTCAATAGCCAGAAAGTAGACCAAAAGAACAAGAGCGCAAAAGACGCAGATTTGAAGAATGGGCGAAAGCGCAAGATGATGCAAGGCACATAAGGATTCAATTGGCTCAACAAGCAAGGTAATGAATGGAGAACCAGGAACAACCAACATGGCATAATGCCACTCAGGACTTTCCACGATCTAGACAGAGTGGAAAAAATTTGCTATAATTGAATAGAACAGCAAAAGGAAAAGGCAAAGGTGACTATCGACAAGCTAGTGGTGGTGGTGGTGGAGGTGGAGGCAGAAGCAAAGGTAGAGGTGGAGGTGGAGGTGGAGGTAGAGGAGTCCCTAGATGAAGGCACCGCAAAAAGCCTAGAATAAAGGCACTTTTTGAGATCAGGAAGTATCAAAAGAGCATAGAGACTCTAATCAAGACAGCTCTGTTCGCTCGATTGGTCAAAAAGATTCTGTAATCCTACAGGCACGATTATCGTATTCAATCAATCGGACTAGCCGCCTTACAAGAGGCAATAGAAATGGCTCTGGTATCCCTTCTTGAGTACACAAACTTGTGTGCAATCCATGCCAAGAGGATACGATCATAACAAAAGACATGCAGCTAGTAACTCAAATTAGAGGCAACCTGCTACTTAGGCCATAGACAGCAATTTGGTGTAACATTTATTGATTTTTTATTGTTGTATTGATTATGGACACTAATTGTGGTTGTCAAAAGCAATTTTGTGCAAAGATGGTTGTAAATATTTTCTAGTAATACAAAACCTTTGGACACTATAATTGTTTTTAAACATTTGGAACAATGCAAAGTATTTGAGCAATAATTTAATCTTCTCTCTAAATTTTTTAATTTTGTTAATAATATTTTTGGGCAAATTGGTATGTTCTTAATGAAATTAGGACTTGCACAGAAAAGGAAGTTTTCAAAAAAAAGGCCCAATCAAGGGCATGAAATTTTGCATCAAAATATTTATACTTTCAATTCTTTACGGCTTGTAAAGCATGGGGAATGCTTCCCCCAAAAAACATTTTCGAAAAATGCTCCCGGAGGGGGTATGTGCAAGCAGGCACAAAATTTGGTTAGACAGAAGCCCTTATTTGGCCCAAAGTCGTGCCTGCATGCACATACCCCCTCCAGGGCCTTTTTTGAAAAAATATCCCCCATGATGTATCACTACCTAATACACCATGAGGAAATGCTTCCCCAAAAAATTAAATTTAAAAATGACCCAGTAGGGGGCATGTGCACACAAGGGCAAATTTGGGCTAGACGGGGGTTTGCACATACCCCATCTGAGGGCATTTTTTGAAAAAGATTTTTGGGGGAAGCATCCCCCATGGTGTATTAATACCTAATACACCATGGGGGAATGCTTCCCCAAAAAAAATTTTAAAAAAATGCTCGACCCCCGTCTAGCCCAAATTTGTGCCTACACACACATGCCCCCTTCTAGGGGCATTTTTTAAAAATAAAATTGCTGGAACAATTTTTTGAATGCTTGAAAATCCCTAGTGGAGATGATTCATGATACTGTGCCTAACTTGGTGAACGAATAAATTGGTGGTGTTTCGAAACAATAGTTTTCTTCCTCAATCTTTGTCACTTTCACCTTCCTATTATTTCGTAATCCGTTAGGAATGATACCTTATAACAGTTACAAGTCATTTTATTATCACTTTAGGTCCTCCATTCTCCCTTTTTCTTTGGAATCACCGTAGTGGAGTTTTAAACACATGGGCTTCATTTCTTTAATTTCTCATTACCGTCGGGGGTACCTTTGCCATTAGCACCTTTCTCGATACTTTTGGAGTTAACTTGGTGTATTATTACCTAGTACACCATGGGGGATGCTTCCCTTAAAAAAAATTTAAAAAAAGTCCCCATAAGAGGGTATGTGCAGAATTTTGGGCTAGGCGGGCGAAGCACAAAAATTGTTCACAATGAGAACACAAATTTGACATAATCACATTCAATGATATTGCAATATACCCAACATCTAGGAAAAAAGAGAAGTATATACTAAATTACAATATTTCTTGTATATTCCAAATGATGCACTCTTTACAAAAGATTTTCTTACTTTGCTTGAGCTAATATTGCTGCTCTTCTCTAAGATGCCAAGACAGTGGGTTCCATGAATGTTTCTACAAGTTGTGTGGCATCGTAAACACTTGCCAAAGCACCCAAAGCAATGGCCACAATAAGTCTTCCTGCTAGTCTCTCTCCAAAAGTGGAAAGTGCCAAATCCTACCTCACCAAAATACACTTTTTTGAAGATGGGGGTAAAGGCACAATGGAGACTAGCTTTGAAAGTGCCCTGCACTTTATCATTTTCTCCTTCAACAAGGAGTCATAGAAAATGATAACAAAATCATGCAAATGACAACACAACTCCTTTTGATAACAAAATCATGCAAACAACAATACAACTCCTTTTTTGAAAAGAAAACAAAAAAAGAACATTTTTTCAAACTATGGAGACAAAATACACAATTTTTTTTAAAAATAGCTACTTTTATGGAAAAAACATTACTTACATCTTACTCTAATACCTAAAAACGTCCAATATTATGAATTAAAGAGTGTTCTAACCTATAATTTGGAAAACATGACAAATTACAAAGAAGAAGAAATTGTTCTATTCAACTCGGAAAGTCCTTGGACCTTTTGCTTTAAAAGATCAATTGTTTTTCGATGCTTAATTATCCAAGAAGTTTTAACTCAAATCCATACACAAGAATTTCTATAGCTTGCAATTTAAACATTTCTACATATTGATGAATTCCAATTTTCTTTTATTTTTTCCCTTTTTAAGCATCTTCAAATCAACTTTTCCTTGAGCATTTTTGTCCAAAGGGTTTTATACCAATTACTTCCATAGAAGTAACGGCAATGCCCTCAAGTATAAGTTTTGTACCAATATATATTTTCAAACTCCATGTTGTCCGTAATGTGCTATCCATAAATCTATAGGAACGCATTGTCTTTAAAAAAGTCTTTCTTGTTATGCAGTGTTAATCTAATTCTTGAATTTAAGAATATTTCAATATTAACATAGGTAGTTATATGGAGTTCATGGCCATAGAAGAGGTTTGTTGAATGTAAAGATGTTTCTAGATTTAAATTTTAACTAAAGATGTTTATAATTTTATATTATTTGGATGAAATAGTTTAATCTTAATCCAAATAGTGAGGATTGTAAGTTTATCAGTTTAATTTATTTCAATCTAATCTGTTGTGATGTGAACTTGGATTCTAGAATTTGAAATTTCGTGACAGATTGATATTTCCGTCGACGGAGTGAAATTTTCATCCAAAAAAAGGGAGAAAGGAAGCGATTTAGAATGAGTTAAATCTCACTTTCATCCAATGAAACTTGCAATGCCAAAATTACCTGCCAGTGGGAAAAAATCTGTCAAAAAATTTCCATCGATGTAAATCTTTTCCGTCATCAAAATAAAGATTCTAGAATCCAAGTGGATTTTGGAATCCCAAATTCCATCGATGGAAAAAAAGTTCCCATTGACGGATTGAGATTTCTGTCGATGGAGATTTCAATTTGTCGCGACAGAAATCTCACTCTGTTGACAAAAACTTTTTTTTGTCAATGGAATCTGGGATCCTAGAATCTGCTTGGATTCTGGAATCCTGATTTTGATGACAAAAAAAAATTCCATCAACGAAAATTTTCTAATGATCAGAAATTTTTCGTCGACAAAATTTTTTGACGAAATTTTTTCCCACCAGTGGGAAATTTTGGCATTGGAAGTTTCATTGGATGAAAGTGAGATTGCCCTCATTCTAAGTTGCTTCTCTTCTCCCTCTTTTTGGACAAGAATTTCACTCCCTCGACGATGGAAATATCAAAATTTGTCATGAAATTTCAAATTTCAGAATCCAAATTGACATCATTATTTTCGAACAGCAATTGTTGTTTTCATGGCTTAGAATTTAATTTTTATAAACTAGAAGTTATATTTTTTCAATGGCTTAGATCGAATAAAGTAAATTGATAAATCTTAAAACTTACTACCATCTAAATATTGACCATTAGGTCAAAATTGAACCATTTGGTCCAAATGACAATAGATCATATTACTTTCTTCTCTAAACTTTGACCATTTAGATAGTTTAGTTAATATCTAATTCTAGAGACATTTTTAGTTTCAATAAACCTCTTCTATGATCATAAACTCCATACACTTGTTTATCTTAACATCAAAAATATGCTCTAATTCAAATATTGGAATGAACTACAATGATTGAGATGAATTTCTTTAATTTATTGTAGAAAATAAAGCATATTTTGCTAATTCTAAGTAAAGGATGTATTATACATTTCATAGTCATGCATGAATTACTAGTAGCTCTTAAAATATTGGATCTTGTCATTGACCTAGTTTTTTTATTTTTTTTGTTTGATATGAAGAGCAAAAAAATCCCACCTTTAAACTAGCAATATGTATATTTTTAAAAGTTGTTCAAAAGTATACTTAGTTTGCAAAAATTATGAAATTAGTTCTCTTTAATGTCACTAAAAGATTGTAAATTTGACTGAAATTCAGTAGTAGCGAAAAATCTAGATGTTCTTCCCATAAGGAGAGAATGAAGGATGGAAGCATGCTAGGCTATGGCGATGGAACATTCCCATGTAGTGTCCTAGTGCTGAATCCATGCCGATGTTGTCACCATGACCCCCATGTCATGTCGCAAAATTATCAACTTCAATGACATCCAAAAAGTTGTGATAACATTAGTAATCTTTTTTAATCTCAAACTAAGAACATAAAATCATTCATATTCACAAAAGATCATGAACTTACAATGTGGGCAGCATCTTTTTTGTCATATCCCAATTGAGAAATATTTATGGAGCTTTTGATCTCATTAATTATTGGAGGTGGTGCCCATGATGATGCTGCCACAGGGGTCTCAACTCTCTAGCATTTTTGCTCCCTCTCTGCCTCCAATCTTTCTTGGACCTCATGAAGCTTCATCTCTGTAACTGTTGCATTACTGGAATCATGCATTTCCTCCCACACGGTCAAGATCGGATGCTCGAAAGTGTTTGCAAGTGCCAAATCTGTGCACATATCCAGCCCCTCTTTGGGGTAGCCTAAGTCGATACTACTCTCCCAAACAGAGAGCGCCCCTAGTACTTCATCTTCTCTCAACTTTTTGATGTATATTGGGTGTAGATCAAAAACAAATATTCTCTATTTTCAATCAAAACATACGGAAGGGTTTGCATCAAAACCTCATCCTTCATACCTTCCTCCTCTTCTTCCTCTTCTAGCTATCATGTGGATGATGTTCTGCCTACTTCTTTAGGCACCACAGCCACCTCTGCCGTGTGCTCCACTTTTGTTGTGTGCTTTCCCTTGTCCAATGTTGCATTGGACCACTCTAGAGCAAGGGCAACTTCTACAACAACATTGAGATTCTCTTCAACTTCAACATATTGCTCTACTTCTAGAAGAAGAGGTGGCTCTACATTGATGAATGGAGGTGTATCTGTGTCCTCCATTTCCAAAAGAATTATACAATAGGCTATTTCCAAGGATAGAAAACGGGTTCCCATAGGACCCACTTGTAGATCTAACTCTTAATCCTTTGAAATTCTTCTTAAAAAAAATTACTAAGGGATTTACAAATTCTCTACAACCTATGCCTAAAAACACTATCATCCTGGTGACATTCAATGAGGAGATTGATAGGAACCCATTCTACGCTATCTATTTCTAGCCAGATCATGTAAGGCTTAATTTTCTCTCTGATGTAATCTACCATATCTATAAAAAGATCTAGGTGCTTGTGGACTGTGCCAATGACATCTATCTCATGATCCAAAATCTTATACAACTCTGCCTCTCTACTTGAATAACGAGTAGAAACAAAGAAGTCATGGTATGCATCGCAAGATGTGGCCATTGGAGTTTGTGGAAGATGACAAGAGCAGGGAGAGGTTGTGTCTAGGAGGTGAGCACAATAAAAGCTATGGTCATACCTATGTCCCTTTATAAAGTTGACTTCAGACTCTTTAAAGACCCTTAAAAGTCTACTATAATTTAGCGTATAAAATATTGGACACTGTAATATATTGGTTTATTTTTTAATAGATCTAGTTCAAATCCATCACCATAATTAGATACTATAGATCATGAGGATAATTTAGCATAAAATTGTTGCAAAAAGCATCAACATTTTCAGAGATTCATAAAGATAATGTGGCCTCATTGCACAGAATCCATAAATTGTCAACTAAAAAACTACCAATTTTATTGTGTTCATACAAATGACATCACACTTAACGAAAACTATTACATTTATTCAAAAACTATTACAACACACTTCCAAAACTATATCATGTTTGCAAAACTATTACAACACGCTTCAAAAACTAACAATTTTATTAAGTATAGACTCACTACTAGTACAAATGACATCATGCTATTGTATTTATTCAGTACCAGTATGAATGGCCAAGTTAGAAGGAGGCTTCCATTTGTCGAGCATTGATGTTCCTTCGAGTCACCTTCTCACTATCATCAAAGTTGAAAACGATGTATTCATGAATGTGCTTCAGGCTCCAACTATCTGTGACCTCAAGATATTGGATTTCCCCATTGGGCATATATATCTCTACCTTTGTGGTGTCCACTACATCACAATCCATAGGTATCCATGTGCCATGATTATTTTTCCAACATCTATAAGCATACCTCATGTAGCAAATACTCCGCACTACTTGATATCTTATTACTATACTTTCTTTAGTAAGTATACATTCAAAATGGTCTCCCTTCTACAGACCCTCCCTAACTTCCCACATTGGGTATAGAAGATTATCAAGAAATTCATTTACTAGGTCTTTGCATACCCACGTGGTCTTTGTTCTGTGGATGAAGATTGATTTGAATAAATAAATAATATATTGGATGACATGAACCAACTAGCACCCACTGATTTTGAACCAAAAGTAAACTTCATTGATGATTGAATATTTGATCTCATCTTCATTCTAAATGCATCTATAGAGAATGGATCAGGACGAGGCCATTTTGGACTATCAAAGTTAGGGAGAGGAATAGGATGGAGGCTTCCATATGTACCTTCTCTTCGATGTACTTGGTAACATGAATTATAGAAAAAAATACTAGAGTTTGTCAAGGAGGCAGAACTCCATCCAGAGAACATCAACTCCCCAATGTTTAAATGGAAAGCTTGAAATGTTCCCATGAGACTATCCAGAGGCTAGGTTTCAACTTTGGTAGAAGGAAAGATATCTACATAGGAGGCAAAGAAAGATGTTAATGGGCCAATCAATCTATCTCTCTCACTATCTACCTACCTCTCTCTCTCTCTCACACACACACACACACACTCCTCTCTCTCTCTCTCTCTCTCTCTCTCTCTCTCTCTCTCTCTCTCTCTCTCTCTCTCTCTCTCTCTCTCTCTCTCTCTCTCTCTACTCTCACCACAACACACCCTCTCTCAAAATACATACACGAATAAAATCATTAAAATGCACAAATGAAGTGACATAATGAAAAAGAGGACACTGTAAAAGAGAGATACAATTTGAAGGAACGCATGTCAAAGCTAGTTCCAATCTACAACATCAAGCCCGCTAGTGAGCCATTTTGCTTTTTGCTTTTTACATCCATTTTGGGCCTCTTTGCACTTGTTTAGGGGGCACAAGTTAGTGATGTTACAACCATAGGTAGCAGAACATGGCCACAAAATTTTCCCAAAACTCGATATCTCCCACTTTTGCATTCAAAATTACACCTCCCCCATTGGTAAATCCCAAATAAAGTACACAAGGCACACATGTGTCCTGTCTTGTCACCTATAGGCTGTGGCCTATGAAGAACACTCTCTGTCATGCATCGATAAATCTGAATCTCTTTGAATATGTGACTTATCCCTTTTAGAATTTTTAATTCTTCTTTAAAATTATTTTTCTTACCATATCTATCTTGGCTTTCTGAGGGAGATTCGCCCTTGTGCTCCTCAGGCTCTCTTGGTTCTACACTTGTGAGGCATATGCTCCATGTTATTATCCACACAAAGTGTTGAATGAGAGCCCTACCCATACCTGTGTGCTCCCTCCTCCTCCTCGTAATCCATGTATTCCCATGCACATATCATTGCACACCACTCTTGAATTACTCCCAGTATATTGATAAAATGATGTCCTTGGGATTCCATGCATCTTGTACCATGCTCTACAACACACATCCCAACCATTTACCCTGAAGCTGTAGCGTATCCTCCCCATGCAGTCAAGATGCCAAGACATTGACAAAACGTCATATATAAAGTTTATTTGAGACTCCAATGAGCTGCCCCAAAAATTCTTCCTTTAGACATTAAGACCGTTCATCATGTTGGCATCACCTACTCCCACAATAATCAATGGAAGAAACCTAGTAAATTGACTCTAGTGACATTTTGTACATTGATGTTGGAGGCTCTCTTTGCTTAGGCACGTGGTTAATGAAAGTGTACCTTCTTTTCTTTGAAGGTGTAGCATCATTTTTCACCATTTGATTTTTGACCACCTCATATGTGCCAACAACCTAGTCCATGGGCACATATTGTTGCAATGGGCTTCCATCAAGTGAGGTAATATGCTTGATGGGCCACTTAATTGGCTGAGAGAGCTTGCATAGAAAACCCTAAGTCACTTCCTGTAATTAGTTCTTTCTTTTCAATACCCACACCAATGCAATCATTATTCAATAGATCAAAGTTTCTAGAGTCACCCAGGAAAATGTACAAGATCACACCTTCCCCCATGGTCTTTGTTTTTCTCTCATCCCACAAGACAAACTTTTTCTCTTTCAAAATTTAAGAATGTGATTGACAATTTCCAATGAAGAAACTAGCATTGCCTCAGCATAAGGTTGCTTAATCTCAAGTCTTGGTTAGCCTCTTGAGTTATTGGCTCATCTAAAGAATCACCAACATGTTTTAGAGAGGTCTCAAGGCCACTTAACAATGCTCCAAAGTACCTCACCAATAAGCACTACATCCATAGTGGGAAATGGCAAGATCGTGTCACTATCGATAGACTTCTCCACTATCACCGACACATTTTCTACCAAATCCTCACACCACTATAGTAGCCTTCTAGATCTATTACACAAACTGCACCAATTGCAACCAATTCATTTCCCACTATCATCATGTCCTTGTCCCCACATCTGATAGCCATCCTTGCCATTATGATTATGAGGAAACAAATTTAGAACAAATTGCAACCAAAGAATTTTATAAGACAATCAAAGAATTTCATAAAACAACCAAAGAATTATGTTAATTTGTCCTTGCAATGGGGACAATGCCACCAGTGCCATTCTCCATGTGGAATTGTGGATAATGACATTGGTACCAATCTCCTTGTGAGTCTGTCTTTCCTATGGAGAATGGCATTGATGCCAATCTCCATGTGAGTCTAGCTTTCCTATGGAGAATGGCACTAGTGCCAATCTCCATGTGAGTCTAGCTTTTCGATGGAGAATGGCATTGGTGCCATTCACATGGAGCCACATACATCCCCACAAATTCCAAAATTATTGTGGAGATTCACACCAATCCCATTCTCCATGTGGTTTGTGCTAGTGCCATTATCCATAAACCCACATGGAGAATGGCCCTAGTGCTATTCTCCATAATCCCACACGGAGAATTGGCAGTGGTGCCATTCTCCATGTCTATTTGTGTAGAATGGCACTAGGGAATGGGTCTAGACAAAATTTCCATGAAATATTTTTTCTAAATTTTTTGGTAATTTGTCAGACTCACATGGGGAATGGCACCAATGCCATTCTCCATAAGCCCACATGGAGAATGGCACTAGTGCTAATCTCCTTGTGGGATTGTGGAGAATGGCACCGGTGCCATTCTCCATAAACCCACATGGGGAATGGCACTAGTGCCATTTTGTATAATCTATGAAAATATTTTTCTAAATTTTTTGGGTAATTTGATAAATCTTTCCCCCTTTTTTCTGGTAATTTGATAATTTGGTAAAACTTCCCCAAAATTAATTTGGTAATTTGACAAAACTTTCCCTAAATATTTTGGTAATTTGCCAAACTCACATGGAGAATGGCACCAGTGCCATTCTCTATAAGCCCACATGGAGAATGGGACTAGTGCTAATCTCCTTGTGAGATTTGCGGAGAATGGTTGCCATTCTCCATAAACCCACAAGGGGAATGGCACCAGTGCCACAATCATGAAATTATTTTTCTAAATGCTTTTAGTAATTTGATAAAGCTTTCCCTAAATTAATTTGGGAATTTGATTAAACTTTCCCTAAATGTTTTGGTAATTTTCCAGACACACATGGTGAATGGCATAGTGCCATTCTTCACAAGCCCACATTCCCACATGGAGGGTGGCACCGGTGCCATTCTCCACAATCCATGAAATTATTTTTCTATTTTTTTTGGTAATTAGTTAATTTATTATGTATATATTATTTGATTAACATATATATATATATATATATAAGTTAATCATTAATATATAGATAATTAATTAATTTGTGTGTGTGTGTGTGTGTGTGTGTGTGTATGTGTGTGTGTGTGTGAGAGAGAGAGAGAGAGAGAGAAACTAGTTAGTTAATTATCTTTGTGCATGCATGCATGTGTGTATGCGTGTGTGTGTGTGTGTGTGTGTGTGTGTGTGTGTGTGTGTGAGAGAGAGAGAGAGAGAAACTAGTTAGTTAATTATCTTTGTGCATGCATGCATGTGTGCATGCGTGTGTGTGTGTGTGTATGTGTGTGTGTGTGTGTGTGTGTGTGTGTGTGTGAGAGAGAGAGAGTGTAACTAATTAGTTAACTAGCTTTATATATATATACATAACTAGTTAGTAACTAATTAGTTAGATATTTATATATATATATATATATGTATGCATGCATGTGTGTGTGTGTGTGTGTGTGTGTGTGTGTGTGTGTGTGTGTGTGTGTGTGTGTGTATGTTGCAATCATATGAAAGAAGAAATATGAGTAAATTTTTTCCCTTTCAATGAAAGAAATAAACCTAAGGGCAAAGGAGTGTTGCCTACGGAATCCCCTGAGGGGTACTTAACGGAAGCAAAGGGGAAGTGCGAGGACCTGAAAAGAGGTTATAGGCAAAGTAAGGAAAGCCTTTTTTGGAGTGAAGTTCTGTAGAATAGAAAGAAGGCTAAAAAGAATCCTTAAAAAGATTATGGGTGTGTGACTAGTCCCCAAGCGAAGGCATCCCAAAGCATTGTGGTGAAGGGAGTGAAAGGCAAGTACCAATTGCATGGCTAATTAAAAGCAAAAATTTTAATACTTCTTGAAGGCTCAAGCAAAGAAGTTGCTTTTGGTGGTGGATAATAAACAATGACTGCTTTCATTTATATGAACTATGGGCATGTCCCCTAATTCCATTACAAACACAAAGACCTAACACCATACCCTAATGATTGGGTCCCAAGGGATGGGCACGAGGATCAATTAGTATTGTGACACTAATAATAAGAGATATGCAATGTGTGTATAAGGGATTAAAGAGATATGATAAGGGATTAAAGAGATGTGTGTATAAGGGATTAAAAATGTCCATCAAGTAAAAGGGAGAAGAGATATCCAATATCCATCGAATAAAGGTAGGTCTTAATTAAATAAAAAAGCAACTAAATTCAAAACCCTAGTACCTACCTGCAACCTTTTGCACTCACTCCCTCTTGTTGCATGGATTTCAACCGATTGTGATCTCTTGCTGCACGGATTTCGACCTCTTGATGTTGCTGCAATCTCCTCTACTCCTGCTGTTGCACGACCTCCTAGGCTCCTGCTGCTGCTACATGGATTATGACCTTTGGTTTCTCCACAAACTGCTGCTCCACAGATTGCTACATGGATTACACTGGCTATAGCTACACAAATTGCTACATGGATTGCAATGACTGCTCCACAAACTGCTACTACATGGACTTTTCCATGGTGGTTGCTCCTGCACAAAGTCTTCCATGGCGGCTCCACAATATCTGCTATGTCCAAGACTCCAAGGTCTCTATTGCATCCATGGCTCTGCTGTGTCCATGAATATGTTGCATCCAAAGTCTCTGCTCAATTCTATGACCTCTATCACTCCATGGCCTCTGCTCTTCCACCATTCATCGGCCTCTATTGAGCTATCCAATTCAAGGTAGCTCCACTATCTACGATTACCTCCACGCTTGTCTCACTCACCTCCATGCTCGTCTCACTCACCTCCACGCTCGTGTGCAACCTTGCGATAGTTTCCAGGTGCCTCTCTCTCTCTCTCTCTCTCTCTCTCTCTCTCTCTCTCTCTCTCTCTCTCTCTCTCTCTCTCTCACACACACACACACACATCCTTTCAAATTTCAAATTTGTTTGAATTTCTAAGTTTGAATTATAGATTCAAAATTCAAATTTCAAGTTCAAATTTGAAAACTCAAACTCTAGTTTCAAATTTTGAATTGAAAATCTGAATTTTAAATACACACACACAAAATATATATACATATGTGTGTGTGTGTGTGTGTTAAATTTAAATGGAAAGAATTTATGATATGTGTGTGTGTGTGTGTGTCTGTGTCTGTGTCTGTGTCTGTGTCTGTGTCTGTGTGTCTGTGTGTTTGTTGTTGGAGGTGGTGGCCTTCACCCCTCAATTGAGCATGGTTGCTTGGAATATGGTGTATTTTAAGGGGGTCTGCGGCTATTTAATGCGTGGAATCTAATGGGAGTAATCCCATAATCATCAATGTGTATTGGGGGGCCTTGGATATAAAGGCCTTATTTGCCCACTCTCTCTCATCGCTCTTGGGACTTTTTGGGAGGAGAGAGAGGCTTCTTGCATGTGGCTATGGGGCGGGTTTTGGGACCCCCACACCCGGTGTGTTTCCTAAGGTAACACATGGCATTTGCTGCATGTCCCTTCAATTGGTATCAAAGCAAGGAAGTCTATGGACCTGTGGCTATGGGGCAGGGTTTGGGACCCCCGCACCTAACGTGTTTCTCGGGGTGACACATGGCATTTGCTGCGGTGTGTCTATGTGTGTGTATGTGTATGTGTATGTGTATGTGTATGTGTATGTGTATGTGTATGTGTATGTGTATGTGTATGTGTATGTGTATGTGTATGTGTATGTGTATGTGTATGTGTATGTGTATGTGTATGTGTATGTGTATGTGTATGTGTATGTGTATGTGTATGTGTATGTGTATGTGTATGTGTATGTGTATGTGTGTGTGTATGTGTATGTGTATGTGTATGTGTATGTGTATGTGTAGATATGTATATGTATATGTATATGTATGTATGTATGTATACACACACACACACACACACATTGAAACCTTTCCGTATTCCTTCACAATGAACTTGAATCATTATCGCTATGGAAAAACACGTTCTCTTACTCTCTCTCTCTCTCACAGAGCACACTAGGGCCCAGGACAATTGTCATGCTAGACCCCCCCAAAGGTCTTTATTCATATAATGAGAACTAAGTACAAAGTTCAGCTCACGTGTTGCTTGCTTCCAAAACATATGTGAAAAAATCATGTTATAAAAGATCTCTCAGCTCATTTCTTTTGGCAACATGCCAAGTGTCAAAATTATAACTAGCACCTATCTAGATTCTAGTTGCATGCCTCAAAGGGAAAAACTCTAGGGTCTTCACAGTGTCAGTGACATGGAGAATGACACCAGTGCCATTCTAGTTTAGATTCTAGAGAATGGCACTCATGCCAGTCTCCATGTGAGCTTCGGATCAATGCCATTTTCCAATTTTAAAATGTGTGAAAAAAAAGAAAGATGTATGTTAGTCACATGTAGATTGGAACCTCTACCATTATATGTGAAAAATGTTAAAGGTTTATGATTAAGATTTAGGTCAATACCATTCTAAAGTTAATAAATATGGAAAATTTTCCAAATATTGGGAAAAAGTGAATGATTTATGTAGTCAATCACATGTAAATTAGCACCAATGACATGCTAAAATGAAAGATGGAAACAAATGTGAAAGATATATGTATAATATTTGTGGTGATTGGCACCAGTGCCATTCTCCACAAATTCACATGGATTAGAATGGCACTGGTGCCATTCTCTGTGTGAGTTTGTGTAGAATGGCACTGGTGCCAATCTCATTTGAATGGCACCAATGCCATTCTCTACAATCTGAATTAGATTTTTATTTGTATCAATCTCATTTTCAGACCTGGAGAATGGCATTGGTGCCAATCTCCATTTGAGTTTGTTGAGAATGGATAGCATTGGTTCCAATCTCATGGGTATATTCTCCACAAGCTAATCCATGCTAGCATTTGTTAACAATGGCTAACATTGGTGCCCATCTCATGGGTATATTCTCCACAAGTTAATCCATGCTAATGTGAAAAATAAATTAGATTATCACAATGAGATTGGCCCCAATGCCATTCTCCACAAACTCACATTGATTAGAATAGCACAGGTGCCAATCTCCAAGTGACTAACAGCATCGAGATTGGTACAAGTGCCATTCTCCACAAACTCACATGGAGACTAGTATTGGTTCCATTCTAACCCGTGTGAGTTTCAGGAGAATGGCAATTTTGCCACTCTCCATGTGAGCTTGGCATCAATGCCATTTTCCATAAACTCACATGGAGATTGGTAGCACTTCCATTCTCCATGTCATAGTGCCATTATCCATGAAAAAATGAATAATTTATGTAAAATAATTATGTCAATCAAATGTACATTGGCACTAGTGCCATGCTAAAGTTAAAGATGGAAAAAAATGTGAAAGATTGGCACTAGTGAGATTGGCACGACATAAAGTCTTCTCTATCGTTATTCTCAGACATTCATACTCCTACATTTGCAATTCCATGCCCACTTTTCTTTTCACTCATTAGGTTTCAAACCAAAAACTCCCAAGCCATACGTGTTTCTTTTCGGATCTTCAAGTTAGGGCATTCTAAATCTCCGAACTAGAGTCAATACCACTATATTTTGGTTATAACAACAGTGAAGTGCAATGTCCACACATCTGTCATACCCGTTGTGCGACATTCTTCATTCTGCCAATGAAACCGCTTGCATTATTTTGGCGATGTGTCCTTTCTAGGTGACTATGGTCATCGGATTTGATTGAGATCTCGAACCCACAGGATTGCTAGTGTTAACAAGGTTCGACACTCCGAGGTTTTAAAAAAATTGAATGGGTTGCATTGCAAGGTTCAGCAATTCGTAATGCTCTCTCATTTCACTCAAAAATGTACATTGGCAAATGATCAAACGCACTCTTTTTGAAATTCAAAACAACAAGCATATATACATCACAGCAATGAGAACACAGTATATAGACTTGAATCTGATATTCTCCTCTATTCCAAAATGGATATAGATTACATACCTTGTTGCACGCCTCATATGCAAATATATAGTAGGTAGTTTCGGATAGTTAAAACGCTTCATTCACATCTTTTCAGATCCTAGAACTAATCTTATCCTAAATAGGTATCCTAATGCTAATCTAGGGTAATAATATATCCAGTTAACACAGAGATGCTTCTTAATGCTTGAAGAGGACAATAGCATCTCTATCACAAACTTCTATGACAAACCCTAAACTAGCATGAACTCGGACAATTGTACACTTACTCCATAAAAACTTTACATTTTTTCCATCAAAATGACTAGTTGGTCTGACATGGGCTTCTTCTCCTATAAGACCTTCTCATGCTTCATGGGCATTCCTAAAGTAACATTGAGCCCTCCTGGGCATGAGCTCAGTTGTCACTCTACACATGCAAAGGAGCCAGCCTAAGGAAGCATTCTTTTATTTCTTCTCCATCAGGAGCTTGAGAAAAGCCCATTGTTGAGCAGTTCTAGAGCATGCAAAAGAACTAACCTGTTCGACTTTTCTTTTGAGATGTTGGTTTCTCCACTGAGATCTTCAACAAATCCCACTTTTTGCGCACTTTTGTAGAAAGCACCACCTCACATTTGGGAGAAGGGGACAGCGTTTTGTGTCCAAGGGAAGGGGGAAGAGAAAAAACCATTATGGTCTGGAGCGTGCCTGAGTAATAATTTTGGAGGGCCATAAGAAGATTGCCGGTTTGCAAAGGAAGATTGTTTGTTGAATCCATTAGGATGCAACTTGTCAGGGAGGCTTGAAAGCAAGAGAAATGGAGCTACTTATCAGGAGCAGAGGAACAGCCATAAAAGCAAAAGGGGATAATGCTAGTCGTAAGTGAACGGCCTACTCCAATAAAAAGTGGAAGCATCACATCAACATTGTCTTTTCTAAAAGAGAGAGAGAGAATATTCTTTTGTGAAAGACCAACATAGTGGTTGAAGTAACAACCACTATGCTGGTTGCATCCACTATGTTGGTTGTGTCTGCTGCTATTATGGTGGCTAATTTGCATATAGATCTTCTAAAATTGTGGGGGGGGGGAGAGAGAGAGAGAGAGAGAGAGAGAGAGAGAGAGAGAGAGAGAGAGAGAGAGAGAGAATGCTCTTTTGCAAGAGACCACTATGTTGAGAAAGGAAATATTCTTTTACAAGAGAACACTGAGCTAGTTGAGCACTATGAGAGCACCCTTTAGTAATGTTGAGCTCTTTTTCAGCACATTTTTACTTTTTAGCGTATTCTATCTTTTTAGCACTTTCTCTCACTTTGTGGCACCATTTAGCACTTTTGTCACTTTCTTCTGCTTTCTATCACTTTCTAAGCAACCTAATAACAATTTTGAGCACTTTTAAGCACTTTTTGAGCAATTGTTAGCACTTGCTGGCACTTGTTAACACTTTTTTAACACTTATCTCTGTCATTTTTTGAGCAACATTATAACACTTCTTGAGCACTTTTAGCACTTGTTAGCACCTTTTCAGTACTTATAAAATTGGGGGGAAGAGAGAGAGACACACACACACACACGCGCACGCACGTGTGTGCAAGTGCACGCACACATAAATGTGTGCACACGTATGCACATACACACACACACACATAAGGATATATATATATATATATATATATATATATATAGAGAGAGAGAGAGAGAGAGAATATTTTGCAAATAAAATCCAAGTTGTATCTACTCATTTTTTTTTCTATCCCAAAAAATAGTGTTGATTGATTTTCTTTTGCATCTTTTTTTTCCTTAGAAAATCATAATACTGATTACTTCTCTTTTGCATCTTAAAAAATTAGAGAGAGAGAGAGAGTGTGTGTGTGTGTGTGTATGTGTGTGTATTATTTTGCAAGTAACGATCACAGTCATTGAAATAATAACCACCACTATGCTAGTTGAAACCATCGTGCTAGTTGCATCTTGTAGATGCCATGCTAGTTGTGTCGGCTACATAGGTTTTCAATTTACTCTATATAATTTGTTGGATGAGTAGACAGAATTGTACCTATGATTTAAGGATGAGAATCCTAACATGAGGATCGGGAAAAGGAGCTTTGAGCATTTCAAACCTTGGTATGTCAAGAGACAAAGAGGGGAATGTGTGTTACTACAAAACACACATAGACTTTCACCCAGCCCAGCAAGCTTTGAAATATCTAAGATGTGGTCATATCGGAGCATTGTTTCATGGAGACAGTGTCTCCCAGGTGAATGCCCTATCTAATCAGTCTCTTGGATCCTCATCATGTGATGCAAAGGCAAGCATGTTTGACACTCTCTTTATGTGGGACCCAGTGATTTGTCCAAAGGGATATTCTAAGTGGCACCACATTGGCTGCATTTGTGGTGAATGCCATGGTGTGGTGTGAAGGATGGTGTGAAAGAGAAGTAATCTATTTGCCCAAATGAATTCACGGAGGATAGCCTTACCATTATAAAATGGAGAAGACTTGAAATGGTTGATGTTGAGGGATTAGATAAGAAAATATGGCTATTGTCATATAAGATCATTCCATCGATAGGAGCTTATCAACCACATACTACAATATATCCCAAATTATGTGCTTCACAATTTCACACCATGCGGGCAAGATAAGCAATTTGGCCAATTTCCCCAAGGATACAATTATCTCTATGAGTGATTGCACTGAAAATTACTCTTTTCAAGAACAAGATGAAATACAAAGTGCACACTTGTATAGCAATTAGATAACAATTTTGGTGCATGTCACCTACAGCCACCCATCGGATTATGCGATTGATGCCAGTCTACCAATAGACTCCAAGGAGATCAAGAAAGTGCGATACACATACCATTCCTATATTTTGGATGACAAAGAACATGACACCTTGTTTGTCTAGCGTGTTTTTCTATTGCATTGGGATTGTTGACCAAAGATGACCCCCTAGTATAAGAAACAATAAGATGACATTGGGCATGGTCAAATGGTTCTTCCTCTCAATTTAATCAGCCCATGGAATCTACTTTGCTGTATCCCTAATTGGTTTAAACATGCTGTGGAATTTCTTTGGATCCAACCATGGCAAGGGGAACATATGGATGTGGTACTATTATTAAGCGATCTCTTTATTGACATCAGTTAACATGCCCTCAAGATAAGTTTTAGAATGCCTATAATATAACAACATATCTAGTGTCTAACTTCTTCACAAGGGCACAATTGAACCTCTTCACAAGGTCACAATAGAGCAAAGCCTCAATAATAGTTTGGTGCTTAGAGTGTTCCACGAGGTGAAGGTGGATGAAGTAGAAAGGAGGAACAGTTATAATTGTGACGCTATTGATGGGACACAAAGTTTGCATAACATATGGATCTTTTCAGACAACCATCTTTGTCTCAAAATACGGAGGATTTCTTGCTTTTGTAGCACATGCATCATGAGAGATTATGAGAAGTGTGACAACATTACAACTATGAAACAGTGGGAGCTATGCCATATTTACCCTCTGCATGATGACTAGGTCAAATAGATATATAGAGCACTATAGTTTGGGGAGGGATTCATGACCTCACTGATTAACTGGAAGAGGGGGATAACTTTTTAGCTCTTTTTTCCTTAAAGGAGAATGAGGAAGATGACCCACACTTTGTGTTGCAGTGTAGCAAACCCAAACAAAAGGTGGACAAAGCATTTCAGGATCATTGGGGACTGCCCTGTGAGAAGTGGGAAGTAGTAGTTGGAGGTATTCAATACTAAAGACATCCAAAAAAGGCAAAATATACATACTCTTAGATAAGAAACCATAAACATTTGGCTACTCTCATCTAGCTAGAGCTATTAGGTTTCAAGTGCAACTTATGCTTAGAGGAAAGAAGGGTAAAAGGGTCTTCAAAATGGATGTAGACACTCACAAGAATATCACGGGGTGTCTTTCAATCAGTGATGTGTGAGCTAGCCAATTGTTAAATAGGCCATCTAACCAAGGCCATAGGAAGCTACAAAATAGTGACGGAAGCTACCTCATGCTTTTATGTCAAAGTGCCATTAACATTGAAGATTATCTTATGGAGACAATGGACTCTAGACGAGAGCTTGTAATTTACATCTCAGAACTAAAATTCCAAAATCCAAATAACAAGAAGGCTAGCCTGCAAGGCAAGTAGCCACCATCCAAATGAACACAATATATGAAAGTGAAAATTTCAATGATAATCAATCATCATAGGTATCATAATTGAAATTTGATACATCATAAAATAAACATCAAGATGGTAATTGAAATGAAAGTCTCAAGTCACATGTCAATCACAGTGAGCTTTTCAACCTCTGTTCCCACTTCTTTTCTTCCTTCTTATTGGGTCAAGATCCACAAATTCGCTCCCCCAACGTTGCCTTATTATTGGGTGGAGATCCACAACTTGGATCCGCCTGCTTTACCTTCTTGTTGGGTGGAGGTTCACATCTTGGCTCTCCACGGATTGCCTTGAGAGCTTCCTCTTTCTTCTCCTAAATAGTTTCATGAGGTAGGCACATCTGATCCATCCACGTATTAGACCACAAATACTTACACAATCCACATGCCAATGTTGCCTTCAAATATACAAAGCAATAGAATTGCATAGGGTGAAAACACGGACACCATTGGATCTATCAGCCATCTATGATGTGGCCACATCATTTCATGCATTTTTACCCTATTACATTTGTGGAGGAACACTTTTCGATTTTATGTATGCTACTGTGATATAATCTCCTCATTGGCAAGCTTTGTTTTTTATTGTTCTCTCCCTCAACTTGAGAGTGCGCATATAGCATATTGAGGGTATCACATTTAAGGTGCTATATAGCCCACCACATGTGCTCTATAGCATACTAAATAAGCTATATACCACATAGTACATGGTATATAGCACATTAAGCATATCTAATACTAAATATGCTACATAGTACATTGTATATGTTGTTTAGTAAACTATATAGCACACACTACATATAGTACATAGCACATTGTATATGCTATGTTGTACATTTTCCATATAGCACCATGTGTATGCTATGTAGGACACTGCGCATATTGTACATTTTTTGTAGCACATTGTATACAACAGATTGTGTTTTATAGAAAATATTATTGCTATATAGTAGACTTTTTTGCTATGTACCAACTGCTATCCATACAACATAGTATGTGTGATATGAAGCATACTATATGTGATGCATAGTAGTTTATTGTAGCATGTACAAGATATTAAAGCTAATTGTTATTACACAACATACGAAACAACTCATAGTTCATGTTTTTAATGGATAGTAGCAACCAACATATGAATGATCGCTTACTTGAGACTCATGAAGAAAATGCATTGGGTGCTTGACATATTCCTTCTTGACTATTCGAAGATGATTAAATTCTTTGCCCAAAATGTGACAACAAGTTCTTTTAATTTGAAGCTCAACATATCATTACGAGATTTTCTTTTGCAAAGATTGAAAGACAGTTTGCTTCCATCTCCATCATTTGAAAATCTATTAACTATTGAGTAAGGATTCCTAATGTATATGCTCCATACCCTTGAGTCTATAAGAATGGAAATATCATATTCATTCAATGCTATCGTTAACATCATTTGTATGGTTTTCTTAACAAAGAGTTATTCATACGCGATTTGGGATCGTTCAGCTTATACAACGAGCTCCTTAGTGCAAAAACAACTAAAAAGTTGTCAACATGCTCATCACCAAACACAAATAAAATATGTTCATCCTTCAATTCCAATTCCATATTTGTAACATGTATATCTTCCCAAAACCATGTTATAACCACAAAATGATGTCTACTCTTTTCTGTAATGTCTTTCTTCTTTGCATCAATGTTAAAAATGCCCTCACTCTACCAATTTTTTTCATTCCTTTGCTCTCATTTCCTAGTATTCATAACCCTTATGACCTGTAATTCTAGAAATTTCCCTCATTCGCAATATTGGATATTGTTGCTAAGATGATTGTGAAGGTCCATATTATGGTCACAGGGACGTTTTGAGGCAAACTATTGAGAGAGGAAGAAGAGATTAAACAAGAACAATTGAGATCATAGTAGTTTCGTATGAACAAATTTTAGTTGTATGAATATCTTTTATTTGTAAATAGTTATTTGAATAAATGAAATGTATTCAAGCAAATATGGGTGATGATGTTGACACGGCAAGGGGACACATCACTAATTTCTAAGGCCATACCATCCAAATGTATTCTCTTGATCTTTTCAAACTTTGCATTTAATTTTTCCACCTAGCAAGATAAACTTACAAAATGTCATTTTAGCTTTTGCCATCAAGTTCTAGGTCTGTTGGGTGCGTTAAAAGAGTTTTCATTATTTTAAAAGCACTAATCGTACCCTTACAATATTTAGAAAGGTCATCCTTTTTTTTTTTCAACACTCTCTAGTCTTTGTTGTGAAGGTTGCATTGTTATTATCCATCAAAAATAAACCCAATGTTAGTGGTATCCAGTGGTTGAGCTCATTATAGACATTATTAATAACAAAAGGATCTATAAAACTATTTGGTCCTCTCACCAAAACATGATATCTATCATTTAGTCCTAAACTTGAAACCTTAGAAAATAAAATAGAACACAATCATTGTGGAAAAGCTTTAAAATCTAAAATTAAGACATGAAGCACTTTGTAGAGGTACTCTTCTACTAGCACGTAAAAATACCAAATCAAGGGGTATGAGATTCAAGCTCATTGGTTTGTAGACAAAAGTAGGAAATTATAAAAAGCCTCTTGGGTTGTTATTAAGTAGAATACTAGACGACGTGAGTGTTTTCACCTTTCAAAAATGGCCAGTGCAAACAAAGAGCACGAAAAACATTGAATCAAGCAAATTCAAAGCCCAATCATCAATATTATATTCAATTCAAGTTGCCTTATGTACTCAATAACATAAGATTTGGTTATCTAAGAGGAGTATTTATTTCTTGAAAAACGCACTTGACAAGGTCTTTTACAAGTTCAGATTAGGAAGATGTGTAATCCATACTCTCATATATTTGATTATCTAGGAGTAGTTTTATTTCTTGAAAAGCCCGTTTGACAAGGTTTTAGCAACTTGAGATTGGGAGGACCTTGCCACACATAGTGCATATTGGAAAATGTTAGATGGATGTATCCCAATCTATTTGATACAAATCTAAGAGGAATAGTTATTTCTTAATAAACCTATTTGAAAAGGTTTTTACAACTTGAGATTGGGATGTATCTAGCCACATATACAATCAACACTCTCTCACATGGCAAATGCTAAACATGTGTATGTGAATCCTATGAGTTACTTGGACTCACTTAAGGCTTGTTTGCATTTAGTCTAATGGATGTTGGCAACAATTAGGAGCAACGTGTTGCACATGTATATGGTTTTTGGTACCTTAAGACTTGTGCCTTAAAGGCTACTTGACTAGGGCATATTGTTTGCCACAAATGGCAACGTTGAAGCTATGTCAAGGAGACTAGATTTTGATGAGCTTTTGTTATCTAAGCTTGGTGTATTACCCTCTTTGTATGTCTCGTGGAGATAGGAAACACTTGCACATATGTGTTTTTCTTATAGCTTGTTGCATGATAATTGCTCATCCTTGATTTTCTCTCGCAACGTATGAAATTTCGCCTTCAACTCTCTCTCTCTCTCTCTCTCTCTCTCTCTTCTTTTTCTTTCTTTCTTTGTTTCCCTCTTGGAGACCCTCTCATTTTCAAAAGTCAAGGTCTCTTCCTTACCTCTCTTTTACTTCACTCCACTCACTTCTCTCTAACACAAAGATATCTCACTCGAAGACTTCTCTTTTTTATTATTTGTTCTTCTCCCTCACAAGCCAATCTTCAATTTGGCATTAAGTAAATACAATACTGCAAGGTCATGCTCCCCCACAACCGTGCAAAATTTTGAGATGCATACCCTAAATGATAACAAGATCTCATTGTTTAGAATGGACCAAATACACAAGGGAGGAATGATGGGAGTATATGACTCCAGAAGAACGAGCTACTTGATGCTTTGATAATGTTATACGTGCATGATAGTCGAATAGCACAGGTGTGTATTGCAAGAATGAAGAAAGCAACATCACAAATCTCTTAAATAACCTCACGTCCACATTCCAATTTCTCATGTAAGGAAGAGTTCAATAGCATGCAGCACATTACATAGATATTCAAAGATTGTTGACCTACAACAATGTGACGCAAAAGAGACCACGACCACCTACATGCTAGCATCACCCTAAGCCAACAAGTACCTAAGAGGCCCACTTTCGTCTTTCTATAGCTTTGCTTTTCTAAGTTTCCTTTAAAAATTAGAAATGTAGAACAAGCATCAGTACATCCATTTGGTCCACTTTGCATAGTAATTCATGTCACTGAACAGTTTACATGCCACCCAAGCAGAGAGCTGCTTTCAAAACGAGTGTATTACCAAACCTCGCTGTGTGGATGATCAATTGACTGCAAGAACATAAACTTCAGATTTAACCAACACCAGAGGCTGAAAATGCTCAGCCTGAAATGCCAAAGATCAACCCTGTAGTTCTTGCTTCCCCTCTCATTATACCTCACATAATCCCCCCCTAGCTTATCTTTACCACAAGAGACCTGGGAACGCTGAATATCATAAAGCTCAAATCCACCTCTAAATGAGAACTTTAGCATGCACTAATATGCGAACCGCTTTTGGCACCCTCTTCCATGACTCAAGCTGTAATCAACGTCCGTCAAAATACCCTTCACTTCCGTGATTCCAAGAGCAGAAGACTTCATTCTCTCCTTAGAAAATCCACCATGCACAGACCTATGCATTGCTGCCATTACTGCATTCTGAAAGCTTTTGAAAATTGGATTTTTGCAGATGTCAAATGGCACTTCCATTACTGCAGTTGCTGCTATCCTCCACTCTCCTCCTGCCTCATCATCCGACCATAGCTACGATATATTCCCATTAATGAATCAGAAGGATGCAAGCTCCCATCCAACTTCACAACAACAAGGAAAAACGTTGCCAGTAGACCATTAAGCTCACATTAGTCCATCTTGTCAATAGCTACTGGAGAAGTGAGCTGACAGTTCTTCCTCCAGTCATCAAAACGATTTCTAGCACAAGAATCCTTCAAAGCACATCAACCTCAATCTTCATCTAACTCGCCATACCACAGCCATACCAGCCACAAACCTCAACAAACCCTTGCCGCTCCACCTCCACAGAAACCCAGCCATAGAGTCGCTTTTGCAGACCATCGTGCATGAAACAACAAGAGGACCAACCACACAACAATGGGAGGACCAGGGCTCCTGCCAAGATTGGAAAACATCTGCCATCATCGTGGACCCAAACAAGGAACGAGGCAGACATCCTATTGGCACCCTCTTCTATGACTTAAGCTGTAATCGACATCCCTCAAAATGTCCTCTTCTGCGATTCCAATCACGAGGACTTCACTTTGTCCTTAGAAAATCCACCCTGCACAGACCTAAGCGTTGCTTCCATTACTGCATTCTGAGAGCTTTTCAAAATAGGATTTTTGCAGATGTCAAATGGCTCTTCCATTACTCCAGTTGCTGCTATCCTCAGCTCTTGCTCCTGCCTAATCATCCGATCATAGCTACAATACATTCCCATTAATGAATCAGAAGGATACAAGCTCCCAGCCAACTTTGCAACAACCAAGGAAAAACTTTGCCAGTAGACCGTGAAGCTCACACAAATCCATCTACTCAATAAGCACTGCACAACTGAGCAGACACTTCTTCCTCCAGTCTTCAAAACGATTTCTGGCCCAAGAATCCTTCAAAGCACTTGGATTGATGAAACTGCAATTCTCCACCTCTCTGCAAATTTGCATCAACCTCAACAAAACCACAACCTAGACCTGCCAAATTCCTTTCAGAATCCATAGGCAAGGGGCTTGCTCTGAAATATATCAGCCCAGCATCCCTGGAGAAAACATCATCATCTACACTCACCATACCACATACCAGCCAAAAACCCCGACAAGCTCTTGGCGCTCACCTCCACAGAAACCCAAGCACAGACTCGTTTTTCCAGACCACTGTGCACGAAACAACTAGAGGACAAACCACACAACAACAGGAGGACCAGGACATCCCTGCCAATATCAGAAAATCTCTGCCATCATCGCGAACCCAAACAAGAAGCAAAGCAGACCTCCAACTCCCCACTAATGCATTATTGCTGACACTTTTCTTAAGTGGATGAGCTTGACCCTACTTGCTTTTAATGAAGTAAGAGTGGTTGAGATGCCACATTAATGCTTGAGAATGATTAACTCTTAACATGGCATTATTTGCTAGCCACTTTCTTAAGTGGGTCAACTTGACCAAAAGCAAAGGAATGAGGGCATCGGCCCTGATTAGCGAAAAATTCGTGCACTTTCCATAGACCCCTAGCAAGGCCAACAAGTAAAACATAGGTCAACAGGCTTGAATCCACTGGCCCAATGAAAACGGGTAATTAAAACTAGCATCCAACAAAACATGTAGTATGATCGTTGAGATGCCACTAAGTATACTTGAATGTATGTCCTTTTGTTAACAAGAGTGGATAGAGACAGTTGGAACCGTATGCATATGGTTACCCCAACCAGACGTATGAAATCCCTCGCGTATGGAAAGGGGCAAACATACTTGGCTTCTTGTTGGTTAAAAAATCGTGGTCCTAGACCTTTAAAATCACGTTTTTGCAAAAGCACTTGTCTTTCATGACTTTAAAATTAATATTGTTTGAAGTTTGAAGTTCAGTAACTCTCTGACAATGAAATGTGTATGATATATGTTTTCTTGTTTTGTTAAGGGTCACATATGATTCAGCCTCAAGAGCTGAACCATACTCCAATCATACTTCCATACCTGTATGTGTTTACCGTATGGAAACCTATGGAGCTATGGATAGAGAGTTTATATTGCTATCCATGTTCCTTGCATCCTTTACATCCCCCGATCCTTGCATAACCTCCCACAACACTTTAAACTCCATCGTTACCCCTGACCAGTCTCTGCATACCCAAATTCCGTCTCATCTGTTATACATGATGTAGAAATTGTTCCCTCTCCTGGCTTGAATCCCTCTGAATATATGAGCCTCCTAGTGTAACTATTACTTACTATGAATCTATGAGCCTCCAAGTGTAACTATTATTAATCATCGGTAGCATGCTCAAACCAGTATCTGGAATGATCACCCTTCAAGCATATTTGTCCAATTATCGAGACGCCTCTTAGAATAGGAGAACGTGACGTAGGGTGATACCTCAACAAAAATGATACTCCAACGCGTCAACAAGACGTCAACCTTACTCCATTCACTAAGCAACATTTCAAGTACAACATCAAGGCTCTTCATTGCACCTTCGTCTTGGCCTGATAAGGATAGCGTTGATAGATCATTATACTACTTACCACCATTGGCATAGCAGACAATGTATATACAGAAGGCGGGATTCCATCAAACACAAATTGTAATAATGCTGTAAGCAACAAAGCTGAAACAATAACAAATCCCTGCCAGTAACACATTTGGGTTAGATAGCACTGTGGTAATCATAAACAAAATATGGAACGAACTTATTCTACTGATCCCACTTGTTTTCTTCACATATCAGCCTATCTAGATATCAATGGAGTCAGGGATACAGCAAAGCATATCTCATATACGGTGAGACCTTAGCACAGGCAACAAAAGCATGTGCTTTTTCAGGGAAAGCCACCAAGAAAGTCGAGTGTTTAGAATAAACATGTGCTTATTCAGGGAAAGCATGTGCTTATTCAGGGAAAGCCACCGAGAAAGTCGAGTGTTTAGAATAGACTGTCTAGACGTGACTTTAGCATAAATGGAAAATCGTGTGGAATGAGACTTGCACTAAAATAAGCAACACCTGAAACTAAAACAGTGTTTGATTTCCCTGAATAGCACTAGCAATGAATGACTAAAAGGGTAATACCCTTACACAGCAATCAAACATGACATGGGCTTGAAAAAGGAGAGGATGTCAAGTAGTTATACCTTTCTAACTCCACCTGCAGCAGTAGTGACCAGACCCACCAATATACCACCAATGGCATTTGTGAAAACGGGTATCTGCACCAATGATAAAGCCAAATGTCAATGCCTCCATTGAGACATTCAAGTACAACAACTAAGCCCAAACAAAGAAGAAGAGATTTCTCAAGTATCACAAGATTGCAAGGTCTAAAATTTTACTCATCTCAAATCTATACACCAAATTGATGCAAAGAATAAACAATAAAAGCTCACAGCGCAGGTAATGTAGGAGCTCTAAAACAGCATTCATGTTAAGCATGGAAGTGTGATGCACAAAAGAATGATCATTATCTTATAAGCTCCCTTCGTTGAAATGGAAAGATTCTAAAGTCCTCCAATTAACTGGTCCGTCGCCCCCTAGGGAATGAGTATGACTCATAAAGAACTGAAGTACTTAGCCCTTAAACCCATTCAAAACTGAAACCCATGATCAACTTATAAGTCAATTAACAAGAAGACACACTAAACCTTTGATCACAACAGGTCCAAAGGAAACCCCTTATATTAGGACAGTGCACGTGAGCACCACTCAGGATTACGGGGCTGATGATTTTGCCTGTCCCATCTATGGCTAGCTGGAAATAACCAGTGAGTAATGAAAAAAGCAAGAGTGATGCCATCATCACCTGAGCCCTTGCCTTTCAGCAAAGCAAAAAGTGCCATCCTAAGCTCATGTGTCGTGACGGGGCATTCAAGTTTCCTCATCTCTGTTGTGATCAGGCTAGGCAAGCTCTATGCTGAGCTCTTCATCTGGATGGGCTGGAGGGGTAAGTCATGATCTGGCTGGGCTGGAGGGGTAAGTCACGTAGAGAGAGAGAGAGGAGTAGAAGTCAGTAGCAATTTATCTAACTACCACGGAACCTGTCTAAAGATTCCGTGAGAATATTGTAATTGTCATATAATGGAGAAGAATTGTTTATTACGTCTTCCAACGATCTGATTCTAAAAAGCATGTTGTGCATGTTTCCGATACTCTGACCTCTGATCAAGATGATGATGTCGCTCTTGGTGCACAAGTGTAAATCTCTCATGAATCCATGGGATCTAAACGGTGTTCTCCTCTTCCCTATGAAGAGCATCCAGTCTCATTGACAGTCGTCTTCTATGTAAGGACGGGATTTCTCCTCTTGGTCGCTACCCAATGGTATTGGTCATTAGTAAGCTGAAGTGTTGTAGAGAGGCCTATGGGACCATTTCCAGCACTAAAGTCCTAACTCCTCCAAATATCCATGATATACTTGAGGTGGTTTGTATCAAGTTCTCATGAGAAGGACAACAAAGGAGATGGTTGGATGTGGTGGTACATGCTGAAATGAAAGTGCACCCCCCCTCTATCCACAGCCTCATCATCAATGCAATAGCGATCAATCCCAGTGTGAATAGCTCCCCTAAGTCCCCCGTTAGACCAAAGGTGTCAAAGACTAGCATACTAATATGAAGTCCTCAAGCCACTACCACTTCCCATGATTTTGAACATGAATGTTTCCCATGCCAATATCTCAGGAGGGATGACATCACTTTTATTTCCCCCTCTTATCAACAAGCTACTCCACCATACCCCCTCTCAAATATTCAAGAGTCAGCCTGTGGCAGCCATCTGCGAGTCTCCCTCTGAAACACAATCCAATGCCTCCTCAATCCATTGAGCCTTGACTTTGGCCTTCCAGTATACACATCATTTGGTAAAATCCATTGGAATGCAAACACACTTGTTGGGGAATAAGCTTGGCTTCACATGGATAGAGAGATATCCTACTGCATCCAGTAGTTTGCTCCAGTCTTAGAGAAAATAAAAAGGAAGTTACTTTGTAAGAGCTTCCTACTCTAGACTTGGCCAGAACATGTGTTGTGGCCGAACAGCCACATACTTCGTTTCGCTGAGACATGCATTCAAGTTGCCCAAGTTCCACGCTCTGTGAAGGAAATATACCTACTACCAGAAGACCTAATGAAAGTGCTTGCTCATCGTGGAAAGGCATCGTAGTGCTCGCATCCCTGTCGGATTGCATGTTCTCATAGAAGTCAGAATGTAGACGGTAGGGAATTCACTTGTTAATGTAGACGGCCGTAAACAAACTTGTGATGACACATACATTGCCAAAAGACCTCGATTGAATTCAAAAAACAGGAGAGCTTGATTCATTGCTTTACCCTTTGTGTAATGCAGTACAAGCTGGCCATACCACACTCAACAACCCATGGCTTTGTCTTCCTTCCATGCACACATGTATACTACCTCATACTCTGCACCTATCTACGCACACTCATCCACACTTTGTTTATGAACAACACTGCACACCACACAACTACCCTTTCCCATAGAGCTACTAGTGTCTCCCTCATACAAACACTTCCTAGCCTAAATACTCGCCATCCATCAGGCTCGGCGTGTTTCCTACCTCAAAAATGCTATGACTACTTGTGAATATGAGAATACTTTATTTTAGACTCTCAAATAAGGAATCTAAGAAAAAAGTTTTAAAAATAGTATTAAAAAAAGATAGGTAATACGGCAACGCATGGCTAGAAATAGAAGGACTTAAGGTCAGTTTTCCTAGAAGTCTTGAACTCTATCCCAACCTTATTCCCTTAGCTTTTCATGTGCTCATCAGAACTTTAGGAGCCTAAAGCAATCACCAAGGCCAGCCACTTGTAATATGCCTGCTTACGTAGGCCCACAAAGGCCTATTATACATAATGGTCCAAGGACTTACGAGCCGTACACTTTATTTGTGTTTTAGACCTGTTGAGTGCCCGTGAGAGGAGCAGCAATCATGAGTAAGGAATTATCTTATCAGGGGCATAATCTAATATGAAATCTTGGCTACAGCTTGCAAACAGTCCTCATAGGCAAGAAAGAAGTCTGTAGGCCCGTGAGAGGAGCAGCAATCATGAGGAAGGAATTATCTTATCAGGGGCATAATCTAATATGAAATCTTGGCTACAGCTTGCAAACAGTCCTCATAGGCAATAGGAAAGAAATCTGTACGCGTAGACTGTTGATAAGGGTTCACCGATACATCCCAGCCAGTATAACGATCTGCTAATACAGGTTATTAGACATTTAGTGTCGATTCCACATGGTGGAAACTGAGTAAGACTGCTGTCCTCACAAAACAATTGTTGATATCAGTGGAGCTAATTAGCAAAGAATAAGCCAACCAAGGCCGACAACAGAGAGCTCAAAAGTACTCAAATACTACACAGTCATAAGCGTTCACTGTCACTTTGTAATTTCACTATAGCTCATGAGGTATGATTGGCGAGGGTTTGACCAACATCAGCAAATTATTAGAGCTCAGTATTGACCATGCTTTACACCTTCTGTTCACTAGATAAGACCAATAAATTCCGGTTGAAGATGTCTCCCACCAGGCAGCAAAGTCATAATCTATAGTGTTGACTGAGACATCCTGTCATAAATTTCATAAAGTAGGGAAAATGTGTGCAGTGATAGGGTTTCATGCAAGCTTCCTGACGGTATGTAGCATGTGACATCCACACCGTCTGCAAAAGAAGTTTCTCCTCTGTGGATACTAAAATCGTACCTGACATTAGAAATTCATCGACTGATCTCCATAAAAGACCAGCGAATCCATGCCCATGGGCATCTGCAACCTTCAACACGTGCAAATCAGACCGAATCTACAGGCCTAATAAGCTGTGCTGTCAATGCATTTTAGAAATACAAGATTAAACCATAAACTGTAAACAATACAATTAGTAGCAGTGCGCTGCATCAAAGAAGAGAGAGAATTATCTGCCCCTCAGCCAACCACCGAGTGGTCAAGTGATAGCCAGTGACAGGTAGCTGTTTGCAGATGTCATCACAGAGCAGGACCAGCTCATGTAGACTTGCAAATCAGCACACAGTTCACATGTAAGCCAGGCTTCCTATGATACATACCTTGGAGATTTTGAGTGTCCACTAGCGTCACACACATAACCATGTGCAGCTGCTAGGGAAAGTGTGTTCAAGCACATGTAGGTACAGGCTTCGACCAGGATTCAACAAGTTCACTGTGAAGATGAGAGCTGGGGGAGGAGGGCAGGGGGTTCAAAAGGAAACAAAGATATCTGGGTGTAATGCCACGGAGAGTTCCTATCATAAACATTGAAGAAAGTACGGCACAGGTACCCAATTGGAAGGTTGTTGAGAATACACCACATTACAACATGCCACATAAGATCCCACTCGGGAGGTCAATTCAGCATGCATCTTCCTAACCCTTTCACTCATAAAGTTCAGAACACTCGACTTACAAAATTCGACTGTCCTCGAAAAAAGGGGGGATCTGCCATTGAGGGACACTTAGAGCTCCTTTTGTACAAATACTCAGGGAAAATGGGAAAGAAAAAGACAAGTCACATCATGTATCCTTTTTTCTTGTATGAAGATTGTTTAAACAGCAGTGATTTACTAATTGGGGTAAACTGTGGACTGTGTGCTAAGCAGATACACATATTGCCTGAACGATAGCAAGAAGAATGTAATTTCTGAGAAGGAAAACAGTCCCTAGACACCTGTATAGTTGTCAAAAGAACACTATAAAACGATGCATGAGGAATAGAGTTCCAAAATACGACACTAGAACAAGGTGAGTTTTTGTGTTAATGAGATGAATTTTTTGTGCCTGCATATGCACCTTTGTAAGAACAGAATAGTCACAATCAATAAAGTCAGCTATGAATTGGCATAGTTGACACAAAGCCCACATTTTGTAATACCTATAATGCTTTTTCAACAAATTAGTCAGACTTGTATCTCAACACCCCAACCATGGTTGCAAATGCCAGATTCAATTAGCCAGAGTCAGCTATAAATTGGCATAGTTGACGCAAAGCCCATATTTTGTAATAGCTTTAACACTTTTAGTCAGAGTTGTATCTCAACACATCAACCATCGGTTGCACACATGCATTTCCAGATTCAATTACTTGGGTCCAAGAACACAGGGTCGACCTCCTTGACTATGCATTATACATACAAATCTTCAAGGTCCAAAATCAATTTATTGTGTTCAATACTCACAAAGGTCAAAGGAGTCCATCCAGAAAAAAAGCCATGGTTTCTGATAGCTTCACCATCTGGGGACCATAGCATACTGACTAACAAGCACACACTCCCAATGGCTGACATTTCTATTGTCATCAGGTAGGAACTTCTTCTTTTGACCTGCAACACATGATGGATGTACAATAAATGGTTGTCATACAACACACATCCATAACTGCAGCAGCTAGTTTATGAAATAATATGTGCCTTTAATGAGTGTCTCCATATACCTGTGCTGCCCACTGGCATAGAGTGGAAGCCAAACCCGAAATTATTGATGCAGCAAGAACAGGTAAAACTCCCAAAAGAATTGTCTGTCTATGGGCGTCTTTATGTGGCCCACTTGAAGAGCTCTCCCCGACACACAAAAGAAATGCTGAGCCTAGTAGCAACATGAGAGCTCCAACCTGGTGAGTAGACTGTCTGTGCCTGCAATAGAAGGTGCTCAGCTCAATAGTTGCAATACCCTCATGGCTAAATGAATTAATTTCCTTTTGATAAACCTGCCAATTAGGAAAGAAATAAAAGGATGGTCCCAAACAGAGGAAATCAAAGGAAAAAATGTCACCATCCCAAAAGCTGAATAATTGTAGTCGAATGCAGTATTGCCAACAAGTGTGTTTTGCCCATTCGAAACGGTCGAAATGTTTCGATTAGAAAAATTTCTCAGAAATGGCCAAATACGGCACAGTTTCGCTGAAACATCTGCACCTTAGAACCCTCGCCAGGCCTCTTTTGGCATGCCCTGTTCATCTGTTCGCCCACGCCTCGTTATCTGCTCCAGCCTCCAGCCAGCTGCCAGCTACCTTTGCCATCTCTCGCCTCTATTTCCCTTTCCAACATTGCAAGCTGCAGCTACCTCTCTTGAATCTCACTGTTCACATTGGGGCTTTTGGAAGCCCAGCTGGCTGTTCTGACAGCCAGCTAGTGCTCTGCAGTAGCCTCCCCACCCAGGCCTACAATCCCTCACTTGCTTCCTCCTTCCTGCTGCAGGCTGCATGCAAGTTGCAAACTCTCCCTGCTTTAACTTCTTCCTATATGTTGATTTTCTAAGTTCTCTCCCTTTGCTTGAGGAATCAGCCTGCTTCATCCCATACCATGGCCTGAAGAGGTGCCGGTGGAAGCACAAGGCATGATGTATGGCAGGATATTGCTTTCATAAAGGGATACGGCACATCTGACACAAAGAAGACGGTATGCAAGTTTTGTGCAAAGACATTGACAGTGGATGGCATTGATCAAGAAAGACTGGAAGGACTCAAGGAGGCTTGGGGTCGGTATGGATGCTCTGATGAATGGAGTGACAAAGAGGAGGCACATGATTGACATCTTAGGGACTTGTTGTGTGGGAAGCATCTCCGTGAGGGTGGTTGATGCTTCACATACCAGCCTTCACATCACAAGAGAGTGGATATGGGACCATATTGAGACGTCCGTTAGGGAGGTTGGTAAAGACAATGTGGTGCAAGTCATCACCGACAATGGCTCCAATCGCAAGAGGATGGGAAATCTCTTTGAGGAGAAGTATCCCAAGATTGTGTGGACACTTAAGCCACATGCAATAGCTCTATTTAGAAGGAAGTGCACGTGGGAGCTTGTGAGACCCGCGACGACAGGGTTTGGCTACATCTTCTTTGTTCTTGGTAAGTATGATTCATGAATTATAATTTATAGACTATGATTCATGAAATATTAAGTGTTTGTCATTTTTCTATTGGAATTTGGAATAAAGTCTAGACTACTACAGAATCCAGAGTCAAAACTATGTTTTATTGTTGATTTACAAAGGGCTCAATTTTCATGGGTTGGTTAAGACCAAAGAGAGCCTTCATCACATGATGACTATTTAACATTGGCTAGACTGGAATGACTGAAGATTACCTACAGTCATCTACTGGACCAAATGCTGAGGGAATTATTTTCAACAATGAGCCCTTGTACTTTGTGCTTCGCCTCTTCAATAATGAGGGTTGTACAATGGGTCTTTTATATGAGTTCATACAGAAGCTCCAAAAGGCAACAGAGGATTGCCCTATCCTTGACCAAAGCAGGTATACATCAAAGTTTTGTAACTTGCAACTTGTAAGGAAGTAAGTATATGTTCCCTTGGCTGTAACACTTAAACGTCGGTTGTTGAATCCTCATTCCTATTTCCAACTTCTTAAGAAGGATGGCATTTTAGAGATTTGGAGAAAGAGGAGGGATTGCTTCCTAGGCCCTATAACTGCCTCCATCACCCTGTCCATACAGTCCTGTTGTTTTGTGTTTATCTGTCCTTTTGCCCTCTCTATTTACTGCGTGTTTTAGCCCTTCAGGTCCCCCCTTTTCAAGGCTTCCTGTTACTCTTTGTTACTGGTTCTGTGCCCTTCTCTGTGGGGCTTTTCTGCCTTGCTGTTTATATACCTTGCTGTGAGATATAAAGCTCAGTTTTGGAGGTCTTTCTGTTATGTAAAGATGGCTGCGTATCAATACGACACAACCTCTCTCTCTCTCTCTCTCTCTCTCTCTCTCTCTCAGCCCCACCCTTTTACTCATTGTATCAGGTTTTCTATCAGTCTCATAGACCCATGAGTCTTTAGCTGACTTTAATAAAAACTCTCTCTCTCTCTCTCTCTCTCTCTCTCTCTCTCTCTCTCTCAGCCCCCTCCCTCTCCCTCCCTCTCGCTCCCGCTCAGCCTGCTCCTCCTGCTCCTTCTCTGCCCACGCCTCCCACCTAGCGCCTCCTGCCTATCTCTTCCAATCCTCCTCCTACTCCTCCCACCTCTTGTAGTAACCAGCAGCACACCAGCGCATCAGTAAAAGGCGTGCCCAGGGCCAGGTCATGGCAGCGGCATCAGCACAGCAGCAGCCTGTTTCGAGTCTTAGATCGCATGGGGAGGGGGTCAGTCTTTTTTGCAGTTTTCAGCCTTAGGAGAGGCAGAAGAACAGCCTATCCTCAGCTCCAGGCTGACCTGAGCACTGGGCTCAGTTTGGGGTATTAGAGACAACAAAAGGGTCCCCAGCTATTCACAGGCCACCATGGAGCTCCCAAAGGTGAAAACCTTTGTCACAACCCCTGTCAGTAAACCCTCCTACTCCAACATCGCAGCAAAACCCAGCCCATACACATTTCTTTACAAGCTCAGACCCACAGGAGTAGATATACTTTCTACAGTAGGAGGTAAGGGATCTCAAACTTATGGTTGCAGCTCTCGGAAAGAAAGTAAAGGAGATGGAGAACAATGGCAAGTAAGAAATCATACAAGAAGTACTGCAGATACATAGGGAAGCAGCACTTGCACCACAGTTGGTAACCAAAGTCAAGGACATGGTTACCAATCAGGTCAAGTCGATCAAAGAGGAAATCTCAACAACAATGGACAATAAAATCAACAAAAGTTAAGTATATGGAGAGGTACAAAAGCACGAAAAAAGGGCTGCTAATGCTCGATGTCTGCGCATTGGAGGACTACCTGAAGATTGGCATGAAGGGAGCCTGGCAGGAAAAAATGATAATATCATAGCAGCAACCCCTCAGATTGAGTGGGATTTAAAGGACATAACCATTGTGGCTGCTCAATGACAGGAAGGCAAGAACCAAGATTCTTATGCAAACACATTGAGAGGCACCAAGGTATGGATACCACAGGAGCTCACCCGAACTCAGCTCAAGATGAAGTCCACAGAACTAAACAAAGTGAAGGACGGTCGCAAAGAAGGAAAATGGACTGTCTACAGAGATGGAAAAGCACTTATCAAAGACTTTAAATCCAAACCCAAGGACTCTTCAGCCTAGGTGGTATTAACTTGTTTGCAAAGAGGCGCACCCATCCGATAAGTACTTATCGGATAATACACCTAGGACCGTCTTAAACTGATGTAATCCAAGCCCATTATCTTACTGAGTACAATGTAGCTAACTTTCGGAGTGGTATATGCACTTCCAAGAGACTCTCAGTCTATAACTGATGTTTGGTGTTTACCCTTTTGATGTGTGTGCTCTGTCTCATAGTCCCACGAGGGCTTTTGAAGACGTTAATATTTCTTTCTTTCTTTCTTTCTCCCTCTCTCTCTCAGCCCGTCTGCTCCTCCGCTCAGCCTGTTTAGCCGCCTAGCTCCAGCCGTACAGCGGTGCCGTACACAGGCAAGCCATACAACCATACAATAGGCTTGCCAGGAGGGATCCACGCTGTAAAGAGGAGCTCATTAGCAGAGCATATCTAACTCCAAGGTTTGGGCTGAACCCCCAACCCAACCTTGGGGCTTAGTCACAGCTAGGGGGTGCCAAAATACACGCAGGTCACCTTGAGCGGGGATGCCAAGGCACCCATGGCTTTCCCCCAAGGTCAAGACTTTTACCTCCATCGCGGCCCTCCCTTCGCCCCCGCCCCCCCCCCCCCCCCCCGCGGTACATGTTTGCAAAGACGCCTTCCCCCTATGCAAAGAACTATTTCAGCATAAGAAAATCGTGAGCATGATAGACCCACAAGCGCATATCTATTATTCACGGCAGAAAATCCGTGAGCTCAAGCTCAGACTTGCAGCTCTAGAGAGGAAAACAAATGCCTGGGAAGGACAAAGAAAGCAGGAAATCATTCACAAAGCATTGCAGATACACAATACAGCAGCACCCACGCCACGATGGTAGCTATAGTCTAGGAATTCATTACAACTCAGCTCAAGTCAGTGAAACAGGAAATTACAACAATGCTGGACACTAAAATCCACACATCGGATGTGTATGTAGAAGTACAGGAACAGGAACAAAGGGTGGCAAATGCAAGAATCATATGCATATGGGGGGCTACCAGAGGGCTGGTCTGAAAGAAGTCACGAGGGAAAACTGGATAATATCATGGAAGGAATCCCACAAATAGAGTGGGAACCTGAAGAGGTACTTGTCGTTGTCCAGGAGGAGACACAAGCCAAAGTATGCTTCAAGGACCAGATGAAAAGAAGCAAGATTTAATAAGTTGAGAGGTACTAAGGAGCTCACTCCGATTCAGCTCAAAATGAAGGCTACTGAATTGACTAAAGTGAAGAATGCTCGAAAGGAAGGGACATGGGCTGTTTACAGAGATGGAAAAGCATTAATCAGAGATTTCAAATCCAAACCTAAAGACTCTCAGTCTTATTCAGGCCACCTTTAAGATAGTATTTGAACATAGTTATGCTATAATAAACTGGGGCTGAGCTACTTTTAGCACTCCCTCAACTCTCTCTGGGTTTTTCCAGATGATGCAAGTCTTGTTAACATTTTGTACTTTCTCCCATAGGCCCACGAGGCCATCCATGGACGTTAAATATATCTTTCTATCTTTATTTCATTCCTCTCTCTCTGCGCTCGCGCATACACGCATGCATGCGTGCATGTGTGTGTCTGTGTGTGTGTATGTGGTGTGTGTGTGTGTGTATTCGCTTGCCAGTCATTTACAAACTCATTGCCAAGATGATTGTTCTCAGGGTTCGATTTATCTTGCAAGCAGGACTTCATCCTAGGCAGTATGGGTTTGTTCCCAGAAGACAAATTACTGATAATATCTCCAATGCTTTGCTTGCAATTGAGTATGCCAAATATTCTAAACAAGATGTTCTCATTCTGCAAGTCGACATTGCCAAAGCATTTGATACTGTCCATTGGGATTTTATTTCTCAGACTATGCACAAATTGGGATTTGGCCCTCGGCTAGTCCACATTATTTACTGGCTCTATTCTCATGCCACTGCGCAGTGTTTGCTTGGTGGTGGGTTGTCAAGAGCATGGACTATGACCCGCTCAGTGAGACAAGGTTGCCCTCTTAGTTCGCTACTATATGCCATTGCTACTCATCCATTATTGTTGCATATGGACCATCTTACAACTACAGGGCAGCTTCATGGCTTGCAAATTCCAGGGGCACAGCCGTTTCTGGCACAGGCATATGCTGATGATTCATACTTCATGCCCACGAATTCTCAAACTGACCTCTCTCACTTAATGCATACTCTGAATGATTTTGGCATAGCTGCTGGACTGCATATTAACTTTCAGAAATCCAATCTTTTAGCATTGAAAGAAGCTGATTGGCATGCACTTCTCTGGCCTGGCCACATCCTCCCTTCCCACACTCTTGTGAGGCATCTACGATATCCCATTGGCTGGAATATTACCCCTCAACAACAGCTCAAATGGGTGCTTCAAAAGATCAACAAGAAGTTGGAATACTGGCATTTGTCCACTTAGCCTCTACATGTTAGACTTCGGATAGTCCAGTCTATCATTATGGCATACGTGCAATTTTATTTGCCTCTTCTTCCCTGGTCTTTTAAGCATTTGGCTTCCTATATGTCCCAGGCTATGGAGATATTTTGGAAAAGCAAATCTCACAAAAAGGCATTGCGACTTCTTCCCATGCAGGCCATTTGCTCTCCTAAGACTCATGGGGGACTGAATATTCTCAATCTTCAGTTTCATATGCTGGCAAGAAAGAGCACTATGATTGCTGATTTTTTTCAGCAAAAACAGCCATGGGCTATTATGTTAGCAGCTATGTGTGGAAACATGACGTCCCATGCATATGGGCATTGGATTACAAATCACTGGGAAGCAGTCATGACCACATTTCAGGGGAAAATTCCTGGTTGTCCTGTCTCTACTGCTTTTATTCATGATTGGAAGAGAATTCTCTCCTATGCTAAATGGACAGGTGCTTCTTCCAATCATGGTAATTCTTTTCGCTTGGAAAGTATCCATTGGAGCAAGGTGTTTGAATCGCCTCTTGCTTTACAGGCGCCTATCAAAGCATATAATCTTATGAAACTCGGCATAAGATTTATCGGAGATGTTGTGGATCAACATGGTTATGTGCTTTCATTCCCACAAGCTTGCAGGACATTCCCCTTGGGTCTGCATCATCGGCCCATTTGGAGAATACTTACAACTATGTTGCAACCATTTGTTCCTGTGCCTCCACTGTTTGTACAGGACAGATTGCTGGACTGGAATCTGACTTCCTTATCCCCTGCTACCTGTTCGCTTTCAATGCATAATCTGGCCTCCTCGATGGTTTACAGATTTCTTCTTCCACCACCATGGATTGATAAGCATGCCAACAATCTTTGGAATTTGGATAGGCCTCTATCTTGGTGGCAATCACGACTCAAGAAAATTTGGAAAGCCAAATTGCCATTGAAACAGAGGCTTTTCTTTTGGAGATGTATAGTGGGAGCTTTTTCCATTGGGGTGAAATTGGCAGCACGTCGCATTGCTTCCTCTTCCTGCCCCCGTTGTTCTTATCACCGTGAGACAGTTCCCCATTTGTTATGGTCTTGTCCGCACTCTCGGTTATTGATCACTCATGTTTCTCATTTGCTGCAGCTTCGGTTTCCCTCTATCAGATTTGGGAAACTATTTTGGATGTTTGGATGCTTCTCATCCCAGATGTCTCCATTCCTCCCTTTCTTTCACTGGACTCGCTTTTGCATACTCTGGACTATTTGGACACAGAGATTGCATTCTAGGATGGGACAACAGTTTCCTCAGGCATATGTTTTCTTCAGAATGTCCCTCAAGCAATCTTTACATGATAGCTATGCTGCGAGGGACTTGGATGCGACTAGCCTTGAAGTGTTTTCTGACTGTTTTTGAGTTCTTCCATTAGGCTCTCTTTTGGAGTCTAATATCATGTACATTGATCTCAAGTTAATAATATAGTTACTGGTTTCACAAAAAAAGTGTGTGTATTCGCTTGGATCACTCTTGCCCATCGCTTGCAGGCTGTTATTCAAGATTATGGACGGAGTTACATGGAAAACCTCAGGCTTAAGCTGAAATGGGCTCAATCTCACAAGCAACAAATGGATGTAATCAACTTTTATAGGCAGCTCACCTCCTCTGAACAGGATTCTTGCGCCTATGCGGTTCATATCATCCATCAAAATGATCTTCGCAAATTAAAGAAGTGGCAAATCCGAGCTCGCATGAAACCTCTTTTGGATAAGGGCTGCTCCTCCAAAGCCTTCTTTACAAGCCTGCATGCGGATAGGTGAAAGGAGGATATTTGCAGGATCAGGCAAGATGATGGCACCTGGACCACCTCCAAATCAGAATTGGAATCGCAATGCTCTCGTCATTTCCAGCATCTCTTTTCTCCTCAGCCGGATCATTCGATGCAAGTGAATGCAGCTAGGTCCCAATTTCTTATGCATGTTCAGCCTATATTGTCTCGGGAACAGGCTCATGCATTGGAGCAGCCCTTTCTGCTTAATGAACTAGATGATGCTTTGAGTCATTTACGTAAAGGCAGCTCTCCTGGTTAGGATGGATTGACTGTTGAATTTTTCCGTGCATTTTGGCGTGATCTCAAGAACACTCTGTTAGAATTATAGATATAATTCAGCAGTGACCAATGTAATTTAATAAGCTCGTTAGGGACACTTTTCCCTCTTTAAGAGGTTTCTCCCCCTAACCGCAGTTAGTTCACTAACTATGGTTAGTGACTACTAAGGTTTTGTCACTAGGACAAAACCTTATCTCTCACTCATTGAGTTGTACTCTTTACACTCTTCTATTGCAACTCAGCTCTCAGCTTTCAGCTCTCTAGCTCTCACTCTCTTGCTCTCTCTCACTCTACATTATCTCACATTTGGTATCAGAGCATTTGATCCAGCTCCCTACTTCTTCTCCGTTTAGCTCCAACTACAACCCACGCTCCTGCTGCTACACCTCGCCCGTACAGTCTGTACGACTGTACGAAATCCGTACTTTACCTGTGGTACCTTACCTGCCGTACCGTACCCACCGTACAGATCTACAACGCACAGGTCGTCATACATCGCGTCCGTACAAGTGCCGTGGTCGTCATACATCGCATCCGTACAGTCCGTCGTCAGACTGTACCGTTCGCCGTACAGTTTCGTACATGTACGTACAGCTCACTGCCACCAGCCGTACACCTCGTTGCCACCAACCGTACAGTTCGCTGTCACCGTCCGTACCAGCACGTACCTTCTCCGTACAGTACTTCCGTACTGGTCATGCTTCCGTACAGCAGATAGTCCTCCGTACAATCTCTGGTTCCGTACAGGAGAAACTCGCAGGTGATCTTTGGCAGGCACATTTTGCAGACAGCCATTGTTTGGCTCAGTTTTTTGGGAGTACATTTGGGGCATTTTGTTTATTGCAGACATTGCAATCATTTTGTAGTTTCGGAGCTACACTTGGAGCAAACATTGCAGATTTGGTCTGAAATTTGGGGCTTTCTGCTGAAATTGCAAAATTTGGGGCTTTCTGTACTACTGCCCCTTTCTGGTTGCAATTTCAAGCTCGAAATTTGGGGCTTTCAATTCTGCAATACAATTTCTTGAAGAAATTTGGGAATTTTGTAATTACACTGCAATCTCGTAGTGAAATTTGGGGCTTTTGCAGACAAAGCGCAATTCTTGCAACATTTGGGGCTTTTGATCAATTTGCCCCTTTCCGGTTGCAATTTCAGGCCTATTTTGGGGCTTTTGTGTTGGGAGAGCAATTTCTGGAGTTTTCAGTTCATACTGCCTTTCTTGGAGTGTTTTGCAGCACTTTTGTCTGGAGAGTTTTTGATGCTTGGACAGATTTATGACAGTGCAAGTACAAAAATCTGAGTTGCATTTACAGCTGGTGCTTGGCTGTGTTTTTTGGGAGTTGTGCATTTCATTCCCAGTAAGGGAATTCAATTTTGTATCTGCTTAAATCTCTTTCTCAGATATGGCCTAGCAAAATCAGAATGACTTCCAATTCGGTGGTCTTTCACAGGAAGACAAGTTGGATGGTACCAACTACATGTATGGCAGGTATGGCAATTTATGGGATTATGTGAATGGGGGTGAGATCCGACCAGCAGGTATGGCACCTAATACACCTCCTCAGTAAGGAGGTGGAAGAGGTCGTGCACAGGGGGCAGCTGCAGAACAAGTTGTTGGTGCAGCTATAGCCACTACTCCAGATCAGAAGAGATGGGATTCACGAGATGCCTTAGCTTTGTCATGCATCTCTGTTTCAGTGAAAAGATTTATCATTCCGCATATCCGGTCGTGTAAGACCTCCAAGGCAGCATGGGATATTTTAGAAAGCATGTATGCAGCCCGGAATGATGCAAGGGTATCTTTCTTGAAAAGAGAGTTAAGTAATACACATATGGAAGAGGGTGACTCCATGTCAGTCCACCTCACAAAGCTACAGGATCTCAGAGAGCAATTGTTAAACATAGATGAAATTATTCCTGATTCAGAGATGATTACAACCACTCTGAATTCTCTTCCTGAGTCTTATCTCAGCTTTCATACCTCGCTGAACTTATCATTGAGGGGGGGTGCAAATCCTCTCACTTTTCATGAGTTGATAGGACTTCTGCTTCAAGAAGAGCAGACCAGGAAAAACTTGGTTTCACGTGCAGGCGAACAAGCCATGCTCTCGATTTAAATCAAAAACAAAAGGACAGGCAAAGACATCAGTAAATCAGCCTTCCAGTGGGTCAGGACAGCCTTCAGAAAAGGCTAAAAATGATGCAAGTAAGCCCAAAAAGAAGGGTTTTTGTCACTACTGCAAAAAGCCAGGTCATCACATTGCAGAATGAAGGAAAAGGCTTGCAAAAGAGAAGAAAAACAGCTCCGGTATGGCTGTTTCAGATTCAGCTCCTCATGCATCTAACAGTGGGGATGCTGCAGCCAACTTTCTTGGACAGGATTATGCCTTTTTATCTTGCATTTCAAATTCTAGGCTGGCTGTTTCAGATGCTCGGGATAGTACAACCACTTGTAATGATGATACTTATGCATTTTTCACTTGCAGTTATGACTCTTCTACGGATGCATCTGCTTTCAGTGTCAATGAAACACTGAACACTTGGTATTTTGACAGCAATGCATCCAAACACATCACTTCTAGGAAGTGTCTTTTTACTTCCTTGCATCCACCTCCCGTTGGTAAGAAAGTCACTTGTGCCAACAACTCATCATATTCAGTACGTGGCACAGGAGATGTTGAGCTCACTACCATTGATGGCTCAATTTTCAAACTTTCAGATGTCTTATATGTGCCTCGTATAACCAAAAATCTTCTTTCAGTGTCCACTCTTAACAGAGCTAGATTTCAGGTCATCTTTGAGGATGACAAATGTGTTGTCCGAGATAGGGAAGATGACTATGCCTTAAGGTTATCTGGTACTCTGCTGCGTGGGCTTTTTCAGCTTGATCTTTTTGAGAAAAGAGCAGCCCATGCTCTTGCAGTTTCTACCCCTACAGCTGCCATGCACAATGCAGAATTATGGCATGCCCGATATGGCCACATGCATTACAACAGCTTGATGACACTTCAGAAGTATTCCATGGTTGATGCATTGCCACCTCTTGAGATACCTCCTCCACATGCCTGTGAAGGGTGCATTTTAGGCAAGATGCATAGATTCCCCTTCAAGAAGAATGGTTCAGTTAAAGCTGTCCGCAAATTACAGCTTATACACAGTGATGTCTGTGGTCCCATGAGGACTCCATCGTTGGGTGGTCATCTCTACTTCGTTACATTTATTGATGATTACACCAATTTCACTTGGGTTTTTGGGCTGAAACGCAAATCAGAAGTGTTCACGGTGTTTAAACACTTTTCAGCCATGGTTGAAAATGAAACCGGACTCAAGATACAGACATTGCGCACAGATAGAGGTGGGGAACTTGTCTGCAGAATTTGATGCTTTTCTGAAAGGCAAGGGTATTGTGTATCAGCTCACAGTCAGGTTGACCCCTCAGCAAAATGGCAAAGCTAAGAGGAAAAATAGAACTCTCATGGAAATGGACAGATGTATGCTGAAAAGCAAACACATGCCTCACAAATTCTGGCTTGAAGGCTTGATGTGTGCCAATTACATTTTGAATCGGGCTCCCACTACGGCTTTAATAACAAAAACTCCTTATGAGGTCTGGAATGATAGAAAGCCTTTAGTGGATCACTTCCGAGTCTTTGGATGCCTTGCTTATGCTCATGTGCCAGTTGAATTTAGGCACAAGTTGTCAGATAAAGCCATTAAGTACATATTTGTTGGGTACAGTACAGAAAGCAAGGGGTACCGTCTCTACAATCCTGCTACACGCAAGATCATGGTCAGTAGAGATGTGATATTTGCTGAAAATTCAGCTCACACTCAGGCTGAATTTCAAATGCCTTCTTCTTCAGAGGATGTCTTTGAGGGGTTTCTATCCATTGCCTTGAGTTCCCCTGCTGATATTTCTGATGCAAATCAAAATTTACAGCCACCTCCAGATGCTTTAGTTCCGCCACAGGATGTCTTGCCCCCTCCACAGGCAGTGGAACAGGTGGTGCAGCAAGAAATTGCAGACATACATGCAACAAAAACAGTCCCAAACTGGCTGTTACAGACTCTCAGGGAGAGTAAAATTGATGCTCCGTTACTTGGCAGGACTCACAGTGCCACAAGGCACATGGAAGGTGCTAATTCAGTGGAATCAGCATATGCAGGTACTCTTCTTGATAAGGAGGAACCTACCACATTCGAAGAGGCAAAGGACAATGTGCATTGGATGAATGCCATGCACGATGAGTTGCAGTCCATTAAAAAAATCAGACTTGGGATGTTGTAGACTTGCCACCGGGTAAACATGCCATTGGCACACGATGGGTTTTCAAGGTCAAACGGAAGCCAGATGGCTCCATTGACAGATATAAGGCAAGGCTGGTTGCTAAAGGCTATGCTCAGAAAAAGGGCATAGATTATGAGGAGACATTCGCTCCTACATCCCGGATGACCACCATCCGATCAGTTATTGCAATGGCTGCACATTTTGAGTGAAATGTTCATCAGTTGGACATAAAAACAACCTTCTTAAATGGGGACTTGCTGGAAGAGGTGTATGTCAAACAACCTCCGGGCTTTGAAATTACAGCAAATGCACTTCAAGTATGCAAGCTCAACAAAGCTTTATATGGGCTGAAACAGGCCCCTCGTGCATGGTATGCCAGAATCTATGCCTTTTTGACCAGCAAGGGGCTGCACAATAGTCCTACTGAGAGCACCCTCTACATCAAGATGGATGGGGGGGAAATTTTAGTCATCCTTCTTTATGTCGATGACTTACTGCTCACAGGGTCCAATGAAGACAAAATTGCAGATTTCAAAGCTGATTTACAGACCAACTTTGACATGTCAGAATTGGGGCTGCTTCACTTTTATTTGGGGATCCAGTTCTCTCATGAGAGACGTGGCACTGTTATGTCTCGGTCCAAGTATGTTCAGAAACTCTTGGACAGATTTAACATGCATGATTGTAAGCCCATAGCCACTCCCATGGAGCCGGGGCTGAAACTCACAATGCATGATGCAGGAGAATTAGTTGATGCCACACTTTACAGTCAGGCTGTTGGATGCCTCATATATCTCTGCAACACTAGACCTGATATTCAGTTTGCAGTATCTCAGGTGAGCAGGTACATGCACAGCCCAAAAACTATGCATTGGCAGGCAGTTAAGCGCATCTTCCGTTATTTGCAAGGCACGAAGTCTTTTGGCTTGCTATTTCCCAGGGGGGTGACTTGCAGATGCATGCCTACAGTGATTCAGATTGGGCTGGTGATTATGATACTAGGCAGTCCACTAGTGGCAATTGTTTCTTTTTGGGTAAACCTTGCATTTCCTGGCTAAGCAAGAAACAATCTACAGTGGCTACATCATCATGTGAAGCTGAGTACAGGGCAGCTTTCACAGCAACAGTTGAATGTGTCTGGCTGCAACGTCTACTTGCTGATCTTCATCTGTCTTTGGAGGGTCCTTCTCCAATTCTCACTGATAGTCAGAGTGCCATTACAGTGGCAAAGAATCCAGTGTTTCATGCTCGCACGAAGCACATTGAGGTTCACTATCACTACGTCAGAGAGAAGTTGCATGCAGGAGAGAACAGTATGATCTTTGTGTCCACACATGACAACGTTGCAGATATTTTCACCAAAGCACTACCACGTGAAAAGTTTGAGGCATTTCGCAGTGCCCTGAACTTACATTCATTTGGTGATTGATCAGCCTTGTACATGACATTGGCACTGCAGGGGGGTGTTAGAATTATAGATATAATTCAGCAGTGACCAATGTAATTTAATAAGCTAGTTAGGGGGCACTTTTCCCTCTTTAAGAGATTTTTCCCCCTAACCGCAGTTAGTTCACTAACTATGGTTAGTGACTACTAAGGTTTTGTCACTAGGACAAAACCTTATCTCTCACTCATTGAGTTGTACTCTTTCCACTCTTCTATTGCAACTCAGCTCTCAACTTTCAGCTCTCTAGCTCTCACTCTCTTGCTCTCTCTCACTCTACATTATCTCACACACTCTTCTTCTTATGATCAATCATGCTTGGGCAGAACAATCTCTTCCTCCTCCTTGGAAACATGGCCTTGTCAAATTGATCCCCAAAAAAAGGTTGTGTGAGACAATGGCTGATTGGCGGCCCATATCTCTTATGCCAGTCATTTACAAACTCATTGCCAAAATGATTGTCCTCAGGGTTCGATTTATCTTGCAAGCAGGACTTCATCCCAGGCAGTATGGGTTTGTTCCCAGAAGGCAGATTACTGACAATATCTCCAATGTTTTGCTTGCAATTGAGTATGCCAATTATTCTAAACAAGATGTTCTCATTCTACAAGTGGACATTGCGAAAGCATTTGATACTGTCCATTGGGATTTCATTTCTCAAACTATGCATAAATTGGGATTTGGCCCTCGGCTGGTCCATATTATTTACTGGCTCTATTCTCATGCCACTGCGCAGTGTTTGCTTGGTAGTGGGTTGTCAAGGACATGGACTATGACCCGTTCAGTGAGACAGGGTTGCCCTCTTAGGTCGCTACTGTATGCCATTGCTACTCATCCGGTATTGTTGCATATGGACCATCTTGCAGACACAGGGCAGCTTCATGGCTTGCAAATTCCAGGGGCACAGCCGTTTCTTGCACAAGCATATGCTGATGATTCATATTTCATGCCCAGGAATTCTCAAAGTGACCTCTCTCATTTGATGCATACTTTGGATGATTTTGGCATAGCTGTTGGACTGCATATCAACTTTCAGAAATCGAATGTTCTAGCATTGAAAGAAGTTGATTGGCATGCACTTCTCTAGCCAGGCCACATTATATCTTCCCATACTATTGTGAGGCATTTAGGGTATCCCATTGGCTGGAATATTACCCCTCAACAACAGCTCAAATGGGTGCTTCAAAAGATTAACAAGAAGCTGGAATACTGGCACTTATCCACTTGGCCTCTACATGTTCGACTTCGGATAGTACAGTCTATCATTATGGCATATGTGCAATTTTACTTGCCTCTTCTTCCCTGGTCTTTCAAGCATTTGGCTTCCTATATGTCCCAGGCTATGGAGATATTTTGGAAAAGCAAATCCCACAAAAAGGCTTTGCGACTACTTCCCATGCACTCTGTTTGTTCTCCTAAGACTCATGGGGGACTGAATATTCTCAATCTTCAGTTTCATATGTTGGCAAGAAAGAGCACTATGATTGCTGATTTTTTTCAGCAAAAACAGCCATGGGCTATTATGTTAGCAACTATGTGTGGAAACATGACGTCCCATGCATATGGGCATTGGATTACAGATCACTGGGAAGCAGTCATGACCACATTTCAGGGGAAAATTCCTCGTTGTCCTGTTTCTACTGCTTTTATTCATGATTGGAAGAGAATTCTCTCTTATGCTAAAAGGTCAGGTGCTTCTTCCCATCATGGTAATTCTCTTCGCTTGGAAAGCATCCATTGGAGCAAGGTGTTTGAATCGCATCTTGCTTTACAGGCACCTATTAAAGCATATAATCTTATGAAATTGGGCATAAGATTTGTCGGAGATGTTGTGGATCAACATGGTTATGTGCTTTCATTTCCACAAGCTTGCAGGACTTTCCCCTTGGGTCTGCATCATAGGCCCATCTGGAGAATACTTACAACTATGTTGCAGCCATTTGTTCCTGTTCCTCCACTGTTTGTACAGGACAGATTACTGGACTGGAATCTGGCTTCCTTATCTCCTGCTACCTGTTCACTTTCAATGCATAATTTAGCCTCCTCGATGGTCTACAGATTTCTTCTTCCACCGCCATGGATTGATAAGCATGCCAACACTCTTTGGAATTTGGATAGGCCTTTATCTTGGTGGCAATCACAACTCAAGAAAATTTGGAAAGCTAAATTGCCATTGAAACAGAGGCTTTTCTTTTGGAGATGTATAGTGGGAGCTTTTTCCATCTGACTGTTTTTTAGTTCTTCCATTAGGCTCTCTTTTGGAGTCTAATGTCATGTACATTGATTTCATGTTAATTTTATAGTTACTGGCTTCACCAAAAAAAAAAGTGTGTGTGTGTGTGTGTGTGTGTGAAAGACCCATGGATTTGTATAAACCTATTTATGGAAAAGCATTTGGTACAGTGCTTGGGTAAAATGTTATTGAGAGTCATACCAATTCTCGGTCCTGGATTTCTAAAGTGTGTGAAATTTTTTCAGCAAGTCTTCAGCCTACTTTGTTCGACTTACCAAGAAGTAATTCCACTACCACAAATCTATCATTCAAACTCATTGCATAGTGCTGTTTGAAGGTGCTCATGAATATCTAATCATTGCCTATAATGATAAGATCATCCACATAGAGAACGACAAGTATGAAGTTGTCATTATCCCATAGTGTAAAGAGATTGGGATCTAAAGTGGCCTTTTCCATATCAACGTTTTTGAAGAAGACATTTAACTTCGTGTACCACAACATAGGTGCTAGCTTAATCCCATAAAGTGACTTCTGGAGCTTGCAAACACGAAGCCAGGTAGCTGATCCATATAAAACTCATCATCCAAAATGTCATTCAAAGAATCTGATTTGGCATCCACCTGCCATAGAGGCAGTGAGAAATGTGCTGCAATCGAAAGTACTATTCTCAATGTAGTAGACTTTGCAACTACTGCAAAAGTCTCTATGAAGTCCACCCCCTCTCCTAAGGAGTACCCTTTGGCGACGAGTCTTGCCTCGTACGTATGAATGGATCCATACGCCATTGACTTTCTTCTTGTACACCCACTTACATCCTATAGGTGGAAGATCCATAAGTTCCCACATGTCATCCTTGACTATGGCATCCATTTCTTGTCTCCTGGCATTCCTCCAATGCACATGCTTTTGTCTGCATTAGTGAAACTCTCAGGCTCATCATTATCCAACGCATGCATCATGAGGGCTGCTGCATTTGCACTCTCCCTTGGCTGGTCTAACTCAGCAAGTCGCCTCCTTTTGCTACATTCAAGAATGTTCTACATTTTGCATCTTCCATTGTTTTCACATACCATTTGAGTAATTTCGCAGAAGTTTTCTGGACTTCTTTGGGCTGTTGCAGCTGCTGTTTTTCCACCTGTGGGGACAAGTTTTTGCTGCTGCAAATCCTCCATCTAGGATTGGGAAGCATCCTTTTCCACTTTCTTCTCTTCATCTATCTCAAAGTCTGGCTTCAATTTTGAGACAATTGACTTTCCCTCTCTGAGAAAATGACATCCTTGGTATTGATTATGTCACGGGATTCAAGGTGGTACAGCCTGTACCCTTTGCTTTGCTCACAATACCCAATGAGCATGCATTTGTCGAACACGTGCATAACAAATACAGCCAAAAACCCTAAAATGCATGACACTTGGCCTCTTTTCTTACCAAGCGTCATAGGGTGTCACTTTTGTCACCGCTTAGATGGGACACCTACTAAGAACATATGCTGCCGTAAATGCTGCTTCTGCCCAAAAAATGATCAGCATGCCCATGTCTTTGAGCATAGACCTGGCTGCCTCATCTACATGTCTATTCTTCTTCTCTATCACTCCATTTTGTTGAGGAGTACATTCTTGCAAAATATTTTGAACTCGTTACGCTCACACCTCTCCAAATTCTGACCTTCCTACCACTTTATTTCTCAACAAAAGCCTTAAATTCAAGAAATTGAAATTTCTTGCTCAAGAAATACAACCAAAGCTTTTGGAATAGTCATCTTTTAAGGTTGGGATACATTTCTTTCCACCAAAATTTCCAGGAACCAAAGTTCATAGGCCCAACTAAATCCGTACACAATAGATCAAGAGGGTTTGCTACCTTTTTCTATCTTAGAAAGGCAATCTGTGCATCGTTCCACAAATACAACTCTCACAAAAAAAGATGTGCCTATATCGGACCTAAGGCATCCACCATGTCAAATCTTTTTAGCGTGCAAAGGCTTTTGGATTAATGTGAGCCATCCTCTTGTGCCGAAGGTGAATATTGAGCTCTTTGAATGCCATTAAATATACAAAGGTCATCATATCTGTTGCATGAGCCAACAACCCTAGCAAATGAATCCTTTATTATGCATTTTTGCTTTGGGAAAAGAACAACATTCCCATCATGACATAAGGCTGACACTGAAAGGTAAGCCTAACCTCAGTTGGGAAGATCTGGCTTCGGCCAAGATGGTTAACCACGGTTAACCAAGCAATTAAAGTGTTGACTTCGGTCAAAGTGTTGACTCTGGTCAACGAGACTTGGCTCACGCCAAGAGGGTTAACTTTGTTAACCAAGATGTGCCAACTTCGGTTGGAGAGACTTGGCCATAATTAAGGCATTTTGACTATCGTCAATGCTCTTAATTATGACCAAGAGGATTGACCTCGGTCGACTAAGAATTGTGTTCTATGTTTTGTTCATGTGTTATTGTTCAGTGGGGACGCCCACAAGCGACTAGGATTAGTCTATGGTCTGATTGCATGCAAAAGCGCTAACCATTAATGGGTACCATGGTTGTGCGCTTTAGTTGTTAATTGCAGGTATCAAGTGGGACTGAAAACCCAAGTGCTATGGAGCCTGACAAGCATCTAGGAGGACGTTCGCGTGACCAAGTGCTTCGAGGACTCCAGAAGTTGCTGTTTAGTGGCATGTAACTAGTTTTTTGTTAGGAAAATAAACAAGTGGCATGTTGCCAAGAAAGAGAGCCTAAGAGCTCATGTAAGATCGCACGTTTTGGATTTTTGTAACGCTGAACTCTCTGTGTACAAATATCTTTTCCAGTAATAAAGTACCTTCGGGGGGGTGCAGCCCGATGATTTGTGTTATGCCATCGTATGAAAGTGAGAGAGAGAGAGAGAGAGAGATTGAGAAAATTCACGTAGTGGTACAGCAAGCAGATTTCAATTGTTCAAGTGTTTACACATGTGGATTTAACAATGATAATGGGGGACAACTCGAGTCGTCCACTCAATGGAATCTAAAATATCTTGGTCAATATATGTCAAGGGGTGAAGAGGCACTCTCTAATGTCCTCTATGTTCCAAACTTTGCAAGAATATGCTTTCTAAGGGTGCTTATTGACCAAGCATAACCACCAAGAGGTTGTAGAGACTCAAGTCAATTTGTTGCACGAGCAATCAAAGAGGGAGGCCTCACATCATTACTAGTTCCGGATGAAGCACATTACTCTACATAGTGCCATGGTGGGTTTGCATACATCAATGTTCCACAGGTTGATTGATTGGTTTGGTGGATGGACTTTCACCAATGGTTGGCACCTATGTGAATTATTTGTATTGACGGCAAGCATTCATTCCCAAAGGATAGTATAAACATATGCTCTCACACATACAAATCCACATACCCACACATACTTGAGCATCCATTTATACAAAGTCTTCGTACTAAGTTTCTGTCCGCAATTCCGAGGTAAAGGGCAGACTCAGCCATGACGAAGGCTAGCACTCATGGAGAAGGCTAATCAAAAGGTAGTCCAAAATCTCTTTATTCAAGCTAATACTGCTTGTGAAGACTAAACTCCCAGACAAGCATCTAAATCTAGCTGATAGGGGAAAGAAGTGTGCCTACTTTGCAAGACAAAACAAGTGCCAAGAGCTTCATGTGAGAGGATCAAGAATCACATCACGAGGACCTATCTCACTCATGGTTTTGAGGGATGCCTACTCATTCTCGTTCCAAAGGAGAACATGAGGACTGTCATCCTTCTGTTTATCGATGACTTGATGTCATTGGCTATCACACCTAGGGGAGTCATTGGACAAGTTGCAAAGAGGTGTTCGTGTACCCATAGATATGCACAAGATGTGACCACCCATCTAACGCATACAGCATTGGGTGGCTACTATAATGCTAACTAAGGACTGGGATTCCAAATAGTAAATTTGGTGTCTCACTAAAGTCAAGGGCCATCTTGTTGCTCAGCAAGAAGCAATTGCAGGTCACTAGTCTGTGAGTCACTCTTATTGTAAAGATTTAAGAATGATCAAATGGGACAACTAAGGTTGAATTGTGATTGCAAGGGACCTACTGATTCATGTTCCAATGGAGCACGCCAAGGTTAGACACATACTTATAATTGCACTGTAGTAGCATTCAAAAGACACCAAAGTTGACAAATATCAGTTGCATACTTTTAAGAATCTCACTTACAAAATGGACGCAACGTGTCCATACTAGCAACTTCCAGCACTTTTTAATGATGTTCAAACATCCGTTAAAAGATCAATTGATTGAAATATGAAAGAATATTCTTCACTAGCAGTATCACAAGAAAGATAAGTGACATGAATTCAAATTAAGCCTCCCATGAATTCAAATTAAGCCTCATAAAAGAAAACCTCATCTCACAACCAATCTATGATAAAGCTATACTTATGAAACGCCTTACTGCACTGGATTGTAAAGTGGAATTTCAATGTACCTTAATAGTAGGAACATAAATAATGCCGTGAAGAGAAGCTTGGTCTGATTCAACATTGAGAAAGTCAATGAGTCAAGATACCGGTAACCAAGCTGAAGAAGAGTATTTTGCAAGGCATAGAGTGCTGCAGGGAGTCCAGATGCTACCAATGCCCCAAACAAAGTCCAATCTTTCATAAGTCTCCATAACATGCCATTCCAAACCATGGCAATCATTGCACAGCCAACCTGCACAAAAGTTATATCAAGGTCCCAGTCAACGTAGGTAACTTTCTAAGGTTAACTCATTATGAGCAAAGAGACTAATATACCCCAAAAAAAGGGTTTGTCAAAGCACTTGCACCCTTTATGAGCCTCAGACAATGATTTTACCTTGGCCCATTCACATGCAAGGACTGAGGAGGTGACTATTACTTGTTTCCTGCAATTTTCAGAGATGTCAATGCAAGTAGTCAATACTAAAAATCAAAACATTGTAATTTTAGTTAATTTCATAACATAATGCAAGAAACTTGATCCAAGGTTTATCCATATGTATTTTCCTCTCTGCCACAGAGAGGAAATAAATAAAGTTTTTTACTGCCTTTGAAGTTCTCTATCAAGCACTGCTCCAAGTCCTTTCTCTTGCCAGTTGCCCTCCCTAAGCTTTTCCTTTTGTAACCCTCTTTGACAATCTCACCAATGTAGGCCAACCAGCGAATCAAAGACAAGCTGACCAAACCAACGTAGCAGACTACTCAAACCATCTTTTATCAGGGAATAAGCATGCTTGGCCCACTGGCTGACCACAGCCAACCAACCAAGGGCTCGCACTTCAAGCCAACCACGCTGAGAAGGCTGCCCAATAAGAAGCACAAGCCTCAGCAGCCACTCCTTTGAGGCACAAGAACCCCTATTATATCATCCCTAGACAATACTTTATCAACAGTGAGATATACAAGAATCCACAACACTTAATAAGCCAAATTGCAATCCAATGTAATCCTACCGAAAGCTTGTTTTTGAAAGCTAGTACAACATTACACAACAAGAATCTATGTCTATTCTTCATCTCCCACATTGAAAAGGAAACATTTATGAGTCTTTGCAACAAAAAGTCAAATCAACATTTGTGCTCAAGTCACAAGAAGGCTAACATATGGTCTCAAAACTGAAGTTAATCAAAGAATGGTGCTCTAAACTTGAGATATTATCGACATTTTAAATTGTGAACTCAATTTTTTTATTACAGATATTCTTCTATGTGCACCACTATAAGGAGCAAGGGGTATTACTTGACCTAAACTGTGGAACCTTGATTTACCTCTGCTACTCGGCATTAGCTGTCCTAGATCTAGTATAGATCCATGGAGGCAACGTCGGCACCATGCCACTTCTTCATCTATCAGATTGAAAAAGAAAATGTGTTGTTCTTCCTAACATAAAGTCAAATCAACAGGTCTGCTCCAAGTCACAAGGAGGCTAACATTTTGTAATGAGGGGGGGGGGGGAGGGCTATTTAGTGGCCTTTTAGGTGCGCAATGTGGAGGGACTATGTAAGTCCCCATCCAACACTCATTGTGTACTTTTGATATGACATCGAATCTTATCTACTCTCCCCTCCCCCTTGCAGCCTACTCTCTCTCTCTCTCCCTCTCAAGATGGGCCCACTGATCCACTTCCATGACCAGGTCTGCATTGGGCTTTATCTACTTGAGATGTGCCGACATAGGGAGACCCTGCTATGACAGATCAAGGAGCAGCAAGAGGGGACCAGACCACTGGATACAGAGGCTGACCAGACACAGTGGCATGTCACAGATTTCTATGCATTTGAGTCAGCTCCACGACACAGTCAGGTGGTGGAGGAGGAGCTGTGAGCAGCATGGATTGCCGAGAGAGGACTACAGAGGCTACCCGTGACACGAAGAGCAACCAAAGCACACTCGATTGAGGTCCGACCTATCACAGCTTTCCTCAGAGGAGACCGCCCGAGACAAGGGGTCACTCGAACATGGCTCAGCGGGTTCATAGATCCAGGAGACCACGTCCCCCTCCGCCACCACAGCGTGAGATGGCCAAACAGACGTAGATCCAAGATATTTTCGCCGCTCATAGACGACACCACAGTGCCAAGTTTCAGATTCTGAGTTCCAGTCCCAGCTCCAGCTCTCTTCCTACTTTCAGATAGTACATGAGCATGATATGATATGATACGACATGTTTGGTATTTGTTTTTGCTTGAGCTATTGAGCTCTTTATTTCAGCATAGTACTCAGCAAGGGCTTTCGCGTGCCCTTTGCTCCAGCCCTTTGTGGCTTGTATGAGTTATTTTCCCTTTTGGCGTTTTCCGCACTTTGTCCCATAGGCCTGTGAGGCTTGTATGAGTTCGCTTTTCTGTGTATTTTGTCCCATAGGCCCGCCAGGCCTCCCGTGGATGTTAATCTCTCTCTCTCTCTCTCTCTCTCTCTCTCTACCTCTTCCTCTCTCTCTACCCCTTCTCCTTCCTTCTCTCCTTTCCTCTCTCCCTTACTTGAGCATTTCGGGGGCTTGTGGAATGCATTGCCACTCACAGTTGGACACAGTCCGTGTGGAATGCCTTAGCTTTGCCTTGGCAGTTGGGTTCTAGTGAGACCTGGGGTTGGATGCATTTTGATGCCAAGTATTGGCCTAGGCAGTGGACTGCTAGTGTAGCAGAGTGCAAGGTGAGCCCTTGATGTAATTGCACAATTGCCATTGCCAAAAGAATTAAATAAATACTGAAAGGGGTGCCAAAGCATTTGGGGCCACTCTGTGTCTCTTGCATTTGGTTTCTGAGCAAGGGCACCCTAGCCTCCCTTTCAATGCTTTCAAAAATATTTCTAAGTGGTGTTTAACTAATGGAAGTGGCTGGATATGATGCAATGTGGCTGTAAATGGTGTGAATGCTAAGATAGTTACAGTTTAATGCCCTTTAGTTTACTGAAGGCTGGTTTCAGTGGTTCCATTGCCGGGACAATCACTGTCTTCCCATAGAGGTGAGCCCTGGTAGTGAAAGCCTTTGCTGCACTTTTATCACAGCCACACAGTTCAGCCACAATGGTTGACACAGCCAGTGATCAGGCGGAGGACTCAGAGTCTTCTGAATATAATGATGCGCCCAGGGTATTTTAAAGGAGTATCTGTCTTTCAGGCCATGGTTGGATGGCCTACAGAGCAGATGGGTATGCCTGGAACTTACTTCGCAAGCATGCAGCCCGGCATGCAGAATTTTCAGCAACCTATGATGGGAGGTATGCAAGCAGATAATGCAAACATGATGTATGCCAGCATTGGGATGCAGCCCGGAATGCAAATGGGAATGTCTGAATCCAATGAATATGCCTCAGATGCAAGGGATGGGACCTAGAATGGTCAACCCAGACATGGCAAGTGGCGGTAATGCACCGAGCATGGGACAGACAATGGCACCTCCATTTTTGCAGCCACCTGTGTATGACAATATTGCACCCAAGGGCAAGTTGAAATACTTCAAAGAAGGTGGGGCAGCAGTCAAATTTGAGAGTTTCAATGGAATGTAGGACAGGTTGAAGGCCTTGACCTTCGTACAACAGTTTAATGCAACATATGCCACAGGCAACTTCACCGAGTCTTCAAAAATAAGAAAGGCAGTCACCTTTCTCACAAAGGCAATGTGCTTCAATGGTGGACCAACTTACTTTTACAAGGTAGAACTCCTACCACATGGGTGGAGTTCAAGCAAGTGTTTTCAGCTGCTTGGCTCACCGCCACCTTTGAGATGGACATTATGGGCAACCACAACAATACCTCTCAATCTGTTGGGACAGCTCCATACGCCTGTAAGAACTCCCGGGCAGCAAGGCTTCCCAGAACTTCTTATTATACTCTTCTAGGTTCTTACAATTGGCTGCATCTAGCTTGTGCCAGCTTGAAGGAAATCCGGGTCTACTACACCAAGACGAGTTTCAAACATGTCCCAGCTTATTAAAAATGCCACTACAGCTTATGCCCTCTTGCAAGGAAAGACTTCAGGGTTCAAGGGCAGCAACCAGGAAGCTCAAAAGTTTAAGGGCAGCAAGCAGGAAACCCCTAGAAAGTTTAGGAGAACAGCCCACTAAGGCTCCCTTTGTTGCCGGACAAAGGCGAGTACCACCTCGGCTGATACGACTAAACCATTAACATCAAACTTTTCCTGCAAATCACGGGCATAGGCACGACTATGTTCCACCCAGGCAACCCCTACTGTAGCAAGCTCCAAACAATACGTAAGTAGAAAAACCTGCATGCTATACATAGAGCCCACATATCCCTAGATGGATCTAGTCCGCCAAATGTCATCATTTGAGGGCATCTCCTAAATGCATCATTTACCCCTCTCTTGGGATATCATTGAAATCATTTGCCCCTTGGCACATTTAATGCATTTAGACCCCTTAGCCTTAGATCCACCTAGTCTTGTGCCATGTCACCCTCACCAAGGACCTTAATTTTTTATCATTTACGTGAAGCCCAAACAAATATAATACAAACATTGATCCTTTAAAGGAAAATGTCCACTGACCCTTCCGAGGTCATGTTACCTCGACTTGAGTGTAACATTCCTTCCCTCTTCAGGCATTAGCATCCTCGATGATAAAGTCTAGGAACACTCTCCGTAACTGGTATACGGATTTCCAAGTAGCTTCTAATAGAGGTAACCGTGGGTATCTTCCGATTGCGTACTTGCATTGTTCCTTGGTCCAGGATTCTTGTTGGTTTGCGTCTTACATTATCCTCTATCTCCTAAAACAAAACAACACCCTCGATTAGTGAGTCACCTATATGCAAAAATTTCTTTAAACAAGAAACATGAAACACTAGGTGCATCTTACAACCCTGTGGTTATTCTAATTTATAGGCCACCTTGCCTATTCTTTATAGAATTAACCACGGCCCACAATATCGGGGTGATAACTTAGCACACTCTCCTACAGTCAAAGACTTAGAGTGCGAAGCAACTCTAAGAAAAACTTTTTCTCCTTCCTTAAATTCTCTAACGGATCTGTTTTCATCCGCATACACCTTAGCTCTATCCATAGCTTGGCGGATGTTAGCTCTCGCAAGTGCTAGCATCTCTCACATCTGAACCACAAAGTTCGCGGCACTAAGCACTTTCTGAGGTACTCCAACTGTAGTTGGATTTGCTGTTCTATAACCATAGTTCAGCTCAAATGGATTGAACCCTGTAGAGGAATGTTTTCTATCATTGTAGGCAAATTCTAATAGTGGCAACCACTTGTCCCATGTATGTTGCCTCAATGACACATATGCTCTAAGCATATCCTCTAAAATTTGGTTGATTCTTTCCGTCTGACCATCCGTTTCTGGAAGATCCCCACTACTCATTCCCAACTCAGTCCTTAGTGTCTCAAACACTGCAATCCAAAAATGACTGGTAAATTTGACATCCCTGTCTGACACTATGGATTCGGATAATCCATGCAAACAAAATATATGTTTAATAAACAAATCCACCACTTGCGGGGCACTAAGAGACTCTCTAGTTGGAATGAAGTGAGCCATCTTGGTAAGACGATCAACTACCACAAGGAGAGAATCATATCCACCTTGTGTCATAGGCAGATCTACAATAAAGTCCATGGAAATGCTCTCCCACCTACCTAGTGGTATTTCCAAAGGCTGTAAAAGTCCGGGTGGCTTCACCCGCTCTGCCTTACTTACCAGACACAAAAAACAACGTGACACATATTCATGAATATGTTTTTTCATTTTCAACCAAAAGAAATCTCGCTTCACGAGATCATACGTTTTCTCGACTCCTGGATGTCCCGCACATGGGCTATCATGGCATTGTTGAATGACTCTCTGCCTTAGATCATTCTGATTAGGTACTATTACCTTGTCATTTCTTTTCAGCATACCATCTCTTATGGTATATCTTGCATAAGTTTCGCCTTTTCTGGATCCCAGGTCACCCTTTTCCCCGGGTTTAAATACATGAGCTTTAGGCCAAAGGCTTTGGACAAACTCGTCCACCTTTTGAGTTTCTCTAATCTCGGTCATTAAAGCACTTTCTAATACCGTGAAACTCATATTATGCATAATGCGTGACAACGCATCAGCTACTTCATTATCCTTCCCTCTTCGATACCGAATCGTCAAGTTAAACTCCTCCATGAGTTCTACCCACCTAGCTTGGCGACCTCTCAAGTCTAAGTTGTTTGCAAAAATGTTTCAGAGTATCATGATCAACATCAACTTAAAACTCTGATCCATATGAATAATGTCTCTATGTTTTCAAAGCATGGATAACAGCATACAACTCTAACTCATGAGTTGGCCAATTTCGTTGAGAGGGAGAAAGCTTCTTGCTTTCAAAGGCTACTGGCCTTCCCTCTTGGAGGAGAACTGCTCCTACCGCAATGCCACTTGCATCGGTTTCAAGGAAAAACCATTTTTAGGGATCAACTATTTTTAACACCGGTCCTGAGACCACAACTTGTTTTATGGTGTTAAAACTTTCTTGTTGATTCTGTCCCCATATAAAAGATACTTTATCTGAGGTTAGATCAGTCAATGGCGATACTATTTCGGAATATCCTTTGATATGCCTTCGATAAAATTGGACAAATCCCAAGAATGATCGCAAAGCGGTCAAACTCCGAGGGATAGGCCAAGTCAATATCGCAGCCACTTTCTTTGGATCCATTTCTACCCCCTCAGGAGTAATAATGAATCCTAAATATTCAAGTCTTGCCATACACAATACAGTTTTCTTTTTCATTTACATAAAGACTGGCTTTCCTCAAAGTATTGAACACTATTCTTAAGTGTTCGTGATGCTCAGTAATACTTTTGCTGAAAACAAGAATGTCGTCAATAAAATATACTACAAACTTTCCGATATACGGGCATAGTAAATCGTTCATAAGCATGACGAATGAAGCTGGACCATTGGTAAGTCCAAACGGCATTACCAAAAACTCATAATGTCCAAACCTGCTTCTAAAAGCGGTTTTATGCACATCCTCGGCTCTAATACGGATCTGATGGTAGCCATATTTAAGATCTATCTTACTGAAAATTATGGCCCCATGTAACGCATCTAGCAAATCATCGATCCGCGCCATCGGATACCTGTGCTTAGCAGTGATATTATTCAATGCTCTGTAATCTATACAAAGGCGAAAAGTATCATCTTTCTTTTTTTTTAGTATCACTGGCAAAGCAAAAGGTGAGAAACTGGGTTGAATCTGCCCCAGCTTGAGGTATTCTTCCAGTTGTCTTCGCACCTCCGCTTCTTCAGTAAAATTTAACCTATAGGGAGGTCTATTTACAAGTTCTGCCCCCGGGATTAGTTCAATCTTATGCTGAACATTCCGCTTTGGAGGTAACCCATAAGGTAACTCATCCCTAAAACAATCAGAGAACTCCTCTGCTATTTGATCAGCCAACTTGCCATCTCTCCATTTTGGGTAACATCAGTGCTAGCCGAAGGACCATCAATTGGCTCTACTGATGCTGCACAAAGAAACAGAAACTCTTCTTGAGCTTTTCGAACTTCCATTACGGAAACCAACGGTCCTTGAGGTATATCTTTTTCACCTCGTAAGACATACAGCACATCATTCATCTTAAATTGATAAATGTGCTTTTTCCAATCTATGGCTGGATTCTTCCTAGAATGCCAAGCCTTACCTAGGGCTATATCTACGTGAGCAAGCTTTGTCATTTCAAAATCAAGCTTCTCTGTATAGTCCTGAATTCGAAGTTCCAACTGGATAACCCTTTGGTCCTATACTTCAGTTGAACTTCCGTCTACCATTCTGACTGTATATGCATAGTCAGATGGGCTAGTTTTTAATTTCAGCCTCTTTGCAAGCTTGAAGCTAATTACATTGTGCGTTGACGCTGAGTCAAACAACACAATGACGTCATGATTGGCTACTTGCCCTTTCATCTTAATTAACTCCGTATCGTTAAAGGCTGTATACCCCGTTGCTGCGGGCTTTTATAGGATATTATCAAGTGCATTGTTTACTAGCTTAGCAACAGACACACATAACAAAACAAGTACTGACCTTTGAGAAGATTCTGCTAGCTGAATATGCTTCTGTTCTGCTCTGGGACTCTCCTCCATTTCCACGTCGCATTCTGAGATCACCATCTCAGCCCTCTGATGATCCTTGTTTCGTGGACAATCTTTCCACTGATGAGGCTGAAGGCATCCAAAACACAAGCCTTCTCTCCTCACTTTTTCTCTTTGCTCTGGGTTCAAAGAAGACTTCGACTAAGCCCGAGCTGCTATTTGTGTTACTTTTCTTTTCACTCCAATGGTGGTACTTGGTAACTGGCTTCGCCTGCTTGGCTTGACCACTAGGCTGTGAGGCACTCCCTTTGCTAATCCACTTCTTCTTAAACCCAGTTTTCTTCAGGTACTCATACGGAATCCCAACCTACACAAACCCACTTGGTATGTTCCCTTTGGCATCCTCATAGTTCAACGCTATGGCAATTGCTTCATCTAGCGTGTTCGCATACTTAGCCCGAACTTCCATCTTGATCCGATCATTCAGTCAAAAGATAAAATCTCTTACCTGTACCGACTGAGGTAGAGATTCACAAATTTTTATTACACTTTCTCTGAACTTATCAGTGTATTCAACCACTGATAAATTTCTCTAACAAAGGTTTCGATACTGATCCCAAGCTCGGGATGCTTCGTTAGGAGGTAAGAAGTGTTTTCTAAATTCTTTTTAAAACCCCTCCCAAGTAGTGGATGCCACTTCATCTTTCTGTTGTTTTATCCACCACCTATCCGCTGCCTCATTAAACATATGGTTAGCCTCGCGGATTTTTTTCATATCATTTTTGATTTCACAAATGGCGAAGGCCTCGTCCCATTTGTGTAACCAAGTCTCTATGATATCGGAACTACGGTCAGACATCCGACCAAAATACTTTTTTGGCCTATAATTGGCAATATTAGGCACCTTAGCCCTCCTAGGCTCGACCGTATGAACACTGGTCTCAGGCTCCATCGGAGCTTATCCTTCTCTTCACGAGATGGTCTAGCAAACATACTATGAACCATTTTTCTGAGCTCGAATTGCCCTATATTTGCTTGCAATTGTTGAGCTAAAATCTGTTGCAAGGCATCCTCCAATAAAGCAATTCTACCAGACAGTGTATGACCTGCTGGACACGACACCTGCGGGGTCGGCCGAACTCCCGACTCTACGGGATCCACCCTAGAAGCTTCTTCTTCAACTTCCATTTAAGTCGATTGGGGCTTTTTTTTTTTTTTAATAAATAAAACACCGCCTAAAACTGTATTTACAAACTGCTTTTCAATCTCACAACCACAAAAGGTGCCTAAACAAACGTAACCATCAACTGAAAATAGCTGAGAACCAAGATGAATATAGTTTCCCTATACTAGGGAAATATATGCAATCTCAAATAACTCAAATACGGAGGGCAAATAAACTAGCATATACCCCAACAAAATTTAAAAGGCATAGAAAGCTCCCTGGTCATATTTCTGCTACATGAAGAGATCAACTAGTCCCTGTAAGCCACTCCCAATCTATATTTATAATCTGTCCTGCGACCACCTGCCTTTACGCTGGATTCAAGAGAAGATCAGCCGTTATAAACAAATACCCAAGCTCCAGCCTCTCTTTTTATTACTGCACACGAGGCTCCCAATAGACTAAGGCTGGTGCGTTGCTAAACAAATGAGTTATGCAATGAAGCGATGAACAGCCAAATGGGCTTAGCATCCGTCAATCACGACGATCACGAACGAGTTCACCAACCACCCGCAATCTAACACTATGACAGTCTTCACGACGTGAACTCCTTCAAGCTGCAGCAGTTAGCGGTAGAAGAGGCGGGAGGGACATGAACAACGAAAGAGTTTATGAGGGAGATATTTGACGACCGACGAAAGGAAATAAATGAGCACTGTCGTCCCGCTTTGACTCCATAATCTCTTCCGTCCAGTTCATCACGTGCACTACCCAAACACGTCAACTGTAGGAGCGGTGAGCGTGGGAGCAAGCACAAGATTTAAGAGTGATAAGCCGTCACGTCAACTATACTAGAGAAAAGAAAGTACAAGGTACTTGAAGGTAGACCCTAGGACTAACTGTCCTAGGTGTCACATAGGACTAAATGTCCTATGTGGCATAAAAGGCACTAAAACACTAGAGTGCCTACAACTATGCCTACAAGGCACATACCACGGCCCACAGGGCATCACTAGAACCGGGAGAAGATGGCCTACAAACCCCCCTCCATGGTATGAGCTGAAGTATTCTCGAAACGTCTCAGAATACCTGGTATTTTTTGGTCATGGTGGCACATGTTCATCCGAAAGGATATAGCCACCTATGAATGTACAAGGTATGTCAGATCATGTAACAAAGGAAACCAAGTGTAAAGCCTGTCGGAAGACTTCGAACTTGGGACGAGGAAGTGCCTTTGTAAACATATCTGCTATGTTGTTCTCTGTGGGAAGGTAGGACAACTCTATCTCTCCTACTGACAACAGCTCTCGAACATAATGATAGTGAACTTCAATGTGCTTGGTACGCGCATGAAACACTGGGTTACGCGCAATGGCCAAAGCACTCTGGCTGTCAGTGTAGACCATAGTGGAGGATGTCTGGCGTATACAAGGATCTGTAAGTAACTATCGAAGCCAGACACACTCTACTGTAGCAATGAAGGCTGCCATGTACTCAACCTCACAGCTAGATGTGGCAACTGTTGGTTGCTTCTTGCTGAGCCAAGAGATACATGAATTGCCAAGCAAAAAAAAATTGCCGGTATGTGACACTCTGGTGTCGGAACAACCTGCCCAATCACTATCCGTGTAAGCATGCATGGTAATGTGAGAATGGGAGAGATAGCAAAGGGCAGAGCAAGAAGCAGAAGGGAGAGAGGGAGAGCTGAAAGCTTAGTTGCAAATAGATGAGTGTGAGAGTTACAACTTAAGGAGTGAGATAAGGTTTTGTCCTAGTGACAAAACCTTAGTAGTCACTAACCATAGTTAGTGGACTAACTGCGGTTAGGGGGAAAAACCTCTTAAAGAGGGAAAAGTGCCCCTAACTAGCTTATTAAATTACATTGGTCACTGCTGAATTATATCTATAATTCTAACACCCCCCTGTAGTGCCAATGTCATGTACAAGGATGATTAATCACCAAACGGATATAAGTTCAGGGCACTGCGAAATGCCTCAAACTTTTCACGTGGAAGTGCTTTGGTGAAAATATCTGCAACATTGTCATGTGTGGACACAAAGATCATATTGATCTCTCCTGCATGCAACTTCTCTCTGACGTAGTGATAGTGAACCTCAATGTGCTTCGTGCGAGCATGAAACACTGGATTCTTTGCCACTGCAATGGCACTCTGACTATCAGTGAGAATTAGAGAAGGACCCTGCAATAACAGATGAAGATCAACAAATAGACGACGCAGCCAGACACATTCAACTGTTGCTGTGAAAGCTGCCCTGTACTCAACTTCACATGATGAGGTAGCCACTGTAGATTGTTTCTTGCTCAGCCAGGAAATGCAAGCTTTACCCAAAAAGAAACAATTGCCACTAGTGGACTGCCTAGTGTCATAATCACCAGCCCAATCTGAAACACTGTAGGCATGCATCTGCAAGTCACCCCCCTGGGGAAATAACAAGCCAAAAGACTTCGTGCCCTGCAAATAACGGAAGATGCGCTTAACTGCCTGCCAATGCATAGTTTTTGGGCTGTGCATATACCTACTCACCTGAGATACTGCAAATTGAATATCAGGTCTAGTGTTGCAGAGATAAATGAGGCATCCAACAGCCTGACTGTAAAATGTGGCATCAACTGATTCTCCTGCATCATGCATTGTGAGTTTCAGCCCCGGCTCCATGGGAGTGGCTATGGGCTTACAATCATGCATGTTAAATCTGTCCAAGAGTTTCAGCACATACTTGGATTGAGACATAACAGTGCCACGTCTCTCTTGAGAGAACTGGATCCCCAAATAAAAGTGAAGCAGCCCCAAATCTGACATGTCAAAGTTGGTCTGCAAATCAGCTTTGAAATCTGCAATATTATCTTCATTGGACCCTGTGAGCAGTAAGTCATCGACATAAAGAATGATGATTAAAATTTCCCCCCCATCCTTCTTGATGTAGAGGGTGCTCTTAGTAGGACTATTGTGCAACCCCTTGCTGGTCAAAAAGGCATGAATCTTGGCATACCATGCACGAGGGGCCTGTTTCAACCCATACAAAGCTTTATTTAGCTTGCATACTTGAAGTGCATTTTCTGAAATTTCAAATCCTGGAGGTTGTTTGACATAAACCTCTTCCAACAAGTCTCCATTTAGGAAGGCTGTTTTGATGTCCAACTGATGAACATTCCACTCAAAATGTGCAGCCATTGCAATAACTGATCGGATGGTGGTCATCCGGGATGTAGGAGCAAAAGTCTCCTCATAATCTATGCCCTTTTTCTGAGCATAGCCTTTGGCAACCAGCCTTGCCTTGTATCTGTCAATGGAGCCATCTGGCTTCCGTTTCACCTTGAAAACCCATCGTGTACCAATGGCATGTTTACCTGGTGGCAAGTCTACGACATCCCAAGTCTGATTTTTCTGAATGGACTGCAATTCATCGTGCATGGCATTCATCCAATGCACATTGTCCTTTGCTTCTTTGAATGTTGCAGGCTCCTCCTCATCGAGAAGAGTACCTGCATATGCTGATTCCACTGAATTAGCACCTTCCATGTGCCTTACTGCACTGTGAGTCCTGCCAGGTAATGGAGCATCAATGTTACTCTCCCTGAGAGTCTGTAACAGCCAGTTTGGGACTGTTTTTGCTGCATGTATGTCTGCAATTTCTTGCTGAACCACCTGTTCCACTGCCTGTGGAGGTGGCAAGACATCCTGTGGCTGAACTGGAGCATCGGGAGGTGGCTGTAAATTTTGATTTGCATCAGAAATATCAGCAGGGGAACCCAAGGCAATGGGTAGTAACCCCTCAAAAACATCCTCTGAAGAAGAAGGCATATGAAATTCAGCCTGAGTGTGAGCTGAATTTTCTGCAAATATCACATCTCTACTGACAATGATCTTGCGTGTAGCAAGATTGTAGAGACGGTACCCCTTGCTTTCTGCACTATACCCAACAAATATGCACTTAATTGCCTTATCTGACAACTTATGCTGAAATTCAACTGGCACATGAGCATATGCAAGGCATCCAAAGACACGGAAATGATCCATTGAAGGCTTTCTCCCATTCCAGACTTCATAGGGAGTTTTTGTTTTCAAAGCCTTAGTGGGAGACCGATTTAAGATGTAGTTGGCACACATTAGACCTTCGACCCAGAATTTGTGAGGCATGTGTTTGCTTTTCAACATACATCCGTCCATCTCCATAAGAGTTCTATTTTTCCTCTCAGCTTTGCCATTTTGCTGAGGGGTCAGCCGCACGGTGAGCTGATGCACAATACCCTTGCCTTTCAGAAAAGCATCAAAATCTGCAAACAAGTATTCCCCATCTCTATCTGTGTGCAATGTCTGTATCTTGAGTCCAGAGTCATTTTCAACCATGGCTGAAAAGTGTTTAATTTGCGCTTCAACCCAAAGACCCAAGTGAAATTGGAGTAATCATCAATAAAAGTAACAAAGTAGAGATGACCACCCAATGATGGAGTCCTCATGGGACCACAGACATCACTGTGTATAAGCTGTAATTTTCGGACAGCTTTAACTGAACCATCCTTTTTGAAGAGGAATATGTGCATCTTGCCTAAAATGCACTCTTCACAGGCATCTAGAGGAGGTATCTCAAGAGGTGGCAATGCATCAACCATAGAGTGCTTCTGAAGTGTCATCAAGCTGTTGTAATGCATGTGGCCATATCTGGCATGCCAAAACTCTGCATTCTGCATGGCAGTAGTAGGAGTAGAAACTGCAAGAGCATGGGCTGCTCTTTTCTCAAAAAGATCAAGCTGAAAAAGCCCGCGCAGCAGAGTACCAGATAATCTCAAGGCATAATCATTTTCTCTGTCTCGGACAGCACATTTGTCATCCTCAAAGATGACCTGAAATCCAGCCCTGTTAAGAGTGGACACTGAAAGGAGATTCTTGGTGATACCATGCACATACAAGACATCTGAAAGTCTGAAAACTGAGCCATCAATGGCGGTAAGCTCAACTTCTTCTGTACCACGTACTGAATATGACGAGTTGTTGGCACAAGTGACTTTCTTACCAACGGGAGGTGGATGCAAGGAAGTGAAGAGACACTTCTTAGAAGTGATATGCTTGGAGGCACCGCTGTCAAAATACCAAGTATTCAGTGTTTCATTGACACTGAAAGCTGATGCATCCGTGGAAGGATCATAACTGCAAGTCAAAAATGCATTACAAGTGGCTGTACTATCCCGAGCATCTGGAGCAGCCAGCCTAGAATCTGAAATGCAAGATAAAAAGGCATAATCCTGTCCAACAAAGTTGGCTGCAGCATCCCCACTGTCAGATGCATGAGGAGCTGAATCTGAAACAGCCATACCCGAGCTGTTTTTCTTCTCTTTTGCAAGCCTTTTCCTGCATTCTGCAATGTGATGACCTGGCTTTTTGCAGTAATGACAAAAACCCTTCTTCTTGGGCTTACTTGCATCATTCTTAGCCTTTTGTGAAGGCTGTCCTGACCCACTGGAAGGCTGATTTACTGATGTCTTTGCCTGTCCCTTTCCTTTTGACTTGAACTTTGAGAGCATAGCTTGTTCACATGCACGTGAAGCCAAGTTTTTCCTAGTCTGCTCTTCCTAAAGCAGAAGTCCTATCAACTCATGAAAAGTGAGAGGATTTGCACCCCCCCTCAATGATAAGTTCAGCGAGGTATGAAAGCTGAGATAAGTCTCAGGAAGAGAATTCAGAGTGGTGGTAATCATCTCTGAATCAGAAATAATCTCATCAATGTTCAATAATTGCTCTCTGAGATCCTGTAGCTTTGTGAGGTGGACTGACATGGAGTCACCCTCTTCCATATGTGTATTACTTAACTCTCTTTTCAAGAAAGATACCCTTGCATCATTCCGGGCTGCATACATGCTTTCTAAGATATCCCACGCTGCCTTCGAGGTCTTACACGACCGGATATGCAGAATGATAAATCTTTTCACTGAAAGAGAGATGCATGACAAAGCTGAGGCATCCCGTGAATCCCGTCTCTTCTGCTCTGGAGTGGTAGGTATAATTGCACCAATAACTTGTGCTGCAGCTGTACCCTATGCACAACCTCTGCCTCCTCCTTGTTGGGGAGGGGTATTAGGTGCCACATTTGCTGGCCGGAACTCATCCCCACTTAAATCGTCCCATAAATTACGAAAAATCAGAATATTGCGTACCATAAAACTCCAAAGGGAGTAGTTGGTACCATCCAGCTTGTCCTCTTGTGAGAGACCACTGAAACCGAAACCATTCTGATTTTTCTGGGCCATGACTGAGAAAGAAAATACAGCAAATGCGAATCTGAATTCCCTTGCTGGGAATGAAGTGCACAAATCCCAAAAAACACAGCCAAACACTGGCTAAAAATGCAACTCAAATCTATGTAATGTCTCTGTCAGAAATCTGCCAAAGCATCCAATCTCTCCCAAAACCTGCCAAAAGCGCTTCAAAGCACTCACAGAAAGGCAGTGTGAACTGAAATCTGTCAAATTGCTCTCCCAACACAAAGGCCCCAGTTTGTGGCTTGAAATTGCAACCAGAAAGGGGCAAATTTACTAAAAGCCCCAAATCTGCAATTTCTGAACAAAAGCCCCAAATTTGGAGTTGAAATTGAGCCAAATTTCACCCAAATAGCTAATCTCCTGCAAAAGCCCCAATTTTTACTGCAAAATTATAGTGTAATTGCAAAAGCCCCAAATTTCTTTAACACTTGCAGATTTGCTGCAATGTTTGCCCAAAAAATCCAACTGTGCTCCCACAAAACTGAGCCAAACAATGGCTATATGCAAAGAATGTGCCTGCAAATGAACCTTGCTAGTAGAACCCTGCTCAAAAGTCTTGCATTGAAAACGACAGATGCACGAAGCAAGGCTTTGCTAGTATGGTGACTGTACGACAGAGTACGGATGATGTACAACTGGCGACGATGTACGGTACGAAAGGACCTGCAAGAGCTGTACGGACTGTACTGGGAACCAGTACGGAGCTAGTGCATGGAGTTGCACTACAGTGTAAGAAATCCGTACAAGGTACGGACAACGAGCAGATCTGGTACGGCGATACAGCGTACGGAGCGCTGGTACGGACGACGAGCAGATCTGGTATGGCAAGGGTACGTACAGAGCACTGGTACAAACGACGAGCAAATCTGGTACAACGAAGGTACGTATAGCGCCTGGGTACAGAGCTGTACGGCTACATGCTATACGACGACGAAGCAGATGTAGTACGTGCTGTACGGAAGTCAACGCAGGTACATCGTCGATGGAGCTGTACGGAAGTTGAACAGTTGGAGCTGGAGCTTGCGGGCTGGGCTGAAGCTTGCGGCGAGAGCTCAACGAGGCTCTGATACCAAATGTGAGAATGGGAGAGATGGCAAAGGGGAGAGCAAGAAGCAGAAGGGAGAGAGAGAGAGCTGAAAGCTTAGTTGCAAATAGATGAGTGTGAGAGTTACAACTGAAGGAGTGAGATAAGGTTTTGTCCTAGTGACAAAACCTTAGTAGTCACTAACCATAGTTAGTGGACTAATTGCGGTTAGGGGGAAAAACCTCTTAAAGAGGGAAAAGTGCCCCTAACTAGCTTGTTAAATTACATTGGTCACTGCTGAATTATATCTATAATTCTAACAGGTAAGTGAACCCTTATCACCATAGAAGAGGACTAAATCCTGAGTGCCTCTCAAATATCTGAAGACTCTCTTCACTACCTGCCAATACTGTGAATTGGGCATGTGCATGAACCTGCTGAGCTAAGATACTGCATATTGTAAGTCAGCTCTGGTGTGACATAAGTAAATGAGACATCCAACAGCCTGCTGGTAAAGAGTGATATCACATGGTGGGCTCCCGTCATGAGCTGAAAATTTGAAGCCAGTGTCCACTGGTGTAGAGATTGGCTTGCAATCCTCAAACTGAAAACGATCAAGGAGCTGTCCAATATACTTGGACTGTGACATCATGATACCCCCCTCAACATGAGCAAACTGAATGCCCAAATAATAGTGTAGTTGTCCCATGTCTGACATTTCAAAAGCCTGCTGCAAATCAGCCTTGAAAGCTGCAATATGCTGAGTATCTGGCCATGATTAGCATATCATCCACATATAAAATCAGCGCTAAAAAATCAGATCCACTCCCACGGACATAAAGAGTGGGCTCTGTGGGGCTATTCTGAAAACCAAGGGATAGTAAGTGTGCATAAATTTTGGCATACCATGCCCTGGGTACAAGCTTCAAACCATAAAGGGCTTTTAGAAGCCGGCATACCTTGTTTTCAAAACCAACAACCTCAAAGCCAGGAGGTTGTGTCACATAAACTTCTTCCTGCAGATCCCCATGAAGAAAGGCAGTCTTGATGTCAAGCTGGTGCACTTGCCAATGGTGATGAGCTGCAATGGCAATGACACATCTAATAGTAGTAATCCTGGAAGTGGGAGCAAAGGTCTCCTCAAAGTCAATGCCTTGTTGTTGGGCATACCCTTTTGCAACAACACGGGCTTTGTGTCGATCTATGCTGCCATCAGATTTCCTTTTTAATTTGTAGACCCACAGGGTACCAATGGCATGCTTGTCAGGAGGGAGATCTACTAATTCCCATGTGTCATTTTTGGCAATGGATTGTAACTCAGCTCTCATTGCATCCATCCACTCTTTGCTGTCAAAAGCATCTTTATGCCACAAAGGCTCTTCATTGCAAGCTGTAGCAAGGAGTGCAAACTCAAGAAAGTGACCATGCATCTGTATGTTCCCTGATCTTGTCCGGGCAGCAAAAGGTTGATCTTGTTTGCTGTCCCTCAATGTATCAAGAAGCCATCTAGGAACTTGCCTTTGCTGTCTATTGACAGCTCTTTCTTCAATCACTGCATCTTGAATAGTGGGATCAGTTTGTGCTAGAAGAGAAACCTGCAAATCAGCATGGGGTACTGGTTGATCATTGCTGATTGGAGGGCCTACAAGAGGCTCATGTTGCTGGTCAAAGTCCCCCTCTGAGGAAGGCAAAGGTAACCAAGAGTCAAAGGCATCAAACATTTCAACTTCTGGCTTAGCTTTGCAGTCCACAAGAGGAGAAGCCGAATGTTCAGCAAAGATTACATCTCTACTGACAATAATCTTCCCAATATTTGATTGGTATAACCGATACCCTCTGCTCTCCTGGTTGTAACCAATAAATATGCATTTGATTGCCTTGTCATCAAGCTTATGTCTCAGCTGAGATGGTACATGAACATATGCAAGAGACCCAAAAACTCTCATGTGTGAAAGTGAAGGCTTCCTGCCTTTCCATGCTTCATAAGGTGTAACAGTCCTCAATGCCCTTGTAGGTGATCTATTCAGCACATAGTTGGCACACATCACTGCATCAAGCCAAAATTTATTGGGCAAGGACTTGGCCTTAAGCATGCATCTGGCAATCTCCATAATGGACCTGTTCTTCCTTTCAGGAACAGGATTATGCTGAGGAGTGTAAGGAGTATTGCATGAGTGAACAATGCCCCGTGAAGACAAAAATGCATCAAACTCCTTTGACATATACTCTCCCCCCCTATCTATGTTGAGGGTGACAAGCTTGCATCCTGATTCATTCTCAACCATATTCAGCCACCTCTAAAAGCATGAGAACACTTCAGATTTGGCTTTTAAAGCATATACCCAGCAATATCTTGTGAAGTCATCAATGAGAGTCATGAAATATTTGTTACCCCCCAATGGCATTTGTCCTCATTGGGCCACAGACATCACTGTGCACTAGCTGCAATTTCCTTTGTGAGAGTTTTGGACAATTCTTTTGAAAAGGAAACCGATGCATCTTACCCAAAAGACAACCCTCACACACATGTTTGGAAACTGTGTAAATTTGAGGTACATCATTTGCCATGTCCTGTGAATGTAACTTGGCAAGAGCTCTATAATTGAGATGACCCATTCTCTCATGCCAAAGATGAGTTTCAGCAAGCTGTTAATCTGAAATAGCAAATGCTTCAATAGAGAGTGCAGCTGAGTGATCATCAAGGTGTAAAGCCCCTTTTTCAAAGTGCCAGTGAGAACTATGGCATTGTCATCACGAAGATCATATACTAGGCATCTATATCCATCAAAAATCACTCTGAAACCTAAAGTGGCAATTGGTGAAATTGAAATCAAGTTTGCTTCAATTCCAGGCACGAAAAGAACATTAGTCAGAGTGACAAGATTACTTGAAATGGATGTGAGCTGCACATCTCCAATTCCTTTTACAGCATAGGAGGCATTATTAGCACATGTGACAATTCCCCCACGAGGTGCATTAGCTAAGGAATGAAACAACTGTCTACAAGATGTGACGTGCTTGGAAGCACCACTATCAAAATACCAAGACTGAGCATCATTAGCAGTGAAGAATGCATCAACTTGGGAGGGATCAAAGGAGCAATGGACAGCCCATGCCCAATCATCCTGGAGAGCATGTGCATGTGAGGCATCTGCTGGCTCGTGGGATTCAATTGCATGTGAGGCATTAACTGTCAATCTTGCTTTCTTTTTCTCCGAAGCAATGCGCTTCCCGCATTCTGAAATTTCATGCCCAGGCTTGCGACAGTAGTTGCATCTTTTCTTCTTTGACTTATCTACTGTATTTTTAGATGCATTGGAGGAATTGCCACTGTTAGGCGCATATTTAGGCTTGCCCATAGGCTTGGAAGCCTTGCCTCTTACTGTCTGCTGTGAAGCAAATCCATGATCAAGAATAATAGCTTGTCTATTAGAACGACTTTGCTCTTCCTGCAAAAGCAAAGTGACTAGCTGATCAAAAGAGTAGTGGTCTGGATTCCCCATGGCCACTAATCAAGGGTTGTAGCAAACCCTTGATATGTATCTAGCAGTCCACTCAATGTGGTACTGACCAGCTGAGAATTTGGCACCACCTCATCAATATTGGCAAGTTGTTCCATGAGGTCCTTGACCTTTGTCAGGTATGCATCCATAGAGTCACCTTCATTCATACTGACTTCCTGCAATTGCCTTCTTAAATCTGCAACACGTGCCCCATTGCGAATCTGATAAAGAGAAGCCAATTTGTCCCAAGCATCCTTTGCTGTCCTGCAAGACCGGAGGTGTGGAATAATGATTCTCTTGCATGATAAAGCAATACAGGAATGTGCATTTGCATCTCTTGCATCCCATCTTGATTGTTCCTAAGTTGGGGGAGCAGCAACAGGGGTGCTAGAGGATAAGGCATCAGGAGGAGTACCCTCTACAGAGGGACCAGCAGTAGGGGCAGCCACTGTAGCATTGGCTGGCCTCAGATCAACCCCAGAAACAATATTCCAAAAGTGCCTTAAAACAAGAATATATTTCATGAGATAAGACCACATCGGATAGTTGGTCCCATCCAACTTATCATCTTCACGAAGAATGCCAAATAAGTCGTGATTGTTCCTAGCCATTGTAAATAGTACAAATAGAAATGCACTGACGAAGTGACCAAAGAATAGCCTCAAGGCTTTAAACTGCAAAAAAATGTCTTACTGTCCCAAATACCTGTGAGCCAACAACAGATATTTCCAGGAGGCTGCACTAGGCCTCAAGGCAACACGGTGCCTTTTCTTGCTCAATGCTCAGATGATAAAATAGAGAGAGCAAATAGACCGAAAATATGTGCAGCAAGGTATAGGAACAGAGTTACCAGCTGCAATTGAGCTCCCAACACAAAAGCCCCAAATTTCGAAGGCCTGAGTGATGACGTGGCACAATGTGACAGTCCTGAACCTGAATTTGACTGAAAACTTCAATTTTTGGAAGGATTTCAGTTGTCAACCTTGTCCAAAGTGTTGTATTGACAAGTTGAAGGTCCAAATGTCAAAAGCCCTGAATTTTCTTGTTGGAAATTAGGGTTTGACAGTCAAATACTGTCAAAATGCAGTAGGTTCAGCAAAGGGGGGGCTGAAACTGAGCGGATCCTGTTGAGAACAGGCTGGACAACCCGAGAGAGGCTCCTAGATAACTCGCGTGAAGTAGGCGCCTGCTGTAGATGAGCATTCGCCACTTGGAGGTGCCTCAAATTAGAGCCTTGTGCAGATTGCGAGCTGGAAAAGTGTATCCAGCTGGTCGCCTAGCTAGTAGAGGTACCTAGGATGGAGATAGAGTCTCCAGCAGGGCAGCAGCAGCAAGTCGAGGTGAAGGAGCAGCTACAGGGTGGTTGGAACTGCCTCAAAAGGCTTCGAACTGAAGATGTAGCCGCTGGAGGTCCCTGGAGAGTGCACTAGACAGGTCATGATCTGCATACGCTTGCTGTAGAAGTGACCCGAGGTGAAAGGACAGCCGTACAAGGCCTAAGCCAGCTGATGGAGATCTTCGAAGTGCTGTAAACAGTCGCCTATCTAGAGAAAGCTGGAGAAGCCAAGTTACCGTGATGAAAAAGCTCCTGGAAGTCCCTAGAACTGCTCACAATCCCAAAAACGAGCTGTTGAAACAGTCGACCAGCAAGTGAAGCCAAGTTACCGTGATGAAAAGCTCCTGGAAGTCCCTAGAACTGCTCACAATCCCAAAAACGAGCTGTTGAAACAGTCGACCAGCAAGTGACTAGCACCCAAAGAGCAATGGAGGGGCTCGGGGAGGCTGGAAAAGGCTGGGGGAGTGAGTAATGCCCGCTCTGATACCACTGTAGGTGCGGTGAGCGTGGGAGCAAGCACAAGATTTAAGAGTGATAAGCCGTCACATCAACTGTACTAGAGAAAAGAAAGTACAAGGTACTTGAAGGTAGACCCTAGGACTAACTGTCCTAGGTGTCACATAGGACTAAATGTCCTATGTGGCATAAAAGGCACTAAAACACTAGAGTGCCTATAACTATGCCTACAAGGCACATACCAGGGCCCATAGGGCATCACTAGAACCGGGAGAAGATGGCCTATATCAACCACGTACGTAAATTCACTGGGTCTTACCCCCCTTCCCTATATGTAATAGCTCTGTGCACTTCTCCAATATAACTATAACAGCAGCAAGAACGCTTCACCACAATCTTGGATCGACGATCACCTTGACCGCTCTGATACCCAATGATATGACTAAACCATTAACGTCAAACTTTTCCTACAAATCACAGGCATAAGCACGACTATGTTCCACCCAGGCAACCCCTACTGTAGCAAGCTCCAAATGATACCTAAGTAGAAAAACCTGCATGCTACACATAGAGCCCACATATCCCTAGATGGATCTAGTCCGCCAAATGTCATCATTTGAGGGCATCTCCTAAATGCATCATTTACCCCTCTCTTGGGATATCATTGAAATCATTTGCCCCTTGGCACATTTAATGCATTTAGACCCCTTAGCCTTAGATCCACCTAGTCTTGTGCCATGTCACCCTCACCAAGGACCTTGACCTTGATTCCTTTTTTATCATTTATGTGAAGCCCAAACAAATATAATACAAACATTGATCCTTTAAAGGAAAATGTCCACTGACCCTTCCGAGGTCATGTTACCTCGACTTGAGCGTAACATCAGCCAAAGATGACAGCTGAAGAGAAGCAAGCCCTTTATGATGCCAATAAGTGTTACCTATGCAGAGAAGAGGGCCACATAGCATTTAATTGCCCAAATAGAAAGAGGACGTTTCCTCGTTGGAGAAGGGTGAGAAAAGGGCAGAAAAGAAGGATAGAAGGGTAAGAAGCGCAAGCTTACTACTAGTCTTATGCCGGATGTGATTGGAGCCATATAGGATGTGGATGCCACGGAGCTATGCAAAGCATGGGGCAAAATCCGTGACCAAACAGCTTTGTTCTTCTTTGATTCAGCGGCCCAAGCCAATTTCATTTCTCCAAAGCTGGCTGGAAAATTGGGCATAAAAGCAAAACAGATGGGGCCACTTTGTGATGCACTTGGCTTGTCCTCGGCACAGTGACATCAATCACTCCGATAATTGGGAAGCTACGTATGCACATTCAGAGTTACATGGACACTGAAGAGTTCTATATTATGCCACTCAATGGATGCGATGTTTTGCTAGGTATACCTTGGCACCACACGAGGGGAGCTTTTTTGGATGCTAGAAACAAAACGCTAACTTTGACTGATGGAGGGAAATTGGATACAAAACTCAAAGGGGAGTCTATCCCAGTTGTATCAGCCCTGGCCATTTCTAATGTATGAAAAAGCATCTTTCAGTGTATTTAATTTTTACACAGGAAAACAGCCACCTGAGGAAAGTTCTAATTTCTCTAAGCTGGGAAAAGAGCGGACAGATTTTCTTTCTGACTCCCTCCCCGAAATTACCTCCAGAATGCCCTAAGGACCATGCCATAGATGTAATTCCAGGAAGCAGCCCGCCAAACAAGCCTCCTTACAGGGTTGATGCAGCCCTAGGAGGAGATCATGAACTAGGTCAAAGAACTCTTGGAAAAGGGGCCGATTCAGCCCAGCACTTCCTCCTACCATTCGCCCATTTTGTTGGTCCAAAAGAAAGATGGATCCTGGAGGATGTGCATAGATTACAGAGCTCTGAATAAGATCACAATTCCATGTACCCAAGATTGATGATATCTCGGATAGGTTAGAGGGGTCTGCTATGTTCAGCCAGATAGATTTGAAGAGTAGCTACCACCAGATCAGGATACGGCCTGAAGATGTGCATAAGACAACTTTCAAGAGCACATTTGGCTTGTATGAATTCCTTGTGATGCCATTTGGGTTGACAAATGCACCTGCCACCTTCAATCGGATGATGGACAGAATCTTTAGAGAGCATAGAGCCTTTGTCAGTACATTCTTTCACAACATCATAGTGTTCTCTAAGAACAAGGCTGAGCATAAAGAACACTTGGCAGTTGTCTTTGCATGGCTCAAGAAGCATAAGTTGCTTATCAATGCCAAGAAGAGTGAATTCTTCATGCACGAGATCCAATTTTTGGGACACATAATATCCAAAGATGAAGTCAGGATGGACCCTGACAGTATTTCTGTCATGGGACTTCTATGATGAGTATTCTAGTCACTCCACACAGATGATGCATTGATATATGGATGGAATCGCGCGCTCTCCTAGATCATTGCTGGTTGTATATTGCAGATCATGTATTATCTAGTATGGGCTATTCATGCCTCTTTCATTGTTATTTATTTGTTGTGTCCACAGGTGAAGCAATAGTATGATATTTTAGCTGTATTACTTGCTATGTATTTCCAGATTTGCTGTTTCCTCATTCAATATGTGAAACAATCAATGAAATAAGTTTATGATTTTTCTTTGTTATTATGTTATGTGTGTGATCAGACATCAATAAACTTTCACTGTTGATATCCTTGAGCTTAAGAAAGCAAGAATAGGCTGCCATTTTCATAAAAATACTAGTCCTCCTTAAGGCAACCACTTCAAGAAGAAAGAAAGGTCTCCATAGAAAGACCTCGAGGTTTGCATGCTTGGACCAATCAGCCTCCGAACTTTTGCCCAGGAAAGGCAAAGGTGTGATGTTTCATGACGTAAATGCGGTATCGTGATGTCGATGATCCATATGTATCTCTGCTCGTGCCGGATAGAGCCTTGCAAAATATGAAAATTCTAAGGTATACGTTTCAGCAGACCATAAGACGACCTAGCCTCTCTGGAGAACAACTTCATGATCTCGATTTCTAGAATATACATAGCCAAGGGATTTAAAAGAGAGATTTCCATTGTGGTGAATTGTACCTGACATGACGCACGGAGCTAATCTGGAGATGACTTAAAAACTGCTGTATACCCTTACCAGCAATAGAAGGCGTCGCAGCATAAAGCAAGATGGGCACAGATATGACGAGACTAGCTCTCTCTCTCTCTCTCTCTCTCTCTCTCTCTGTGGATTGTTCCCAAGTCAATCATCAGGGAGAACATGTACTGTGTTTGCATAAGGGCATGGCAAAGCTCATTTCGCCTGCAGTCGAAACGTCCCATGTGCCTTTAGCCAATGCGATTCTCAGCAAGATAGGAGTGAATTTGCCCAACCGAAATCGACCAAAATCAATCAATACAAGGACTGCTGCTTGCGATTGTTCCTACGATCCTCTCTCTCTTCTCTCTCTCTCTCTCTCTCCAAGCATTATTTGCCATCGCGCTACTTTTCAATTGCTGCACGGACTGCTGCTTTGGGATTGTTCCTACTCTCTCTCTCTCTCTCTCTCTCTCTCTCCAAGCATTATTTGCATCGCGCTACTTCGCAATTGCTGCACGAGTTATAAGAAACGGGTACCTACCCGGTAAAGCGTTTGGAAAGGAGAGGCTGAACAGCGTATTGCAAGGTGAGCAAGATCATGTAAACCCATGCTTGAGAGGAGATGTGGTCTTGGTGCGGGGTTTGTCTGTGCTTCCTGGATTGAGGGGGAGGGACGGACCTGTCCGAAGCCGCCATAGCTGGTGCTGGTGCTGGTGCTATATTTCAGCTTTAGTCAGCTTATTGGCCCTGCAAGGGGCCTATGAAATGGGTGTGCCATGTGCTAAATGTAAGGTACTATAAACAAAATGCAAAGTGGTGTGTGCTAAATTCAAATTACTATGGGAAAATTCCAAATTGCTTTATGCTAAATGCAAATTGAAATGAACTCAAGGAAGGGCACTTTCCTTGGTATTATAGTTTTTAGAGAGGAAGTGTGCCATCTCTCCCCCCACACAAATGTGTGGTTATGTGCCAAAAGCAAAGGACTATGTGCAAAATGCAAAGATGCATTGAACGCAAGGTGCTATGTGCTATATTTAAATTGCTATGTGCAAAATACAATTTCCTAAAAACAACACGTGTGGTTATATGCTAAACTACAAAATATAAATAAACATATTCTCCATCAATATAGCTACCTGCCCAGATCTAGTTTCTTCAGCTTTGCTTGTCTACATTTGAAGGACGAGCATACCTATTGTCCTTTCGTTTTGTACCCTTGCAACTTTATTCTCTCTCTCTCTCTCTCTCTCTCTCTCTCTCTCTCTCGTTGGAGTGCTCTCACAAGATCCACTGTTTGTTTCATAGATTTGCAATTTCAAATCTAGGGCTTTGCATGGTGCAACTTCCACATTTCTCCTTCACTAAAACTCATTGCATCACCATCTTTGTAACCATCGATTGAGCTACTCTTGATACTAGCGTGTGCTTGATTGAGCTGCTCTTTGTAAGTTGTCTTTTGACGACACTACAAGTGGTTATACCACCATAGCCTATGATTTTCTTGAAGTCATGTGTAATTTGTATTTGTAATGTGACTGGCTGTATGGCTTAATTTGGAAAGCCATCACAATCAGTTGAGATCTCATGAAAGGGCCCACGCTCGTCACCCTTGTTATCTCATACATGTTCATATTCTATACTCAAGACTTTGCCAACAAGTATGGGATCCCCAGAGTTGGTTTGTTGACACAATGCACAGACAGCTTTGTGATACACACATTAGCGAGTCCCTTGTGTCGACGGACAGCTTCATCATACACAGCTTAAAGAGTCCCAAGATATCCTAGTCAATGGCAAAAAGATTAAGAGAGAAATGACACTTTTTCCCTTCTGATTTCTTCACTAGCTCCCTCAAAGCCAAGATTGGAACTCCCTTGTGGCAAAAGGACTATGATTGCTTGAATAGTCTGGATAAGCATCTACCTTCATCCATTGTATATGTAGCTTTTAGAAGCATCATGGTCCTAACATAGAAGTGATTGCTGAGTTTGCATTCAGCCTTGAAAAGACTGGACTATCTTCCTTTGAGTGGTTGTGAGTGACAGTAGCTCTTCTATCCCACCTTATGGTTTCTAGTAGAGGATAGAGAAATGCATACTTATCATTAAGTGGACACCTCAGCTACATGTTCTAGCGCATCCTTCAATGGGAGGATTCTTCATGCATAGTGGCTAGAATTCGACTTGCAAGGGTTCAACCAAGGGTGGGTTTCCATACTTCACAAGCTACATGCGAAATTGCAAATGCATCGAGCAAGAATGGAAGATAGGCAAAGCATTGTAGCCAAATTGGACATGGAATGGTGAGCAAGTTTGAGGTAGAAAAACAAGTGAGGATTAGTATGACAGATGAGAAGAAAGGAAATAAGCTACAAAAGAAGTAGAAAAGATTGCTGGGCACGAAGGAGATTATAGTGACAGAAATGTAGAAGAGTCTATTAAGCTAGAAAAAGCTACATAAGATGCCAGAGAGCAAGATAGCCAGGAGTTTTCTTGATGGCAATCATGTTGTTACCAAATCTTGCTTTCGTATAAAGGAGGGCCATAGTGGCTATGGTTTGTCACCTTGTTTTGGGTAGGAAAGGTCTTATTTAGTGTTGACTAGTTCTGTACCTGTTCTTTGCACAGGCATTAAATGCCCCAGGGAATTGAGGTTGGTGATTTTGTAATCAGAGGGAGGTCATTCCACGTGGAGGGCCACACCTTGCAAGGAAGAGTGGTGCCATTGCTCGCCACATGGCACCCTTCTCTATCAGAAAACAGAGATAGAGATAGAGATAGAGATGAGAAGAGATAGAGATATAGAAGAGATAGAGGTATAGATATAGATAAGAGAAGAGATAGAGAAGAGAAGTAATAGAGATAGAGATAGAGACAAACCATGCAACAAACTCAAGTTGACGTCCCCGTAAATGAACAAATGGCTCACACGCTATGCAGTGGCAAACACCAAGGGCTTGAGAGGAAGCCAAGTGGACCAATAGATGACATTGTGTGGCTATAATGACTACGTCGATTTTGGATTCCTTTTCACTTGGCTATGACTACGGGCTTGGCTATGAGTTAGGGAGTTCACGTTGGTTTGAGTAGTTGCACTCGATGACTGGCGTTTCAACGGTTTTGCTGCATGGCATAACAGTGATTCTAAATCACTTTTGAGACCATACTCTTTTATACAGTACACTTTCAACAAGGACCACACAAAACCCCCCTAGCTAATCGATAAATGATGATTGTAGTATATGATTGATCTTGCTTTATTACTTCATGCCCTCGTGTTGGGCTATTTTTTAGTAGTTTTATAATGTGGTTAAGAGTACAGTAAATTGTTGAGGACCTTCTAAAGTTTTAAAGAGGAGCAAGTCTACCTTTGTAGTGGTCTATTGCTTGTATGTGATACCCTTTGCCATTTGCTATTTAGAATGCATTCATCATGAATGCTAATTTGATGGTTTGTAAAGAACAAATTTAGAGGTGTGATTGAGAGAGGCAGTGGACACAAGTGATTATTGTTTAAGTAATATATGTTGAGTTGCGTATGCATGGATGATCTATAGGAATTTAAAGCTCTTACAAGCTCCTAGTTTTTTTTGTCTCACAGTAGTTGTCATTTCATAACAAATTGGAGTGTTATATCAAATAAGTATTGCTATAGGTTCTAGCATTTCTTGTTCTTATTGTAATGCCCAAGGGTCCATTAATAGTTCCACTTGGTAATGCCCAAGAGTTCATGACTAGTTTTGCACTATAGAAATTTCCATAGGAAATGACATACATCTCTTAAAATCCATGCAATTCAATTAGTTGTGTGCATTCTCTTATCTACAAAGTCCAAAGATTTTGCACCCACTAGAGAAATTTTATCAAAGAAAATCAATAGAACTTAATGTGCAATGCTTCTCACCAATCCTGATGTGACGTTCATAATATGGATAAGTAAATTGAGAGTTGAATGTATGGTTGTGATGTTTATGTGCTAGCAAGAGAACATCATATGCATCAATATGCATTATCATGCATGCAAAGTCCAACCCACTAGAGATACCAAATAAGTATTGCTATAGGTTCTAACATTTCTTGTTCTTATTATAATGCCCAAGAGTCCATTAATAGTTTTGCTTGGTAATGCCCAAGAGTTCATGACTAGTTTTGCACTGTATAAATTTCCATAGGAAATGGCATATACATCTCTTGAAATTCCATGCAATTCAATTAGATGTATGCATTCTCATGTCTATAAAGTCAAAATATTTTGCACCCACAATAAATTTTATCACAGAAATTCAATAGAACTTAATGTACAATGCTTCTCACCAATGTTGATGTGACGTTCATAATATGGATAAGTAAATTGAGAGTTGAATGTATGGTTGTGATGTTCATGTGCTAGCAAGAGAACTTCATATGCATTACCATGCATGCAAAGTCCAAAGTTTTGTGCCCGCTAGAGAATTTCATCAGAGCATCCATTGTTGAAAACAATGTATCTTGTCCATGGAACTCGTGGATTAGTTTGCATACAAGTGTGACAATAGTGCATGAGGATAATGTGTGTGGTGTGAAATATGTAAACTCATTTCATGCTTTTATATGGGAAAATGAAAGAATGGTGCAGGGGGTTTTATTTATGCAAATTTTAATGTGTGTACATGAAATCGTGTGAGTGCATTGAACCTATCCCATAGGTAGGGACTACCTATAAGCTGATTGTTTGAAAAATTCTTTTACATCAAGGTTCCAAGTTCAAATATTTTGGTAGTTACCTATAGTTTCTACATGTACAAATGCAAGTGAGTGCTCATTCAACAATCTATAACTAACTAGTGAAGATATGGTCATCCAAATATCAAAAGCTGTCATGGATGAGTTGCGAATTGTCATAGTGGCGCTTAACTCTTATGTGCGCTTAACTCTTATGTGTAGCTTACCGTTAAAGATTTATTGTACCATGGTGACAATTGGATTAAATGTTGGGAGACTATGGGAAACCACCACAACATATTCCTATTGGAAGGTAGCATAGAACCTCACTCAATCATAAAGACAAGCATGGTTGTAATGTAAAAATAGAATAGAGTCCTAGAGTTGAGGTGCTTTTGATTTGGCTAGTAGGATACACGATAAGATAACATATTTAGCTAGTAGGATACAGGATAAGATATTGATTCAACAATAGGTTAGGGGAAAATCAATAACCACCATAACATACATAGAACATAACTCGATCATAAGGAAAAGCATGGTTATCACATAATGTGATGTAAAAAAGGAATAGAGTCCTAGAGTTGAGGTGCTTTAGATTCACATAGTAGGATACACAAGAAAATATCGGGTATATTGAGTACCTTTATTGTAGGTCAAGTTGTATGCCCAAATACTTGTGAAGGCAAAGTGCCCATTCTAGAGGGCCTTATGAAGCATTCCTTTGAGGAAACGTGCATGCCAATGGTAGAAATTTGTAATTAATAGAAAGGAGAGGCAATTGCTCAAGATGAATCTATTGAGAGAGTTTTGGTCTTTGTATTACTTGCAATTTCTACTCAAGACAATACAACCAGCTTTTCACCACACCTAATGCACCCAGTAATCACAATAGCAACATTAAGATACCCTTTATTCCTCTTGTCTTCTTTTTATACATCTCCCTTTGACAAGGCTTGGCGAGTACTACCCGCCAAGAATTTACATTTAGTTGCATCTACCTATCACTATCAAAGGTAGGTGACTTTATGGTCGGTGTCAAACTCCTTCTAACAAGCCGCCCCATCATTCAACTTGGCTAACTTCAATGGATTATTCCAATTTGGTCCATATTATGTCAACATTAGAAAATGGGTCACTTTACGCTTTTCCTTAACTGGTGCTTCATCATTACGGTGCGTCATTTCGCTAGTGCCCTCACTCGACTTCATGTCTTGTTGAGGCCCTCTGTCAAGGGGTTCAATAAGACCCTAGTTTCATGTTCGTGCCCCCTTGGTGTGAAAGATAGAAGACCCTAGTTTCATCTTGGTGCCCCTTTGAGGTAAAAGATAATTTTCCCAAGTATACATGTTGAGAATAACTCGAGAAGATGGATCTCACCTCATGCAAAAGGGTGAACAAAATTATCAATTCAAGTCAAAGTACTTGAAAGGGTTTCTAGCAAGCATTAAAAGATATGTTGAAATTTTTCTAGAGGATGCACAAGTTGGAGAGGAATCCCCTTACTATTGCATAAAAAGACATGCTTAGTTCCATGGATGGTCAGTGTCACTATAGGTGGTCATTATTAGATGAAGTAGGCTTATTCTTGCCTTTTAAAATATGAAGGGTGTCTAAGAGCTTTGTGGATATCTTGACTAAAGGTTGGGAGACTACGTAGAACCACCGTAACATGTCCTTTAAACATAATTCACAACATCACTCAATAATAGAGAAAAGCTTGGTTATCTCAAATTGTAAAAAAAGAATAGAGTCCTAGACTTAAGGTGCTTTAGATTTAGCTGTTAGGAACATGTAACAAATTCAGCTAGTAGGATTTAGCTAATTGGTTGGGGGAATATGGACAACCACCACAACATATTCTTACCGGAACATCATTCAATCATAAAGAAAAGCATGGTTCTCTTAGAATGTGATGTAAAAGTGGAATAGAGTCCTAGAGTTGAGGTGCTTTCGATTAAGCTAGAATGATACACAAGAAAATATGACTTTTCTTGTAGGTCGAGTCAAATGCCCAAATAGCTTGTGAAGGCAAAGTGCCCTTTTTAGAGAGCCTAATGAAGCATTCATTCAATGGAAGAATGGTGGAAATTTTTAATGAATGGAGGAATGCAACTAAAATGGAAAGGAAAGAAAATTGATGAGGATGAATGTATTGAGAGAGAAGTCCTCTTTGTGTTATGTTGAATTTCTAATCAAGGCACTATAACCATATTTTGACCACACCCAACACCCCCAGTAATCACAATAGAAACATGAGAAGAACCTTTATTAATCTTCTCTTCTTTCTTTTCTAAATCTCCCTTTGACAAGGCTTGGCAAGTACCAACCACAAAGCATTTACATTTAGTTCCATCTACCCATTATAGTAGGGGGATCGGTGCCTTTAAGGTCGGTGTTAAAACTCCTTCTGACAAGGCAGCCCCATCATTTATCTTGGCATATTCTTCTAGCTTCAATGGCTTATTCCAATTCGGTCCATATTATGCTAACTTCAACAAATGGATTACTTTATTTTACACATACTTGTGCTTCATTACAGTGCATCATTTTGCTAGTTCCCTTCGCTCAACTTCATGTCTTGTTGAGGCCCTTTGTCCAGAGGGTTCATAATATCCTAGTTTCATGTTGGTGCCCCCTTGGGGTGAAAGATAGAAGACCCTAGCTTCATGTTGGTGCCCCCTTTGCGGTGAAAGATAATTTTCCCAAGTAGACATGTCAAGAATAACTTTGAAAGATGGGTATGACCTCATGCAAAATGTTGGACAACACTCTAAGGGAAGTCAAAGGATTTACAAGGAATTCTAGCAACCATTAGAATAAATTTTGAATCTTTTAAATATCTTAGTTGAGTCCTAGGAGGATGCATTGGATGACTCTTTTGTTACCAAGGATGGGGAGATGTCCTTATTAGTTGATTCAATCTTCAATTATTTTCTTGATTAATTTAGAGATGAATTACACAATGGCTTACCTCCAAAAAGAAAATGTTCAACACAAGATTGAACTTACTCCAAGGGTAAAATCTATAAATAGCCATCATATAGGTTGAGTTTCATAGAAGAGGTGAAGTTATAAAGACAGTTAACAAGAAGGGTATCTCAAGTTGGAGTAGATTCAAACTAGTTTCTCGGCTTTTTACTTCACCAATAATATTTAAAAAAAAGAAGGATGACACCTTTTATTTGTGTATTGATTTCTCCTTATGATGAGGTAGACCCATCATTTAGCTTGGCTAGCTTCAATGTCTTACTCCAATTCAGTCCATATTATGTTGACTTTAGCAAATGGGGTCAATTCTTGTTTTTCCAAGACTAGTGCTTCATTACAGTGCATCATTTTGCTAGTGCCCTTTGCTCAGCTTCATGCCTTGTTGAGGCCCTTTGGCAGGGGGTTCAATATGACCATAGTTTCATGTTTGTGCCCCATTGAGGTGAAAGATAAAAGACCCTAGTTTCATGTTGGTGCCTCTTTGGGGTGAAATATAATTTTCCTAAGTATATAGGTCAAGAATAACTCCTGAAGATGGATCGCACCTCATACAAAAGGTTAAAGAAAATTATCAACTGAAATCAAAGTAGTTGAAAGGGTTTCTAGCAACCATTAGAAGATATTTTGAACATTCTTCTAGAGGATGCACAAGCTAGAGAGGAATCCCCTTACTCTTGTATAAAAAGACCTTCTTAGTCTTATGGATGGTTGGTGTCATTATTAGGTTGTTATTATTAGATGAAGTAGGATTATTCTTGTCTTTTAAAATATGAGGGCATCTAAGAGCTTTGTGGACATCTTGACTAAAGGTTGGGAGACTAGACTGGCAGTGCCGGTTGTTTGACGGATGTCTGTGCCACAGACGATGGCTTTTGTGGGTTGTGTCTGTGTGGTATATGCTAGGTGTGATGGATTGTGTCTCATGATTTGGTAAATGGAACCGTGGATTTCAAATAAACGGAATGGTGGTTTCAAGAAAGAGACTGGGGATTTTGTGTGTGGGTGAGACATTACTGGTTGTTTGTCCTGTTAGTCCTATTCATGCCACACAAGTAATTTATGTTGTCTATAACATACATAGTAGTAATATGCTTTATGTAGGACAAACCTATTGAACGGCTTTTATTCGTTTTCAAGAACATGTTAGGGAAGCTAGAAAAGTTCACAAGAAGAATTCCTTGATTGAGAATTCGAACTCTTATGTGTAGCAATGGCAAAATCTGGTTTCGATTCTTTCGTTACTTTGCTATTGAGCATATAGAGGGCCATTTTAATAATGCTAGGGATTTTTACAAGGCTGCCCGACCTCGTGAATTGTTTTGGATGAGAACTTTACACACTTTCTTCCCAAGAGGTTTTAATTTGGAAGGAAAATCAACTCATCATAAGAATATAAGAACGTCTAAAATGAACCCTATGATGTGGAGAACTCATATCAAGCCCTTTAACATTCCTCTTTATCAACATAGTCATACGCCTACCCTTGTATGGAAACCTAAAGTTATTTATGGGATTGTCCTAGCTCTCTTGCAATCTCACATGTTGATCGTCCCTCACTTCCTCTTCCTTCTCTTCCTTCTCTTTCATATCCTTTAACTTCCTCAGCTCCAAGAGTTTTTGCTTCTTGAGACTATAAAAGAAGACGACTTTACCTAGATAGACTAATGTCTCTGGGTCTTTTTTCAATACAAGTTTTTGAAAAATATAATGTCAGAGTTCTTTTCAAACTTCAACACACCTTGGAAAACTTCTCTTTTGAGGATTTGAATCTAAATAAGCTCCATTATATACAACTCAAAACTTCGTTGGATCGCTTCTTAAAATTAAAAGCTTCCTTTCAATGCAAAAAACTCTATCTAAATAAACAACTCTTGATTTCTATTTTTACTTGTCCTTTTCTTGACGAGGTAGGCTTGAACTCAATTTTGAAGTCATTTCTGATTTGGCAAAATATGGAGTCATTTCTTCCCAATTCCATAGATTTTCCCGCCTTTGTACAACTAAGGAGTTTTTAATCACTCAATATAGTAATTTGATCACTTTACTATTACACAAGAGGTATAATCCAAGGAAAATAATGAAAAAAGTACGCACAATCTTAGATATGAAGTCTTTTATTTATGGTATATCAGCCTTAGGTATGTTTAGAATCATTGAACATAAGTTGAAAACAAAACGCGGGGAGCTGAATAGCCTGTTTTTCTTTTAGTTTCAAAAGAGAGTTTGATTGAGCATGCATGTGCTTTCTAAGTTAGGAATCTATATGTGTGTGTGTGTGTGTGTGTGTGTGTGTGTGTGACATAGAGAGAGAGAGAGAGAGAGAGAGAGAGAGAGAGAGATTATTCCAGTTTTTTGAAAGATTTTGTTTCTTAACCTGCTTGTTTATTTTTGCTTAGTCACCTTCTTCCTTTCTTCTTTATTTCTTGTTTTCTTTCTCTTTTGTTTCTTTGGTGTATCTTAGTAAGCACTACGTTTCCCCAAGAGACTCTGCAGGTCCTTATAAACCCAGTATAGCTGCTTATGCTTGGGCACTGATGACGACATAAGTGTTGCATTGCTTGCTAAGTATGTCTTCCTTTTGTTTTTCATAAAAGTTTTTGTTTACCTCTTTTTTCTTCTCTTTCATTTTCTCTTTTATTTTCTGTGTAGATTTTTGGTCTTTAGATCAACACAAAATCTAAATTTGTATGATTGGACTTATTCTAGTCTTACAAAGGTATATTTGAAGTCCCTTGAAGTAATGGATTCTCTCTCTCATTATGTGAGAAGAATTTGGAAACGTCCAGTAGTAGCTTGGAAGTATGTAAAAACTTTAGGACAAAAGGCTTTCAACTATGGAGAGATAAGTAAAAGGCTTTCAGAGCATTCAAAATCTTCTATCTTTAGAAAACCTTGCTTTTTTAAAAGCTAAGAGATTCCAAAGCTTTATTGATGCTGATTTAGGACATGTAGTCACAACTCTTCAATTTTGCTTTCTAGTAACTTAAGAGACCTTTTCATTTCGATCGTACACTTTGCCTTAAAAGCTATTGATAAGGGAATGTCAAAGTTTGCTTTGTTGCTTTGAAACTAGAAGAAGTCCCTTCAGTTAATTGCTCAAAGCAAAGCAACCATCTTTCTAAAGAAGTTTCTTAGATGGACAAATGTTCCAATAACTTTGTTTTTTTATGCAAAAAGTTTTACTTAGAATGTCTTTTGAGAGAAGTAAACTCGTTTGCAAAACTTATGCCCCTACCTTAGTTTCTCAAAAGGATCTGATCTCAGTTTTTGCAAGTCTTCAGGGTTTGTTTTTTGCAAAGAAAAGAAACTTCTATTAATGCTTGGAAATAACCCCATACCAATCAGCTGCCAGAATAGGATTGATGATGGTAAATACAAGGAGAAAAGTCTGGCTGTTCCAGTCCCACTTATCGGACATCCCGGCTCATTGCATAGGGACTATCCGGAGCAGGGGCGAACAGCCAAGGTGGAGGCTTGTACATCCAGCGGAAATCTCCCGTCAAAAAAGTGTAGAATATGTATGTAGGCCAAGCCTTGCAGAAACGATTCCGCCTCTCAGCAATACCGCTCTCATCAGGCGTGAAGATGATGTCCTGCCAAATGGCTACTAGTGTAGCTGCCGGTGGAACTTGTTGCCCTCCCATGACCTGATTGCAATGGGTGACCTAGATGTTCTAGGCATTGAATATGCTGGCCGCTGTCTCTCACACACTGTCCTCCAGTAACGACAACGGGCGGGTGCAGGACTGTGGTACAACATCAAGGAACTCCATTCGTAGGACCTGCTCACCATGAATCCTGTAAGTCGGTGATATCGGATCAATAGCAAAAGCGTGGCGTTCCTCTGTGAGCCATGCCACCATCCCCTGCGTGAAGTCTCTCTGCATCCTCTGTGTCCTGGCCACAATTTGGAACGCTGCCGTCCAAAATGCTATGTGCCATGGAACAGCTCCAAAGGCAGTGTGGGATCGTCTCTAACTCCCTCATAGCGGGCACACCTGCCATCAACCCTCATTTGCTCTAGCTAGGGGCCGATCGGTAAGCCCCTGTGGGCTACCATCCAGAAGAAGTAGGAGATCTTTGGTGGCCAAAGGCTAGACCATAGTCGTAGCCAAAAGTGGCTTACCACCTTCCTAGGAACCTCATGCTCCAACCATTGCCGCTCCCTCGATGGGGTCCATGCTGCTGCCTCTAGCTGGATGTGTCTACCAATGCAAGTCGTGCAAGAAAAGAATGGTACCTCCGACATCGTGTCTCAGTGTCCCAACTTCACTGGCCAGTACCACTCTCCTGGGTCCACTGGATGTGGTCTGCCCCTGCCTTCCCACAACCAGAGACGCCAAACTGCTCGGTGATCGGATCAATATGCCAAACTCTGCCCAAGCGGCCAACCACCCTGATCCTCTACCACTCTATATCCTCCAAGGCTGCCAGCTGATCCGTCTCTCGCTCTGACTAAGTTTGTAGAATGTCCCCTTGTAGAATCTGCGGCGAATGAAGCCCAAGTGTTCTCTGAACAAGGGGACCCACAGAGGTACCCCTGTTCGTGAGCACCGACAGTCCAAGCAGTGAGGGGTCCAGGGGTTGTGCAACCCCACCCACCATGACTCCGGAATCCCTGAGTCGATCTCAGCTATGCGTATGCCCTAGCCTCGCATGTACGAGAGTGACTGTGTCATGGCCTTTGTATCCCTGGAGAGCCGGCTCCAAGACCCATAGGATCTCGCTAGGCTGTTGTCCCACTGTGCCCGTCTAATGTGCGTTCTCTGACCGAGCATTCGACTGTCTGCGTCCCTGACCTCCAGGTGCCAGAGAATAGGCTGCCTCTCGAACTCCTCCCTGCAGGAAGGGCTGGCCCGGGTGAGTCCTCCTGAAACCCTACGTCACACCCTGGTGAAACTCCTCGTGAAGGGGGATCCTCTCCTTGTGCGTGGTGCCTCCGAGAAAATCCACCTGTAAGCCTGCTGCCAGTTCGAACCATTAGCTTGCCTAGGAGGGCCGACTATGCATCTTCGGGTCTATATACCCAATCCCCTCGAAGACAGTGGAAGGATAACTATCTGCCACGCCACTCTAGCCTTGGTGTTTCGGGTGATGTCCAAACCGGCCAAGAGAAAGTTGAGCACTAGTCTTTTGAGCTGCCCCATGCAACCCTTGTGGAAGCACCAGCATGATGCAATGTACCGGGGTGTAGCGAGTAAAACTTGGTTGACAACAAGAGCTCTACTTGCGAGGGAGAGTGTGGCCGAACTCCGATATAGGAGCTTGCGCCAAACGCTCTCTAGTACCGGGACAATCTTACTAAAGTTTTAAGCTGAGATTTGACGATTCGACATCCTTTTGTTTCACAGTTATGATTCCCCAAATAATTAAAGTAGCTATCTGGGGTGGATGTGCGTCTCTGTGTGTCGATGGATGTCGTGAAATGGCTTTGCGAAAGGTTGATTGTTACGCTCAGTTCTCTTGGTTCTAATTTCAGTGCATCCATTTGCTCCAGCCAATTATGGGACAAAGATAGATGCAAAGTGCTAAAAGTTGAGAAAACAGCTTTATGTTTTGACTTTTTATGGCTAGATAATAAAAATAATGACATCAATTCTAAAAGGAAAAGATACAAAAGGTAGGAGTGTTGAACATGTTTGCCCTTGGATAGATTTTCTTAGATAATCTTCGTCACAATGGGTGATTCTTTGTTTCAACAAACTATAAGAATCACTTCTTGTGTTGTCTTTTTAGCAAACTTTTATCTTTTCACTTATGTGAGTTTATGCAAGGTCTTATATCTATCAATACTTGCCCTATCATTCTAATAAGCTTGGCCAGGTTAGGCATTTTATAGAGGATTTATTTGTACCAGATATTCCTGACTTTCAAGACTTTATGTACAAAGATGATTGTGCTTTTGGAGAAGTTATCTATCCTCGTGACTTGTGAACTGAAATGCACTTCAAAAGGGGATTTGCCCAAGAGACTCCGAGGGAGCCACCCTCTACTACCACATCTCACGAAAGGAACCAAGGGAGGGCTGCACCCTATATTGTAGATGGTCGCTTAGTGGCTTGGGCCTCCCAAAGGAAAATTTTTAAGGAACGAGAGACGGGGAGCAAGGGAGTGTGGTAGCCGGAGAGGGAGAAAGAGAGGCGTAGAGGAGGTGAGGCGAAGGTAAGGTGGAGGGGGGAAAGCTTCACGGTAGCGAGACGAGCATGAGACGCAATTCTTCTTTGACTCGTCTTCAAGGTTTGTTTGCAATCCAAGTATCCCTTTTCTTTGTGCTGCCTGGAAGTTTCGCAAAACTCCAAAAAAGCCAATATTTATTGCAGCTGCGTGTGAGACTACTTTGACAGATGTCTCTAAATGGCTAAGCTACTGCGTCAAAGCCATCTTGCCTATGTCCATGAACTTTGGAGGGACTTATTAAAAGAGGCAGATGCCCCCTCACATTCAAGCTGGATTTTAAATGACTCTGTAGGAGCGATTCTTGTTGTAAAATTTTTTAATTCCTCTCGAAGCATTCAGGAAATTAGTCTCCTATTCTCCTTCAAACTTGTGATTTTACTACGCTTTATACAAAGATCGAGCTGGAAGCTCTGAAGTTTAGAATAAAAAAGCTAATGGCTGAAGTTTTAAGCCGAGATTTGACAATTCAACATCCTTTTGTGTCATAGTTCTGATTCCCCAAATAATTAAAGTAGCTATCTGTGGTGCATGTGCGTCTCTGTGTGTTGATGGATGTCGTGATATGGCTCTGCAAAAGGAACAGTGTTACGCTCAGTTCTCTTGGTTCTGATTTTAGTGCATCCACTTGCTCCAGCCAATTATGGGACAAAGATAGATGCAAAGTGCTAAAAGTTGAGAAAACAGCTTTATGTTTTTTTTTTGGGGGGGCAAAAAAGAGACTTCTATTAAGTAAGAAAGAAACTCGCTAGAGCAAGCTCTATGCGGAAATACAACATGCTAAGCATGTAATAAAAACACCTCAGAGGAATGAGGTAGAAAGAAACCAGGGCTGAGGTTGAAAATGCCGACTCAACCCTGTAGAAGTCTCAACAAAGAAGGGAGAATCTCTCCAATCTCTGAGAAAAGTAACTCTCCTGGAGGAGGCTACTCGAGATGATCCCTGCATGGTCACCCAAATGGCCATCAGAGTGTGTATCGTATCTGTCCAAGTACTGGCCAAGATCTGAGAAGGGTGAACGTGAGAACCCTCCAAAGCCTCAATGCATCTGGCTCTCCAAATGTGCCATGCTGCAATGCTAGCTAAGACCTCCCATGGAGAGTCAACCAAGGAATGAGCAGCCCTAAAGAGAGTGGCCAGAACATCCTCAAGAGAGCACGACTCCACAAGGTGTCGTCGGATGTGAAGAGCCCAAGGGGAGTCAAGTCTCTCATAAAATACCTGGGGCCCTGAAAGAGTGAGCCAAGCCACTGATCCCCAAGTCATATAGAAGGGTAGGCAAATAAAAGTGCTGAAAAGTCTTGCCATCCCCTTCCATATGATTCTCACATGTCTGCAATCCCGAAGGTAGTGCTGTACTGTCTCCAAAGCAGAAAGGCAATGAGGGCAAGAAGGGTCAGACCTCCAAAGGTTCACTGGTATCCCCCCATGAATAGAAAGCCCAAAGAAGAGAGTGATTTTTCTATTCCGATGGGATTTCCAGAGCCTCTGCTAAAAATTTTTCTGCAAGTCAGCAGAAATCTAAAAGTTCTCCCAATGAGGAGCTCTGGTAGGCCTCCAACCCCTACAGCTGAGCTGGAATTTCCTGGCATTGTGGAATTTCCTGGCATTTTGCTAAGATTGCTGCACCATTCACTGACCTACTCAACAAGGATCCCTATGTCCATACATCAGAAAAGAGTTTCCAGCAATTGAAGATTGTCCTTTTCTCAGCTGATGCAAGTGGGAGAGGCATTGATGCATTCCTTAAGTAGCTTTATGGAGTTATTGCCTTTGAGAGTAGAAAGTTGGATGCTAAAGAGGTCACTTACAACATATATGATCAGGAGATGTGGGCCATACTCCATGCCTTTCAGACGTGGCACTATTTATAGAGAAAACGATAGGTTTGTAGTGGAGCGATCAAAAATAGACGATACTCAGACACAACTGAAGAATGGAACTCAGAAAACATAGTGCCTGTCGGTAATATGAAAAACTGAATACAAGAACCTCAAGCCGTCGTGTCTCAAGGACCGTGGCTGAGGTGAATCAGAAAGATGATTCCATGTAGAGAAACTGTAGAAAAGATAGCAGCAGAGGGAGCGAAACGCAGTCCTCCGTGTAGCTCGATGATGACGAAGATGATGAAGGGCTGGAGCTGCCCTAGGAAATGGCTGAAAACAGCATGCTCTGAGGAAGGAACCTTCAGGCTATCTGGAATAGCAACATGATGAAGAAAAGGAGCAGATCTAGAGCAGCAGCTGGAGGTCCAGGGCTAGATCTGGAGGAGAGGAATAGAGAGACAGAGGAGTTGGGGTAGAACTGGAGCAGAGGAGTAGATTTGGAGGAGGGGCTACAGCAAAGGAAGGAGGAGGTGAGGAGCAGCTGTAGGTCTAGTCACAGAGAGTGAGGGGGTAGGTAGTCTTTTATCTCTCTTTTATAGGCCTGACCCAGGAGGTCGACTAGCTGGTCAGTGGGCTGGCCAGCTGATCGTTGGCTGGCCAGTTGGTCGGCCAGTTCTGGGTCGGCCAGACAAGCTGGTCGGCCTGATTCTGGCCGACAGCATGGCCCTGCTGGCTACTGGTATGTTTGCTCCTAAATTGGGGATTGTAGTTGCTTAACACTATTATGTCTAGGGCAGTCATTTCAAGGTAAAGATAGATCATAAGACTCTCAACTATTTCGTATCACAAATTAATCTTTCTCCCAAACAAAGGAGATGGCTTTCTATAGTTCAAAATTATGATTTTGATATTGAGTATAAGGTAGGAAAGGAAAGTATTGTGGCTAACTCTTTATTTAGGCACTTTGATTTCCATCACATAGGGGTATAAGAAGTGGATACATGGTATTCAAGAAGAGTATCTCTCAGATAATGAAGCTGCTGTCATATTCCAGGACCTACAAAATCCTTCATGTGAAGACCATCCTCATTACAAGTTGTCTAATGGTTTATTGTGGTATAAAGGGAGGATTTTTCTTGCGGATAATTCTCTCTTAGCTGGTCGCATTGGATTATTTAAGACTTTGAAAAGGTCAGACATAGTTTTATATGGAAGGGGTTATGGAGATAAATTTGTCCAAGCATGCAAACCCCGTCAGCAAAATAGGGAATTAAATGTCAAACTAGCTGGATTGCTTCAACCTCTTCACATTTCCGAGGGGAAGTGGACCCACATTTCTATGGACTTTATAACTGGATTACCAGTGACAGCAAAGGGGTGATAGCATCTTTGTGTTTATGGATAAGGCTTACAAAGGCAGCACATTTTATACCCACAAAGATACAATACTCAGCTTCTGTGATGGCAGCTCAGTTCATAAAGCATGTATTCAAATTACATGGCATGCCTCACAAATTAGTAAGTGACGGGGATATTAAATTTAATGGGTTAGTTTTGGCAAGAATTGTTCAAAGCCATGGGCACTCTCCTCACCCCAAACATGGCTGACCATCCAGAAACTGATTGCCAAACTGAAAAAGGTGGCTTGAGGAATATCTTAGAAATTATTCTTTTGACACTCGGGATAAATGGCTTCACTTGGCTGAATTCTGTTATAACAGTAGCACATACTTCCATAGGGATGAGCCCATTTGAGGTACTCTATTGGTACAAAATTCATATCCCTTTCAGTATTCTTGATGGAACCATTTCCCATCAGCAAGCCATTGAGGATGTAGCTCATATGACAGCCCTATTTCAACGGTGCAAAGACCGCATGATGAAAGCACAAGCACGCATGAAGACCTATGCTGATGCTCATAGGAGGGAGTTTGAATTTAAAGTTGGGGATTTTGTTTTTCACAGACTTCATAAGTCAGATATGGAAGGCGAATACCAATGTTAAATTGGCTCACAGATATTGTGGTCTGTACAAGGTGTTTCAAAAAATTGGTGAAGGTGGCTTATAGTCGGGAATTGCCCCCTTCCGTAAAGAGTCTAACTCATCAGGTTTTGGAGGAGCTTCCTCCAATGGATGAGCACATATATGAAGGAATTATTGGATTCAAGGACAGGATACTCAAAAACATAGCTTATATTGAATATTACATTAAATGGAGGGGTTTACTTGATGATGAATCATCCTGGCAGCCATCATCGATAGTAGAGCAGTATCCACATCTGCTCAGCTGATTTCTTGACAGATGTTAGCTTCAGCCTCATGGATGGATGTTCTGGAATCTCAATCCTGCACTTACTGCAATGCTCTCTATACTCCCATCATTGTTGCTGCAGACCCACATGTATCAGAGATGATTGTGTCATTTGGACTTGCTGTCACAACATGTTTTGACCAAATACGAGTTACTTTTCATTGTAATTCCTTGTTATAGCCATTGGAAATTTGAGGGCAAATTTCTTTTGACTGTAACAAAGGGTAAATGTACTTAGTTAGCTTTTAGAATGGTGGGCTTTTTAATGGCTTGTAAATAAATGGTTCTTTTAGTAAGGGAAGCCAAAAGTTGCCATGTGGCATCATAGGTTGGCCATCCTATAAGTAGACTTGTAATATAAAAGGGAGCTCTTCAGTACTATGTACCTTTTCATTCTTAATGCAATCTTGTGATCACTCATTTACAGCTGAGCTTGACTAGTTCTAGGTTGAACTAGGATGCTCTTTCCTCCTCACTAGCTATGGATCTACACACTGTTGAACTAGACCTAAACTAGCATGCTGTAGGCTAGTTTAGCTACATGTTTGTAGGTTCACCTTGGCATGATTATCGTGGGTTATGGGTTGTGTGTGTGTGTGGCATTTCTGGACGTTTGTTAATTTCTTCACTGCTATTTACTTTGGGCTCTTTAATTGCCTGTGCAATTTGGGAGTTTTAGAGACCCTGTTGAACTTCTATCTATAGGCTCATCTCACATGATTATTGCACATGGAAATGACTTTTAGTGTGCATGTATGGGTGTATATGTTTGTTTTCTTAGATTGAGTTGTTTTCAAATTGTTTCCTCACATTTTGAGTCTTTCCCCCCTTCTCAGAACAATGGTTTCAGGAAAAAAAAGTCGGTTGTGGGTTGTGTGTGGGACATTGCTGGATGTTTGTTAATGTCTGCACTGCTATTTACTTCGGCCCTGTGGTGTATGTGTTTGTTTGTTTAGATTGAGAGGTTTTCAAGCATGGTGGCCTCACTTTTTGAGTCTTTTCCCCCTCCTCAAAACAATGGTTTCAGACAAAAACTTTTGGGTTGTGTGTGGGATAGTGTTAGATGTTTGTTAAGGTGGTTGGTTTTTTAAAAATGTCTGGACTGCTGTCTACTTTGGTCTCCTTAATTGCCTCCAGCAGCTCATGAGTTTTAGATACGCTGTTGAACTTTCATTTATGGGTTCAGCTTGGCGTGATTGTCCACAGTGTGTGTGTGCGTGTGCATGCCCGGTATATGTGTGTTTATTTGTTTAGCTTGAGTTGTTTTCAAATTGTTTCATTGCTCCTTTTCCCCTTCTCATATTTGTGGGTTGTGGGTTGTGCGCATGGCACGACCCTCATGCACTCTTATAGGTTGGGACATTTTGTGCTGGCAAGAGACTGTGGCTTTGGTGGGTTTTGTATGTGTGGTGTGTGCTAGTTTTGGTCAATTGTGTGTTAAACGGAAGAGTGGGTTTTAGATAAACAAAATGTTGGTCTCAGGAAAAGGACTGGGGGTTGTGTGTCTGGTTGTGTTCGTGAATATTTGCAGTGCTAACGGTGTATGCTAGTTTTGGTTTATTGGGTCTGCGTGGTGTGTGGTAATTTTGGTGGCCTGTCTAGGGTTTAGAACAGAGGTTTAAGTTCAGCAGAAAAGAACTGTGGGTTGTGTCTGCTTCGCATTGCTGGCTGTTTGTGAATGTCTGCAGACTAAAGAAAAGACTGCTTACTTTGGCTTGCACATGGCATGATCCCTTATGCAATCTTATAGGCCCCATGGGACATTTTATGATGCCAAGAGTGTGTGGGAGCATGGCTTAATTTGCATGATGGTGTACACGTTTGCGTGCGTGCATGTGCGTGTGTGTGTGTTTTATTAGATTTGAGTTGTTTTCAGTTGAAACAGTGCTTTGTGTTTATGTGGCATTGCTTTGTGTGCATGTATGTGCTTGTGGTGTATGTGTTTGTTTTTTTAGATTTGAGTTGTTTTTAGATTGTTTGATTACGGTGGCTCTACGTTTTGATCCTTTCCCGTTGGATGTTTGTTAAAGTCTGCATTGCTATTTACTTCGGCTGTGGCGTATGTGTTTGTTTGTTTAGATTGACAGGTTTTCAATTATGGTGGCCTTTTCAACCTTCTTAAAAGAATGGTTTCAAAAAAAAATTGTGGGTTGTGTGTGGGACAGTGTTAGATATTTGTTAAAGTTATTGGATTTTTATTATGTTTGGACTGCTGTCTATTTTGGCCTCCTTAATTGCCTGCAGCAGTTCATGAGTTTTAGATACGCTGTTGAACTTTTATTTTTGGGTTCAGCTTGGCATGATTGTCGCAGATGGTAATGACTTCATAGTGTGTGTGTGCGTGCACATGCCTGGTATATGTGTATTCATTTGTTTAGCTTGAGTTGTTTTCAAACTGTTTCATTGCTCTTTCAAGTTGGCCTCACATTTTGAGTCCTTTTCCCCTTCTCAGAACAATGATTTCATAGAAGTGGATGTTTGCTAGTGTCTGTACCGTTGTTTAAATTTGGCCTCTTTGATTTTCTACTGCAGTTCTGAGACCCTGCTGGACAAGGTGTCAAACCTTCTGCATGCACAGCCCAACACCAGTGCCAGCAGGTATCACCCTTCTCTCTCTTCTTTTCCCTCTTTTTTACTGCATTGTGTCTGTGCGACTCTCTATGGTGTATGCTAGTTTCGATTTATCGAGCCTGTGTGCTAATTTGTGCGGCTTTGTGTGGTGTATGCTAGTTTTGGTTTATTTGGAGTGTGTGCTAATTTTCGTGGATTGCGTCTTGGGTGGCTCCAGGTCAAGCAAATATAATTTTGTGTGTTGCGTGCGTGTGTATGGCATCGCTAGCCCTTTGCAGACTATGTCTACTTACTTTGGCTTGCGCATGGCACGACCCTCATGCAATCTTATAGGTTGAGACATTCTATGCTAGCAAGGGTGTGTAGGAGCATGGCTTATTTGCATGGGAAACGGTAGTTTGTGTGTGTTTGTGTGGTATTGCCGGCTCTGTGGCGGATGTCTGCATCACAAACTATGGCTTTGGTGCGTTTTTTTTGTGTGGTGTGCTAGTTTTGGTGGATTGTGTCTTGGGTTTTGGTAAATGCAACAGTGGGTTTTAGATAAACAGAATGTTGGTTTCAGAAAAAGAACTAGGGGTTCTGTGTCTGGTAGTTTGGTCGTTCATGAATATCTGCAATGCTGACGGTGTATGCTATTTTGTTTTATTGTGTCTGTGTGGGATGTTGCAATTTTGGTGACCAGTCTAGGGTTTAGAAAGTGGCTTAGGTTCAGGGGAAAAAAATTGTGGGTTGTATCTGCGTTGGCATTGCTGGCTGTTTGTAAATGTCTACAGACTAAAGAAAAGATTGCTTAGGTTCAGGGGGAAGAAATTGTGGGTTGTGTCTGCTTTAGCATTGTTGGCTGGTTCTAAACGTCTGCAGACTAAAGAAAAGAATGCTTACTTTGGCTTGCGCATGGGATGATCCCTTATGCAATCTTATAGGTCCCATGGGACATTTTATGCTGGCAAGAGTGTGTGGGAGCATGGTTTAATTTGCATGGTGGTGTACATGTGTGCATGCTTGCGTGTGCGTGTGAAAACTGTGCTTTGTGTTTGTGTGGAATTTCTGGCTCTTTGACGGAAGTCCGCACCACAGACGATGGATTTTGTGGATTGTGTCTGTGTAGTGTATGCTAGGGTTGATGGATTGTGTCTCGGGTTTTGGTAAATGGAACAATGGGTTTTAGATAAACGGAATGGTGGTTTCAAGAAAGAGTTTTGTGTGTGGGCAAGGCATTACTGCCTGTTTGTGACTATTTGCACTACCGACTATGGCTGTTTACGTTAGCCTGCACATGGCACAAGCCCTTATGCAGCAACCTTCTGTGCTGCAAGAGTGCATCTTGCATGATGGTGCTCATGCAATGTAGTAGTCTGCGACCTTCTGTGCTTGCAAGGCTTGTTTGCACGATGGTGTTGGTGTGTTTGTGGCTTGAATGTCTGCACGCAGACTATGGTTTGCCCTCCACATGGCACAAGCTCTCATGCAACTCATAGTTTGCGACTTGTTGTGACGACATGAGCATGTCCAAGCTTGGCTTCATTGCATGATGTTGGGCATGTGTGTGGGGCATTGGTAGCTGTAGCCTGCAGGCTATGGTTGGCCTGCGCATGGCGCAAGCCTTCATGCAATCTCATAGGCTGCGACCTGTTCTAGCAAGTGCGCATCGGAGCATGGCTAGTCTGCATGATGGTGCACGGGCGCTTTTTGGGAAGGGGGGGCATCGCTGGCTGTTATATGGCACAAGCCCTCATGCAATCTTATACTAGGTTGCGACCTTCTGTAGTGTCTGCAGTAATGGCAAGAATAGCCAGGGCTTACTTGCACGATGTTTCTGTATTTCTTCTAAGCCACCTAACAGCATCTCCATTTTCACAAGTTGCATTCCATTTGTAGGATCACCTTGGTGTGATTACTGCAGAAATTAATGGCTCTTTAGGCTCATCTCGACATGATTATTTCAGATCGAGATAGTTTTTAGTGTGCATGTATGTGCCTGGGTTGTATGTGTTTGTTTAGATTTGAGTTGTTTTCAGATTGTTTCATTACGGCGGATGTCTGCGCCATACTATGGCTTTGGTGGGTTTTGTCTATGTGCTAGTTTTGGTGGATTATGTCTTGGGTTTTGTTAAACAGAACAGTAAAACAGAATGTTGGTTTCAGGAAAAGGACCGAGGGTTTTGTGTTGTGTTGTTTGGCTATTTGTGAATAGTTGAAATGCTGACGATGTATGCTACTTCTGGTTTATTGGATCTGTGTCGTGTGTGTTAATTTTGATGGCTTGTGTCTAGGGCTTAGAACAGTGGCTTAGGGTCAGGGGAAAAAATTTGTGGGTTATGTGTGCGTTGCCATTGGCTGTTTGTGAATGTCTGGAGACTAAAGAAAAGGTTGCTTACTTTGGCTTGCGAATGGCATGAGCTCTTATGCAATCTTATAGGCCCCATGGGACATTTTATGCTGGCAAGAGTGTGTGGGATTAATTTGCATGATGGTGTACATTCATTCGTATCTGTGTGTGTGAAAATAGTGCTTTGTGTGGCATTGCTGGCTCTTTGACGATTTGCACCATAAACGATGGTTTTTGTGGGTTGTATGATACCTTTGATGGATTGTGTCTCGGGTTTTGGTAAATGGAAGATCGGGTTTCACATAAAATGGAATGGTGGTTTCATGAAAGAGACGGGGAGTTTTGTGTGTGGATGAGGCATCATTACTGGCTGTTTGTGACTATCTGTACTACCAACTATGGCTGTTTATTTTTCACATGGCACCAGCTCATGCAGCAACCTTCTGTGCTGCAAGAGTGCGTCTTGCATGATGGTGCTCATGCAATTTAATAGGCTGCGACCTGCTGTGCTGGCATTGCTTATTTTCACAATGGTGGCTAGCATTGTAGGCTGTTTTTGAATGTCTATATGCAGACTATAGTTTGTCCTTATGTGTGTCTCTGTGTGTTATCTATGTGTGAAGCATTGCTAGCTGCAGGATATGGTTGGCCTATACATGACACAAGCCCTCATGCTATAGGCTGTGACCTCTGTGCTAGCAAGTGCACATTGGAGCATGGCTCGTTTGCATGATGGTGTGATGGAGTGTTTTTTTTTTTGGACATTTGTAGCTGTTTGCGAATGCCTACAACGCTGGCTATGACTGTTTACTCTGGCTTGCGCATGGCACAAGACCTCATATAATCTTATAATAGGCTGCGACCTTTTGTAGTGCCTGCAGTAATGATTTCATGGAAAAAATTTACGGGTTGTGAGTTGTGCGTGAGGCGTTGGTGGATGTCTGCACCGCTGTTTAATTTTGTCTCTTTGATTGCCTGTGCAGTTCTAAACTTGTGAAGACAAGGTGTCGGCTGTTGAAAGACTATATTCCATTATTGAAAAACAGAATGCAGAATTGAAGGTACAAAACGAAGCAATCAAGAAAGACAATGAAAATTTGAAGAATGACAATGAAAGTTTGAAGGACAATGAAGAAGGATAATGTGGCGATTAAAACTGAGTTGAATATGTTATCCGCATTAAAGGTGGTTCTTTTAAGAAAACTCTTAGAGAGTTGTCGTAATAAGTGTATAGACATCATTTTAAAAGATAATCCTGACTACCCTATAGCCTTTTGTAATGATGTAATAAAAAATTCAGAGATCATGACACTGCTTGAGGGATACGAGTTGGGGAAAGAATTAAGAGCAATCCGATATGGGACCGGCACGGCTCAAAACATGGGTGGCTTTGTAGCCCATGTCATCACGGACGACAAGTCATTGTATGCCGAAGTCGTGTGTTCTAAGGAGGAGGAGAGAGAGCAGTTAATAGATGTGTATAGATTTGTATTTGAGAATAATGACCCAGAACAAACCTATACAAATCTACTAACTGCTCTCTCCTCCTCCTCCTTGGAACACACGACTTCGGCATACAATGACTTGTCCTCCGTGATGACATGGACTGTAAAGCCATCCATGTTTTGAGCCATGCCGATCCCATATCGGGTCTCTTAATCCTTTTCCCAACCCGTATCTCTCAAGCACTGTCATGAACTCTGGATGTTTTATTACATCATTCCAAAAGGCTACAAGGTAGCCAGGATTATCTTTTAAAATGATGTCTATATACTTATTACGACAACTTTCTAAGAGTTTCCTTAAAAAAACCACCTTTAATGTGGATAACATATTCAATTCAGTTTTAATCGCCACATTATCATTCTTCAATTCTTCATTGTCATTCTTCAAACTTTCGTTGTCCTTCAAATTTTCATTGTCCTTAATTGCTTCGTTTTGTACCTTCAATTCAGCATTCTATTTTTTAATAATGGAATATTGTCTTTCAACAGCTGACACCTTGTCCAACAGGAGTTATAAAAGTTTAGAACTGCACAGGTAATCAAAGAGACAAAATTAAATAACGGTGCAGACACTAACAGACATTCACCAACGCCCCACGCACAACTCACAACCCATAAATCTTTTCCATGAAATCATTACTGTAGGCACTACAAAAGATCGCAGCCTATTATAAGATTATATGAGGTCTTATGCCATGCGCAAGTCAAAGTAAACAGTCATAGTCAACGTTGTAAACATTCACAAACAGCCAGAAATGTCTCCCTTTAAAAAAAAATAAAAAAAACACACTTCGACACGCCATCATGCAAACGAGCCATGCTCCGATGCTTACTTGCTAACACAGAGGTCGCAGCCTATAGCATGAGGGCTTGTGCCATGCGTAGGCCAACCATATCCTGCAGCTAACAATGCTCCACACATAGACAACACATAGAGACACACATAAGGATAAACTATAGTCTGTATACAGACATTCAAAAACAGCCTGCAATGCCAGCACAGCAGGCCGCAACCTATTAAATTGCATGAGCACCATCATGCAAGACGCACTCTTGCAACACAGAAGGTTGCTGCATGAGCTGGTGCCATGCGAAAAATAAACAGCCATAGTTGGTAGTGCAGATAGTCACAAACTGCCAGTAATGATGCCTCACCAACATACAAAATCCCCCGTCTCTTTCCTAAAACCACCATTCCGCTTTATCTAAAACCCGTTGTTCCATTTACCAAAACCCGAGATACAATCCATCAAAGGTATCACACACTACACAAACACAACCCACAAAAACCATCGTCTGTGGTGCAGACCGTCAAAGAGCCAGCAATGCCACACAAAGCACTGTTTTCACACACACAAATACGAATGCATGCACACATGTACACCATCATGCAAATTAATCCAACACACTCTTGCCAGCATAAAATGTCTCATGGGATCTATAAGATTGCATAAGAGCTCAAGCCATTCGCAAGCCAAAGTAAGCAACCTTTTCTTTAGTCTCCAGACGTTCACAAACAGCCAATGGCAATGCACACATAACCCACAATTTTTTTCCCCTGATCCTAAGCCACTGTTCTAAGCCCTAGATACAGGCCACCAAAATTAACACACACGACAAAGACCCAATAAACCAGAAGTAGCATACACCGTCAGCATTCCAACTATTCACAAACAACCAAACAACACAACACAAAACCCCCAATCCTTTTCCTGAAACCAACATCCTGTTTTATCTAAAACCCACTGTTCCATTTAACAAAACCCAAGACACAATACACAAAACTAGCACACAGACAAAACCCACCAAAGCCATAGTCTGTAGCGCACACATCCACCGTAATGAAACAATCTGAAAACAACTCAAAATCTAAACAAACACATACAACCCAGGCACATACATGCACACTAAAAACTATTTCGATCTGAAATAATCATACCAAGATGAGCCTAAAGAGCCATTAATTTCTGCAGTAATCACGCCAAGGTGATCCTACAAATGGAATGCAATTTGTGAAAATGGAGATGCAGTTAGCTGGCCTAGAAGAAATACAGAAACATCGTGCAAGTAAGCCGTGGCTATTCTTGCCATTACTACAGGCACTACAGAAGGTCGCAACCTAGTATAAGATTGCATGAGGACTTGTGCCATATAACAGCCAGCGATGCCCCCCCTCCCAAAAGCATGCGCGTGTGTACCATCATGCAGACTAGCCATGCTCTAATGCGCACTTGCTAGAACACAAGGTCGCAGCCTATGAGATTGCATGAAGAAGACTTGCGCCATGCGCAAGCCAACCATAGCCTGCAGGCTGCAGCTACCAATGCCCCACACACATGCCCACCATCATGCAATGAAGCCAAGCTTGGACATACTCCTGCCGTCACAAAAGGTCGCAAACTATAAGTTGCATGAGAGCTTGTGCCATGTGGAGGACAAACCATAGTCTGCGTGCAGACATTCAAGCCACAAACACACCAACACCATCGTGCAAACAAGCCTTGCAAGCACAGAAGGTCGCAGACTACTACATTGCATAAGCACCATCATGCAAGATACACTCTTGCAGTACAAAAGGTTGCTGCATGAGGGCTTGTGCCATGTGCAGATCAACGTAAACAACCATAGTCGGTAGTGCAGATAGTCACAAACAACCAGTAATGCCTTGCCCACACACAAAACTTTCTTGAAATCACCATTCCGTTTATCTGAAACCCACTGTTCCATTTACCAAAACCCGAGACACAATCCATCAACCCTAGCACACACTACACAGACACAACCCACAAAATCCATCGTCTGTGGTACAGACTTCCGTCAAAGAGTCGGAAATGCCACACAAACACAAAGCACAGTTTTCACACGCACACGCACACGCAAGCATGCACACATGTACACCACCATGCAAATTAAACCATGCTTCCACACACTCTTGCCAGCATAAAATGTCCCATGGGGCCTATAAAATTGCATAAGGGATCATCCCATGCGCAAGCAAAAGTAAGAAGTCTTTTCTTTAGTCTGCAGACATTCAGAAACAACCAGCAATGCCAAAGCAGACACAACCCACAATTTCTTCCCCTTGAACCTAAGCAATCTTTTCTTTAGTCTGTAGACATTCACAAACAGCCAGCAATGTCAACGCAGACACAACCCACAATTTTTTTTCCCTGAACTTAAGCCACTTTCTAAACCCTAGACATAGGCCACCAAAATTGCCACACCCCACACAGACACAATAAACCAAAATAGCATACACTGTGAGCATTGCAGATATTCATGAACGGCCAAATAACCAGACATACAACCCCCAGTCCTTTTCCTGAAACCAACATTCTGTTTATCTAAAACCCGCTATTGCATTTACCAAAACCCAAGACACAATCCACAAAAACTAGCACACACCACACAGAAAAAACCCACCAAAGCCATAGTCTGCGATGCAGACATCCGCCACAGAGCTGGTAATACCACACAAACACACACACAAACTACCATTTCCCATGCAAATAAGCCATGCTCCTACACACTCTTGCCAGCATAGAATGTCCCAACCTATAAGATTGCATGAGGGTCGTGCCATGTGCAAGCAGCCATAGTCTGCAAAGGGTCAGCGATGCCATACACATGCACGCACGAAACACACACACACAATTATATTTGCTTGACCTGGAGCCACCCAAGACGAAATCCACCAATATTAGCACACAGCACACACACCCAATAAACTAAAACTAGCATACACCAGAGAGAGCCGCCAAAATTAGCACACAGGCTCCATAAATCGAAACTAGCATACACCATAGAGAGTCACACAGACACAATCAAGTAAAAAAGAGAGAAAAGAAGAGAGAGAGAAGGACGGTACCTCCTGGCACTGGTGCTAGGCTATGCATACAGAAGGTTTGATACCTTGTCCAGCAGGGTCTACGAACTGCAGCAGAAAATGAAAGAGGCCAAATTTAAACAACGGTACAGACACTAGCAAACATCCACTTCTATGAAATCATTGTTCTGAGAAGGGGAAAAGGACTCAAAATATGAGGCCAACTTGAAAGAGCAATGAAACAATTTGAAAACAACTCAAGCTAAACAAATGAATACACATATACCAGGCATGTGCGCGCACACACACACTATGGAGTCATCACCATCTGCGATAATCATGCCAAGCTGAACCCAAAAATAAAAGTTCAACAGCGTATCTAAAACTCATGAACTGCTGCAGGCAATTAAGGAGGCCAAAATAGACAGCAGTTTAGACATAACAAAAATCCAACAACTTTAACAAATATCTAATACTGTCCCACACACAACCCACAATTTTTTTCTGAGACCATTGTTTTAAGAAGGTTGAAAAGGCCACCATAATTGAAAACCACTCAATCTAAACAAACAAACACATATGCCACAGCCGAAGTAAATAGCAGTGCAGACTTTAACAAACATCCAACGAGAAAGGCTCAAAATGTGGAGCCACCGTAATCAAACAATCTGAAAACAACTCAAATATAAAAAAACAAACACATACACCACAAGCACATACATGCACACAAAGCAATGCCACACAAACACAAAGCACTGTTTCCACACACACACGCACACGCACACGCACACGCATATGCACGCACGCAAACGTGTACACCATCATGCAAATTAAGCCATGTTCCCACACACTCTTGCCAGCATAAAATGTCTCATGGGACCTATAAGATTGCATAAGGGATCATGCCATGCTCAAGCCAAAGTAGGCAGTCTTTTCTTTAGTCTGCAGACATTCACAAACAGCCAGCAATGCGAAGCAGACACAACCCACAGTTCTTTTCTGCTGAACTTAAACCTCTGTTCTAAACCCTAGACAGGCCACCAAAATTACCACACACCACGTAGACCCAATAAACCAAAACTAGCATACACCGTCAGCACTGCAAATATTCACAAACACAACCAGACACACAACCCCCAGTCCTTTTCTTGAGACCAACATTTTGTTTATCTAAACCCCACACTTCCGTTTAACACACAATCGACCAAAACTAGCACACACCACACATACAAAACCCACCAAAGCCATAGTCTCTTGCCAGCACAAAATGTCCCAACCTATAAGAGTTCATAAGGGTCGTGCCATGCGCACAACCCACAACCCATAAATTTGAGAAGGGGAAAAGGACTCAAAATGTGAGGCCAACTTGAAAGAGCAATGAAACAATTTGAAAACAACTCAAGCTAAACAAATAAACACACATATACCGGGCATGCGCACGCACACACACACTGCGGACAATCACGCCAAGCTGAACCCATAAATGAAAGTCCAACAGCGTATCTAAAACTCGTGAGCTGCTGGAGGCAATTAAGGAGACCAAAGTAGACAGCAGTCCAGACATTTTTAAAAAACCAACCACCTTAACAAACATCTAGCACTATCCCACACACAACCCAGAAGTTTTTGTCTGAAACCATTGTTTTGAGGAGGGGGAAAAGACTCAAAATGTGAGGCCACCATGCTTGAAAACCTCTCAATCTAAACAAACAAACACATACACCACAGGGCCGAAGTAAATAGCAGTGCAGACATTAACAAACATCCAGCAATGTCCCACACACAACCCACAACCGACTTTTTTTTCCTGAAACCATTGTTCTGAGAAGGGGGGAAAGACTCAAAATGTGAGGCCATCATAATGAAACAATTTGAAAACAACTCAATCTAAGAAAACAAACATATACACCCATACATGCACACTAAAAGTCATTTCCATGTGCAATAATCATGCGAGATGAGCCTATAGATAGAAGTTCAACAAGGTCTCTAAAACTCCCAAATTGCACAGGCAATTAAAGAGCCCAAAGTAAACAGCAGTGAAGAAATTAACAAAGATCCAGAAATGCCACACACACACACAACCCATAACCCACGATAATCACGCCAAGGTGAACCTACAAACGTGTAGCTAAACTAGCCTACAGCATGCTAGTTTAGGTCTAGTTCAACAGTGTGTAGATCCATAGCTAGTGAGGAGGAGAGAGCATCCTAGTTCAACCTAGAACTAGTCAAGCTCAGCTGTAAATGAGTCATCACAAGATTGCATTAAGAATGAAAAGGCACATAGTACTAAAGAGCCCCCTTTTATAGGTGTGGGCCTGGCATCAATTACAAGTCTACTTATAGGATGGCCCGTGGCAACTTTTCGCTTCCCTTACTAAAAGAACCATTTATTTACAAGCCACTAAAAAGCCCACCATTCTAAAAGCTAGCTAAGTACATTTACCCTTTGTTACAGTCAAAAGAAATTTGCCCTCAAATTTCCAACGGCTATAACAAGGAATTACAATGAAAAGTAACTCGTATCTGGTCAAAACATGTTGTGACAGCAAGTCCAAATGACACAATCATCTCTGATACATGTGGGTCTGCAGCAACAATGATGGGAGTATAGAGAGCATTGCAGTAAGTGCAGGGTTGAGATTCCAGAACATCCATCCATGAGGCTGAAGCTAAAATCTGTCAAGAAATCAGCTGAGCAGATGCAGATACTGCTCTACTATCGATGATGGCTGCCAGGATGATTCATCATCAGGTAAACCCCTCCATTTAATGTAATATTCAATATAAGATATGTTTTTGAGTATCCTGTTCCTGAATCCAATAATTCCTTCATATATGTGCTCATCCATTGGAGGAAGCTCCTCCAAAACCTGATCAGTTAGACTCTTTACAGAAGGGGGCGATTCCCGACTATAAGCCACCTTCACCAATTTTTTGAAACACCTTGTAGGGACCACAATATCTGTGAGCCAATTTAACATTGGTATTCCCCTTCCATATCTGACTTATGAAGTCTGTGAAAAACAAAATCCCCAACTTTAAATTCAAACTCCCTCCTATGAGCATCAGCATAGGTCTTCATGCGTGCTTGTGCTTTCATCATGCGGTCTTTGCACCGTTGAAGTAGGGCTGTCATATGAGCTACATCCTCAATGGCCTGCTGATTGGAAATGGTTCCATCAAGAATACTGGAAGGGATATGAATTTTGTACCAATAGAGTACCTCAAATGGGCTCATCCCTATGGAAGTATGTGCTACTGTTATAACAGAATTCAGCCAAGTGAAGCCATTTATCCCGAGTATCAAAATAATAATTTCTAAGATATTCCTCAAGCCACCTTTTTCAGTTTGGCAATCAGTTTCTGGATGGTCAGCCATGCTTGGGGTGAGGAGAGTGCCCATGGCTTTGAACAATTCTTGCCAAAACTAACCCATTAAATTTAATATCCCCGTCACTTACTAATTCGTGAGGCATGCCATGTAATTTGAATACATGCTTTATGAACTGAGCTGCCATCACAGAAGCTGAGTATTGTATCTTTGTGGGTATAAAATGTGCTGCCTTTGTAAGCCTTATCCATAAACACAAAGATGCTATCACCCCTTTGCTGTCACTGGTAATCCAGTTATAAAGTCCATAGAAATGTGGGTCCACTTCCCCTCGGGGATGTGAAGGGGTTGAAGCAATCCAGCTGGTCTGAGATTTAATTCCCTATTTTGCTGACGGGGTTTGCATGCTTGGACAAATTTATCTCCATAACCCCTTCCATATAAAACTATGTCTGACCTTTTCATAAGTCTTAAATAATCCAATGTGACCAGCCATTGGAGAAGAATGCATCTCCTGAAGGACCCGCAACTAAGAGAAAGAATTATCCACAAGAAAAATCCTCCCTTTATACCACAATAAACCATTAGACAACTTGTAATGAGGATGGTCTTCACATGAAGGATTTTGTAGGTCCTGGAATATGACTGCAGCTTCATTATCTGAGAGATACTCTTCTTGAATACCATGTATCCACTCCTTATACCCCTATGTGATGGAAATCAAAGTGCCTAAATAGAGAGTCAGCCACAATACTTTCCTTTCCTGCCTTATACTCAATATCAAAATCATAATTTTGAACTATAGAAAGCCATCTCCTTTGTTTGGGAGAAAGATTAATTTGTGATACGAAGTAGTTGAGTCTTATGATCTGTCTCTACCTTGAAATGACTGCCCTAGACATAATAGTGTTAAGCAGCTACAATCCCCAATTTAGGGGCAAACATACCAGCAGCCAGCAGGGCCATGCTGTCAGCCAGAATCAGGCCGACCAGCTGGTCTGGCCGACCCAGAACTGGCCGACCAGCTGGCCAGCCAACCGACCAGCTGGCCGACCTCCTGGGTCAGGCCTATAAAAGACTACCTACCCCCTCACTCTCTGTGACTGGACCTGCAGCTGCTCCTCACCTCCTCCTTCCTTTGCTGCAGCCCCTCCTGCTCCAGATCTACTCCTCTGCTCCAGTTCTACCCCAACTCCTCTGTCTCTCTATTCCTCTCCTCCAGATCTAGCCCTGGACCTCCAGCTGCTGCTCCAGATCTGCTCCTTTTCTTCATCATGTTGCTATTCCAGATAGCCTGAAGGTTCCTTCCTCAGAGCATGCTGTTTTCAGCCATTTCCTAGGGCAGCTCCAGCCCTTCATCATCTTCGTCATCATCGAGCTACACGGAGGACTGTGTTTCGCTCCCTCTGCTGCTATCTTTTCTACAATTTCTCTACATGGAATCATCTTTCTGATTCACCTCAGCCACGGTCCTTGAGACACGACGGCTTGAGGTTCTTGTATTCAGTTTTTCATATTACCGACAAGCACTATGTTTTCTGAGTTCCGTTCTTCAGTTGTGTCTGAGTATCGTCTATTTTTGATCGCTCCACTGCAAACCTATCGTTTTCTCTATAAATAGTGCCATGTCTGAAAGGCATGGAGTATGGCCCACATCTCCTGATCATATATGTTGTAAGTGACCTCTTTAGCATCCAACTTTCTACTCTCAAAGGCAATAACTCCATAAAGCTACTTAAGGAATGCACCAATGCCTCTCCCACTTGCATCAGCTGAGGAAAGGGCAATCTTCAATTGCTGGAATCTCTTTTCTGATGTATGGACATAGGGATCCTTGTTGAGTAGGTCAGTGAATGGTGCAGCAATCTTAGCAAAATGCTCAATAAAACTCCTATAAAAGGAAGCAAGACCAAGAAAGCCTCTGAGCTGAGTCACATTTCCTGATCATATATGTTGTAAGTGACCTCTTTAGCATCCAACTTTCTACTCTCAAAGGCAATAACTCCATAAAGCTACTTAAGGAATGCACCAATGCCTCTCCCACTTGCATCAACTGAGGAAAGGGCAATCTTCAATTGCTGGAAACTCGGATGTTTGCTCGGATGATCCGTAGCAAACCATCGGTACCACACCAGATCATTCTAGCAGAGTTCGGCGCCTCACCCCTACAGCTTGATGCGGCTTTTCAGGCTATCACCTACCTCCACAGAGTCAGGGATTTTGGCTCCTCCGCTGACAGTCGCCTCCGCCTACCTTGGTTAGCCCTATCCTCCTCTATGGCCTTATCCGTTGATGGGGACCAGCGATGCTGGTATAGTCGTCTTTCCAGTTGGTTCACCCGACTGGGCCTCGACTTAGACCGGTTGCCTCCTTTTCAGTACAGCCTCAACGCTCCACCATCTCCTCTCTCCCCCACTGACCAGGAGGTCAACCGGCTCATTCGGGCGGATCTGCTCCAACTCCACACCTGGCGGACATGGTTTCTTCACTCCGAGCTTCCTGTGAAGCTCGACTTCTACCGCCGACACTGCCTCCAGATCTCACAGGAGGGCTTCATCACACCTCCGGGTTACACACAACTTCATCTACCACATGCGCTCCGGATCTCCCTCGGTCAGTTTAGGGTCTCGTCACACCAATTACGGATCGAGAGTGGACGCGCAGAGGGTATCCCACGAGAGGACCGCCTTTGCCCACTTTGCGACTTACAGGAGATCGAGTCGGAGGAGCATTTTGCTTTCAGATGTCCTATCTATTATGCCATTCGAGGCCGATACCACTGCCTCTTCCGCAACGGATTCGGCTCCCTCTCACACATGCTACAATTCCCGGATTAGCGGTGCCTTGCCACTTTCTTACATGAGATGACCCGCCACCGAGATACTTCTCTCCGAGCAATGCGACACGAGCAGCACACACAGCGTGAGGATATCCAACGGCCTATCACTGACTTCTTTCAGCCACAGGATACCTCTTCTCAGTCTAGCCGACGACGCGGACATGGGCGAGAGCCAGAGTCACGACAACTGCGTCAGCGGACAGATTCACACATCCAGGTCCATGACATCTCGTCTCTGCTCTCGGCCCGCCCCACTGGGGTTACAGTTGCCCTCATCCACAGGGCCACCCACCGCCCCCGACGACCGAGCTCGACTGGCCGCGTGACGTCAGAGGCCAATCATCTATCGCAGGGTTTTTTCCGACTTCCCATTTGACGGCCCCTCTATGAATGGTCTCTGACGATCACCACCTGCACATGTATACTGTATCTCCCCCCTCTGCCCCACTTTTTTGTGCCCCCCCCTTCTTCTTCTTCGTATCACCTGGAGGTAGACACATATTTTTTGTATCAGGACTAGACACATAGTCCTTCATAACCTCTTTTTTTGTAGAAACGGTTGGTTGGCCCGTTTTGAGACCAGTCTCATAGACCTTCACGGTCTCCCGAAGACTTTAATAAACTTTCTTTCTTTCTTTCTTTCTTTTCTGATGTATGGACATAGGGATCCTTGTTGAGTAGGTCAGTGAATGGTGCAGCAATCTTAGCAAAATGCTCAATAAAACTCCTATAGAAGGAAGCAAGACCAAGAAAGCCTCTGAGCTGAGTCACATTTGCTGGCTGTGTCCATTCCATCATACATTTCACTTTATTGGGATCCATTGCTGCCCACATCATGTCCTAAATATTCCACCTGTATAGCCATGAAGGTACACTTACTAGGCTCCTGCTTCACATGAGACAGATTCTCCTCCCTAGACTTGCTGTAGATGAGTTATCATCAAAAAACACCAATACAGATTTGTAGAGGTAAGGCTGCAAGATTTTGTTCATAAGGGCTTGGAAAGTGGCTGGGGCATTGGTGAGGCAAAATGCCATCACCCCTTTCAATTCGAAAAGCTGTCTGGGGTTCATCCTACTCTCTCATCCTTACCTAATGATAACCTGGCCTAAGGTCTATCTTGGTGTGAAGTATTGGGCTCCCTTCAATTCTTCCAAGAGATTATCAACTCTAGGGATGGGAAACCTGTTCTTTATAGTTATCTTGTTGAGATCTCTGTGATCAATACACATCATGTAGCATCTATCTTTCTTTTTCACCAAAAGGACAGGTGAGGCAAAGGGGGATTGGCATGGGAGATGAAGTCTCTATCCAGCCACCTCCTCTCTCTCCAATTTTAACAACCTGTAGGGAGCTTTATTGACTGGTTTAGAGCCTGGCTCAAGAGTGATGGAGTGGTCGATGTCCCTTTGAGGTGGGAGATGATGGGGCAGATCAGCAAACACATCTGAATATTGCTGTAACAGCTCCTGCATGTCATGATCTTCAACCCACGCATCCTTTGTGCCTTCTCAGATTTAGAAAGAAGAAGGGCATAGACTGCGCACATATTTTTGAGGTCCCTTGCCACTTAACTTAGGCGGTTCATGACCCTTCAAAAGTACCTCCTTACCTTTGTGGAAGAACCTCATAAACATGTGATTGAAATCCATAGTAATCTCTACAAGAGCTCTCAGCTATTCACATCCAAGTACAATGTCTATTTGTCACATCCATATTTTATATGCCGTGACCCCATTGTGAGCATGAGCTATATAAGTCAGTCTCTCAGCCCCGGGTCAAGTCAGAAATCAAGTCCTTGTTCACTAGTACCCACTGGAGAACAGTAAGTTAGTGTTTCTGTCTTAGGGTTCTAGATAGGTCTAGGTCTCAACCTAGGATAGGAGCCCCCAAAGGGCTGGACCAAGTGAGCTCCCATCAACGGAGAATGGATGGGGAAGGGCTGTCTTTATAGGCTGCTGCCCTGTGCCCCTCCCTAGGCAGCAAACCATGGGGATAAGAGCCCAACCAGCCAGCCAAATTAGCCGACCAGCTGGTCAGCCTGTTTGGGGCTGGTTGGCTCACACCACAGCCCCCTATATGAAGAGGGGGCTGCAGCCCTCATTTCTCATTCAGCTCCAGCCTCTTCCAGCCCTCCAGTGCAGCCCCTGTGCACCTCCAGAGATCCCTGCACAGCAGCAAGTATTAGCAGTGCAGATCAGCCTCAAAGGGAGGAAGTACATGCAGCACTACAACAAGGGTTTGGACCAGCAAACTGAAGAAGGTTTGGTGTCTGTTTCAGCAGCTCTTTTGCAGTTTCTTTTACAGTTTACTCAGCTCAATTCACAGCTCTTATCACTCAGTCTTCACTCAGTTTCTCAGCTCATATCTCAGCTCTCTCTTAGCTTCCATTACTCTCAGATTTCCATCTTCCATTCATCTCTCACACTCATGCAGGCCTGGGGACAGCACAAGCCTCTTCAATAGCCTTACACAGTGGTCCACATGGCAGCGTGGTCTTGCTCGAGATTTGGGTTGCTTCTCAGGAATTTGTGGGTCAGCTCTCCGTATAGAAGGGTCATCCTCAGACTTGTCTCCCGAGCTCTCTAAAGGAGTGTCAGTTGTATTCTTTTGTAGTTCTCCAAGATATAAAGTAAATTCAGTGGGTACAGGGACCCAATCTAGTGTCGTCTACATTTTCTCTCTAAATATACTCTCTCTATCTCTTATGGTGCATACACATACGCCTCGCAAAAAGGTGTAAAGGTCTTGCTGCGCATTACACGATCGTTCACCGTTGCATGTTACATTGGTATCAGAGCTTCGGTCTATAATCCGCTTGACTACCGCGAGTCCATGCTCTTGTTGAGATCCGAAAAGGACACACAGGCTAGTATCATGGGGCAGCATAGAGAAGAAGAGCAGAGCTTCGACTACCATGAAGAAAAAGAAAGTACGCAGGATGGTAAGCACGAGCACTCGGCCATTTTGCAGTTTATTCATCAATTTGTAGCTCATTTTCCATTAGCTCGTATTCAGGACGAACAAGACAAAGTCCACCTAGCCGCCCCTCATCTGACCAGTGAAGCGGTGACCTGATGGCAGCATTGGTCTAAAACTTGTACGAATCCGACCACACAAGTCACTAGTTTTAAGTGGGATACGTTTGTGACCGACCTCAAAGCTTGGTTTCTGCACCCTCAATACTTGCTGAATTAGGAAGACAAGTTTTCTCGTCTAGCCCAAAATGGTCTGTCGGTATTAACCTATAGTAATAAGTTGATTACCCTAGCCCAGCAGTTAGGCGTGTCCAAGACCAACAAGCTTAAGCAATTCATTAGGGGGTTGGACTCTAACATTCGATTCCATATCCGGAATTTGGACCTGCTCACCCTGCTTTGGAGGGCGTGCGAGTCTTGCTAATGGCATATCACGAATGGAATGCAACCTGTGAAAATGGAGATGCAGTTAGGTGGCCTAGAAATGGAATGCAACCTGTGAAAATGGAGATGCAATTACGTGGCCTAGAAGAAATAGAGAAACATCATGCAAATAAGCCACGGCTATTCTTGCCATTATTGCAGGCACTACAAAAGGTCGCAGCCTATTATAAGATTGCTTTAGGACTTGTGCCATGTCCATGCCAGAGTAAATAGTCGTAGTCAGCGTTGTAGACATTCGCAAACAACTAGCAATGGCCCCCCCAAAAAAACACACACAAGCGCATACCATCATGCAAACTAGCCATGCTCACGCTCACGCTCACTCACACACACACACCCTATCATGCAAAGAAACCAAGCTTGAACATACTCCTGCCGGCACAAAAGGTCGCAAACTATAAAAAGCATGAGAGCTTGTGCCGCCATGTGGAGGGCCTACAGCTGAGCTGGAATTTCTTGGCATTGTTGACCGTGTAATGAAAGAAGGGAATGCCCTTCTCTCGGTGCCCTTCATTGCTTTATGTTTTGACTTTTTGTGGCTAGATAATAAAAATATTGACATTGATTCTAAAAAGAAAAGATACAAAAGGTAGGAAGTGTTGAACATGTTTGCTCTTGGATAGATTTTCTTAGATAATCTTCGTCACAATAGGTGATTCTTTGTTTCAACAAATTATAAGAATCACTTCTTGTGCTCTTTTTAGCAAACTTTTATCTTTTCACTTCTGAATTTGAGTTTATGTAACGTCTTATATCTATCAATACATGCCCTATCATTCTAATAAGCTTAGCCAGGTTAGGCACTATATAGAGATTGAAACTACACTATGTTGTCTCTTTAGGGATGAGTTTGGGAATGTTCCTGGATTCATCTAGGTATATATTAGCCAGGTTAGGCATTTTATAAAGGATTTATTTGTACCAGATATTTCTGACTTTCAAGACTTTATGTACAAAGATGATTGTGCTTTTGGAGAAGGAATCTATCCTCGTGACTCTTGTGAACTGAACTGCACTTCAAGAGGGGATTCTTGTGTTTTCTTAGATCTTAGACTTTCTCAATCTACCGTAGGATTAGAGATTGATATATATGATAAACGTGAACAACCTGAATATAGTGGTTTACACATTATAAAAATGCCTCACATTGACTCAAACATTTCTGATTTGGTCGTTTTTCTTTAAGTTTCAAAAGAGAGTTTGATTGAGTGTGCATGTGCTTTCTAAGTTGGGAATTTAATTTTGCATCTTTGTAGGAAGTGTAAGAGATTCATTTAGTCTTTAATGCTTTAAATAATTCCTTCATTCTGTAAATTCTTTCTTTCACTCATATATATATATATATATATATATATATATATATATATATATATAGAGAGAGAGAGAGAGAGAGAGAGAGAGAGAGAGATTTATTCTTGTTTTTTGGTCGATTTTTTATCTTGATTTGCTTGTTTAATTTTGCGTGGTCACCTTCTTCCTTTCTTTGTTTTCTTTCTCTTTTGTTTATTTGACGTATTTTAGTAAGATTGGGTTTGCCCAAGAGACTCTGTGGGTCTTTAGGAACCCAATATAGCTGCTTATACTTGGGCACCGATGACAACATAAGTGTTGCTTTACTTGCTAAGTCTGTCTTCCTTTTGTTTTTTCAAAAAAGTTTTATTCTCTCTTTTTTCTTCTCTTATTTTCTTTGTAGATTTTTGGGCTTTAGAACAACAATAAATTTAAATTTGTACAGTTGGATATATTATAGTCTTAAAAAGGTATATTACCTGGCTGTTTGTGACTATCTATACTACCAACTATGGCTGTTTACTTTGGCCTGCACATGGCACAAGCCCTCATGCAGCAACCTTCTGTGCTGCAAGAGTGCGTCTAGGCATGGTTTATTTGCACGATGGTGCTCATGCAATCTAGTAGGCTGTGACCTTTGTGCTGGCAAGGCTTATTTGCACAATGGTGTGTGTGGGATTGCGGGCTGTTTTTGAATGTCTGCACGTAGACTATTGCTGTTTAATTTGGGTTGGAGGCCTACCAGAGCTCCTCATTGGGAGAACTTTCAGATTTCTGCTGACTTGCAGAAATTTTTTTAGCAGAGGCTCTGGAAATCCCATCGGAATAGAAAAATCACTCTCTTCTTTTGGCTTTCTATTCATGGTGGGATAGCAGTGAACCTTTGGAGGTCCAGGTTTGGAGCTGACCCTTCTTGCCCTCGTTGCCTTTCTGCTTTGGAGACAATACAGCACTACCTTTGGGATTGCAGAGAGGCGAGAATCATATGGAAGGGGATGGCAAGACTTTTCAGCACTTTTATTCGCCTACCCTTCTATATGACCTGGGGATCAGTGGCTTGGCTCACTCTTTCAGGGCCCCAGGTATTTTATGAGTGACTTGACTCCTCTTGGGCTCTTCACATCCGACGACACCTTGTGGAGTCGTGCTCTCTTGAGGATGTTCCGGCCACTCTCTTCAGGGCTCCTCATTCCTCGGTTGACTCTCCGTGGGAGGTCTTAGCTAGCATTGTAGCATGGCACATTTGGAGAGCCAGATGCATTGAGGCTTTGGAGGGTTCTCAGGTTCACCCTTCTCAGATCTTGGCTAGTACTTGGACAGATACGGTACACACTCTGATGGCCATTTGGGCGACCATGCAGGGATCATCTCGAGCAGCCTCCTCCAGAAGAGTTACTTTTCTCAGAGATTGGAGAGATTCTCCCTTCTTTGTTGAGACTTCTACAGGGTTTAGTCGGCATTTTCAACCTCAGCCTTGGTTTCTTTCTACCTCATTCCTCTGAGGTGTTTTTATTACATGCTTAGCATGTTGTATTTCCGCATAGAGCTTGCTCTAGCGAGTTTCTTTCTTACTTAATAGAAGTCTCTTTTTTGCCCCCCCAAAAAAAAAACATAAAGCTGTTTTCTCAACTTTTAGCACTTTGCATCTATCTTTGTCCCATAATTGGCTGGAGCAAGTGGATGCACTAAAATGAGAACCAAGAGAACTGAGCGTAACACTGTTCCTTTTGCAGAGCCATATCACGACATCCATCAACACATAGAGACGCACATGCACCACAGATAGCTACTTTAATTATTTGGGGAATCAGAACTATGACACAAAAGGATGTTGAATTGTCAAATCTCGGCTTAAAACTTCAGCCATTAGCTTTTTTATTCTAAACTTCAGAGCTTCCAGCTCGATCTTTGTATAAAGCGTAGTAAAATCACAAGTTTGAAGGAGAATAGGAGACTCTTTTCCTGAATGCTTCGAGAGGAATTAAAAAATTTTACAACAGGAATCACTCCTATTGAGTCATTTAAAATCCAGCTTAAATGTGAGGGGACATCTGCCTCTTTTAATAAGTCCCTCCAAAGTTCATGGACATAGGCAAGATGGCTTTGACGCAGCAGCTTAGCCATTTAGAGACATCTGTCAAAGTAGTCTCACACGCAGCTGCAATAAATATTGGCTTTTTTGGAGTTTTGTGAAACTTCCAAGCAGCACAAAGAAAAGGGATACTTGGATTGCAAACAAACCCTGAAGACGAGTCGGAGAAGAACTGCATCTCTTGCTCGTCTCGCTGCCATGAAGCTTTCCCCTCTCCACCTTACCTTCGCCTCACCTTCTCCCTCACCTCACCTCCTCTACGCCTCTCTTTCTCCCTCTCCGGCTGCCACACTCCTTGCTCCCCGTCTCTCATTCCTTCAAAATTTTCCTTTGGGAGGTCCAAGCCGCTAAGCGACCAGCTGCAGTATAGGGTGCAGCCCTCCCTTGGTTCCTTTCGTGAGATGTGGTAGCAGAGGGTGGCTCCCTCGGAGTCTCTTGGGCAAATCCAATCTTAATAAAATACGTCAAATAAACAAAAGAGAAAGAAAACAAGAAAGGAAGAAGGCAACTATGCAAAAATAAACAAGCAAATCAAGAAACAAAATTGACCAAAAAACAAGAATAAATCTCTCTCTCTCTCTCTCTCATTATTTACGAATGAAAGAAAGAATTTACAGAATAAGGAATTATTTAAAGCATTAAAGACTAAATGAACCTCTTACACTTCCTACAAAGATGCAAAATTAAATTCCTAACTTAGAAAGCACATGCATACTCAATCAAACACTCTTTTGGAAATGTTTGAGTCCATGTGAGGCATTTTTATAATGTGTAAACCACTATTTTCAGGTTGTTCACGTCTATCATATATAATCCCCTCTTGAAGTGCATTTCAGTTCACAAGAGTCACGAGGATAGATTACTTCTCCAAAAGCACAATCATCTTTGTACATAAAGTCTTGAAAGTCGGGAATATCTGGTACAAATAAATCCTCTATAAAATGCCTAACCTGGCCAAGCTTATTAGAATGATAGGGCAGGTATTGATAGATATAAGACCTTGCATAAACTCAAATTCATAAGTGAAAAGATAAAAGTTTGCTAAAAAGACAACACAAGAAGTGATTCTTATAGTTTGTTGAAACAAAGAATCACCCATTGTGACGAAGATTATCTAAGAAAATCTATCCAAGAGCAAACATGTTCAACACTCCTACCTTTTGTATCTTTTCTTTTTAGAATTGATGTCATTATTTTTATTATCTAGCCACAAAAAGTCAAAACATAAAGCTGTTTTCTCAACTTTTAGCACTTTGCATCTATCTTTGTCCCATAATTGGCTGGAGCAAGTGAATGCACTGAAATCAGAACCAAGAGAACTGAGCGTAACAATCAACCTTTCGCAGAGCCATTATTCAGCAACTAAGCAATCCCCGATTTATGGGGCAATCAAACAGCTCACAGGCCAGCCAAAAGGCCAGCCATCTCAGCCAAACAAGTGGCCAGAAAGTCCAGCTGGTCTGGCCGACCAGAACTGGCTGACCAGTTGGCCGACCAGCTGGCAGGCCCACCGACCAGCTGGCCGACCAGCTAGGTCTGGCCTATAAAAGGCATCTGCCCCCACACTCCTTCGGACAGGACAGGACCTGCAGCTGCTCCTCTTCTCCACCATCCTTTGCTGCAGCCCCGCCTGCTCCATCTACCTCTCCTCTTCAGATCTGCTCCTCTCTGCCTCCTCTCTGCCTTCTCTCTGCCTCTCCTTCCTGCCTCCTGGCTGCTCCATCTTCTCCTCCAGATCTGCTCCCATCCTGCTCCAGATCTGCTCATCTGCTCCAGATCTGCCCCATCCTGCTCCAGATCTGCCCCTCTGCTTCTTCTGCTCCAGATCTGCCCCATCCTGCTCCAGATCTGCCCCTTTGCTTCTTCTGCTCCAGATCTGCCCCTCCTGCTCCAGATCTGCTCCTTTTCTTCATCATGTTGCTATTCCAGATAGCCTGAAGGTTCCTCAAAGCATGCTGCTTTTCAGCCATTTCCTAGGGCAGCTCTAGCCCTTCATCTTCTTCATCATCGAGCTACACGGAGGACTGCGCTTCGCTCCCTCTACTGCTATCTTTTCTACAGTTTCTCTACATGGAATCATCTTTCTGATTCACCTCAGCCACGGTCCTTAAGACACGACGGCTTGAGGTTCTTGTATTCAATTTTTCATATTACTGACAGGCACTATGTTTTCTGAGTTCCGTTCTTCAGTTGTGTCTGAGTATTGTCTATTTTCTGATCGCTCCACTGCAAACCCTATCGTTTCTCTATATGGTATCAGAGCCATGGTGAGCTAAAGACCCCAGATCTCTGGTGATCTAAAGATCTTGCTTCTTCATGGAGGCCATAGGTACAGGGAAGATCACTCCTATGAACATATCAGTTTCCTCTTCATTCCGCTGAGCACTAAGGGAGAGAACTCCATCCTCTACTCCCATCCCTCCCTCCCTTTCAGAACTCCATCTTCTACTTCCATCCCTCCCTCCCTTTCAGAACTCCATCTTCTACTCCCATCCCTACCTCCCTATTCGGTTTCCGGCTTGACACTCCCCATTCCTTCGAAAGAGGGGGTCATGATTCTTCACCGCTACCACCATTGGCATCGACTTCCAAGATCTACAAGTTCTCCCTAGGCGAGACCCTTTCTGTTCAAATGTGTCTAGACGACTGTTGTTTCGAATCTTCTACCTGCATGGAGGCAGGGATAGACTCCTCTCTCCCGAGGTCCAAGATCGAACACACACTGGCTCACTGTTCAGCTCCGACCTCTCTGGATTATCAGTACTGCCACGACAAATTTGTTCTTTACCTTTGCTCTTTCCTCCACCTTTCGGCGATGAGAGGGGGTGGCTTATTCTCTCAAGCTTCACAGTGTTCTTATTTCTATCTGGTATCATACGTGTAACTCCGACACTTGAAGAAGTGAACAATTCCCTTGCAAGGGCACTCCTCTTGTGATCTTCTATTGGGCATTTCACAGGGATAGCCAACACCACCATCGACATCCCTACACGAAGCTCCAAGCACACACTATTTGCCCCTCCAAATTGGCAATTGAGAGGGGGTATTCAGCAACTAAGCAATCCCCAATTTATGGGGCAATCAAACAGCTCACAGGCCAGCCAAAAGGCCAGCCATCTCAGCCAAACAAGTGGCCAGAAAGTCCAGCTGGTCTGGCCGACCAGAACTGGCTGACCAGTTGGCCGACCAGCTGGCAGGGCCACCGACCAGCTGGCCGACCAGCTAGGTCTGGCCTATAAAAGGCATCTGCCCCCACACTCCTTTGGACAGGACAGGACCTGCAGCTGCTCCTCTTCTCCACCATCCTTTGCTGCAGCCCCGCCTGCTCCATCTACCTCTCCTCTTCAGATCTGCTCCTCTCTGCCTTCTCTCTGCCTCTCCTTCCTGCCTCCTGGCTGCTCCATCTTCTCCTCCAGATCTGCTCCCATCCTGCTCCAGATCTGCTCATCTGCTCATCTGCTCCTTCTCCAGATCTGCCCCATCCTGCGCCAGATCTGCCCCTCTGCTTCTTCTGCTCCAGATCTGCCCCTCCTGCTCCAAATCTGCTCCTTTCTTCATCATGTTGCTATTCCAGATAGCCTAAAGGTTCCTTCCTCAGAGCATGCTGGTTTTCAGCCATTTCCTAGGGCAGCTCTAGCCCTTCATCTTCTTCATCATCGAGCTAAACGGAGGACTGCGCTTCGCTGCCTCTACTTGGAATCATCTTTCTGACTCACCTCAGCCACGGTCCTTAAGACACGACGGCTTGAGGTTCTTGTATTCAGTTTTTCATATTACTGACAGGCACTATGTTTTCTGAGTTCCGTTCTTCAGTTGTGTCTGAGTATTGTCTATTTTCTGATCGCTCCACTGCAAACCCTATCGTTTCTCTATAGCCATTTCACGACATCCATCGACACACAGAGACGCACATCCACCCCAGATAGCTACTTTAATTATTTGGGGAATCATAACTGTGAAACAAAAGGATGTCGAATCGTCAAATCTCAGCTTCAAACTTTAGTAAGATTGTCCCAGTACTAGAGAGCGTTTGGCGCAAGCTCCTATATCGGAGCTCGGCCACACTCTCCCTCGGCAGTAGAGCTCTTTTTGTCAACCAGGTTTTACTCGCTACACCCCGGTACATTGCATCCTGCTGGTGCTTCCACAAGGGTTGCATGGGGCAGCTCAGAAGACTAGTGATCAACTTTCTCTTGGCCGGTTCGGACATCACCCGGAACACCAGGGCTAGAGTGGCGTGGCAGACGGTTATCCTTCCACAGTCTTCGAGGGGATTGGGTATATAGACCCGAAGATGCATAGTCGGCCCTCCTAGGCAAGCAAATGGTTCGAACTGGCAGCAGGCTTACAGGTGGATTTTCTCGGAGGCACCACGCACAAGGAGAGGATCCCCCTTCATGAGGAGTTTCACCAGGGTGTGACGCAGGGTTTCAGGAGGACTCACCCGGGCCAGCCCTTCCTGCAGGGAGGAGTTTGAGAGGCAGCCTATTCTCTGACACCCGAAGGTCAGGGACGCACACAGTCGAATGCTCGGTCAGGAAACGCACATCAGACGGGCACAGTGGGACAACGGCCTAGCGAGATCCTATGGGTCTTGGAGCTGGCTCTCCAGGGATACAGAGGCCATAACACAGTCACTCTCATACCTGCGAGGCTAGGGCATACCCATAGCTGAGATTGACTCAGGGATCCCGGAGTCATGGTGGGAGGGGTTTCACAGCCCCTGGACCCCTCACTGCTTGGACTGTCGGTGCTCACGAACAAGGGTACCTCTGCGGGTCCGCTTGTTCAGAGAGCACTTGGGCTTCATTCGCTGCAGATTCTACAAGGGGACCTTCTACAAACTTAGTCAGAGCGAGAGACGGATCAGCTGGCAACCTTGGAGGATATAGAGTGGTAGAGGACTAGGGTGGTTGGCCGCTTGGGCAGAGTTTGGCATATTGATCGGATCACGGTCCGAGCAGTTTGGCGTCTCTGGTTGTGGGAAGGAAGGGGCAGACCACATCCAGTGGGGCCCAGAAGAGTGGTACTGGCCAGTGAGGTTGGGACACTGAGACATGATGTCGAAGGTACCATTCTTTTCTTACACGACTTGCATTGGTAGACACATCCAGCTACAGGCAACAGCATGGACCCCATGGAGGGAGTGGCACTGGCTAGAGCATGAGGTTCCTAGGAAGGTGGTAAGCCACTTTTGGCTACGACTATGGTCTAGCCTTCGGCCACCAAAGATCTCCTACTTCTTCTGGATGGTAGCCCACGGGGGCTTACCAATCGACCCCTAGCTAGGGTTGATGGTAGGTGTGCCCGCTATGAGGGAGTTAGAGACGATCCCACACTGCCTTTGGAGTTGTTCCATGGCACATAGCATTTTGGACGGCAATAAGTTTTGGCAAATGAGTTTACTTCTCTCAAAATACATTCTAAGTAAAACTTTTTGCATATAAAAACAAAGTTATTGGAACATTTGTCCATCTAAGAAACTTCTTTAGAAAGATGGTTACTTTGCTTTGAGCAATTAATTGAAGGGACTTCTTCTAGTTTCAAAGCAACAAAGCAAACTTTGAGATTCCCTTATCAATAGCTTTTAAAAGGCAAAGTGTACGATCGAAATGAAAAGGTCTCTTAAGTTACTAGAAAGCAAAATTGAAGAGTTGTGACTACATGTCCTAAATCAACATCAATAAAGCTTTGGAATCTCTTAGCTTTTAAAAAAGCAAGGTTTTCTAAGGATAGAAGATTTTGAATGCTCTGAAAGCCTTTTACTTATCTCTCCATGGTTGAAAGCCTTTTGTCCTAAAGTTTTTACATACTTCCAAGCTACTACTAGATGTTTCCAAATTCTTCTCACATAATGAGAGAGAGAATCCATTACTTCAAGGGACTTCAAATATACCTTTGTAAGACTAGAATAAGTCCAATCATACAAATTTAGATTTTGTGTTGATCTAAAGACCAAAAATCTACACAGAAAATAAAATAGAAAATGAAAGAGAAGAAAAAAGAGATAAACAAAAACTTTTGTGAAAAACAAAAGGAAGACATACTTAGCAAGCAAAGCAACACTTATGTCGTCATCAGTGCCCAAGCATAAGCAGCTATACTGGGTTTATAAGGACCCGCAGAGTCTCTTGGGCAAACCCAGTGCTTACTAAAATACGCCAAATAAACAAAAGAGAAAGAAAACAAGAAATAAAGAAGAAAGGAAGAAGGTGACTAAGCAAAAATAAACAAGCAGGTCAAGAAACAAAATCTTTCAAAAAACTGGAATAATCTCTCTCTCTCTCTCTCTCTATGTCTCTCTCTCACACACACACACACATTTAGATTCCTAACTTAGAAAGCACATGCATGCTCAATCAAACTCTCTTTTGAAACTAAAAGAAAAACAGGCTATTCAGCTCCCCGCGTTTTGTTTTCAACTTATGTTCAATCATTCTAAACATACCTAAGGCCGATATACCATAAATAAAAGACTTCATATCTAAGATTGTGCGTACTTTTTTCATTATTTTCCTTGGATTATACCTCTTGTGTAATAGTAAAGTGATCAAATTACTATATTGAGTGATTAAAAACTCCTTAGTTGTACAAAGGCGGGAAAATCTATGGAATTGGGAAGAAATGACTCCATATTTTGCCAAGTCAGAAATGACTTCAAAATTGAGTTCAAGCCTACCTCGTCAAGAAAAGGACAAGTAAAAATAGAAATCAAGAGTTGTTTATTTAGATAGAGTTTTTTGCATTGAAAGGAAGCTTTTAATTTTAAGAAGCGATCCAACGAAGTTTTGAGTTGTATATAATGGAGCTTATTTAGATTCAAATCCTCGAAAGAGAAGTTTTCCAAGGTGTGTTGAAGTTTGAAAAGAACTCTGACATTATATTTTTCAAAAACTTGTATTGAAAAAAGACCCAGAGACATTAGTCTATCTAGGTAAAGTCGTCTTCTTTTATAGTCTCAAGAAGCAAAAACTCTTGGAGCTGAGGAAGTTAAAGGAACTGAAAGAGGAGGAAGAGGAAGTGAGGGACGATCAACATGTGAGATTGCAGGAGAGCTAGGACAATCCCATAAATAACTTTAGGTTTCCATACAAGGGTAGGCATATGACTATGTTGATAAAGAGGAATGTTAAAGGACTTGATATGAGTTCTCCACATCATAGGGTTCTTTTTAGACGTTCTTATATTCTTACGATGAGTTGATTTTCCTTCCAAATTAAAACCTCTTGGGAAGAAAGTGTGTAAAGTTCTCGTCCAAAACAATTCACGAGGTCAAGTAGCCTTGTAAAAATCCCTAGCATTATTAAAATGGCCCTCTATATGCTCAATAGCAAAGTAACGAAAGAATGAAACCAGATTTTGCCATTGCCGCACATAAGGTTTCGAATTCTCAATCAAGGAATTCTTCTTGTGAACTTTTCTAGCTTCCCTAACATGTTCTTGAAAACGAATAAAGGCCGTCCAATAGGTTTGTCCTACATAAAGCATATTACTACTATGTATGTTATAGACAACATAAATTACTTTTGTGGCATGAATAGGACTAACAGGACAAACAACCAGTAATGTCTCACCCACACACAAAACCCCCAGTCTCTTTCCTGAAACCACCATTCCATTTATCTGAAATCCACGGTTCCAGTTACCAAATCCCGAGACACAATCCATCACACCTAGCATATACCACACAGACACAACCCACAAAAGCCATCGTCTGTGGCGCAGACATCCATCAAACAACCGGCATTGTTAGTCTGCCACACAAACACAAAGCATAGTTTCCACACACTCACACATGCATACACACATGTACACCATCATGCAAATTAAGCCATGCTCCCACACACTCTTGCCAGCATAAAATGTCCTATGGGGCCTATAAGATTGCATAAGGGCTCATGCCATGTGCAAGCCAAACTAAGAAGCCTTTTCTTTAGTCTGCACACATTCACAAAACAGCGAGCATTGCCAACACACAACCCACAATTTTGTCCCCCTGAACCTAAGCCACTGTTCTTAACCCGAGACACAGGCCACCAAAATTAGCACACACCACACAGACCCAATAAAACAAAATTAGCATACATCGTCACATTGCAGATATTCAAAACAGCCAAACAACCACACACAACCCCCTTATCTAAATCCACTGTTCCGTCTACCAAAACTCAAGCCACAATCCACCAAAACTAGCACACACCACACAGACAAAACCCACCAAAGCCATAGTCTGTGGTGCAGACATCCGCCTAAGAGCCGGCACACACTCACACACACACAAAAACCACCGTTTCCATGCTCCGACACACTCTTGCCAGCATAGAATGTCCCACCTTATAAGATTGCATGAGGGTAGTGCCATCCGCAAGCCAAAGTATGCAGCCATAGTGTGCAAACGCCCAGCAATGCAACACACACGCACGTGCGCGCACATAACCCACGATTATTTTTTTCCTGACCTCACACCACTATTCTAAACCCACCAAAATTAGCACACAGAACCAACAAACCAAAACTAGCATACACCAAACAGAGCCGCCAAAATTAGCTCACGGCACATAGACTCGATAGCATACACCACAGACACGCGCGCAGACACAATCCAGTTACAAAGAGGGAAAAGAAGAGAAAGAGAAGGGCCGGTACCTGCTGGCATTGGTGTTGGGCTGTGCAGGCGGAGGGGGGTCAATGTGGTCGGCAAGACGGTTCAGGAGGTCGCCAGAAGGCAAATTGTACATGGCCGTGTACTTTGAAGCCATAACGTACAACAGGTCCTTCTTCTCCACCCCCTGCAAGGGGGTGAAGATGATCAGGCCACCCTTGTCTAAGAAAGGTGCCGCAGGTTTGTCCATGTCCTCGAGCCGTTCAACGATGGGCTCCATCAAAACACTGTTCGGAATGCCGTGGGAGGCAAAGAAGGCTTCTCTGTGCCGTCTGAAATCTTCGTCAAAGAGAATCTCTGCAAGAGAGCTTAAAAGAGGCATGGCCATGAGCTCAAGATCTCGCAATAGGCGAACTTGGGGCGCACGAAGCGTTGAAAACTCTTCGAACTGACCTCGTATATCATTGTACTGACCTATTGTAGTTTGGGAAAGAAGTCTGTTACCCAATTTAGAAGGTCCTTGGGAATCGGAAAGGGCGTCGATAACACTCAAGGCTCAAGCACTCGCACACTGTCTCAAGGCGCTTGGGTTAGGTGCACCCGCCTCTCCCCCCCACGCTGTGGAAGGTTGAATGCCAGATTCGTCGCGCATTCACAAGCTTATCACGGCATTCGTCCCCATAACTAGGAAATGAACCCAAATATGCTACATTTCTGAAGCTTCACTCTCAACCTTTGGACATTAGCGATTATAAATGTTTGTCTCTTTCTCGAAAAGGACACAGCCTCGTATTGTCCGGGTGGAGCACCTACAACGCTAGGATTTGGCAACTAGAAAATCGGGCTGGACATGGGAACGTAGAAGACCTGAGCATTTTTTGGCAGATTTGCCATCTGAGCGAACCGTGGGAACGACCTCTAATTGACATGTATCCTACTAGCTAAATCTAAAGCACCTTAACTCTAGGACACCATTCCATTTTTGCATCATATTTTGAGATAGCCGTTCATTTATCTATGATTGAGTAATAAGGATATTTTATGGTGGTCCTCCATAGTCCCTCGACATTAGTCAAGGTGTCCACAAAGCCTTCACATTTTAGAAGACAATAACAACTCTACTTCATCTAATAATAACAACGTAATAATGACACCAACATCCATGGGACTAAGCATGACTTTTGATACAATAGTAAGGGGATTCCTCTCCAGGTTGTGCATCCTCTCTCTCTCTCTCTCTCTCTCTCTCCCTCTCTTTTATACAAGGGTTGAGACTTTTGTATTTATTCTACGGGTCAAGAATACAGTGCACAAAAAGTGAAAACTTTCTTTTTGACCTACACATGTGCCTCTAAACTAGCTCCCATTCATGACACTAGTTTACCAAGCTTGTCTTAGTATCAGCCTCATAGCTTTCTTGTTTCTTGTTCCACAGACCATGCTTACATGGTGAGAAGGTATACACATTAGGTTTCAATCAATCACATTTGATGAATTTTCTCAAGTGGGAACAACTTTGCGTGCATGATAATGCATATTGATGCATATGGAGTTCTCCTCCTAGGACATAAACATCACAACTTATATTCAACTCTCAATTTACTTATCCATAATAGGCCCTTCACATCAGATTCATGAGAAGCTATGCACAGTAAGGTTCTATTGTTTTTCTTTAATGAAATTTCTCTAGTGGGTGCAAAATATTTGAACTTTGCAAACATGAGAATTCAAACAAGTAGCTGAATTGCATGGAATCTTTTAGAGGTGTACATGCTATTTCCTAATTAAATTTCTACATAGAAAAACTAGTAATGAACTCTTGGGCATTACCAAGCAAAACTAGTCACGAACTCTCGGGCATTTCAATAAGAAAAAGAAATGTTAGAACCTATACCAATACTTATTTGGTATAACACTTCAAATTGTAATGAAATGATAACTAATGTGAGACAAAAATTGAGGAACTTGTAAGAGCTTTAAATTCTTATAGAACATCCATGCATACACAAGTCAACATATGTTACTCAATAAAATAATTGCTTGTGCACACTACCTCTCTCAATCACACCTTCTTAAATTTTTTCTTTACAAACCATCAAATAAGCATCCATGGTGAATGCATTTCAAATAGCAAATTGTAAAGGATAATCATAAAGGTGAGTAGGTGTTGGATCCAAAGGGCGAAGGCTTGCACACCTCAAAAGTAGGTTAATGTAAACCAAAGACATTAAGAATGCTTTTAAATCACCCCATTAGCGCTGCATCTCCAATTAGGGGCTCCATTATGATAGAGACTTTCATGAGATATGGAGTGGAAAAAAGAAATGAAGCATCAACTCCAATGGTTAAGATGGATCCAATTTAGAGGGAATTTCTCCTAGTGGTTGTAAATGAATGTCAAATATATGACATTCAAATATGAACTTATTGAAGTCTTTTGAGCTTGATTGACATCCAGAACCTCTTTAAGTTCATTGACTAGGCTAAGGGCGCTAATGTTCACCCATTAATCACAATTTTTAACTTAGACAACACCTGTCGCATGGAGAAAAGTTTGGCAAGATTAGCTTTTTGCGTTCTGATATTTGTTAATTTTGGCCAATCCAAATTTGCATGTTGATGACATCTTAGTTTTGCCTCTCATTCGTTGAGAGCGAATGCTCAGCTAGTTAAACTATTAATTTTACTCAAGGCACACCTGTCACAAGTAGCACAGTTTGCTAGATTAGTTTTTTGCTTTTTGGCTATTTTGGCTAACTCTAATTTTCAGGTAGATGGCTATTTACCCTTGCCTTCCTTGTGCACTCATCCTTCCCCTTGCATATGTGAGATACCTCTATTGACGGTTCTTTTTGTCCTCCCAAGTGTCTAATTGAACATATTCTTGCCATCAAAGGTGCAATTATTTCATCGGCTTCCTCAATGTGTTCCTCCTATAGTCCTCTATCTCATTGTATGACAATTGAAATTTCAGCTCCTTCTATCAGAGAATAGAGCTCCAGGTAAGGATCCCACTATTCTTCCCCATCTACGAAAGTCATGAGTGTACAATGGTTAGAACTAATGAGGAACGTTGAGATCTAGAAATCACAGAAGGCACAAAAGAGGACAGGGTTGAGTGGCGAGCCCTCTGGTAGAGAATCAACCATCAAGCCTACGTTAATGCTTGCAACAAAAAATGATAGCTAAAGGATCTTAGTTGTGTCTCTAACCAATGCACAATTGCTGAATGAGAAAATAAGCCTCGTTTTACTGCTCTTTGTGCTTGAGTGGAATTTAGGTCTAGATGCCCTATTGAGTATCTTAGATCGGTGACGAAGTGTAAGAAATAATCACAACAAAGGCTATATGCATCGGAAGATAGATGTGTGTAGCCTAGGAAGTAGGTGGAATACAAACGTCTTTCCTTAGTGTGCTCAACATACACGTGCAAGACAATAAATAGACGATGCTCATAAGTCGGATATAGAACTAGTAAGAGAGATATTTCCATCTAATGGGCACAATACAAAACAACCTAGAGTTCCACAAACTTCTATAGTAACCAACATATGTTGTCCTCCTACGTCTAGGGCACTCTTAGATCACTCAACCTACGTGCTCCCATGGAGCTTGAGTTGGCTTTATTAGCATGCTTGAAAACACACCTCCAAGCTATCCCTCTTGAACAACCTCATCTGAGCACTGAATGTCCCTTTGATCCTTGCGCCTTGTTGCCCTTAAAGACAACCAAGGATGAAGCCTTCCTTAGAGCTATGCCTTGAACATATCAACTTCCTCTATTTCTCCTAAATATTGGCCTAAGCCCTACTCTTCTGCTGGTCCAAACTATTCCTAAAGGGCTACTCTGCTAGATTGATTATGAGCCCCCATGGGCACCCTTTATAGGACCAAAGGCCTTCCAAAATAGCTCACTAGTAGCCCTATTGGACCGACCTAGTCAACTAACCCCACAAGCCACAAATTGGGTCTGTGGTGACCTGACCTACTCTGGCCAACTTGGTTGGTTAGCCAACCAGCCTGGTCATGTCCTCTAAAAGGACCAAGGGCGTGCCCATTGCAGCCCTTTTCCTTGCTCTTACTGTTCTACACTTGTCCTCACCTCACTAACCTATTCCAAGTTTCCCAAGCCCCTATACTTCTTCCATGGTTTCGTTACAGGTTGCTCCACATAGCCATACCTGTCGGTATACATATGCACCACTTTTCCTGGTTCTTTTTTAGTCATTCTAACCTATTAAATTTGTGCATCTCTACCCCATATAATCCTTGACTATCACATGGCAATTTTGTGCATCTCTAGGCCTCCATGACAGCTCCAATATTGTTAGATACCTTCTTCTTTTTTTATAGAGAAAATATTGCTAGATACCTATCTTGTGTGCTGCCCACATGGTAGCCTATGTGCTGCCCATGTGGCAACCCCCTCCCTTTGATTTTATCTCTAAGTATACTGCCCACATGATAGCCTATGTGATGTCCATGTGGCAGCCACATCATCCAAAACTCTACCTACCCCATGCTCTCCTCATATGGGCCTTATAGATGGGGAGGTGACTTTTCTTGGCCCACTCCCAACTCATTCCATGAAAATCTCCCATGTCGACGCCCTTTGTCGATATTGATTCTTGGTCTTTTAACCTATGGATCAATAATATGTAACATCAGACCTTGACTGATTCCTTTCTTTATTACGTAAATGTGCTCTTTTTTATTCTTTCCCTAAACAAAAAATAATTTATTTGAGATTAACTCAGTCAACGATGAGACAATATTAGAATATGCTTTAATATTTCTTCTATAAATCTAAACAAATCCTAAGAATGACCACAAATCTATCACATTCTTAGGTGCTGGACCACACTAACATGGTGGCCACACTCTACATTATCTAACGAGTCCCAAATATTCTAATTTAACCATGCACAACATGGCATCTTTTTGTAACAAAGAGACTAGCTTGTCTCAAAGTTCTGACTCATTGTCTTAGATGTCCCCTACGTTCAACAGCTGGTTGCTATAAACTAAAATGTCATTAATTAAAAGGCCAATGAACTTCCAAGTATGTGGGTGTACTAATCGTTCACCACAGGATGAATGTAGTTGGAGCATTAATAAGCCCAAATGGCATTACCAAAATCCCATAATGTCCAAATCTACTAAAAGTGGTCTTACACACATCCTTATCTCAATTTTTGATTTAATGGTGGCCACATTTGAGATTAGTAATTTACAAAAAATTATGGCTCAATATAACGTATTCAATGGATCATTGATTGTTTGACATATGTGCCTAATGGCAATATTATTCAAGCCTTAGTAGTCAATACATAATTAAAAAGTGTCATCCTCCTTTTTCTTAATATTATTGTTGAAGTAAAAAGATAAGAAGCTAGTTTGAAACTACTCCAACTTGATGTACCCTTCTAGTTGTCTTTGCCCCTAGAATATTATTCAAGCCTTAGTAGTCAATACATAATTAAAAAGTGTCATCCTCCTTTTTCTTAATATTATTGTTGAAGTAAAAAGATGAGAAGCTAGTTTGAAACTACTCCAACTTGATGTACCCTTCTAGTTGTCTTTGCCCCTAGAATAGGTTTATTCTTATGTTGAACATTTCTATTTGGAGGTAAGCCATTGTGTAATTCATCTCTAAATTAATAAAAAAACCCAATGAGAATCTTATTAGAGCTAATAAGGACATCTCCCAATCCTGGGTAACCATTGAGTCATCCAATGCATCCTCCCATGACTCAACTAAGATATTAAAAAAGATTTAAAGCTCACTTGTAGTTTTCCAAACTTCCTCGGTTGAGATTGAAGAACTACAAGGTTGATTATTTGCACCTTGAAGAACATGTGATACACCATTTAATCTTATATAAAAAAGTCATGTATAAAAAACATCAAAAGTATCACCGTATGGTAGGTGTGTTTTTCCAAATCCACAACATGATTCTTCTTAGAATTCCATGCCATTCCAAGAGTTGTATCTATATCAACAAGTTTAATGATTTGAAAATCTAGCTTCTTCACATAGTCTTGGATATGTAATCCCAACTGTGTGACGCTTTGGTCACTATTATATGGAACTTACATCCACCATGATAATTGCATAAGTATCAGTAATTTCATAATAGATTGTGTGTAGATGTTGAGTCAAACAATATAGTGACACTATGATGGGCTATTTGCCCATTCATTTCTATCAAATTAGTTCAAACAAGATCTAAAAGCCATGTTGTCAAAAGTCTTGATAGGATATCATCAAGTGCATTATCTATTTTTAAAAATGACTACTCACAATAAAATAGTTTCCAACCTAGTGAGAGGCATATGTGTGGTAACCTGATCATCTTAAGAGCTGCTAACTAGCTTGCTCATTAATTCGATAGGTGACACTAAATACTACAAAGAACCATAATAGAAGGAACCGTTTTGTACGGCATAGTGTAGGGTGTGCTTGTTAGAACACCCAAATTGAGCTCCTAGCTCACATTGCTTACATTCATTAACTACAATGAATAGTAATAAAGAACTCTTAGCTATTTGCTCACATATGACTTTCATATTTAAAAGACACAAGCAAGACAAAATTTCATCTAATAATAACAACCTAAATAGTTATTTACAATAACCATTCATGGGATTAGCATGTACCATAACTATAGATTGCACCCAAAGTGATGCTTGATAATGACCGAGAGGGCAAAAAAAAGTGTCAGAGTCGTTTGGGGACACATGATCCCAAAAAAATACACGAGTCATATAATGACTCTATTTTTATGTTTTAGTCATTACGAGAGTCTCTAGTTGAGTTTCTAGCTGAGTCTCTAATTGAGTTGATATTTGAGTCGCTACAAGTGAGTGGCAAAACAACTCTGGTAACAACCTATAGCATTTGTATTCCAGGGTTAACGACCCGGTGTTGTCCATTGTTTCTACTTCGCTACTGCCATTTTGTCTTCCTTGAAGCATTTGTCCCACCATTTTGTCTCTTGCATTGCTTCAATATCCTTCAATCTCTCTTGCCTTCCTTAAATCTCCTTCGATCTCTCTTGCATTGCTTCAAGGGAGCTCTTCATTGCATTAGGAGAGCTTTTGCATTCCTTCAATGTCAAAAGAGATCTTGCATTACTTCAAGAGAGTTTTTGCCTTCAATATCTCTTTCCTTCAAGCCTTTCTTCAAGCTCTTGCCCTTGCATTGGTCTTTTTCTTCTTTCCTTGCATTGCTCTCTTGCTCCCTTGCTCCCTTGCTCGTTTGCATTGTGTCCCCTCTTACTACTTTTTTATATAGTTTCCTTACATGGATCCAAGTAATCCCAATTTTGATCTATTGATAGTCTTGGGAGCATTGCAACATGCCACAGGGCTACCCTCACTTTTGATGTGGAGTAGGCTGTGTGTACTTTTTCCTTTTTTTCTAGAGAGAGTGGTTGTAGAATACAATTCAAGATTTGAACAGCTTTCAAACTAATGCGCGACCAAGATCTCGAGAGGTCCCTATGATAATAAGGGAACCTAATGAGAATTGCTAATGCATGGAGATACCACATGTCTCTCAAATAGGCAAGGGCAAGGAGCTAGTGGAGGAGAGAAGATGTGAAAAATTAAGAGCAAGGCGATTACAACTTCCAATGGCTCCTCATAGTGGTCCATCTTCACATGGTGACTCCACTAGGGTAGTATCAGAGAGTATGCCGTGCCCTTCGATACCACCAAATCCTATTCTACCATCCCACGCTGTAAGTCCAACTTTGACAAATATCCTAACCGGAAAAATGCGAAGGGAGATTCTCACATTCTAATTGACATAGTATTAAGAGGCATTATTGTCAATCATGCCTCTAGAGCATCCTTTTGTCGATAGATGCAACACCTTGTCAGTGTGTACATGTCTAACATCCACATTTATTGGAAGTAAGTATGTGTTTTTTCAGATGTTCTATTCCAATTCTTTGAAACATAAACTAGTTTCACTAATTTTTTCAAAATGTTTTGTAGGCAACATGTGGAAGACAGCAAGAAGTTTATCATTGCCCACTTGAAGAAGGTGGATGGAGTCACAATGCAATCCTCATGGAGATGCAAGAGCTCCTGAAGCATCGATGTGACACTACCAGGTACAATTTATATGTTGGAAACATGCATGTTTTATTGTGGTATGGGATAAATGTTTTCCTAATTCAAATTTATATTGCACTATTGTTATTTAATACTAATCCCGAAGGTGGGAGTAAGCTAACTATTAAATAGGGAAGTGGTATGGATGGGATAAGAGAAAGGGATGGGATACATGGGATGAATATGAGGGGATGGGGTGGGTCGCATTAGATGAGAGGAATGGAGATGGGTAGTGGACATTGGATGAGAGAGAGGTAGGTAGATTATGGACATAGATGGGTTGAGGATAGATGGGGAATGGAGATAGATGGGATATAGGAAGTGGGTAGGAGGTAGATATAGACATGGGCTACATATGAGCTAAATTTAGGGGAGAAGCATATAGGAGTAGATATGGATTGCATACCGGGGATAGATGGGGGATACATATTGGGTGAAATGGGTTGAATTTAGGGCAAGGGATAGATGAATTTAGGCGGTAGATATGGGGTGCATTTAGGGCCTAGATGAGGGATGCATATGGACTGAATAAAGGGGAAGGGATAGATGAATATAGGAGGTAGATATGGGATGCAAATGGCATATAGGAAATGGGTAGGTATGGGGGATACATATGGGTTAAATAAAGGGGGAGGGACACATGAAATGGATAGGGTATGGATAGATTAGGAAAATGGATATGAAAATCTCTCTCTGTCTCTCTCTCTCTCTCTCTCTCTCTCTCTCTCTCTCTCTCTCTCGTTGGAGGGCAACATGTAGGCTCTACACTCACTCACTCTTGAAGTCTACCTAGACATGCATTGATGGAACTCCTGGCACTATAGTTGGCTAGAAGCTGGAGGAGGCACAAACAAGCTTATTGTGGCGAGACAGAAGTACAAGAGGGTGTCAACAACAAGGTTGGGTTGAGGACGAAGGGGGAGTGTGACAAGGAAGCTGGGGAAGGCAGGGGGGCGAGAGGAGGACACCTCACACGTATACGGGAGGTGAAGGGGGACAAGATGTTGGAAAGGTCACCTCCCCATCAGTAAAGCCCCCAAATGAGGAGGGTGTGGGGGAGGAAGACCTAGGGTAGCAAGATAGGCCTAGAAAAGAGAGGAGTGGCTACCACATGGACAACATAATAAGGCTACCATGTGCGCAACACACAAACAGAATTACCCAAAGCCTCAGAGGCTACATCAATCGAGCAGATGGGCAGAAAAATGGTGGGGCAATGTGCCTTGGATCTTGCCTGGGAGGAAGTGGAGCAGTAAGGTGTAGGAGTGGAGTTGGAAAGGGAGCCCTATCAGATGGCCCATTTGGGGCAGACCATGAAGGTAGATGTGTAGGGCACACAAAAGACCAGGTGGTGCAATGAGAAGGGAGGGGTTGCATGAGGCAGCACCCTGCCTTTATATAAGGCCAAACAGGTTGGTCAGCTGGCCCTTTATGGGGAGCTAGTGGGGTCTATTGAAGGGCCAACAGTCAGCCATTATGGCCCTGCCGATCAGTTAGCCCCATAAACTCCCCATAAAGGGTCAACAATTAGCCATTATGGCCCTGCTGGTCCCCACAAAGGCTGCCCTGCAAGTCCCCATAGGGGTAACCCACCACAACCACATCTATTTGAAGCACATAAAGTTAAGAAGTTTGTGATTCCACACACCACACACACTGTGTGAGCTCCTAGGATATTCTATTAGTCTTTTGCTATGCGTATTCTCTATTGGTTGATTTCTAGCATGGTATCAGAGCCCAAGTAGGAGGCTGACAAGTGTGGGAGCTTGAAGGCAAGGACCTTGCGGAAGGACAAACTTGATTTAGTGACTCTAGGGAATCAACTTATGGTTTCCCTAAAGGTCCCTAGAAGGGCTGCCCACAACACCCCATAAAGGGGGAGCTTTTGACTAGTGGAGGTTGATATGTCAGTCATATCAACACCATTCCAAAGAAGTCTCAACTCTTCTATTACTAAGTCTAGGTACACATTCATGTTTTTTGGTTGACGTTTTCTTGAGAGCCCACATATTAGAAATGAATAAGGTTAGCATCCATAGAATACATGTTGAGCGTATCACATAGATGTAAACTCATATAAAAGTGCATAAAAATGTTCATACTAGGAATCAATAAGGTTAGTAGCAAATGCTCTTTTTTAATCGCCACCATAAATGGTGGAATATTATAATTAACAAATACAACTGGCCATGTAAACCACTTTGTTGAGTGTGCTCCAAAAGGGTTAACTCCATCAAGAACAAGTCCAAGCTTTACATTACAAGGCTCATTTTTGAATATTGGCCATGTTCTTTCAATATGTTGAAATGCCTCACAATCAGGGGGAATACGTCACATGCCATCCGTACTCCAATTCATGAGGAGAGTTCCTATTTCAAACTCACTACATCTCTAACTACTGGGGAGAGTTTGGCTGATCTCCAGCATATTACAGTACACACTCTTGAGAATCGGAGCAATCTCTACTCTGGTGAAATGTCAATACCCACTTGGCATCCAAGGTATCTTGTTGTTTGTCCCCTCGAACCTCGTCAAAATCCAAAATTAGGCATGAATATCAAACCCTCTATCCCTATGAAGATGCCAATAGATTTGGTCCAATTGATTTGAGTGCTAAAGGCCTCACAATAGATAGTTAAGTCACCCTTGACTATCTCAAGGCTCGTTAAGGAGCCCTCCACACATTGCAATGTATCATCTACTAACTTTGAATCCAATAGCTCCTCCTCCTAATGGATCAAAAGCCTCATCTTGGTCAAGATTGCAACGTGGGAGTGCAAGAAGTAATCTAATGTCTTAGCGAGACAAAAAGCAAGAGGAAAGGGGCAATGGGATAGCCCTGTCATACCAAGAGGGAGAGAGAAAAGGCCTTGCTTGTCTGTCCTAAAAGCACTTGACTAGATCTCCATGCATGAAGAGCTAAGAACCTCCCCTGATCCACCTGTCTAAGAACCCCCCTGGGTTGGACCATAGGGTGCCATTACAATTCCACACTGCCATCCTCAATTTGTTTTGCATACTTGCCCCATCGTTTAGACATCGTCATGTGCTGTCCCCTTCTCCTCCTGGTGCATCTCGTGCTTCTTTTTCTATCCTCTCTTGAATGATCATCCTACCATCTCTAAAAACTGCCCATTTCTCCTCTTGCCTTACCCGTACCATTCGTTCCCTTCTATGCTCCTGCTTTAGGAGTGTGAGATCTTCATCTAGAAAGATCCTAGTCCCCTTCAGTGCTGCCTGTGTACTCATAAGGGTGGATCTATCTGTGGCTATTCGTAGCTTTACCACCAAAGGCCTCGTTGGCGCATCTGTTTTACCCACTCTCCAGGCTGATTCACAAGTGAGGTTTACTTCCATTTTTTCAAAGAGGATTTTGGTGTCTGCCATGGGGCTGTCACCTATTGTTAGGTGACATGACCCCAGCACTCCTGAAACCTCGGATTTGCAAGCAAACATAAGAACACACCAAACATGAGGAAACTGAGCAGGCTACTCACCACCCAACCATGACATGTACGGGATGCGATCGCGAATCAGGAGATGTCCCCTCCGAGCCACAAGCTGAGCTACTAGCATGAACTCCCAGCCTGATCCTAACTAGCCTAGTGTCCCATACCACCAGGAGGTGCTGTGAAGTCTGGGATCTGTTGCTGGGCCTCGGGCTACACTATGATGCAGGTGTGCATCCGCAACTCAATCTAGGATTAGACCTAGCACTTGGGAACGAGATCGGCTCCCTGAGAATTGAACCTCTGGGTCCCTAATATAGACTCGGGCCCCAAGTGCCAAAAATAGTGAAGACCTCTAATTGGTTTGTACCCTTGCCACTCAACCCGAGAATCAAGCCTGGCTAGCCCCCTCCCCAGGCTACCTGAGCTAGTCTTGTGTACCTAGTACATGTCAAATACCAATCCATGCACATGACATACTTCCCCTCCTCTAAGAACTCACTCCTGAGTTTGCTAAAAAACCTGGGAATGTCGTCTGGAGGTTTTGTAATGTCTCCCATGTTGCATCCTCCTCAACACGATCCTTCCACTTGATCTTGTATTCTGTGATAGTTCTATTACGAATCTATCGTTCACAAAATTCAAGAATACTCTCAGGTTCGTGTGGAATAAAACTCAAATCTGCAACTTCTATGATTTCCTAAGGAGAAAGAGTTGATCATCCACACCCAGTAACTCTTTCAGTCTGCTGCTGACATGAAACACTGGATGTACTTTAACATTAAGAGGCAATTCTAGTTTATATGCAATTGGTCCAATTCTTTTAATAACCTTGAATGGACCACAGTATTTGGGGGATAACTTCGGAACCAAACCAATACTTAGGCTCTTGGACTTGGGAATACACAAATATACCATCGTTCCTTTAGAGAACTCTCTAGGTGAACAATATCTATTAGCATAAAATCTGTCCCGATCTTGGCCACTTCTAATAGACTCCTTGGCAAACTGCAACATTTCTTGCATGTCTTGCAAGAATGTCTTTGCAGCATCATTTTGGATTCCCTTTAACCCAACCATAACTGGTGACTTAGGTTGAAACCCGTACATAAGCATAAAAGGACTATAACCAGTACTCGAATGCTTTGCACTATTATAAGCAAATTCTATCATAGGGAGAATCTTCCCATGAAGATTGTCTCTTTGAAACATATGCCCGAAGCATATCTTCAACAAATTGGTTGACTTTCTCTGTACTCCATCAATTATTTCACGATCTAAGAAACTGATACTTAGAGTAGTTTCCAACTTCTCAAAAACAAGTGTCCAGAAGTTACTTGTAAACTTGGAATCCTTGTCGCTAACTATGTCAAACAGCAAACCATACAGCTTAAACAAGTGGTCCACAAACTTGTGAGCTAGCTGAACAACTGAGATGGTTGTTCTAGTAGGTAAGAATCTAGCCATTTTTGTCGGACGATCGACTATGAACCAAATGGAGTCATGACCCTTGCGCGTTCTAGGCAAACCAGTAATAAAATCCATGGAAATACTTTCCCATTTATTACTCGGGATTTGGTTGTAATAAACCTGCGCTTCTAAGTCGTTCTGCCTTAGTAACCTGACAAACCCGACAACCTACCATATAGTTTTAAATAAATGCACACATCTTAGGCCAATAAAAGGTATGCTTCACAAGAGACAGAGTCCGATGTATACCTAGATGTCCAGCACTAGGAGCATCATGACACTCCCAGAGAATCTTAGATCGAAGATCTGAAACATTTGACACACATATCTTTCCATTCCAGAATAGCAAGCCATTCCTAATCATCCACTGACCTCCCACCTCCTATACGGTAGGTGGCACAATCCCTGAGTCTTGGTCAACCATGCAGCTCCCACAATCTTAGACTTTCTACCAATTAGAACTAAAATGACTATCAGTTGCACAAAGCCCTCTCAAGGATTGAAATAGATCTGAGGATATTTCTGTAAATGACATAGCATTTACAAACTTGACTCGACTTAAGGCATCCACCACCTTATCAATTGAACCCTATCAATAAGGTATTTCAAAATCAAAATCTTGCATTAACTCTGCCCATCTAACCTTTCTTCCCCTCAATTCAGACCCATCACACACATGATTGATTGATGATCTATCAATACAAGAAACTTTGAAACCATACAAGTAGTGTCTCCAAAAGTTCAGAGCATATACAACTGCATAGAGTTCTTTTTCAAGTGTGGGCCAATGAAATTGGGTGTCGTCTAGCTTCTTACTCTCAAAAGCTATAGGTTTGCCCTCTTGGAATAAAGCTGCCCCAATCGCAAAATCACACGCATCGGCCTCTAAAACATAAGGCTGGGTAGGATCGGGTAATGCAAGAACGGGTGCTTCCTTGATAGTTAACTTCAAGGTTTCAAAAGCCTTGTTCGATGCATCATTCCAAAAGATCGGTTGGGTAGACCTGCATCCACGACCTTTCAATATGTTGGTTAGGGGTGCTGTGATGTGTGAATAATCACACACAAAGTTCAATAGAAAAACTGTGAATCCTAGGAAAGAACGAAGTTGTTTCACAGTTTGAGGGATAGGCCATTCCAAGAACTTTTGGATACGATCCAGATCAATGCTAATACCTTCAGACAGAATCTTGTGTCCTAAGTAAATGATCTCCTTCATAAAGAAGTCACATTTACTCATCTTGGAATAGAGCTTATGCTATCTTACAATAACTAAGACAATCTGGAGGTGTCGAATGTGATCCTCTATCGTTTGGCTATATACCAAGATGTCATCTAAGAACACGACAACGAAGTTGCCCATAAAATCTCGAAACAAATCGTTCATCATTTGCTAGAAGGTAGCAGGAGCATTGGTCAAACCAAAAGGTAACACGAGAAACTCGTAGTGGCCATACCTAGTTCGGAATGCAATTCGATCTATGTATCTAGCATAGATACGGATTTGGTGATAACCCGTATGCAAATCAGTCTTAGTGAAATACATCGCTCCGACCAAATGGTCTATCAAATCATCAGAACAAGGAAGAGGGTATCGATTCTTAATTGTCACTTTATTCAATCATTTATAATTTATACACATTCTCCACAAACTATCTTTCTTCTTTCTTAAGAGGACATGTGCTCCCCAAGGTAATTTACTTGGGCGAATATAGACCATATTCAGATAATCTTGTAGCTGGTGAAGCTAACTCATCCTCCTCAAGCTGGCTCATCCTATAGGGTGGAACACTAATAGGTTGAGCCCTAAGTACTAAATCTATGCGATGGTCTACTGCCCGTTCTGGAGCTAAACCTTATGGCAGTTGAGCATGGAATACATCCATGAAATCGTCCAACAATGTTCTCAATTCACGGTGTTCAAACACGCATAAATCATTCTTGTTATTAACAGAGACAACAAATGAAGAAAGTGGAATCAGAACACATTAATACACATCATAATGAGAAGTATTTATTATATTCCGAAGCTGCATCGCAGATACAATAGGTCCCTGAGAAGAGGGAATATTATCACACTGAATACAAAATTGGGTGTCCTTATCCAAAAAAGAGAGTGTATGCTCTTTCCATCCGATCTGAATATCATGGGTTTTTAACCACTCTATTCCGATTAACAAGTCCACATGTTCCAAGTGCATAACATAGCACGTAAGAGTAGCTGTGTAGTCTTGAATTTGGATAGAAAGTGCTTCAATCTTGCAATCCCAAAACTGCTTCCCAGTTGGAAGCTGCACCTCGTAGGTGTGATCGCTAGGTATTGTGGGGACAGCCCCATCCTCTGCACACGTTTGTAATTAACAAAATTATGAGACTTGCTTGGGTCAAAGAGAATGTGAACTCTTTGGTCCCTGACTTCTCCATAAGCTCAAAAAAGATCATGGGAGCCAAATAACGAATTATTAAAAGTGCAATTACAAGAAAGTGGGCAGGTAATGACATTTACAGAAATACCCGTCATCGAAACTTAATTAGCTCCCTTAGCTTTGCTACTTAGACCTACATGGAGCTTCGGTCCCAGCGCTTGCATCTGGTTCTTGCGCTTAGGACAATCATTCTGAGTGTGGCCTTGCTCCTGTAACGTCCTTCTTTCTTTAACTTCAATGACACACATATTGGAGATTTAAAAGAAGGCTTGTGTTCACTCGAAAGCTTTTTAATTGTTATGATGTGTAGCTAGCCGTACTGGTGTTGAGAAATGAACTTAATATATAATCACTGCTCTTAAGAAGCTTGTTGAATCACTCTGCATTTAGCATTTTCTAAAAATATAGCACGTATTTGAGCTTGCACTTATATAGAGCCACAATTTGCATCAACTGTAATCTTGTACTTTACAATTAGTGAGAGATGGGTGGGTGTGTGGTGTTTGTGATGATGTCAGTGATATTTGTTGAAGTATTGATTATTGCCACCTAGACTAGTGTTTGCGAGTGCTTGTGTTGTGCTCTCGTGTATTCTCTAAGGTGTTGGCTATCTGAGCTCAGCCATAGAGGTGCATCTGTTCCCTCTCTCCGCTACTCGCTATCCTTATCTGGATTTTTTGTCATTGAGAGTGGGGGTTGCAATCACAGTTTCAAATCCTCTTTCTTTCTCTTTGTGTTGTTGAATGATGACCCTACACTAGGTGGAGGAGAACATCACCTCAAAATGGGAGGTATACCCTAATAGCTATAGCGTTATCTTCCGAACACGGAGTAGAACAACTAACAATGCTTGCTAATGGAGACTACCATACTTCAAATTCTTCACTCTAGTGCACATACATATTGGTAACTCATCAATCACTGCATTATTGTAGTGGTTGTTGAATCTTGTTGAATCACTCTGCATTTAGCATTTTCTACAAATATAGCATGTATTTGAGCTTGCACTTATATAGAGCCATAATTTGCATCAACTATAATCTTATACTCTACAATTAGTGAGAGATGGGTGGGTGTGTTGTGTCTATGATGATATTTGGTGAAGTGTTGATTATTGCCACCTAGACTAGTGTTTGCGAGTGCTTAAGTATTGTGCTCTTGTGTATTCTCTAAGGTGTTGCCTTTCTGAGCTCAACTATATGGGTGAATCTGTTCCCTCTCTTTGCCACTATCCTTGCGTGCGCAATATCTGCCTTTGTTGTCATTGAGGGAGTGTGATAGCGAGGAGTCGAAGTCTATAGACAACACCTCCAAGAAAAACACAACTCAGACGAAGAATGGTTGTGCCTGTTTCCTTCGCACATTTCTGTGGTGGCCCACAGTCATAGGTGATGCCTTCGCCATGCCAAATATTGGCACAACCCCCTATCAAGGACCGCATGCCGCACAACCCAGTTCTCCCTGTAAGCCAGTCCAAAAGTGGGGACTTGATTTCGTTGGCCCGTTTAAGCCCGCTACCCACCCATCCAGTAATCGCTACATCTTGATGGTGGCAAACTACTGCACCAAGTGGGTTGAGGCAAGGCCTCTAAAAGCAATTCGGCCACATGGACTACCAAATTTCTCTACGAGCAGATTATCATGAGGTTTGACTGTCTGGTTGAGATCGTCAACAACAACCAAGGAGGCCATTTCATCAATGAAGTAATGAAGAAGATGATGATGTGGCACATGGTTATGCCTAAGCTATTCACCATTTATTATGCCCAAGCAAATGGCCAGGCGCAGTCCTCCAACAAGATCATGACGACAATCATGAAGAAAATCATCAACAAAAACCACACAAATTGGGACCAAAAGCTTTATTCAATCCTATGGGCTTTTCGGACAGCTTAGAAGGTAACAACATGCCTCACCCCTTTCAAGATGGTCTATGGAATTGAAGCATCAGTGCCCATGGAGTACTTGGTTCCAAGCCTTTGGATCGTAATCATGGAACGACTAAGCCCGGATGAGTCGCTCACCCACCGCATGGAACAATTGCAATAGCGTGGCGAAACCAGATTCAATAGCATGGCAAGACCAGATTCATTGTGGCCCATACTACTGACATAGTGCAACATCGTCGAAAGAAATGGGCCGATCGCCATGTGAAGAACAGATTTCCAAGGAGGAAGACACAGTGTTGCTGTTCCGGTCCAGATTGAGAGCAAGTTGAAGTTCTGGTGGGCCAAACCGTATTGGCTCGTGCATCGCTTCTATGATGGCATATATCTACTTGTCATGCTTAAGGGAATTTTTTTCAAAAAAGCCAGTTAATGGTTCTCACCTTAGGCCTTATTTTGGCTCCATGCCACCGTATCCCTTCCCTGAGAAATTGGAAGATGAGTTGGTTGTAATGGCTACATGTGTCAATTTAATTTGGCCAGATGATGAGTCGCTAAGTGACTGGACGCACTCCAACACACATAACTGCAGTTCGTGGGGTGCGGCATCCCAAAAAAAGCATCATCACCCAACGTGTACGAAAATGACTCCTTGCCCTTACATGCCCATTTTTCCTCGACATCACTCATTCTCTTGGTAATTTGCAACCTTGTGCATCACACTTGTACTTTTCCTGCTCTTCGCGCTCTCTTGCACTCTGTCTCCTATCCTACCAGCTTCCACCATGGTGACTTACACTCGACTATTGACCTTTGGCACTACTGCACCTGTGGTGGTTAATAAATGGCTCGAGGCAACGCGTCTCAAAGGTGTAGAGAATTTGCCATGGAGCATTATCCTCGTTCATCCCGAGGCTGATAGCATCACGGCGCAACTCCAAAAGGGGAGGATAGTTCGTGATAAACTTAGGGAAGTATTTGCTCAACACCAAGCTGGTGGGTTCAGTGCTTCATCTCCCCCTTGATGGTGAAGTCAGCTGCTCTAGCAACCCCGATGAGATCCTCAGATCTAAAGCATCTGGAGATGACGACTTCAAGCCAATCACTTTGTTCGTGCTGACCTCGGGTCTCAAAACCAGGTGACCTTCTCTAAGCCACCCCACCAGCTTCCTCGACAAGCCCGACTCTCCCTGACACCCCTTCCCCCTATCTCGACTGCTTCGGCTCCTCCCCAACCCTTTCCCTACCTACCTCTTTGGTAGTTCTTATCATACCACCTGCATCAATGTCTATTGTGCCTCCTCGAGTGACCATAGCTGTCACAGCCAGTGCAGAGTTGATCCCCAAGCTTAGCGACCCCATCAAGACATTGTTCAAAAGGAAGGCTCAGCAAAGGCCCTATCATTGAGACCTCCACCACCACTGCTAGCAAGTGCCCCAGAGATAAACACCAATCAGGAGGCACAATTGAAGCTTGCCATTACCATGCCTTCAACTCAATTGGCCATGGTGGGGAAATTTCCTCGTCTTCCTCCTCCAAGTAGCATGGTGGCCCGCCGCTACACCCAGTACATCATAGGGTACCTGGCAATTGACCAGATGGAGAGATTGCACCAGGAGCTTGCATAGGCCAGTAGCAAGCTACAACAATGGGAGAAAGAACTGGCATGGTTGTGATAGGAGTTTGGAACGAGGGTCTCCCAACTGAAAGGAGGTGGAATGCCTCACGCATATGTGTAGCAACAGGCCATGGAGGAGCATGTTCTAATGCTAGAGTGCCTCCGCCACGAACATGCACATACGACAACCAGAGCCCTTCTCTAGGATACGCAACTCCGCACTCCCCAGAGCCAGTCAGAAAGTGTAGGTCCCATGGATGACAACATACAAACGGAGCTGCAAGTGCTCATCACAACAGAGCTATCTGAGTAGTGGAGATAGCACGTTGAAAGCCTAGAGCTCATCGTCGCACCCGGCTGCAAATGGATGGCCACCCTCAGAAAAGTCGACAGATGCTGATGCAACCGGTGCTTCCGTTCTCCAACCACAGGGACAACTGGGCATCACCAGGCCAGCTGGCCAATCTTCAGTACAGGGCAAAGAGATAATGCTTGTGCCAGATGCCAGTAACCAGAAGCAGTCCGCCCTATCCCTTGCAAAGGGAAAAGCCCCCCTCACGATAGAGCCTCCACAAACAGATAGCCTCCTCCTTCTTGCTAGATTGGCTTTGCTGAAGAAGTAGAGTCCCCTCGACTCTGGCTCCTACAGGAACACATTCTTGCCCTGCTATGCAATTGGGATGACCAACACAGAGTCGCCAAGCAACATTTTGAGCTCGAGTCCAAGAGTTGGGTCAAGCAAGAGTATGAGCTCAGGTAGCAGATCAAGACGCTCAAGTAGAGCGTGAGCATGCTCCAGAAGAAAAGAGCACAGATGCGGAGCCAAGGGAATCCAAATCCTCCGGAAGACGTCCCGGCCCATTAGTCGCTCTCGGTCTGACTAGCAAAGACAGCTCCTACCCCTCCGTTGTAGAAGTGACCATGGCAACTTCCTTCCTCTAAGATGGTTTTGCAACAAGGGCAGGAGGAGCATGGTAGAATGGCAGCGATGGTTTGCATCTTGTAGACAAATAGCAATGACCTCCTGCTCGAGAAGCAGTAGCTCCAGCAAAACCTCAGCACTGCTTGGGAGCAATTGATATTCAACCGGCAGTATGTTGATGATGCCTGTATGGGTATCCAAAACCTTGCTCAGTTTTGGCGGCACACTTGCAGATTCTGGAACACCCATGGTAGTCGGTGCTCTCCAAGTTCTCCCAAATACACGCACGGAATCGGGCCACTCTTCCCCAGCTAGTGCCACTGCCTCCACTAGCAGCGCCGAATCTGCCAGCCGTTGTGCCTCGCCAACAGGTGCTCCATAGTCTGGCTAGTAGCCTGCTCAACCAGCAGCCCAGCCAGCCACCGATAGTGCAGAGTCGGAGATAGCCAGATGACACCCGGTCTTTTATGCAGCAGAGCGGGTGTTGTCGTTTCTCCAGCGGCACATAGCTGATACCATTCACCCTCTTACAAATCCACATGTTCTTGGTTCATCTTTGGTAACTAGCATGACTGGAGTTGAAAACGTTACCTCACAAGCCTTCTTGATAAGTTTTCCTTCAGGAAGCATCTTTCGAGTCATTATTCGGGTTCTCAGCTCTGCTATGCCATAAATTGATGTAATTCCTTTTTCTAATAGTCTTGTTGTCAATATAGGTTTATTTCCCATTTAAGGCTTTGACTCTCCTTAGGCCTTGTGGATTCTCAGTTTTTCAATGGTTCCCTTGGGGGTGCCAAAGCTTTAACTGGTCCGACCACCCCAATCGAGTAGGCGTTCTCGTAGCACTGGTAGGTCTGACTGTCGAATCACCCGTCAACTTGGACCCACCTCTGATAGAGCCTTTAAGGCGTAGTCAAGAGGGTGGCCACTATTCAATGTGGCAGTGCTCTTGGTTATTATGGCACTGCCTGTGCAACCGATTTATTCTCTTTAGCACTTTGCACTTCTTCTTGGCTTTTGTCAATATTCCTTTTGCTTTGAAGCCCAATACTTCTTGATAAACTCAGTTCCTTGTTGACCAAGAACAACCATGTCTCCAGTCGTGTGTGGTACTGCATTATGCAAAAATTGATCTTCTCCCATTGCATGCCCATTTGTAGTATGCAAAAACGGATCTTCTCCCCATTGCATGACCATCCATACTCAGCAAACAAGTTCCTTCAACCTGAAAACATGCAAGGAGATAAGTGGAGGGAAACACAATTTTTGTATATGTCACATAGAGAGAGAAGAGCTAATGAATGTACCACAACTCTTGTTAGCCACAGCAGACAGAGATGAAGAAGCAGAGAAGAGGTGTGGAAGAATGAGGTTGATGCCTTCTTTGAAGTTTGGGAGACTCTATTGCTCATGTATAGCTCCTTGCCTTCAAAATCCTCCAACTACTCTTTGTCTTCAAAATCCTCCTTAAAGAAGGTGGAATGAAGAGGTTGACAACAGAGGATGGTAAAAATGGAGAATCCTTAAATATAATAATGTGACACCTAATGGAAGGAAGAATGACAACCTGAGGGAGGAGCTATTTTGTTAGCCCCCGAGTTAGGCCAACATGGAGGTTTTCCATATCATGGAGGTTTTGATGAGGCTCAGATTTCCTCCTACCATTATTAATCTACTAGGAACTGTTAGCCCTTGGGTCAGGCTAACATAACAGGGTTTGAAGTGCAGTCACCGAGTGTTGACTTACTTGGAAGCGATTGTGTGTCCTAGACCAAGAACCATTTTGCACTAGAGGTACAAGAAATTTCAATAGATCCACTAATCACAAGTAGCGGCGTGACGCACCAAGCACTATGGCTCTTAGAAGGCAGTAGTTAGAAGAGATGTAGTTGTAACAAGGAGTAGAGAAGAGAACAAGAGAGTGCCCCTCTCACTTAAGATTGCTAGGCTAGGAAGCTACTGAGTGTTCATTACAAAAGCCGATGCAGCTTGGTTGTAAGTAGACCAATACAAGTTGGATTTTGTTTGTTTATATTCTCATCTCTTATGGTGAATTGCACTTAGTATTCTTTCTTAGTGTGTAACTCGGTATTTCTCCCATCATCATATACTTCTCTTGTGAGCAACTAACTTTGAACTCTGAGTATTACTATTGTCATACGTTCTATCGCCCAAGCACATTGTACTTAAGATTGCAAGAGAGGGCATCTTTGCAGACCATTGCATAGGGTTGGGTTAGCACCAAGCACCTTTTAAGTTACTCATGAGTGATTGAACTGAATCGTCAACATTTTGGCAATCTTGTTGGGGAAGGATTAATTGAATTGCAAGTTGAAGAGTTGTTAGTTCAGGAGATCTAAAGAACCAAGGTAGTAAGGTTAGCACTGAGGTCAGTAAGGTTCATGTTGACCAGTGATAAAGTAAAAGAGTTCCTGGGTCTTATGGCTACTACAAGAAATTTCTCCAAGTAACTCCAGACCAGTGGCATAATCTAGTGTTAGTAGGCTTGAAGATTGGCATGTGGGATACACAAAGTATTCAAATTTCTACTCAAATACTTTCTACCTTAGTCCCTGGCTGACACAAGCTTGAAAAGAAGAATAAGATATGTGTATAGGCACGAAGAGTTCATGAGCCAAAGGAATTGGCTACATCCCACCATGAGAATTGGAGCAGTCTCAGAACTAGAGTTCAATGCCTGAAGGAGGCTAGTAGAATCATCAATTGTCCAACAAGAGTGATGAGCATGAGGAGAGAGATTTGGCCATGCGTGGTAGTTGTGTGAGAAGGGAGCACACAGCCCGTGGCTTCTCAAGTCAAGGAGAACCAGGGATTGCGAGGTGGAGGGCGCAAGGAAGACCAAGATGGAGGAGAATGAAACTCCATTCCAATCGGAGCTGGAGCTGCTGTCAAGGTTGCATAATCATCAACATTCTCATATCATCGTCTCGACATCCGCTGTAGTGTCAAATTTTTACAGGATTGAAGATCCCTTCACGTTTTCTTTTGCCTCAAACTCTAGGGAGGCTTGCATGTGGTGTGAAATTCCAATGCGCTGCATGAGAGAGAGAGAGAGAGAGAGAGAGAGAGAGAGAGAGAGAGAGAGAGAGAGAGAGAGAGAGAGCGCTTATAAGAAGGGTTTAGTGAAGAGCTCGACTCCCCTCCAAAAAATTTGCTTGCTTTTATATTTAATTCTATTTTTTCAATAGTAGCTGAACCCAAGGCCCTCATTTTATGTACACCTGCATACGCCCAACAGCCCTTGCTTTGTTCGATCAAATTATAGAAGCAAATGGTGATTCTGTAGTTGCTTGATGAATCTCCCTTCGGAGCTTAGTCTTGGTGGGTGGCTGAATTGCTTTGCAATGAGTGATCAACTGTCCAACACTAGCTTACCTAAATGAAGTAGCCGTGGAAGAGGAATTGCACAAGTCTGCCTGCTTGAAAGATATCAGAGTACAAGATACCATGGACGACGTCAACAACAATCCGCACATAGAACACAATTGGAAAAGGCCTAGATAGAATCTGCCATTTCTAGTTGGAGGCCAACGCCTGTTGTAGGATCAACTCAACAAATTGGACCATTTGAAAAAAGGAGGTTAACACTTGGAAGGATGGCAATTGTGGGCTTAAGAAGAGTGAAATGGGGGACTAAGTAGGAATTGTGGAGAGGTGGGGTGCTACAGAAGGAAAATAATGTCATTATGAAAATTGTGGATCACATCGAGTTCTTGGAGCAAAGAACAAACCCAAACATACGAGACAAAATTAAAGAGAACAATGGTTGTGGGAGAAGGCTTACCATGCAATTAAAAAACCCATATGGTCTATGACATAGCAATGGGAGCATTTTGTCCTGACACTTCGTGCTTTCCTTTAGTTTAACACTTCGTGTTTCCATGACTATGAGTGGCATTGGAGCATCACATTCGAGCGAAAGACAGTACTATCGAATGTCTCCGAAGGTTGGCAATGGAATTTCTTACCTGTCGGGATCAAAATAAACTCCATTAGACTTATCATAGAGAGGGAGAGAGAGAGAGAGAGAGAGAGAGAGAGAGAGAGAGAGAGGCCGGGGATAGCTCAACAACACCATTTGAAGGGCCAACAATAGTGGGGTTCAGATCCTATGTGGACCCTATATCCACCTTCTGAAATGGAATCAATTTTTAAGCAATGTAGATGATGTGGTGTGGGTTGACCTAAGTGGAGTTGCCTTAACGCTGCAAGCTATGTGTTCAAAACTTTTGGCCAACTATACTCCTTTGAGGTTGAGTTATAAGGTGTCATCACCAGTGAGTTAAGATTTCCTTGAAAGTGTCCACCATTGCTTGGTCATGAGTTAAGATTTCCTTCAAGAAATGAAGAGAGTGAGCGAGAGAGAGAGAGAGAGAGAGAGAGAGAGAGAGAGAGAGAGAGAGAGAGAGAGAGAGAGAGATTTCTTGAAAAAATTCTTTGCGTGGCACTCTCGTGCAGTTCGTCTCCATACGCAATCTTCGTACCACTAGTACATCACTCTTGCCCTCCATTACACGAGGTTGGTCCTCCTTTTTTTTGGTAAGAGAGAGATAGGGATTCACACACACACACACACACACACATGTTACAATGAACAGAACATCACTACACAAAGGCAGCCCCAAAACAAAGCTTTCGACTCTTTTGAAACATCCACAAGATGGTTGATTTAATAAGTGTGATATTGGCGCACCGAATTACGTGTATTCTAAAATGTGAGCATGGCAAAATAACATATGTATGTATTAATTTCTATGTATATAGATATTAGCCTCTCTCTCTCTCTCTCTCTCTCTCTCTCTCTCTCACACACACACACACACACACACACACACACAAAAATAGATTTGTAAATGTATCTCTCTCACACACACACACACGAATACTTCCCTAACTATGAATTATTCTTTTATGTACCCCCTTGAAATCTTCCCTTTACACTTTCTTTTTAACCACCCCACATACCAAGCCCACTAATCGTCCCATACCTCCTCCAATCCCATGCACTCATTCGCTCCTTACTCCACTTGTGACTTAAACTTCACTTGTGGCTAAATTGTTTTTTAAAATTATCTAAGAATACATATGGTTGTTTATATTCCTAGGTAAAGCGATAACAAGCCGAGGAAAACATGCATTACCTGTCTACCCAAATGTAACTATGATGTTCTAACACCTAGTTTGTTTGGATGGTGGCAGGTACGTGGACCCCGACCTCGGAACCTGGATTGTCTGAGGATTCGACATTTTTTTTCAATATTATGTTTATCAAACTCAATATTATTAAAATTTCTTGATTTGATCGAATTTTTTATAAACTCTAGTTGCATTTTTCAACTTAGATGTCTCAAACATTTTTTCCTTATATGTTTCCTTTTTAAACTTTTTATCCAATTAATGGAATTAATTGTATCGCTCAATTATTGATGGGACTTTTAAATCTAAAAAGACACACACACACACACACACACACACACGCACGCACGCACACATATGCATGTATATAAGGAGACGAATCCACGATGCTAATTTCTATGTGTGTATGTGTATAAATGCTCTATGCATGATGAAAATCCTGATGTCTAGCAGTTGCAAGTTCATCTCTCGGTGATGAATAGTGTGATCTTTTGAGATGATGATAATTTACAAGATATAGTGCAAAGGGGGCAAAATAGACAAACCAGTCTTATAGGGTGGTTCAAATGCAATGCTTTGCAACCTGATGCAAACAACCTGCTTTATGGAGACTTTCTATGCACATGGGTTTGGGAAAAAAAAGGAAGACATGGACTCGAAGAAAGTTGGGAAACACCATTGGCCGCATGTACAATGTTTCACCATCTGCAGGCGAGTAATACTTCATGCTGCACATGTTGCTTAACATTTGCAGGAGCTGTAAGTCTTTTGGTGACCTACGCACTTTCGGTGGGCAACTTTAGCCCTCTTTCAAGGCAGTATGCATTGCTAGAGGATTACTGGAAAGTGATGAAGAGTGGTTTGTGTGCATGCAAGAGGCTGTGTTTGTTCAGAACAATGCACAATTGAGACAACTCTTTGCGATAATTTTGCTCTTTTGTGAGCCAGCATCTCCTTGACTTTTATGGGAAATTTCTTGTTCGGTGCTTTTAGATGATTCTTTTCATGCATTGGAAGTAAGTGTGGAGAATCCAGCTCATCGTCGCACATTGGTGATAGGGCAGTCCCTTTCACATTTAGATCATGTTCTTCGGCAGCATGGGCGAACATTAGCAGATTTTGGTGGTTTGCATGCTGTGGATAGAGCAACTAATTTTGTTGACGATGTGTTACTACAACAAGAGAGGATGTTTGATGTTCATCAGCAGCAGTAGGCAGAAATCATCCGTATGATGGAAGCAAGTCTGAATCAATGCCTATTGGTCGCTTACGATCATATTTTAGTAGATGTTCATGCAAACATGGGTGACATCTTTTTTTTGGACGGTTCGAAAGGATCTGGAAAGACCTTTCTTTATAATTGTTTGCTTTCTTGGTTACGTGGGGAGGGACACATTGCATTGGCATGCGCATCTTCCGGTATTGCACCATTGTTGCTCTCCAATAGACGTATGGCACACTCACACTTCAAGATACCATTGAATCTACATGCCACTAGCACTTGCAATATCAGTGTGAACAGTACCCTTGCTAATGTTTTGAGGCTGGAAAAGCTAATAATATGGGACAAGGCTCCCATGAGTCATCGACATGCCTTTGAAGCACTGGACAAGACTTTACAAGACATCATGTCAAGCTACCAACTCTTTAGTGGCAAAGTAGTGCTATTGCGAGGGGAATTTCGATAGATTTTGCCGGTGGTTCCAAAGGCTGGATGAAAGGACATCGTAAATGCTGCTTTATGTTAGTCAAAAATCTAGAGACACACAAAGATCTTGAAGCTCACACAAAACATGTGGGTGCTTCAACGTGGTGACGGTATGTCAGAACGTGAGTTCATGAAGTGGGTTCTAGACATTGGAAATTGGATAAGCAGGGGTACAAAAGAAAGTGTTGTTGTAATTCTAGCAAAAATGCTTTTGCAAAACAACTCCATGGAGGGTCTGATTGAGTGGGTATATGCTGGACTTTCACAAATTGTGAACTTTGCATCGTGGTTTGGAGAGCATGCGATTCTTGCACCTCAGAACCTTGAAGTTGATGTAATCAATAATGCAACACTAAATGCAATGCCATGGGAGAGAAATGAGTATTTAAGTGCAGATTTAGTGAATAGTACAAATGCAGATTCATTTCTATATGCAATAGACTACCTCAATAGCCTTGACCTTGGCGATGGTTATCCAACTCACCGATTGGTTTTGAAGATAAATGCTCCAATCATTTTACTGCGCAACCTTGATCCACGGAAGAGACTATGCAACGGCACTTGATTGATATGCAAAGAGTTCCACACAAAGGTGTTGGAGGCTGAGATCATCACTGGTATGAATGTGACAGGGTGTTCATTCTGAGGATAACCTTTATTCCAAGCAATTTGCAACTACCGCTTGATATGAGGAGCAATTCCCCATTCGATTAGCATTTGGCATGACAATTAATAAGGCCCAAGGTCAAACAATGACCGTTCTTGGCTTATACTTAGCAACATCGGCGTTTAGTCATGGACAATTATATCTGGCTTTCTCACATGTACAATCATCAAATGTTGTCAAAGAATTTGTTCAAGACAATGCCATCGAGGCTAGTGTCGAGGATTCAAGGGTAGCATATACTACAAATGTTGTGTATAAGGAAGTCATGTAAGTGCAACAACAACAAGAAGTATGCATGGTTGTTGCCTTCCTACATTGTATCATTGTTCATTGAAAAGTAAAAGCATATGTTTCGTTGTTTGCTTATGACCTATACATTAGTTTCAATATAGATCATGTATTGATGAAGATTTAAAAAAAACCCATGCACATGCTCTTACATGCAATTAGATACGATGGCTAAGAGCTTCACATTCGTCACTGACTCCGCTGCAGTAGTACCAGGTACATGATTGCTTCAAAGCCGCATTCGAGTATTATATATTCTTAAACAAATATCATTACATCTTTGCTATAACAAATCCCCCTTGATGGGGGTGCCACGCGTCTGCACAACTATTGGTTGACATGCTTGAGATGGACAACTTCCACGAGTGGGTGGTCCTTAACATTTTGTTCCATTTTTAAAAGATATATGAATTTTTTTTTTTGCAACTATGAGTGTGTAAAGAGACTATTCTTTTGGTTATAGATACCTCCCATTCGGCACGTGGTTCATGAGGCTCCACATTCGATAGAAATTGCTTGGCTTCTTTAAGCTCGAGAGTCGTAGAGTTGGTGGTCCATATGGACGCTTAGAATCATCGTATCCTTTATATGATAGACAACGCGTGGGCCAATGCTGCCTTTTGCTCAAGGTATAAACGACGACTACACGTACACTTTCTTCAGACACCGACGACTGACCACACACATGATGGTAAGTACTCTCATGGAGCAGCATAGGTTTCATTTGTAAACATGAGCTTAAGTGTCGTTCCATTAAATTTTCTAAATTCTTAAATTGAACCTTTTCTACTTGCATAGGTGCCATTGGCACGCCGAGGTATGTGCGTTGTCGAAATCTATTTATTCTAACACATCCAAGACATCCTACACTACGTCTGTTTCATTAGCAAACCTCTATGTGCACCTGCATATTTATTTGATTATTGGAGCTTTATGGACTTTGGGATATGCATGCACTTTCAATTTCATGTTTTGTTCGACAGATTCAACAATGAATTTTCTATCATTGTGTTATTATACATCCATATATATATATATATATATATATATAGAGAGAGAGAGAGAGAGAGAGAGAGAGAGAGAGAGAGAGAGAGAGAAGGAGAGAGATGCATTGGTATAAAGTATTTTTTCAAGTAATTTAAACTTTAATAATTGTGTTCTTAGAGGGAGACATGTGTGCGCACGGACACACACACACACAGAGGCAAGGAGAGAGATAGTGTAAAAGTATTTTCTCAATAAAGGCACTAGATTTAATTTTAGTAATCATGTTTTTATATATATATAAAGAGGCATAGAGAGAGACATTCCAATGGCTTCATTGTTACTTCCTTTGAGACATAGATAAAGAACATGTAAATTGAGAGAGAGAGCGAGAGAGAGGGTGGGAGGTTGCCAGCCCATCGTAAACGAGTCAAGTTACACATACTAATCAATGTTAAAGTGGAAGAGGCGATCAATTTAGTGGGTTTGGCAAAAGTGTAAGGCTTAGTAGAAATGGGTGGCCTACATCTAGACTTTTTATTAGTTGCCCTCACATTGTGGGCCTCAAGTAAGCTAAAATTTGTATCCACCAAGGGAGGGATATTGCAATCTTTCGCTAGAACTTGTTGCTTGAAAAAGAAACAATAGCAAATGAGGCTTGTATTAGTGTGATTGTGTAGTAGAGGAAGACTTTAAAATTGAGAGTAGAGTGGGTAATTTTCACTAGAACTTGTTGCTTGAAAAAGAAACAATAGCAAATGAGGCTTGTATTAGTGTGATTGTGTAGTAGAGGAAGACTTTTAAATTGAGAGTAGAGTGGGTAATTTCTTTTTTGTATAGTGATTTGTCCTATTGTAGACTAATGAAAACGGAGCTCATGCCAATGATGCTTGCTTGCTTATTGAGGTTTTCAAACCCGACCCTTAGAGAGGATGAGGAGCTCGTCTTTTTTATGGTGGAATGTTTGAATTTGCTCATTAAAAGTTATATTTTGGTTTTTGGCCTTCACTTAAGGTATAGGACTTATCAATGATACTTGAATGAAAGGGAAAGTTGAATTTTGGTTTTTGGTCCATTTTCTAGAGAATTTCGACGTGAAAATTATAAAAAAGAGAGTGCACATTATGTTTGGAGGGTTAGTAACAACAGCCCATGATAGCACTAAAGTGTGGAGAACCCCACTCATAAGGCAAGGTATTAGCACGCACTTTCACTTTCATCAATCCCCTTTCACTTTGTAGCTATCCTTCATTCTATACCCACTTTCAAGCATGCCTTTTGAATGCTATTCACCTTTATAGGCAAGGTATTAGCACGCACTTTCACTTTCATCGATCCCCTTTCACTTTGTAGCTATCCTTCATTCTATACCCACTTTCAAGCATGCCTTTTGAATGCTATTCACCTTTATGATTAAAGACTTGCATACACTCCATAATATCTATACTAATGGATTGGTGCATAAAGAGAAGCCCAAAACCTCAATAGACACAACAAAAAACCAACCAAATTCCTTGGGCCTTTAAGAAAAGATTATTAAAACCATTGACTGACAACAAATGAGGGGCTAAATAAGAGCTAGCACATCCCCTAAAAGTGAAAAATAAGGAAATTTTTGCGCATCTTATGTTCAATTGATAAGTTTGGGACATAGAACACTTTGGCTCCTACTCAATTTGAAAAAAAGGTTTGTGGTAGATGAAAAAGGAGCCAAGAATTATGGTCTTCAAGAACAATGTATAATCAAGCATGCTACTCAAGTGTTGCCACTCGATTTTCTATTAGGAAATGTGTTGGGAGACTTTATTTACAAGTATAAAGTTGGCAAGTGTCTCCTGTCAATAAGCTTGTTGCACATGGACGAGGCATCTTCAACATTGGTTGTCAATAAAACAAGGAAGCAATTAAAGAAGGTAGTAAATTTGGTTATCATAAGCTACAAAAGGCAACTGTGGTAGTGGAGGGTACATAAGCAAAGTACATTTGGTAATTAGATGCAATGGAGGATAGATCAAAGTAACTAATTCCACCTTACGTTTGTTTGTAATTATCTTCTGTATAAATCTCATGTTTAAAGCATCTTGAGTTGATGAATTGACCAATTCATTTTGAGGTTACTTGCTTCATTGCATTGGGCCAACCTTTCAATTCCCCATTTTGGTTTTGCATTTTTAAAATTGACAATCCACCAAAGACAAAACCAAGGAAAGTAGCCACAAAAGGCACTCTCGTTCCTTACATTGACCAGATAGCCCTTGGAAACACAATTGCTAAGATGAGAGCAAAATCACTACATGCATTTCAAGGATCTAGGAACTTCCAAATCGTATGTTTTTGTGATAATGATTTGCTAAGAGGACTAAAAATGACAAGCTATTCATTTGAGAAACTCTTTCTAGTGTTTTATAGAGGATTGTGTGCATGCGCAAGTGCACATGCATAAGCTCGTGTGTGCATGTCTCTCTCTCTACCCCAATGGCACGACAAACAAGATCAAGCCAAGAACATTGAGCTTCCAATATTGGATGGACCCACTCTAGAGATCCAAGATGATCCTATCCTTCTAACCCTTAAGGAAGAGATGCATATTGAACGTTTGTATACAATGCACATGCAATAGATGACCCTTGAAGACCAAGTACACTCATTAAACTAGTATGAATCTGGTAAGTTTCATAAAACGAAACCTTAAAGACATTTCTAAGTGAATACATAGAAACACTTAGTTACTTAGAAACTCAGTGAGAAACCTAGGAAACGAATGGCCATAATATTTCAGTCGACATGCAGCCTTCTAACAACATTTAAGGAAACATATTCAAGCTATGGACATATTGTTTGGACACTACGATTCCTGATTTTCAAGCGTTAGGAATCTTTTGCTTCAAAACAAATACAAAAGGATTCTCTTGTTAAATTGAAGCATTCTTATCCATAGGGCTCAAGACACCCAAAAGGCTGCAGTGGACCATTAGACTGCTAACTCGCATGAGATAGTCTTTGTGACATGCACAGTCACGTTCTACAATCAACAACTGACGTTAACACTCTTTGTAACAACGCCTAGAGCAAATATCTATATCTAAGCTTGCGCGTGACCCTTTTATACTTGTAAATGCTTCTTCAAGGACTGAAAACACTTCAAGTTTATGTGATGTCTTCCAACAAATTTAAGTTCCATCAGCAATTGAGGTGAAACTACTCTGCAGATATAATTGCCCAATCCTGGTTTCCCTTCAGATCAACACGCAGTTGGGAGGAAGACAGTAGAATTATATGTGAAAGCATAAACTCGCAGGTCTGATATGTGTGATAGAAAGAGAGTCGCATCACGAAAGCATAAAAAAGAACATACAATGCGAAGGCCCGTGGCTGCAACCACCTTTACCGGCTACTTCACATTGGGTGCTTTCAGCTTTATGGAGGCTAGGAAAGGTTTGCGACCAAGTTCAAGGTAACAATTATTTCTAGTGTCTTCAGGATTTTATCCCTGTTTCTCCACTTTGCCTATCCATGTCTGGCTCCATTGAGTTGGCGTATGAACCCACATGGTGACTGGTTTAAAGGAGTTCATAAAAGATTCAGGCTCTATATTGTATGATCAAAGGGTTGATCCTATGTGCTTCCTTGATCAGTTGAGCTTGTTGATTTCGACCCACTGAAGTAGTCATGTCGTTTTATAATTGGATTCAAGGAGTGCATGCCCAAAGCAAGAATCCAGGAACATGCCAAAGAGTTTGTCCATTCCTACAGAATTAAAAAGGAAATTAATGTAACCTTCCTAGCCCATTCAATGACTTGCACGGTGAGTAATTGAGAAGTAACGTAAGTTCCTGCTTCCACCATTGTTATTATCAACTCGTACATATTTCTGTTGCCAACTGTGGAAGTGCAACAGAAATACAAGCAGAAACTGAGAGTAGAACAGCCAGCAAGAAAACTCAATGGAAATCAACACAGGAATCAGGAAAAAACTCTGCTGATAATGCTGAGAAAAACCCCCACATGGATGATACAACTGCAGGAAAGGGAAACAGCGCAATCAAGTGTCCAGGGTCTATTGGAGACTGCGCACAAGACTGCCCAACAAGTGGTGGGAAAAGGCTCCACTAACTACTAATGAGAGGCATAGTTACCAGGGAACAGGAATGTTCCAGAAATTCAGGGTGTCAGAACAGGAACGTTCCGGGAAGGGGGTACAGGAACCGGAGCGACATGTCATACATGACACGTCATCATATGACATTAAACTATGTTAGAAAATGAAATAAACTAACATTTTACAACTTTAAACTTTCTATATAAGCTCTGAAATACCCATTTAAAACTTTCAAACAGCCAAAAAGAAGAAGAAAAGGGGAACGTTTCAGAGCCGTTCCGGTTCCAGCTTGCTTCCTGGAATAGCGTTCCCACATTCCAGGAGGACGGAATGCCGTTCCCTGGTAACTATGGTGGGCTCATAGAGATGCCGTTCTCTGCTCAAGCCAGAGCCGCGAAGAGCTAGATGGCATCTCATAAAAGGGAGTGAGTTTCCATAATAGTTAGGAGCTGAATGAGCTGCTCAACATCGCCCTAGCATTACCTTACACTCTTCCTGGAGTAGGAATTATTCGTCTACATGTCTAAGATCAATGATTCCAGCTATTTTACTTCATGTTCAGTCACCATGATGGTGCATATTTAATGTGAGACACTTGGACCATCTCGTGGCCTTATTCCTGAATAGGATTGAAGCTACAACTATAAAGGTTGAGATGGGCTTACTTCCTCTGCTGCTTTAAAATCCATTATAAACTCGGGAACAAAACCTGCCATAAGGTTTTAAGACATTCCTTATTGACCTGTTTCGACCATATGCTTTGAATCATCGACAATAACCAATAGGCTTGTATTCATTGACTATTCACCCCTGAGTCTCCCGAAAGCATTTGCAACCCTATCCTTTGTTGTATTTGACTTGGATGATTAAAGCTATAAAGTCCACGTCTGTGGAATTTCTTAACAACAGGCCATAGCAAAACTCAATAGGCTTAAATCAACTGCCCGCGCATTTCCTTCCCATTTGCATCCCTACACTTAAGCCACCCAAAAGAACAAGGCTTCAACTCGGCAACACAAACTGCCTCTCAAACATTAATTTGAGTTTAATCCCAATACTACAGAAGTCGACAAAAACAAACAAAAACCTCCTTTTTCAGCCAAAGAGAACTCTCTCTATCCAAAACGGCTTGTCCAAGTGCCCATTCCCATATCGAGTCGCACAGCTCATATGTAAGTCTGTAAAAAGAGAAGGCCCAAGAATAAGCGGCAAAGCATTGCAAATGCTCCGAACAAAGTCAACACATCTAATTTGAGAGAGTCATTGGCTGTCTCATCAGGTAATTCACGCAGTCAGCAAGCTAATAAGTTAACCTTGTCAAAGGATTCCTGTCCTTTGCAGGACAACCTAAAATCTTGAACGCAAGAAGGGAGAACGGGCAATAGAATAAGCACAAAATTGAACAAAAGTCCGGTCCATGCCATCGGTATTGAAGCCTAAATCGCCATACATAAGATCTGTGTAATAGTACGCTCATAATTTTACCCAGCTTGATAAAAACAGCATGGGACCTCAGGTAGAAAACGGCATAGCTAGGAGCACAACAGTATACTATCGTGCCGACTCGAAATGAACAAAATTGCGCAAGTTTAAGATAGGCTCACGACGCTCCAAGAACCGGTCAAATTGAAACAGAAGAGGCGTCATAGCAGTACCGGCTAGATTAGTAACACAAGTAAAAGCGGGGCATGTCTTCTTGTTATGTTATTACGTTACATCAGATTTACACGCAGCCTATTGACATAGGCGCGGTTGCAAACAGACGGCAACAGCGTCGTATAGACTAGAATCCAAGACTCGTACGCACTAGGCTTGTAGAACTAAATAAGCTAGAAAAAATGGAATGGAAACAAAAGAGATCGAAAGAGTAACAGCTGAATAAACCAAGCACACGCTATTCCATTCTGAGGTGTCGTAACGACCTGGCGACAGCTACGACGGCTGAGACGAGACCAAGACCATTGCGCTTCAGCTGAATTTCTTCGGCTTCAAAGAAACAATTTTATTAACGCCGTCACGAAGCTTCTGTACAAAAGCATCTCCCGTTGATTTTCTTTTGATACAATCTCCCGTGGCTGGAAGGTGGAAAGAAATCTTCGGCCGCATGCAAGCTGCTGCAACCCGCACACCTCTACCACCAGCCGTAGCGCATCTCCAGATACTTGTTCTTCAACCATCGGACGCTCTTACGGAAGGATGATTTCATTCTGCCCTCGACGGTGTAGACTTTATAGGAAGCGATGCGTTTGCGGCGTTTGAGTTCGGGGTCGTCAAGGCTCCAAGACATGGAGAGCTTGGGCTTAGATTGAGGAGGGAGGTCGGCATGGGGCTGAGAGTAGGGCATGATCTGAGACTGGGAATAGGAAGAGGGGGGAGCAGGCGAGGGGGAGGAGGGGGGGGGGAAGGGTTGGCCGGTGACGATATCGATCTGGCGACGGGAAGACATGATCGAAAAGCTTGAATGGAAGCTTGCAAATGGCAAGCTATGATGCTCGAAAAGCTTTGGCTATGGCGGTCGAAGCTCCACAGAGCAGCAAAATGAAGAAGATGATGAAGAAGAAGAATAAAATAGAACTTTTTCAGAAAATGAAGAAGAAGAAGATGAACCAGTCTTAACTTCCTTTAAAGATTAAGTCAACAAAACCTCTTGTCCTCTTTCCAACACTTCTTCACTCACACCTGGGTTCTCGCTTCTCTCTTTGGTTGTGGCCCCGTGTTCGATTCCCTCGGATCGGTGTAGACCACGGGCGGCGTACGTGGCCGTGCATGTTGTGGGTGAGGGAGACACAAATCTTGAGTTCCATCTATGTAGAGACGTCGGGAATGACTGCCTGCGCATTCGACAGAGAAGAAAACCACTCCCCCATCACCTGCTTGTCACCTGGCAATGCTGGTTCAACATTGAGCACACTGGGTTCAAGTAAGCCTCCATGGTGAGATGCCCCTCCAACAAGCATGTTGGCTGTTTCATCTTGGGTTTCTCATCTTAAATCACCTTCGACATCTCGTTTAGACTCCTGGATTCATGTCTCCCTTGGTTATAGGCAAGAACTCGTTGCTTAAGCCTTTTGGCTTCAAGCGAGTGGTGGTAATCCCAACTTATCCATGATCAAAATATGTATATAGCACAGATAGGTGGCAAATGGTAGACCTCGATCGGACTTTATCCCAAATTCCATCCTCGTGTTAAATCCCATCTTTAGCCTCGAGTTGCATCAATAACCAACCATCCTTAAATTTAAACTTGGATATGCACTGCCCAAGTTGATCCATTGGTGGTTGGCTGCTTGGCTATTTAATTAGAGCTTAAAGTTTGAGAAATTGCTTTCTCCTAATCCTTACATCTTACTAGCATTGCTAAATGGCACATAGCTCCCTGCTTGCTCTCATCCAGAGCAACCTTCACCCCACTAGTGTCGCTCACACTGGCTCTCTTATGTGAACATCATCAAGCCTACCACATTGTTGCTTCCATCACGTTAGCGTCACCTAGTCTTATGCTCAGCCCAAGCACATCCTTGAGTATCTTAATGACTTTTGGGTAAGTCAAGCTTTTTTAAAAAAAGTGAAAAGTCAAACTTCAAACATTGTTGCACCTTTATTGAACCACCTTCTATGGTGTAACATCATGTGTAGACTTCAGAGAGTAGGGGCTAACGTTGTGGACATGAGAAAGGAGATTGCCACTTGGTGAAAGAATACACTAGTAGGGCCCTATTTCCAGTGGGAGTGGGGTGACCCAATAGCCACTTAGCATTCAAACTACATGGTTTGACATTAGACAATTGGCATGCAAGGAGATAGACATATAAGCAGAGAGGGCTGAGCATCACGATCCGTGGGTTGGTGGTTGGCTGGAGCATTGCGAATGAGTTGATGTAGGATCCTGATGGCCAAACAAATCCGCCATTTCCCAAAATATGCTCTATAGGCCATCTAGGCGTGCAAACTTCCACAACCAACTCCACATTTTTGCATGTATGAACTGAAGGGGGGGGGCCGGGGGGCACATTGAGCCCCTGGGTGCACGCATTCACCCCCGGGTGGTGAAAAAGGGCCCTAGGGAGATGACGTTCAAAGGGCTTCCTCATGAGGCGGGATTGCATAACTTATATAAAGAATAAGAATGCCAGGGTTATTTTAAAAAAAAAATAGAACAATAATGAAGTGTCCAAATCCGGGAAAGGACATTGGGTTATTGGGAATGGATTCCACACGTAGTAGTAATAATTAACACAGATTTGATTTGGTATCCTCCCGCCACGTGTTTAATGCAAAATAATGACTATCTGTCCAGTCTGTTCCCTGTTTATTCCCCCGTCAACTTCCACCACGCGTCACCATCTTGACCGTCCAACTGGCTCCTCCCTAATCTCCCGCTAGATTCAGTCCACGCGGCACAATCCTCGCCGTTCGACAGGCCGCTGCCTCTGCTATTCGAAAAAAAATATTTCCTGTGCATTTCCGTTATTCGGGAAAAATCTTTTTTAATTCGATTAGACCTTCTCGACTCTCAACGACTTGGGACTATCCTTATGTACGTCATAAAAAAGACTTTTTATGGCCGTTAAAAAGTCATGGATCAAGGGGAAAACAAGAGTGAGGGCTCATGGGGCACGGCATGAACGAAGCCACATTGAAAAAGCAATTTATTGCATAAAGGGCTCGTGTGATTACGGCACATTCACAAAGAGAACATGGCGCGCCACTTGATTCCGGCAATTGGACTCGCCTCCCCACGGCCCTCCACATGGGGGAGTATGCCCTTTTCGTATCGAAAAAGTGGCTCGCGGTTGCCAGTCACTCAACACTTTCATGTCTTACGAACCCATTTCTAAATCACACCGAATGATCCTATGTCGTACTAATGCTTTCCTTATATTGTTCAATCTCAATTTGCGAGGATATGTGGCACGCTAGACAATAGTGCCTATAATGATTTTGTCTACTCTAAAACTTTTTTGAACTAAATTCTATAGACAATTTTAAAATTGCATTCCCTCCCTCCCTCCCTCCCCCCCCCCTCTCTCTCTCTCTCTCTCTCTCTTCCCTTCCTCACTAGAGAGAGAGAGAGAGAGAGAGGATTTGAGAACATAGAAGAAGCTTGTTGCCTTTTATAGTCCTCTGCACTCATTGAACTACAATCTATAGCATGGCATTTTGCACCATACTACTATTGCCAACCCTTGAAGTCCCATCATCCATGGCAATCCTCACCATGGGTTGCTCTCTCCCATTCCTCAAGCACCACATCCCATGAACTCCATCATCCATCACTCGAAGATAAACGACATTAGGTGCCTACTCAAATGTCTTCTCTAAGGGTTATTTCAAGATTCACAAGGGATCCAACAAGGTCTCATGCCCACATGAGCGTACATAGTGCTCTAGTGTGCGCACAACTACCTAACCAAAAGTTCCAACATAGAAGAAGCTCACCAATACACCACTATCACCAGACCTAGCAAATTGGAATGGTATAAAACATACAAAAAATTGGTTAAATATATGAATGATTCATCATGCAACCATCAAATGTCAAAGTCCACGGAGTTCAATTTTCAAACATGTAACATACCACTTTTGAGAAGACGACACATGCTTGAGGGAATTAAATAAATACTCATCAAATATGATCAATTTATTTGACGGGTAATCTTCAAGCAAGGTGAGAAAAAGTATATTAATAGGTATATAATTAGGGAAATGTTTGGGTAACCCGCTATCAAAGAGAACCACCAGTATTATGTTACATAAGCCTCTAGTTGTGAGCACTACCTAGTCAAGGTAAGAACCAAGAATCGGCATCAGATTGTGTAAGCCTCTTACAGAGAGCATTGCCATCGATAGTTGGGAATCATGGATAGATGATATTCCAACTCAAAGGCAAGGAATCTTTGATATGCCACTACCGATTACATCAAACATAGTACCCTTTATGAGAAAAATAATTAGGTGGTTTTCTATGCTAGAAGGCTTACTTTCACATAAGATGATTACATAGTCAATTTGCCACATGTTTGCTGAAACTTCCTTTTTTTCAAATCACTCCAATTTGTATAAGGACATTGAGTTCCAAAAATTCCTTTTAGTTGATGATTATGGCAAATAAATTGCTAACGATATAATCTATCCGTGGGTGATGAAATCTCCCCCTTTTAATCTGATAATCGTTTGATAATAGAAGAGCATTTTAATTTGATTATTGTTTGATGCAAGAGAGCTTTTGATGTATCAAATAGATGTGGCTAAAAGAAAGGCTTTTCTGATCATGTTTTTGAACATTGAATGATCAATTGAGTGAAAGACAAGCTCTTCTTGGTTGTAAACTATGTTTCATGTGCATAAACCTTGATGCTTGATTGACATTTGTTGGTACTTTATTGATTATACTAATGTGTTGCTAAGTCTATAAGGCATTGTGATTTTTTATACCACCGCTACGTCGTATAGCAATACGTAAGAACAGTACCAAGGGAAACACTCATTTGAGGTAACGAGTCCTAGGTACAAAGATAGCTTCGAAAGCTGTTATACTATAGTTAATGGAACATACGATTGATATATAGTTTTTGACTGTCATGAAGACTATCATGATTAGTCTCATTTCATTGTTCATTATCCTGAAGTGAGTGAGATCTAGGTAGAAAGACTGATATTGACAAATTACCCTTGGCTGAAGTGGGATTAAGGAGTGTTATTCGACTTTCTACCTCATTACCATCATCAATATATTAAAAGGGAAGATTTTCCTATAGTGATGAGCAGTAATATGTGTGACTAATGGAGATTGAGTCTCTGTATTTTATTCTATTTTAATATTCATGCATTATGTATGGAGAGAATGATTTTCAAATAAGTCCTACAGGGACCTTGGATGGAAATTCCTATATCCGAAAGGATTTATTAGAGCAAGATAATCCATCATTAGGGGTTATTGAATAGATTGTTGCTATAAAAGGATTGTTTTATGTTTTTATTACCAATATCTCACTATCTTGGAAAGATTCATTTACAAATGCATCACAACTAGCAAATCAAGATGGGTGACATGGATAACAACTGCGGGTCAGCATGGATGCCTGTAGTCCCACAATTAAAGGTTTTAGTTCTAACTTACCCTTTATGTGGATGGATGCAGGTGAGTTGGCACGCTTCTCAACCAGATTTGCAATCGACTATTTTTGTGTACTACAATGATGCAGTACTTATTCTTAGCAAAATGAAGAGTCATTTTGAGTTATCCTATGATACTAATTGTGCTTCAACATAATACCTTCCAGTTTCATCACGATTTTTTATTAGGGACCCAATTTTGTATGATTTCACCACTGCTATGAGGGTCTTTTTGGATAAACTGTAATGTACCAAGGAGGCAGTATTTTGGAGTAATACGGGTCTCTAGAGTGCTAAGTTCTCCACCTTCCTATAGACAGGAATGAGAATAGATGTCAATTTCGGAACAACTAATGTTTACTTTCCAAATAGTGTGGAGCTATTTAGAAATCCATGAATTTATAAGCTGCAATAACAGTTTTATTATACATATTTTCAGAAAGTTTGAAATTATCTCTGATGGAATGAATGAGATTGAAGTTACAAGTTGTTGGAAGATTGCATACATGGAGGGATGCAGTGATTTGATTTGATAAACATGTTTATTTCTTGAATTGGATGATTATTGGACAACTCCTTAATTGAATGAGATAATGGACTCTATATGTTTCAATGTTATTGGAATGTGATGAAATAAATATAAGTAGAGATTTAGGTTGAACACACACTAGCGTAGCTGAGATAAGAAAAATCTCTTGACTAATTGTTATGCTTGGCTTTGATATAGCAGGCCTCTTTGTGGCACAAGGATCTGAGTGCCCTCGGGTATGTGGATCCATTGCCAGCTCCATCACTTGGATGCCAGGCCATAATGACAATGCTGAATAAGAGAGTCCATGAAAAGATTATAGCCCTGGATATGCAAGAAATAAAGGAACACCCCGAAACAAACAAATTGTTGGTAATGCAACTGTCCATCAATGATTGATGCAGAATTCTAGTGATCGAAAAGGGAAATACAAAAAAGTTTTGGAAGTCATCAACCAGTTATCTCTGTCTTTGGATCAATTAATGGAGGAAGATAATATTGCCTTATTGGAGTTTACTGAAAAGTCCCCTGACACAATGAGGAACCTGTTTGTGTATTCTAATCTCCCCCCTCTAGCAGGTTCTTTGTCCGCTGAAAATTTGGGTCTGAAATGTTTCTCACTGCCAGAAGGGTCTTCATCTACTACAACTCATCATAGCTTTTGTGATATGGAAGGATTGTCAAAAGATATCCAAGAGACGATATTATCAGATCAAATTAGCAGTTACCCCAAAGAAGAGTTCTATGCACACATATAATAGTCCCTTTTCCCTCCCACATGTTTTAGAAGTGGAGCTGTTGGCTTATGATAATAAAGTCTGGGAACTTCATGACATGAATCTGTTAGCACCTTTTGCACCAGATATGTGGTTCTTTCTAGCAAATCTTATGGGAGCATCTAAACCACTCAAAGTGGAAGCAAAGAGGCAAGCACAAAGCTTTAATATCAACATCACACATAATCATCCTCTATCTAATTTTTGTCCAATGTCAGCATTTGCCACAGACAGATGCCCTTCCCCCATGGGTGTATTTAGAAGTTGTAAGAGCCGCATTTCAAAAACGGAAAGGAGGACACCTAAATATCTGAATGACATCTTCAATGTGGGCAAACCTTATATAAAATGCAGATGCTTGGAGGAAAAGATTGAATGCAGAGCCCAACCATTATGGTTTGATCATGGAATTCGGTACATGTTTAATAATCTGGTAGCATTTTTTCCAAACAGACCACTAAAAGCAGCTTTCAACTCTTTCCTTTTATTTATGAAGGCAAGTCATATGTAATTTTGTCCATTTAATTATTTAAGTTATTATTATTCATTCATGAGAAATGCATTACTAATGTCTTGTGATTCTTTGATTTATGAAGGCTAGTGATATGGTAATCTTCCGCAAGGCATCCCTCACATTGCATTATATGAGGGAACTAGTCTTGTTAGCCCTGTCAAGAATTTGGAAAAGAACCCACTTGCTCCACCCTAACCTTCTCCGGGAGTGATGTCATATGGTGAGCTCATGTTGCAATCCCCTGAGACTTTACCCAACAGAGCTTACAGTTCCAGAGCGAGAAGAAGGTCAATAGGTTGCATCAGGTACACGAGAGGACAAGGACACACTTCATACTATTCACCGAGAGGGCTGTATTTCAGTAAGATGATTGGATGGTAGCCCCCTTCAGAGAGTTCCATACATTTGGATAGTCCTGAGTCATAGGTACGACCTTCGAAGATCTTAAGAGGTAATAAGACCATGTCATATACTAATACAAAAGCTAAGAACTTTCCTGTTCGACATCTGCTTTATGATGACAAGGATTGATTGGTGACAGGTATGTGATGCCCATACGAGAAGTATCTTGGTATTACCACATACTAGGAAAACTTTGTTGACTAAGAAAAAGAATTCTAATCTCTTCATTCATGCACTATAACCTCCTACTTGAAATGTTTTCAATTAAGAGGTTACTTATTGATTTTTTAATCCAATATGGATTTTCAGATTTAAGTGACACATTAAGGGAAATTAATATAGCTTGGAAGTTCTCAGACAACTTAGCATCTATACTCTATAAGCCCGGGGTAACATTTAGAGATGGGGATGAGATTGTATGCCATTGCAATATGAGTACTTTTAGGAAGTTTATTAAACAAGAATGGGGACATGTATGTACTATTGATAATGGGATCATAAATGAGAACATATTAAAGGAATATATCAGGAAAGGTTTAGGACACATCCCTAGGAAACACTTAAGTATTGAAGGGACATTGGATATGTTGGTTATGATTTGGAACCAATTATATACACTGAACCCACTATTATTTGAAATTCTAAAACCAATGGAAGAGGATCTAAAATTGTTTTGCAGAAATCACCTACAGAGATTGGCTACAAGAAAGAAATTATTAATTGAGGAGAGAGAGAATCCCATGAGAGCTCAGAGCATTGAGGGAGAAATCAGAAGATTAACAACTTCCCTCCTCATTACATCTACGGGCAAGTCTGCTTTAACTCCGGCTTATATTTGTAAGAAATTCATTGTTGACCAAGCAATACAGAGATTATCTAGCAAAGACTTCAAGCGGATAGATGACCCATACATCCTAGACCGACTGGTCAAGGACATTACAATCTTTCACTTGAATATTGCTCTTAACTCTCATTCACTACCATATCTGCTGATGGTGGCGACTTATAAAGCCCATAAAAATACTTTCAAATGGATTACTAATGCCCATCGTTGTGTGTTCTTGGAATTGGCCTCTTTAATTACTTTCACATTACAAGCTTGCATTGATCACATCATGGAATTATTGAGGGAGCTTCAAGATAAGATAAGATGTGAAGCCAATATCAATGTCAGTGCTTGTTGGCTAGTCAATTCTATTTACGAAGTTAAGCTGAATTTACCAAAAGAAATCTACTCGGTCTTCAGATTTAAGTGACACCTTAATAAGGGAAATTAATATAACTTGGAAGTTCTCAGACAACTTAGCATCTATACTCTGTAAGCCCAGGGTAACATTCAGAGATGGGGATGAGATTGTATGCCATTGCAATATGAGTACTTTTAGTAAGTTTATTAAACAAGAATGGGGACATGTATGTACTATTGATAATGGGATCATAAATGAGAACACATTAAAGGAATATATCAGGAAAGGTTTAGGACACATCCCTAGGAAACACTTAAGTATTGAAGGACATTGGATATGTTGGTTATGATTTGGAACCAATTATATACGATGAACCCACTATTATTTGAAATTTTGAAACCAATGGAAGAGGATCTAAAATTGTTTTGCAAAAATCACCTACAGAGATTGGCTACAAGAAACAAATTATTAATTGAGGAGAGAGAATTCCATAAGAGCTCAGAGCATTGAGGGAGAAATCAGAAGATTAACAACTTCCCTCCTCATTACATCTACGGGCAAGTCTGCTTCAACTTCGGCTTATATTTGTAAGAAATTTATTGTTGACCAAGCAATACAGAGATTATCTAGCAAAGACTTCAAGCGGATAGATGACCCATACATCCTAGACCAACTGGTCAAGGACATTATAGTCTTTCACTTGAATATTGCTCTTAACTCTCATTCACTACCATATCTGATGGTGGCAACTTATAAAGCCCATATAAATACTTTCAGATGGATTACTAATGCCCATCGTTGTGTGTTCTTGGAATTGGCCTCTTTAATTACTTTCGCATTACAAGCTTGCATTGATCACATCATGGAATTATCAAGGCAATGTCAGCACTTGTTGGCTAGTCAATGCTGTTTACGAAGTTAAGCTGAATTTACCAGAAGAGATCTTCTCGGTTTTCACAGTCGATATTGGTAAATGTTATGAAAACATCCCCTCAGAAGGGAAGTATGGATTGAAAGAAATTCTATCAAAAATTATCAATATGGCTTATGGAAGTAAAAAGAAATGATATCTCAATGTAAATTGGAGAAAGAGTAAAGCTTCATGGAGCAATAGGAGAAGTAAGACCTTGACATCTTGGTCCCAACAGGAATGTATTAAGCTCAATATGTGGCTCCTAGAGAACATGCACCTGAGACTAGCAGGCCAAATATTCAAACAAATCTCAGGTATACCCATGGGATTCTCTTGTTCACCCTTGTGGTGTAATCTCTATCTGCATTTGTTTGAGTTCAATTTTATTAAGAAATTATGGAGGAATAAAGATTGGATAACCTCTCGAGATTTGGGTGCCCCTTTAGATATATGGACAACATATTGTTGATCAATATTGGTTCCCCTGATGAATTCTTCAAACAACAGAAGAATATAGAGATAGACCCTCTTTGGATCGATCCCCTCCAGTTCTTGGAAATAAAAGATACCACAGTGGATAAGCAAGTTGGAGAAGATGGTGATACTATAGGTATAAAAGCTAACTTCTTGAGTATGATCATCACGATCATGAATAGAGCAAATGGAATAGCAATGACAAGCAAATATGACAAGACCGAATCCCTTGATTACCCGATATGTAAGTTTATATGGGCACAAAGCAATAGGCCTTTATCATTTGCAGAAAAGGTTATCCTTTCCCAAGCAATGCCCATATTATACGTAGAGAAGGAAGATTTCAACACTTTTATACAGATTAAGAAATTGATCCAGAATTTCAAAAAGAATGGATTCAAAGGGGGAAAGAGCAGAAAATTAATAAGAAAATTCCTATAGCAGGAGTTCCTCGGATGCAACCTGAACTATCAAAAATTGAGGAAATGGCTGGGTACATATTAATTATGGATCCATATCTCCACTAAATATATATTTTATGTGTTTGTGGGGCAGTAGTCCGACCCATTCCATAGTGATGGGCGGTCTATTACCCTCACTTGGATTGTGTGTTGGACCTGTGGGATTTACGTTGGTGGGACACACACACACACATACACACGATTATACACCCTCCCATTGAGGATGGTACTAGGAAATACCTATTGTATAGGTATTTTACCCGCATAGAGCAATATGAGTTAGAATATCCTTCATACTAAATCCCAGATATGATGAATAGTGATGGGAACTAAAAGTGTAGATGGTTAGAAGATTTGTTAATTAGAGATTTACCAATCGAGAGTCTAGATTTGTGACTAAGGGAATTGTGTGGTTATAGATTAATGCATCCATGCAAGGAATATTGGAGATATATCTATATTCACAATTATAGCTAAACAGATAGAATTAGATATATCTTGACAATAATATGAATTTCATTGTAGGGCTATAAAATTATTTTATGTCGCTATGGGTCATTCGTGATGTACCGAGATTGAGTATTTCCTACTATTGAACTAGGTATTGAACTAGGTAGTATCGACTATACTAATATTGCTAAGGACTAATAAAAGGATAGTCAGGAAGGAACTATACCATATAACTGTTGGGATTATATAGACTAGTTGATGGTAACCATGGAGGTAGTGTAAGGGAACAGTTCGAGGAACCCGCCGATTCGAACCATCGAAGGGTCAAGAAATCCTTATCTACAGGGATGGAGACTTTAATAGCTCCAGTCCAAATTATCCCTCAAACCACAGAGGCGCACCTTAACTGTATTAATAGGAATTATGATGCACAATGCTTGAGCTGAAAACTGGAAGTTTTGCCAGGGACTGGCACTGGCAACGGGACTAGAGGAGAGTCACCAGGAATTAATTCTTTGCAGTATTGAGAGGCAGCATTGCAGAGTATGCCCCATCCATTGCTTGGGAAGGGGAGCATCCAAGGCATATGTTGAGAAACGAGGCAAGAGACACGCATTGCATTGCATGTGAAGTGGGATGAGTCACAGAGTTGGGCTATCCAAGTAGCTAAGGAACACGGATAGAGCTAGAGAACTTACACACTGTTCGGTCACTTCGCCTAGTATCTCTTAGGCTGGTAAACCAGGGAGCGTGTAGCTTACTTACTTGGAAGGCAAGTGCGATGACTCTTTTGAGCTCCTTTGCAGCCTAAGTTTCACAGTCAAATTGTGTGCATGAATCGAGAATACAGATAGGTGAATACGTAAGTCCTTGTTTATACGAGGCAACCACCCTTTACAAAATGTTGGTGCCCATTGGACTAATTATCATTATCAAAGGGAGCTCCAGTGTATATACTGATACCCGGCAGCCCCACGCGATAGAAAAACGAATAAATAGTTTATTGTAGTTTATGAGGGTAGCTTTCCTTTGAGTATGATGTGAAGTTATTCTGAATAGGAACATTGTTATGAGGAGTCTCTGTAATTTTTTATGAAAAAGGAGACTTCACAGTGCTTACTTGAATAATATTTTGAGAGGTCCTGAAGGCTGAGGGTATGATATATGCCCTGTGATAGCCTAGAAGATTGCCTGTAGGAGCCCGAGCCCGTTCCGTCAATTGTGAAAAATGGTTAGCAATGATCATACATATAGTATGTGATCGTTGCACGTGAAGGATATCGATAAGGTATAACCCCCATCGTTGCTGAACTCCTTCGCATAAGAAATGAGAAAACATCCCATATCACGAATGATTTCCCTGTGTGCTACTACATAGGAGTTAAACCCATTTTTTCAATGCTCCACGATGTGTCTTCGACGTATTCTATTGCACCAATATACTAGACTACGGTGATTATGATTGCCAGGTAGTAGGAGCAAAAACATGGTTCTCAAAGGTCCGCATATGAATTATTTGGAGCTACACACAAAGCACGTTATCTAGGCTGAGCAGAAAGAAGGGATGCCCTAGTTAATGATGACTTGTCAAGAAGCTAAGTCTATAAGGCATTCCAATTTTTTATACCACCACTGCGCCATATAGCAATACGTAAGAGTAGTACCGAGGGAAACACTCACTTGAAGTTACGAGTCCTAGGTACAAGCAAATAGTTTCGAAAGCTATTATATTACAGTTAATGGAACATACGATTGATATATAAGTCTCCAAAGATCATGTCGCAGTTTTTGACTATCATGAAGACTATCATGATTAGTCTCATTTCATTGTTCATTATCCTGAAGTGAGTGAGATCTAGGTAGAAAGACTGATACCGACGAATTAATCCCTTGGCTGAAGTGGGATTAAGGAGTGTTATTTGACTTTCTACCTCATTACCATCATCAATATATTAAAAGGGAAGATTTTACTACAGTGATGAGTAGGAATATGTGTGACTAATGGAGATTGAGTCTTTGTATTTTATTCTAATTTAATATTCATGCATTATGTATGGAGAGAATGATTTTCAAATAAGTTCTACACGGACCCCGGATGGAAATCCCTATATTTGGAAGGATTTATTAGAGCAAGATAATCCATCATTAGGGGTTATTTTTGAATAGATTGCTGCTATAAAAGGATTGTTTTATGTTTTTATTACCAATATCTCACTATCTTGGAAAGATTCATTTATAAATGCATCACAACTAGCAAATCAGGATGGGTGACATGGATAACAACTTCGGGTCAGCATGGATGCCTATAGTCCCACAATTAAAGGTTTTAGTTCTAACTTACCCTTTATGTGGATGGATGCAAGTGAGTTGGCACACTTCTCAACCAGATTTGCAGTTGACTGTTTTTGAATATTACAATGATGCATGTTTTATTCTTAGCAAACTGAAGTGTCATTTTGAGTTATCCTATGATACTGATTGTGCTTCAGTATACTACCTTCCAGTTTCATCAGGATTTTTTATTAGGGACCCAATTTTGTATGATTTCACCACCGCTATGAGGGTCTTTTTGGATAAATTGCAATGTACCCACTAGGTAGTATTTTGGAGTAATATGGGTCTCTTGACTGCTAAGTTCTCCACCTTCCTATAGACAGGAATGAGAATAGATATCAATTTTGGAACAATTGATGTCTACTTTCCAAATATTGGGGAGCTATTTAGAAATCCAGGAATTTATAAGCTGCAATAATAGTTTTATTATACATATTTTCAGAAACTTTGGAATTATCTTTGATGGAATGGATGAGATTGAAGTTCCAAGTTGGAAGATTGCATATTGATTTGATAAACGTGTTTATTTCTGAATTGGATGATTATTGGAGAACTCCTTAATTGAATGAGATAATGGACTCTATATGTTTCAATGTTATTGGAATGTGATGAAATAAATATAAGAAGAGATTTAGGTTGAACACACACACACATTCTAGTCCTTACTCCCATTCCCTTTACACTTCCCTAACTATCACCTTTCTGTCTTCATCTTTCTCCAAAATTTCCCCTCTTTGTCTACCTAACCCACCTCTTTCTTCACCTCTCACTCCCACGTTACTTACCTCCCCTCTCTCTCTCTCTCTGTGTTCAATCTCTCTCTCTCTCTCTCTCTATATATATATATATATATATATATCATACATACATACATACATACATACATACATACATACACACACACACACACACACACATATATATATGCATACACACACACACACACACACACACACACACACACACATATATACATATATATATATATATATCCTCTCTGTCTCTTTCTCTCTCTCTAACAATGCCTATCTCTTCTCTCTCTACCCCCTCCCTCTTTTTACCTCTACTCTACCTTTCTCTCTCTATCTATCACCTTTTCTCTCTCTCTATCCTCTCTCTCCTTCTATGCTCTCTTTCCTAATTACACTTCAAATTACACTCCCTAACCTAACTACCCTCTGTTCTACTCTCCTTTACCTAACTATTACCCCCAATCTAACTACACCGTAAACTACATTCCCTTGCTAAACCAAACCCCACCCCCCTACCTCTCGTCCCCCTAAGACTCCTCTCTACCTCCCTGCTGATGGATCTCACGATACCTTTGTCCCAACCTGCCAACTACTTCTTCCTCCCTGACTTTCCCTCTCCCTTTGCGTCGACTCAGTTCCCTTCCCTCTCGACTAAGCCCAACTAGTTATTTAAACCCCCCTCTCTCTGCCGTGTCTTCCACCCCGCCCGCTGCTCTACCTCTGTCCTACCCATTATTGTGTGGTGTTGCTCTGCATTGTGCAGTAATCTACCAATCTCTGATGATGCTCACATCCCATCCTCGGCCGTCACTCTCAAGCCAATCTATTACTTCCATCACTGTCCCTCTTTGGTGATTCGCAGGTACTTCTTCTTTTGACTTGCCTATGTGGATTTCCTCATGCTCTCCCTTAAAATCTTGACACGTGTCACTTATCCCCACCCCCCCGACCCCTTGCCTTTTCTTTAATCCTTTACCCCCCCTTCACTAATGTTCCTCTTACTTCTGTTACCTATCTCACATCCCTTCAACCTCACAAGTTTGCTGCCTAGCCCTCCTGATGTTTTTACTATTCTTCTAACTAACTAACTTTTTCTCTACTTTTCTTTTAGCTAACTAACCCTTTTAGTCTAAATACCCCTTTAGCTAATCTAACTACCCCTCTTACCTCTTGAAAATTTTGGCTCTAATTCTCACCTTCCCACCTCTATGTTCATAAGGCCTATTCTATCCTTATGCCCCCTCTCCCCGTTACATTTAGGGTCATTAACATTCATTTGGCTCTCTACCTTCCTTACCCCTCTACCCCTTCTAATTCACTTCTCTAATGCTTACCCACCCCACCCGATGCATCATCGTGGAATTTTTCTATTTTCCCCTCCATGTTCATCTAGTCCTCAACCTTCTTTATTATATTACACCCCTGAGTATTATATGCTATTAGTAAAAACCATCTTCATTCCACTATCCCTTCCCGCTTTGTTAAAACAAAATAGTAACTTCTTCCCATAATTCTCCATCGATCTCCCCTTTTTTCCTTTTTTTACACCAAGGAATATTTTCTTTATAAAATTCCATCTATATTCCTCCAAAATTCTTTATCTTTTATACAACACGCTTCCCTTAAACACAAACCTGCCCCAATCAACTCCATAATCATAAACTTATGTTAAAGCTTTATAAGTTTGTAGTTAATTGATTAGTTTTTATTGTGGCCTCCATAACAAGGGAGGGTTGTTTATGACACCTATCTTCCCAACTAAGATTTAAGCTGGTTCTCACCATGTTTTTCTTGTTGGATGGTGACAACTCTTCAATAAAAAGCGATGCTTGCTACAACTTATCACAGCTAAATTTTTTGTACAGTTATGCATTCTACAAACCTTTTGCAAATTGCTCACCTCTTGTTCATTTTAGTAGTGTTTCACCTACATGTTGAAACTTTTTTATTAAATTTTGTCGTTTCTCTTTCGTGCTGCCCATTACCAAAATTGTTTTCATTTCATTATGAAGCTGGGTTTTGTCGAGTCTTTCACACACACACACAACACGTGTTTGCATGTGCTATAGAGATCTCTTTGAACAATACTTAAATGAGAATCTTTATTTGTGTTTATGGATTGGATTGGTATCAATCTATATAGTTATTAGATGAAAGATTCATTCTATATGTTTCGAGATCTTCAACTTATTACTACTATGTTTTCTCTTAGCAATACATATATAGGAAATTGCAAAAATCCCTAAAATACCATGCATTAATACAATAGATTCATCCATACGGCCATAGAATAGAGACACATACATGACTAAGGTATAATTCATACGAAGTATGCCATAAAAAGGATTTGCACATATGGGAAAAATATTGCCTTTGGCTTTATAAACAAGGCTTGCTAGCCCTTCATATTCATCAACTTGAAACCCTTTTAGTCCAACACTTTGTCTCCTTTCCTAGCATCTACCTCTGATCACTGAACATGGAAAATCTATATACAACAGTGCTTGAGCTCTAACACTCCTATGCTCTTGTTCCTTGAGGTATTGCTTGAATATATATTGTCTTAAGTGCCATGATAATCGTGCCCTTGTAGTTTCTATAAGCTTGCAACAACAAGCTATCTACCATGACATTACAAAGGTTGAAGTCGCCTACAGAAGAAATCTATATGAGCAACGGATCTACAAAATATTAGACAAAAATGTTGCACATTTTGAGTAAGTCTTCTACCTTAATCTAACATAGATGGCACATTGATTCATTGGTATTCTTTTAAATCAAATGTAAGATGATGCTTGAGCATGGAGTTAATCGGTAAGATATCTCCCCTGTGGTGCAAATGAATTTCTTAATAATTGCTAGTGGATCACTTTTTGTGGGAACTTCATGTTATTGCTTTAATTAATTAGATTTGCAAGTCTTGGTTACAAACTTTTGCACATACTGGCTTCTAACGACATGCAGTTAAAATGGATTAGGAACTTGGGGAGATTGTCACTGACTATTCAAAGTATGAGGATTATGAAAGATAATCTAAGGGCATCATGAAAGCTTTCTCTAGATTGCACAATGTAGCATACTCCCAAGAGGGAAATAGTGGCAAAAAATGAAATGCACCCATTTCTCATTTTAGCACTCAAATGCATTCCCTGGTTCTTTATGTTAATTTTCCTAAACCAGTAAGAATATATTAATCTAGGGCTTCCCTACTCTTGAAGAGACATTGTGGACGTAACAAGGAGGTTAATGCTAATCCTTTGATCCTAAGGAGGATCCTTGATCGGACTCTCATTTCAGGTTGATCATAAACTTTGGATGATGGGCAATCTTAGTATTGCAGCACCTATTACTTTCAAAATGTGGGCAATATTAGGTGGCATTACTAAGGATGCCAGAAAGCTTTAAAAATATCGGCTACTAACATAGCACATGCATCCCACTTGACAGAGTAGATGGCCTTACTAGTGTTATGGATACAATTTCTACATCAGGTGGCAAGACTAAAGAAATGGCACATCTGAAGGGTTTCCACAACCTCAGTTGTTTGGTACATTGATGCTATCTGTTGGATTAATGTACCTAATCGAATGGTCATTTTTATTGAAGGGGAACTATCGATTTACCCCCTCTGTTTTGTCAAAATCATTACAAACATCACCTATGTCTATCGACTTGAAAATGGATGCATACTTGGTATGATTGCAAATTTTCTCAACATCGAAATCTTAGTGACTTTTGTGATGGATGGATTGTTCATTATTAGCAAGTATGAGAAGAGGGACTTTTTACCATTTGAGGTCACTAGATTCCTAAAAATACAATGTAATTGGCCCACTAAGATATGCTACAATGGATTTTGTTCTTAGGCATACCCATCTTGTATATTTATGGAACAATTAAGCAAGCATCATAGAGCATATTCATAATAAAATTTGACATTTGGTTTCCAATGGATGTAACAGCAAGCACGTTGCAAGAGTTGTATGAAAGACACTTGGTGACAACTTGATATTAATGAGATAGTACAACTATTTTGATATAATGTCTCTACATTGGTGGGAACTGTAGGAGTGTTTTTTTTTGGGATAAATTTTGCAAATTAGGTGAATTTTTGGCACCCCCAAGGAATCTTGGGCAAATTTTAGGCCCCAAAATTAAAAAATATTACTAAAATTTTGATAAATATGAGATTTTTGAGCCATTTTATCACCTAAAATTGCACTAGATTGCACTATACTGGTCATCAAAATATGGAAAATAGCATTAAACATCATGAACTTTTTACTAAATAATATTTAGTGCACTAGATTGCAGGCATAATTTGCAGGCATAATATATGGAAACTAATTTTACATAGATGTTACACATCATGATACTTTTTCCATAAAATATGTGCCTTATTGCCAAGTGTTTGACACTTTTCCAAGGGGATGCCTTTAAAAAAATAGCACTGAACCATATCCCCTCCTCCATTGGAGGGGGCATGGTGACCTTCATCGAGTGTGTGGGGCCCATTTGGGCATGCGTACACACACACGCACGCATGCACGCATAGACACATGCATGCACGCGCATGCGCACACACACACACACATGTTGACATGTGCTATAGAGATCTCTGTGATCAATACATATTTGAGAATCTTAATGTGTTTATGGATTGTATTGGTATCACTGTATACAATTATTAGATGAAAGATATGATCTGTATATTTTGATATCTTCAACTCGTTTTGTTACTATGCTTTCTCTTATCAACACATATACGAGAAATTGCAAAAGTCCCTATACTATCATGCATAAATACAATGGATAAATCCGTCTGGTTATTAAGAATGGATACACTTCCATATCACATGGGTGTGACTAAGGCATAAGTCATATCAAGTATAGAGATAAATAAGGCTTTGGACAAATTTGGGCCTCTTGGATTAATGGATACGTGACTGTTCAAGGTCAAGAATCAGTCTTCAAATTAGTCGACTAGCCTTTGGCTTTATAACCAAGGGTTGCTGGCCCTTCATCTTCATCAGCTTGAAATACTTTTAGTGCAGCACTTTGTCTCCTTGCCTAGCATGTATCTCTGATCACCTCACATGGGAAAGTTGTATATAGCAGTGCTTGAGCTCCAACACTCATATGCTCTTGTTCCTTGAGGTATCACTTGACTATGCATTGTCTTACATGCCATGATGATTGTGCCCTTGTGGTTTCTATACGCTTGCAATCATTGGAATGATTTTTCTTAGCTATTATGCTTGGGCATGGAGACACTCAACAAGCTATCTCCCATGACATTGACAGGGTAGAAGTCACCTACGAGGGAAATCTAAAGAAATAAATCTACCTATGCTAGATAAAAATTGTTGCAATTGCCGAGTAAGTCTCCTACCTTTATTTGACACAGATGGCATATTCCTGAGAATGGAGTTCATTGAAAAAATATATGGAGTTATTCGGTAAGACATCTCCCCTGTGGTGCAACAAAATTTCTTGTTGCAACTAGATTGCTTTTTGTGGGAGAACTTCAACTTATTGTTGGAATCATCAGATTTCTAAGTCTTGGTTACAAACATCACAAGTGCTGGATTTTGACGGCATGGACTTAAAATTTGATTGGCAGCTTTAGGGAGGCGTACTGGAATCGATTGGGGAAAGATGATTTAGGTATAGTCTACAACTTGGCTAGAATACATGCAATAGTTGTCAGATTTTCAACGTGGAAGAGGATTACATGGACTAATTTACTACTATTTGGCTACCTAATCAAATTACAGGTATAGGCCTTTTGTTACAAAGATGTTGAGATTAATGTTGCCTACATAAGGGTAATCATGACTTAAGTATATTGTTCTTTGGGTAACTTTACAAAAAGGGATGGATATGAGTTCAGTTGGATTGATAAAGTATTTTTCTTGCATACCAAGAATTTTTTTAAGGATTATACTACACTTGTGGATTCTTAAAATTAATTCCTATGCCTCAGGACGTAGTGACATTCTTCCTCTAAATGGAATACCTTGAGGCGAATGAAATAATTATGGAATTGCCTTGGGATATACCGATGGCTAAGGTTTCCTAATTTGACTTTTATTATGCTGATAATTTGTATATGGGATTGTGACATCGATAACAAGTGCTGCTTTGCTTTGAAGGTTGTAGTCCCACAAATGAAGGTTTCTTGTTCTAATAGGCCTTTTTGTGGATGGATGCTAGTGAGTGAAGCTCCTTCAACACCTTATGCTTATAATCATATAAATCTTGCCATATTGTAAACCTTTGTTGTTTGGTGACCTGCTCCATCTCGGTATCTTTTATCTTGTCAATTTAAATCGATCGTCCTATGCATTATGTTAATACAGTTATATTTTTTTCATGGAAGTTAAAAGTTGGCTATGTCATTAGTCTTGCAAAGCACACACGTGCGCTCAACACACACACACACACACACACACACGCACACACACACACACACATGCGGGTGCATGCATGCACACATGCACACCCAGTCCTTTCCCTATTAAAATTTCCATTCTTGATTCGTCCCTATGGAAAATGTGACATTTTTAGGCTATCTAATTGAAATATAGTGGGTTCTAAAGGACCTTTCTTTGTGTCCAAATGGACAACTCCTTTAAGAATCTCACTTGAGGAATAGAAGGAAAATACTAAAAACTATCTATGTTAAGCTTTGGTTGAGACCACTTGAAACATGGACAAACTAAAATGAAAAAGTCAAGATAGAATGGGTTGAATCCAAAGAAGTACAAAAGTGTGGATGCAGTGCAATTTCATGTAGAAACAAGTTTTAGCCATTTCTGGTTGCAATTGGAGATAGTCATTGACCATGTTACACACCTTGTCAATGGTGTAATAAATCATATCTCCTAGTAATTCATGGTAGTTCATAAGAAATCCACCTCCTATTAACCCCAACGTAAAGGACAAGAAGAGTTCACAAATAAGATCCTCTATAGGATAATAATGAAGGCATAGTAAGCTAGTTGAGCTACTTGGGAACACAAGATGTATGCTTAACTATTGGATCATCGCATCGCAAAGAAGCTGAGTATGGCTTAGAAGTAGTGATACTGACTGAGTTCTCTCTTCTCAACCTTCAAAAATAAATGCATTCTAAAATAAATACAAGAATTCTTGGATGGAAATGCCTTAGTAGAAGGGTTGGTGGAGCTAGAGAAGCTTCAAAAAATTAATGTTATTAGTGATTCATGTCATGGCCATAGGAAAACAATGGTTTGAGAGAAGCTTTATTAGGAGGACGTCAAAGAAGCTTTATTAGGAGGATGTCAAAGAAGGCTAGCTAGTGGTCTTATTATATAGTGCATTCAAACTTAAATACAAAGGACTATATCCATTTGCCATCATGGCTCATGGGCATTTGACATTGAAAGAAGTCAATGCCTTAAACTCAAATGGTGCAAAGAGGAGGTGGAATGACCTTTAGTGGGATGAGGATTGCATGAGTAGACATACCCTGAGTAGTCCTTGGCTGCTACTAGAGAACCAAAGTGACTAGGGGGTGGTCTATATACGTAAGGTATGTAAGCTTCCCAATATTCTAGAAGGCAATGCCCACACACACTTGTGGACACTTGTTTTCTAACCTCTAAAGTTTTTAATGGTTTCTTTCTATGCTTCACATCCAAGATCTAAGTTCCATTTTGCTTGCAAGACAATTCAAGCAGATCTCTAGATCATGAGAGCTGACCTTCATTGTACATATAATGTAAGGTTTATGCATAGAGATCCCATCTTGGAAATAAATTTTCCCTCTATAAAAGACCATGGGTTAAAGTCCTCGTATGTCATTCCTGTTTCAACTCACTTTATATCTTCTCCATCATGTTGTTTTGTACTAGCCGTTTCCAATATATACTCATTGCCAGTACCCATTCTTCAACTAATCAAACCCCTCTTTGTACCATTGCATTGTTTCTAGGGCCTTTTGTGGGATTGCTCCCAAATTTGCTCTAAAGCATGCTACTATTGATCATGTTTAGTCAACATGCATCCATCAAAGCATCAAAGAAAGAAACTCATGGCATGATAAGAGCATGCTACTATTGGTCATGTTTTGTTAGCATGCATCCATCAAAGCATCAAAGAAAGAAACTTATGGCATGATAAGTTTCTCAACAACAAAAGAGAGAATTTTCAATAGAAAAATGATCTAGTTTAGTTTGACATAACCCCACTAAGCAACCTTATTTAAAAAATAAAAAGTATATGTAAGCATTCACAAAAGCATAACCCAACTCTCCACCATAGCACTTCCCCAAGGAGATAGTGCTATGGTGCCTTTCCCACAACCCTTTAGGGACAACTATATTGACCACCTTTGTCCAAAAGGACCCTGGAACATTATTACCTCTCAATGAGCTTAAACAAATCTCCACATTCTTTCCTTTTGCCATCTTGTTTTACTGGGGTGTACAAGTCAACAAATGATCTTTCATCCTAGCAACATTATTTCTTTCACGCTTGCTTTACTCATTGTTTTTATTGCCCTATGTGTAAAAAGGCTTGCTTTCTATTCTCTTTTGGTAGGCCATATATTCTCGCAACTAATGCCCTAATTTCTTAGTAAGGATTCTCATTGAATTCAATTTAAATGGACATGTGGCTCTTATTCCACTTCTCTACTCTAATGCCTCTACCTACACTCTAACCCAAGCGCCCGCCACCCCCCCCCACGCCCACTTCTCTGTCTCTCTCTCTCATTAGGACAAGCAGCCCTAGGAAGTCATTTGCAATGAAGCAAGGAGAGTACATATAAGGAAGAGGTCCAATTGAATCTTGATATGTGGCATCACTTTTTATATATTCTAAAATTTTCTATTTCAATCTTAATTTAGAAAATAGATATGTTGGATCTCTTCCTCGTCATGAATAAGTTGACAAAAAGCTTCTCTTGAGGCAGCACTTCTCCTACCAGCAACCTTGGGTATGGAGTTTGTGCTTTTACTCCTAGTTCCTCAACTAACTTCTTTTGGGACGGATTCAATTCTGTTCCATGCTTCTTGTGCTATGTAGGACCCAGAACTATCTCATTTTCCAATTCCATGTTTTGCGTCTTAAAGAGTGCCTTGTGTCCTCCTAAGACTCTTCTCTCTTTCACAAGCATCCCATTTGTAACTGTACATGACTTCAAGGCCTGAATATTTATGACACTACAATTTAAGAATGAAGGCCTTGTAGGTGCACATGCCATGACTGATCAGTACCAGAAAATACGCAGTCTTTTCCAAAAACTTGAAAGATTGGGTAGTTTCACGTTGGGAACCTGTTAATACATAAGCTATTTTCTTGTGAATTGTCAAAATCCATGCCAAACTCTATGGACAGTTTTTAAGATGAATTGCCCAAGAAAAATAAAAACAATATGCCTTGTTCTTTTGCCTATAAATGCCCTCACAAGGTTAGTGAGAATGTGATACCTCCAACTGTGGAACACCATACCAAAGTGACTGAAAACCGCTTCAGTTTTGATCAGCAACTAGCAGATTCTTAAGTTTCCTTAGTTGCATGTTCATGTCCACAGATGCAAAAATTTTTTTATCGTGGAGCTTAGATGAAGCTAAATCAAGTCCAATGATGAATTGGCTAGTAATTGAAGCCAATTTTGGGTGCACGCTAAGTACTTTTGGAGCTTCATTCTCAAGCAGATGAGTGGACCTTTTGTTCCTTCAAGGCTTCTTTATCAGCTTGTTCTAATCGTTCTTGAAACAATCTCTTTTCGTAAAAGCACCTGTTGCGCACCTGATGCAATTCAAGAAAATCACGTCATTTTTCAAGGATGTGTCCAATGGAACAAGTCGCTTGCTGGCTTTTTTCATTCATTGTAGGATCACAGAATTCATTTATTTCCTGATGCTGTACTGAAATCACTCAAAAAGTTTACCGCTTGCCATTGAGTTTTCCCATCGACGGTTTCTCCCTGCAACAATGTAATGAAATTCTTACAAATTACATATATAAGATGCAGCAATCTGAGTTTTGAATTAAACTGAGCATTTACTCTTAAGACATTCAATCTAATCAGGAACAGAATATATGTACTCGAAGCTTGTAGAATGTAACGGTTTGTAGAATGCTCTAATTTCATTTCACATGTAAAAGATTTGGTATTGTCAAGATATCAAGCACATACAAGGTTGTAATTTTTTTAAAACCGTTCAGTCATGTTTGAGGATGGTTCACAAACCTGCTCGTTTCTGGATTGGGACAATAAGGCTTAAAGACCGCACTACATGCCCAGATCCATTTTAAAAATGGAATTTGTAATTGAGTACAAAGTTAAAATATTCGTATAAACAGTGTCCCAGAAGGTGGTTTTCTAGTTCACAGTGAAAGGTATACAAGACATAAGCAGGAATCTGTCTTCCTGAATCAAGGCCCTGCAGTTCAAACTTTTTAACAAATGGCACGTTGATCGAAACTGCTCAACTAAATGAACATTTTCATTTAACAAAATAATGGAACAGCTACCTGGCCATTCAAAGTGGGGATATGCTTATGCAATATCCATTGGGCATCCACGACTCCAATCTTCTCCTCTGCAGGCTGGCCAAATACATAAAATTTAAGATGACTTAACATCATGGATTTCATCAACATTCCAACTATGTGGCTCCCACACCACCTAATTGATGATAAACTTTAAAGGTGGAAATCGACACTTGTACATATCAAATATGCGATAAAATTTGAGTTACCATGCATTTAACAAATATAACAATCTGCCTGGATACCATCATTTATCCAGATATTTTCAATACGTCCAAATCATCAAAAAGATGAACAATTTGTATTTACGACCCACTGAGATGAGCCCTTATTTACCTTTTCCCCTAAATATGAGCCCAGAATAATATCCAAACCCAAAAGGAAAAAAATGCCCTGCTTAAATATTAGTGCATATCCCTTTGACTCTCACATAATAGAGTAGTGTACTTCTGTCAAAGACTACTCAAGAAAAGGACTGTTTCTCTGTCAAAACAACTATGATAGAACGGCAAGGCTCTACTGATTCTCCAATCAATATTGCCTCTCAAGAAGCTCTAAATGATCCTTAGACATCTATATCACTCCATGCCTACAATATAATCATAAATTTCCCAATCACCAGCCTATATCTTACAGGTCTGATAACTTTCCTGTCAGAACAAAAAGCAGCTCCCTGTGGCTTTTACAAGGCAAAGTTGCATTGCAAAAATATCTGATGCAAAAAACACCTTTTAAGCAGGAAAAAGGATCGAACCCCAAAGAAACTGTGAAAGAGGCATTCAGCAATCTGTCAGTAAATTCAAATGCAACTTTTGCTAGGGCACAAAGTATGGGAAATAATAATTAGATGATCAATATTGGCACCTTCAATCATGGGGTAGCAAAGCAAGTCTATCATGGGTAGCAAAGCCTATAAGATGGCGTTAGAAGAGGTGTGGGTAAGGCATAGTCATGAGCCCCAATATGATGAGGATTGAGCACGTAGGAGTACCGTATGGGGACTCACATGTAGATCTTGGGTTGTGTTATGTTTATGGTTACCTCAGGTTTTTGGGTGCGACCAAATCATATATTAAGGTCAGCGGAAGACCTCACTGGCCTATGGGACAGAGTACAAAGTACACCAAAAAGGAAAAACTCATACAAGCCTAGTGGGCTGGAGCAAAGGCCGCGCTAGGGCCCTTGCTGCGTACTAAACTGATGTACAGAGCTCAATAGCTCGAGCAAAAATCAGATATACATCAGAAACTAGCTGAAGTAGGCTGAGAGCTGGGACTCAGAAACCGAAGCCCGGCACCATGGTTTCTTGTTTGTGGGCGACGGAAACGTCTCGGATCTGCATTTGTTGGGCTGTCTCACGCTGTGGTGGCGGGGGAGCGTGTGGTCACCTCGATCTCTAAACCCGCTAGGATTATCATCATCCAGCTTGCTAGTAATTGGACTTGGATGTGTGACTTTTCCCATTCACCTTTCGATGGAGAGAGCTCCAAAAGATGTAAAGTACCCTATGTTCTCTGGAGTAGAATCACCACAATCACAAAGTTATCTTTAATAGCAAGGAAAGATACTTTTGAGCCTTTTGTTTTAAAGCATCCAGAGTCAAAAACGGAAGGGGGGGGTTCATCAAAGAAAAGATGCTTTCAATGCAAATAAGTAGCAGTTGGTCATCCATCTTGGAAGTGCCACACAATGCTTGGACCTCTAGGACAAAATGAATTACAGAGAGAACAGGACCTATGCACCTACCTTACAAGCACCTTACCTGTCCCATCCAACCAGCATCTATGAGCTACTCTGCTCGCATCTAACTCCTCCAAATGCTTGTGCTAATCCAATCTTGGCACATCTATCTGCTGCACAGCAGTGAACAGCTATACCATGCGAAGTATGCACATGGCCTTGCCAAGTGACCAGCTCTAGCTGCTCATGACTGCCTCCATAACCAAGCACTTCAATCACAAGCTATGCATATGCAACCATAACCAAGCACTTCAACCAGAAGCTATGCACATGCAACCTCTCAACCGTTCGTCAAGACTGCAGCCCAACCAAGATACAACAAGGTACCTCAGCAATTCGACTTACACAAAACATCGAATTTCTCAAAACTCTCTCTGCATAGATTGTAACTTCACAAGGGTGCTCAAAGCAAACAAGCAGACAGGACATATGCCAAAAGATAGAGAAGCCCTGATACCAAATGAAACACCGGCCAACAGGTTAGTCTCACTAACCTGGGGCTCTAGAATTGACTCTACCTTCAAGCTAACCTAGAAGACCACCAAAGGTCAATACAAAAACACAAATGATTACATGGCATCCTGGCCATGTGGACAGCATCCCGAGGTATTGATGTAGCCGACAGGACGCGTGACACTACGAAATAGTATGGTGCTGATGTGGCATTAATTGGCGGTTGTTTGACATGGCATACAGCTATGAGGACTGTACAATGCTGATATTGTAGCAAATGTTGATGTTGATATGTGTTAGATGCACTATTATCAAGTTTGAGGGGGGCATTATGATGAGCCAACCAAGTATATTGGACAGCTCTTGCATTGCTTTCAGTTTGAGGATCGACACCTATTTGGAGCCTGGCTTCCAGTTTTCCTCACAGGATGGCATGATCCGTTTGATGACAAATTCTCACTGATCATGCATGCTTTCACAGATAGTGACTTCTCTATGATGACGAGTCCTCATTGATCATGCATGCTTTCACTGACAGTGACTTGGCTGGTTGTTATGACACTAGGGTGTCACACAATGGCAACTTTTTCATGCTTGGGACTTCATGCATTTCTTAGTCCAGCAAGAAGCGGCCCACAGCTGCTACTTCTAGTTGTGAGGCTGAGTACAAGGCAGCCTTTACAGCTACTGCTGAGTGTGTCGCTTCAGATGCTACTTACAAATCTTGATGTTGTTTAGACATCTACTACTACCATCTATACTGACAGCGAGAGTACCTGGGTTTTGCGTGCACCAAGCACATAGAGGTTCATATCATTATGTCAGGGAGCGTCTGTCAGCTGGAGACATCCAGTTGTCCTATGCAGCATAACTTGGCAGATCTCCTCATGAAGGCTTTACCGCAACCCAATTGTAAAGCTTTTTGGTAAGCTTACAATTGGTACCTCTTGTTATGTGATACCACTATCCCTGTACTAACATATATTGCTATATCCTTTACGGCTGAACATGAGCAACCATTATTTAGTTTCCAGGTATTCCTGTGACGTTTCCAGGATACTTCAGCCAGACCATGGAAGGGGGTTTGCTAGCATATCTTCCCTGGTGTGAGCCTCATAGGCTAGATTTAGTCTTTTTATGACTATTAGTACTACTAGTATTGTTAGTCCTATCTAGAGCTAGGACACTTATTCCTAAGATAGGCCATATAGCATATGGCTATACATTGTACTTTCATTCATTATCACGTCCTGCAAGTACACTTGAGGCATTTCATCCTCCTTGCTCTCCACTCAACAGGCGCTAGTACATTACATAATAAAATCTCTCCATAAGAGAGTGCAAGTGCATACATGACTTCAGATACATATATCAAAGCTGAGTCCCTTTTCCAATAAGGTGACTTTCACAAACTAGAGGGTGCATTCCCTCTCCTTCTTGCTCTCACATTTTCATGCTTGTCTACTCTCGGCAACTTTATGTTTTAATCGTTTTTTAACAAAGGCACTCTCATCCTCACCCTTTTCTACTTCTTGATGTCAGCCCTTTCAAATGGAGATCTGGAAGCCAATGTGTGCAGACATGGAAGGCCCTTTATAGGCTGAAAAAGGCCCTGATGGTGGTATGCACACATCAATGAGTACTTCAAATGAATTGTGATGTTCAAGAGTCCTTCGGATAACAACCTATGTATCTTTTGGGAGAAGGAGAAGAGAGAAAAGTATTTACTTGTTTCATAAGGATGGCACTTCTTGGATTTTTCATTTTTGTCTTGCCAGTGAGGTCCATAGTTGGTCCTAGACGCAACTTCATTTGACAGGAGAGATGTCAGTGCAATTTTTCACTCTTGCAAGATATCATCTGCCACTCTATGGAAGCAAATGCAAAATGTCCAAAGAAGACTTGTCCCCATTGCTAGAGATCACATAGCATAGGAGGTTGGTTGGAAGCCTCATTTACCTATCCAATGCTCAACAAAACATTACTTTGCAGTGTGGAGAATCACATGGGAGAATCACGAGAGGGCTGGAATCTGGGAGCTTAGATGCATCGGAGGTGCACAAACCAAAGGCATGAAATTTGGATGGCCAAATTGTGATTTCAGATTCGGCAGGCATACCAATACCAAAAGAGCTACATCAAGCTATTGCTTAATGATTACAGAAGGGTTGCATTTCTCAGAAACAAGAAGAGAGTTTCAACAATCTTTAAACAAAACGTCTCAAGATTTGGGATTTATACGCTTTTATCACTCATCTCCTTTGCGGAAAAGGAAGGGAGACAAATGACTACCCTTTGCTATTCCACGATTGTTTCAGAAAGGCCCCTAGTCTATGATTTCTTTGTATGCCAGTTGTTCTGCTTCCTCTGTAAGTGACGATCCAAAAACGAAATTGTCAAAAAACAAGAGGAGAATGCCTCAAAAATCTCTTATCCTTGTCCAACAAGTTCCACATCTAATAGTCTCAACTGTTTTAAAAAAATTATTTTGCAAATCTCCTTTCCTTTACACTGCAGTTAAAAGCAACAAATCCATATAAATTATGCAGCGAGGACAACATAGACAATCATATATGCATATGAATTGCAGTGAAATGATAAGGCATGTGCAACAAGATAGCATAAGGAAATTGATATTGGCACAAATTCTTACATAAAAAAGTCATGGAGTCTAGATTTTACAAGTACACATACTTACTTACCTTCACACATCTCCCCAATGCAAGATCCAAACCCCAACCATGAACCAGATCATTCTGAAGAGCCCACATTACCCACGTAAGTCCATCATCTAAGTAAAGAGCAGTCCTCAAAAAAGCCCTTTGAAATACTTCTTGATCAATTTTTCAATATGTGACCTATGTTTTAAAGTTCTCTAACATCTCAAAAAGCATGAGAAACAGACTAAGGCAACACTATAAGGAGTGGCTATATTTGTACCTGTATAAGGTGCCAAACACATCTCCATGCAGTCCTTGAAAATACAGGGGCCATGATCTCAATAAACCTGTCTAAGAAGAGAGATAAACTAAGAAACTCATAAAACTTTCTCTGACCTTTCTTATATCAAAGAAACTCAAAAACCTGTCTCTGATCTTTCTTAACCTTTCTTATATCAAAGAAAAACCAAGGGGGGAAGTTTACTTCAACACCAACACTTGGCTACAAAATGAAGAAATAAAGCAGCTCCATTTTTCGAGCTGTTGCATACCCTGCACATGGAGGTTTGGTCGGATCCTCGCATTCTCCACCCTTCCTGGCAAAGAGACAGTCAAATACTGAGTAAGAAATCTAACTCAAATAGTGGGCTGGTACTTCAGACTCGCTACCCTCTCCTTGAAAAGAAAAATGCGAACACTAAAGGAGGATATCCAATTGACCTAGAAAAGCTGGAGTTCCTACCTGTGCACTTCAGAGTCACGTAAATGCTGTGTTATTGGCCAGGTCAACTTTCCTCTTGATTCTTCAACACCAGGTTGAGAGATCTCTAGGCCATGTTTTTTGACAAGATAAATATACCTGAAACAGACTATAGGTTGTAAACGGAAATATAAATATGCAGCCTCCATATAGAGAATCATCCAAGTTCCCCTTTTAAAGTTAAAGGAAGATTTTCAATCTCTTTAATTCAAAAAGTTTTCAACTTTATCGATGAGACTTAAAATTTTCAAAACAACCACAGCTGACTCAATTGCATACGATAGCAATATTAGAAAAGACGACACCTCAGATGATAGATAGCAGATCACCGGTTAGTGATGCTTGTTAAAGGGCATAAACAGTGATTTGTTAATGAGACTCTTTCAATTATGACAAGCAAAAGCTTAAAAGTACACGTGATGTAGGTGATAAATCAAATGCTTAAATAAATAAGTGTGCCAAACATATTTCTTACAGCCCAGCAAAGTGTATATGCTGGCGAATTGTAAAGTGCGATGCCATTTTTACAAAAACGAGCAACAGACGTATGTAATGCTAGCAAAACACAGTTCTGCTTGAAGTCAGGTGGGCATAGATTTGGGACCAGAGTACGAACACAAAGTGAATCCCTCCTTTCAGATTATTATGATATAATATCATGTGCACAGATTACTGAATAAAGACACCACACATTGATAGAATGCGATACCTTCATCCAGTCCCTACTTCAACAAAAACATAGAGGCTGTAAAGAACACATGACCAAAATCAGATGACATGCAAAACTCTATAAAGACAGCTTCTCATTGCAGATGTGTTCCCAGTATCTCCTTGAAATGTAGCAAAAGGAAGCAATAAATAGTTAAATGAGACTTGTAAAATTGCATTCCATAGAAAAATAAAACAGGTACATAATGTTCACGCTTTGCTGCTGACATCCCGTAAATTGACGAGGAAATATTCATCATCAGCTTACCCACCTATCAGGATTCAAATGAGCGAGACTAAAGCATTTACTTGAAAAAGAAATGAGATTTCCCAGACATGACTTATTCAGCTGAACTAGAAACTCACTCTTCTGCATCGAAATTGTCCAAACCTAGGTCTTCATCCCATATAAATATGTACTCAAAAGGCGCCACCACATCAGGATGTAAGAAACGTTTTGCAAACCACCTATCCACGCAGTAGAAGCGATTGTTAATGCCGTAGCTGTGAAGTTCACATTTAAAGCTAATGGGTATTTAATTGGTATACCCACTTATGAAGCATATTTTGAACTATGTCTGTAAGTTGAAGGCTTTACACCCTTTATCATTAACATCAAGATATACTGACCACTTCGTTTGTTTTCGTGCACTAATGTGGATGACTTGCTGCGCCCACTCGTATTGCTCCCACTCACTGGTGCGCCCATCGTAATGAAAGAGAACAATTGTCCAATTCTTGGAAAACTGACAGCAACAAGGTGACATCAGAGACAAAGCGAGAAATGGGTTTCAGTTCCCGTGCGCATTTTTTTACAAAACGTAGCTGTGTTAAGACCTTGGAAATTGCAGCATTGATATTGTCTCGTAGATCAAAACTGACGGTGAAGGCCACCAAATACCTTGGCTTGAGTGGTACATCCTACAAAACATTATTCAAATCGAACGATATATACTTGTAGACGATACAAATTTAAATAAATAAATAAATATATATATATCTTGGGCTTTGCCGTGGCATTGTTTACAAAGTAAAATCTCTGTCTCTCTCTCTCTCTCTCTCTCTCTCTCTACACACTATCATTCCTCTGACAATTTTAAATTCAAACTTACCTCTTCTGGCTTACCCCATAACCTTCTCAAGTCAAGATCTGTCTCCGACACCACCATCCCTGAGGGGAGCTCCTCAGCACCTCGTGAGACAGTTTGATATATTACCTGCACACAAAAGAATACATCTTTGGAATAATATACATGTGGCAAATCTAGCGTCAATACATCGGTCTCACGGTTCAGAGTGCAGTCGGGCACTCCCTTCTAGTATAGTGGGAAAGTGGGGGCGCTTTTGGATGCAAACAAGAAAGCACATGATTTGTTAGTGAGTTGGGCTACTCAAAGGCAATTTTAGCCTTGAAGGTAAAACGGTAGTTTTGAGAAATGAAAAGCATCGATACATTAATAATTTTTTACTTCTCTTATCATGCATCCTACATGGGTTCTAAAATATCATGTGTTGGTCATTGGGATGTGGCATGGGCAAATGATAGACTAATAGGGTGCATGTGTTAGAGTCGAGGCCTGGCTAAGGGGTTTTTGTTTCGTGTTGTTTTAGAACATGACTCTCTCTCTCTCTCTCTCTCTCTCTCTCTGCTCCCTATCCAACCTCACTTTCTCTCCATTTACCTCTCTTGTAAGATGTAATGAAAACAATGTGCTTTTATGCCTACACCATTTAGACAACATACCAAATCAATCTCAATTGCTACTCTTTGCAAGTGAGGGGAAATTTAATCAATAAGACTTGTGTAATTTGCTTAGTAGGACTAAGTTAGCAGGTACCGTAGGAGCTGAACAGTTGCAAGGTGGTGGGAAAAATGTATTAGTTAAGGTTGTACTTGAAGTAGATAAAGTGTTGAAGCCATACTGCACACATTAGCATCCCAAAATGATTAGATTGCTTGTTGATATGAGTTACATATTGCAAATGTAGATATTAAAACTTGATAGCATGTATATATGAAAAATGAATAGCATACAGGTCCTTCGGTTTGCTACCCTTTTTCCTTTATGACTATGTTTCAAGGGGATTTAAAAATTATACTCTTATGAAGGTGATGCTGATAAAGATGCCGATACAAACTCCGAGGAAAATCATATAAAGAGGCTTCATTGCACCAATAGGTTCCCTAAAGGCTTTAGTAACCATAGAGAAGTAAACAATCTTCTTCACTTCACTAGGTTTCTTGAATATTTGCTGCAAAACCAAAAAACATAGCAATTTGATTAATATGCAATTCTTACATCATTCTAGTGTTTTTTTCGACAATTGCCTTCAAGGCTGCATAGGAGTTATTAGTTTGGGATTATAGCTAGCAACGCTAGGCTTCTAGCCACTACAATAGATAAGCCTATAAAATTTGTAGCAGTAGAGTGGATCATAACCTTATACTTTTGTCTCCATGAGAATTTGGAACGTCTCCCTTCATGACAATGGCTAAGAAATTCATAGAACTCAACACATTTGGAAAATAAATTACATATGAAGACTATAAGGCTGACATTTGCAAAATAAACTACACATGAATATGCTTAAAGCTATCATTTCATTGAACTATAAGGATCCACATATAAATTGACCAAGCAATTAATTACTTGTATGAGAGTGTCATAAGAAAATTACATTGAAGAGGATATCAATCTTGTTTGGAAGACCATTTTAACTTACAAAATCATTACATTGATAAATTAAACAAATACTATGTGAACTTTGGAGCCCCTAATGCACAATCAAGAAAAGATAAACATTGCATGTAAGTGTGTTATGCTAATCAAAAGATGTAAGAAGAATTATTGATTGTAATGGAAAACACATGTTGGAGTAAGGCAAAAAAGACTATATGTTTTACCTATTTATAATAAAAATGTAGTAGTATAAAACTAAAATTTTTCTTAAATGTCATGCATGTGGTAATAATGCATACAAGTCTATCTATAAAATTAAAACATTGCAATTACAAATTGTGATGCTACGAATTCTTTCAATTTAGACCTTCTAAAGATGCCAAAAAGTATTCTCCTAATTTTGATGGTATTTAAGCTATTTCATGTTACATTTTTTAGGAGCTTCAATATGTACTTCTGTGCTCCAAAACTATAGTTAATAATGCAAGATGTGTACCATGTACGCAAGGATATGTTTGACTAACACATGAAGCATGTAGAGTTAATAGAAAATTAAATTGCTACTATTACTATTACTATGCACAAGCACACACGCACACACACACACATGTGCATGCACACACACACACATGTATACTTTCCCAACTATGAATTATTCTTTTATGTAGCCCCCATGAAATCTCCCCTTTATAGTCTCTTTTTAACCACCTCACGCGTGCGCGCACACACACACACACACTACTCTCTCTCTCTCTCTCTCTCTCACACACACACACACACACACACACACACGCGCGCGCGCGCACATGCATGCATGCATGCATGCATGCACACGCACACACACACACATACAAATGCACACACATTCATAGAATTACAACTTGCATATATTATTTTTACAAACTACATTATACTATTGGCGTCTACAATATTAAAAATAAGTTGAGATGACCTACTCTTATTTGCCACTATAAAATAAAATAGCATTGGAAACTTGGAATAAATTCATGTTGGTATTCTAGACTTTACCAAATTGATCCCTGTTATTGTCCAAACTTTTATCTTGTAGTGATTTGGTAGGGTACATTGTAGGTTTCCATCTTATGGTATGACTTATAGAGTTAAAAGTTTGAAAGTCTTTGGTTGGTTACATGGTATGTTTCCATCTTATGGTATGAACTTATAGAGTTAAAAGTTTGAAAGTCTCACCATGCCTAGTGTATAATTAAAAAATGCAAAAGTATTACAAGGGCATCACATTCTACATATTAAGGTAGTATAATTAAAAAATGCAAAAGTATTACAAGGGCATCACATTCTACATATTAAGGTCAAAAAGATTAGCCTATATGTAATGAAGCACAGACTGATCATTCTTCCATTTGACCCTTCAAGCAATCCTATAATCTTGCTCTACATCATCCTTCTTCTCATGTTTATTGTCTAAAATCTAAGGCCATCAATATAATCAACCTAGTAACTCTATATTTATTATCTAAAATCCAAGGGCATTGATATTCATTGTTGGAATTGATTAACTTTTGAATTTGTGATGTGGATCGAAGAGATGAGTTATTTTTAGCTGCTTGCAGTAAGAGAGATTAAATAAGATTTAAATCGCATTCATACTGTGGTGTGTCAATCTCATGCCACATCCAGAGCCAATCACATAGCCATGACTCTCATCATCAAAGGCACTTCTCTTTTGTCATGTTCATCAAACTTGTTGCGTAGTGCAATTGATTGGGGTGATCAATAGGAAGGAATTTTAAATGGTATCTGTAAACATATTTATCCAGAGACATGAAGATTAAATGACCCGAATTACTCTACACAAAAATGATATGATGAGTTCATAAGCAGTCATGCGGCTGGGATGTTGTGCATATTCCACATTGAAACTTCCTTCTCCTTGAACATCCTCTACCCAAGCATTTAGAAAATTTGTAGCCCCATAAAGCCTTCATGAGCCATAGTAGCGAGGGTTGATAGTTTGTAATGACAATAAGCCATGTTGACCATAACATGGACTAAGAGGCAAAGGGTAAAGTCCAGATGTTAGGGCTCCTCTTTAACTCTAACCCCATCTACTCTCTATATGCTTCCAAGACATCCTTCTAGGAGAATTTGAAATGTCATTTGTGTCATAATTGTGACCACAATAAACCATAAATTGCAAATAAGAGACAGTAGAGCTTGTGTATCTTGAGTATAATGGGCATGTGTTGGCAATACCTTCCTTCACACTACTTCCCTTGCATGTATTGCCTACACCACATTGCTTGGAATTTAGGACATTGTGTCACATGCTCATACTTATTACTTCTTTTTTGGTAAGCATGAATTGATCTAGAGTCGACACCTAAGGAAGAATAAGGCCTCTTGGCTTCTTGTCTTGTACTTGGCATTGTATTACTATTTAGAAGCATTGTTCAAAGCACCCTACTATGTGAAGGGGTAGGTAGAAGGTCATATAAACGTGTGGATAGAACAGGGTGTCGAAAAGGGGCAAAATAGAGGTGGGAGTCTGCCAGGCTGGTTGGGCTACTTGGAGGCAACCAACTAGGCCTTATATAGGGTAGACCAAGGGGGCTATGACTCTGCCTTAAAAGGAGGGCTAAAGCCCTCGAAGTGTGGGCCTAAGGCCCTAGTTTGAGAGCCCTTAAAGGGATGGACCAGCAACAAACTGCCACCAGTCTGGTCGGCCAGAATGAGGCTGACAGAGTCAGCCTTTGGAGCAGGCCCTAGGCCTATTAAAGGGGGCCACTCAACCCTCATATCTCATCTTCTAGAGCAGCACTTCAGGGAGCAAGGAGGAGCAGCAAAGCAACACTAGTTGGCCTATGACCAGAAGGTAAACTGGGCTAAGGAGCTGTAGACTTAGCTCACAGAGGGCTACCTACCTATGCTGACACACATGGTAGCAAGGTTGAGAAGAACATTCTGGACAGAAAGTCTATAGATGCTTGAGGTGGAGCATGCGGGCTCGAGTCTAGAGATAGCCAGCAGATGGGAGAAGGACCTTGTGGTAAGATCAAAGGACCACACCATTGGTGGGACTCTAGATCTATCTCTTTTGTATTGTGTCCATAGCTTTGGACGAAAATATATTATTTTGGTGGTTTCTCTATGTAGCTGGTTCATTGTCTATTGATGGGTTTGCACACCTATGCTATGCACATAAGTTTAAGAAGTTTGTGATTCCACACCCCACACCACATTGTGTGAGCTCCTGGGCAATTCTATCAGTCTTCCAATGTGCATACCCTCTATTGGGTGATTTCTAACACTCATGCCTTGCATGCCCTCATCTTTGTGCATGCCCTCATGCCTTGCGTAGGTCTCATTTTTTTAATCGCTCCTTTCTCAATTCTCATGTAGGCCCAAGAGGGGTTGAGGACTCATGAGAGATGATTGTACAATGTCACTCTTTGACTTACTTCATCCAAATACCTAGGGATTCTTGCTTTTCTAGAAATTAGAAATCACATTACCACATGGCATTTATTCATATGAAAGAATACAAATGTGCTGGGTGGCCAAGTACATCAAAGCTTGGGGCTTAAAATTAAAAGTGACTTGAAAGGATCCTAAAACAAAATCACCAAGGTGTAATTTACCACATGCCCATTACTAGTCCAAGCATTTTGAATCCGCATTAACGTTGGGTAAAATGGGTCCATTTGGGTCAAGAGTGTGCAATGGGATAGGCCTTTATACTACACTAAGAAATTTTTAATGATTAGCCACTTGTAGTGGGCAACGTAGTACCAATTGGCTATGGTTGTGTCCAAGAATGCGAGTAGAGGAGGAGGGTGTCATTTGCAACCTTTGGCATCTTCTTACATATCCTTAAGATATGAGGACATGCTGATAGACACGGCTCAGCAAGAAGCAGACTACAATTGCTACTTCCGACTGTGGCTACAGTGGAGTGTGTTCCTTAGATAATTCCCATGGGAATGAGACATGATGGTAGACATAAACATGCTAGTCATGGGTGATTCCTTAATGAGAGTCTTTGCCATGTTGTTAGAGATCAAATTGTGAAAGGATCATGAGCCCTCCATTGCATAATTGATAATTCTAGGATTTGTTAGGAAGGTAATGCTTGCAAGGATGCTAGCTTTGTGCATAAAATAGTTCAAGAATGTTGTAATGCAAGTTATCAAATAACAAGAACGAACATCTTTTAATTCAAGGGGAGTCTAGACTCTTTGGAGGTGGCATTTAGTCATACACTGGTGCTAAAATCAAAATGGTTGTCATACTCAAACATTGGAAAGAAACAATTTGATAAGCTACTAGGGAGATTAAAGTAATGAAGCACCCATAATGGAGCTCCAACGTTTAGAAGAAAGCCCTCATGGAGATGAAAAAAGATTCCCAATTTAATAAGAAATAGCACAAGGTAGTCAAAATGTGGCTAACAAAAGATTTGGGCCTTCCATGTGTTAATTTTAGAGGGATAAATAAATGTCTCCTTCCCAATTTAATAAGAAATAGCTGAAGGTAGTCAAAACAAAAGATTAGGGCCTTCCATGTGTCAATTTTAGTGGGACAAGTATATCTCTCCTTCCGCGCCTAATTTTGTGGCATCTATAGCAAAAGTGTGCTTGTCTGAAAACAAAGAGGTAAGACTAGTGATCATGATTTGCACCTTCAAATGAGTATCATTATGTCTACCAAAGAGGGATGGCCAAGGGAGGATTAGAGCAAAAACTTTGGTGGGTCTTCGTGGATGTAACTACACAAACTCTCAAACATTTACTATTATTGTAAACATAAGATATTTGAACTTTAACTTGGGTGTTGGTATTCAGTATAAGAGGTGGAGAGGTACTTGCTAGATGTGCAATTATGTCTATCTTTTACATCTATGTTTAATAGCCTCTTTTTCTTTTGATATTCGCGTTACATGTTGAGGAAGCAGGAGAGAAAGTGTACATTTCTTTCCCCAAAGGGCTTAAAGAAAATAATATAACCCTTGATCTGCACACATGAGCCCTACCACTAAGCAATAAAGCAATATAATAGACTTGTTGGGAACCATACAATTTATAAATGACCCCTCTCCAATTGCATGCTAATGTCTCACTTTTATTAATGGTGCCTCCGTTATTCCCTCTTCCCCTTATTAATTGGCATGCCTACCCATTTTTTTAATAATTAATGATCTGCATGAAGATCAAGCACTAGATTTGCATCTTGAAGCATGGTTGCTAATGGCAACCCCATAGTCCTTTGAGAACTTTAATCTATTCAAGCCCATGAGACAAATAATGTTTTTTGGCTTATATAAATAGGCACAAGGGGTTGATGTAGCCCACGAAAGATAATATGAATTAAAGCTTGGGAATAAGGTCCATTATGTGGTTCTGTTAAGTCTACTTTGTAGGGGTAGATCAATGGATCATCAACTTGCAGTGAGAGATTGCACATAGTGCAAGAAGGCAGCTAAATGCATATATGTACATCTAATAGATAATTGGATGACACTTCTCCCCATCTCATGTGTATACATGGATCTCTCCATAGGACAAGGATAATTTTAATTTATTTTTAACATTAAACCAACCTAAGCCATGTCTATGCTTGAGTTTAACTATCTTTTGCATACAATTCATACTATGTCTTACTATATGACAAAATATGAAGAGGGGAGAGGAGAAGAGTGGAGATAAGGAGAGAGGGAACAACTAGAGAGCACACCACAAATGACTGACTGTACACTAGATTTAGTTGAAAATGTAGAATATATACAAACCCATTTAGGGTTAGGGATAGGGCATCTAACCCATTCCTTTATAGCACTCTATATGTGTTAGTGCTATGCACATGTAATTACATGATGTTGAGCATGATCTCTCAACACCTTCCCTCAAGATCAACATCATGAAGTAGGCCTTCCCTCAAGATGATGATTCTGGGGAATCAAAGAAGGACTGAACATTACATTCCATCTAATCCTTTCCTTTATAGCACTTTATATGTGTTAGTACTATGCACATGTAATCACATGATCTTGAGCGTGATCTCTCAACATATATAGATACCCTCATAACCCCATGCTAGCCTAGCTCAACTTTATTAAAGGAATGATTTCTCATTGCACCATTTGTGAACAGTTGCCATGCGGGATGTGTTGCATTACTACATATGGGATGGGTGATGCATTACCACCCTTGGTGTAAATGTGGGTAATAAGTGATGATCTCTTCACGATCACCACTAAGTCTATCTTACATTGACACAATGAGCCTTGAATGACATGGCCAATATCTAAATTTAGGTGAAATGGAAATCTTTAGCTAGCTCAAGCATGCATGCACATGCCTAATGACACTATGAGGCAACTATGGGTGGTTAAACTTGTGCAACACCTATAGCCTCCATGTTTGCATGTTGTAATCATGCTTGAATTTTGATTACAATATTATATATTATCAAGGAGTCACTCATAATTAATAATATGACTTCGCAAAATGTGGAAATAATGTAAAAATCACCATACTTTAAGGGAGCTCTATAGAAAAGCTAAACAATGGTTCTTAAGTCTGTGCCTTGTTTTCATGTCCATTAGAACCACTTAAAATTTGTAGTATTGACTTCATCTCTCTTGAAAAATGTTCTATACTACTAATTTGAAAGTGCTAAGTTACATGGCTAGCTTCACCATTGACTTCATCTCTCTTGAAAAATGTCCCATACTACTACTTTGAAAGTGCTAGTTGTTACGTGGCCAACTTCACCGAGGCTTCACCATGGAGCTCCACTTTATAATCAAATAAGGCTTTTGATGTTCTCAATATTAATTTAGCTATATCATGACTTGATGGCATATGAAAACTCATGTAGGTGGTGACCATCCTCTTACATGCACAAATCTCAACTTGAATGCGATAAAAGCCCTTTAAAGTCCTATGATATGTCCATATTATTTTTTGCATTTTGAAGAGCTACATGCTCTCTTCCAAAACATTCTGAGAAATGTTATCAACACTTGTTTTTCCTAGAAAACTCTATTTTAGTATTTAGATCAAAAACTCTAAAGCCTTAACCTTAAATGGTTATTCAAATTGAATTTAACCCCAAGATGATATCATGGGAAAAAGGAGATTTAAATAAGATTGCAATTCCCTTCTAGCAAAAGAGAAATACAATTGCATTGAAGAATTGGAGAATTATTATTACAATGCTCGTTTGGAGAATTATATCACAATGCTCATTTTATTATAAGAATATAATATAATTCCCCATAGGTTTAATTAGTAAGATGCATGCAAGTTGTCCTTATATAATTGGTTCTAGTACATCTACTTTGATCTGGGGTGACACAATGGATCGCTTATTTCTCGTATTTGTTTTGTCCCATAGAAACTAATTAAACCTATGTTTTTGCATAGGCTAATCTATTCTAATCATAGCTTAATCTTTTACACCTATTTCTTTTAAGAGGATTTTATTTTTTGGTTGAAATTCACATTGCATGTTGAGGGTGAGGGGAGAAGGATGCATGTTTCTTCCCCCCAAGGTTCAAGAAAAGAATCTAACCTTTGATCTTCTACTTGAGTCCTACTAATAAGCTATAAAGAACTATCTATTCTATGTATTATGTACACACACAAAAAATATAGGGATGATTTTTGAAATGTAGCTTGGAGGAGAAGAGCTTAGAAAACGGGGGGGAAATGCCCCCATGTGCCGCCCTTGGATTCTTAGATTACTACCCTTAGAACTCTTAAACTACTATGAGCGACTACCACCCTTGAACTACCACAAGCTCTTGGACTACCACCCTTGGACTCTTAAACTACCACAAGCTCTTGGACTACCACCCTTGGACTTTTAGACTACCACGAATAATTTTTGAAATGTGGTAGCTTGGAGGCAGAGAGCTTAGAAAATGGGGAGAAAATGCCCCCATGTATTGCCCTTGGATTCTTTGATTACTACCCTTGGAACTCTTAAACTACTGTGAGCTCTTAGGCTACCACCCTTGAACTACCACAAGCTCTTGGACTACCACCCTTGGACTCTTAGACTACCACAAACTCTTGGACTACCACGCTTGGATTCTTAGGCTATTATAGGCTCTTGGACTATGCCACATGCTATCCTTGTCCAATCTTGGATTATCACCCTAGGACTCTTGGACTTTTATGGACTCATGGACTACCACAAGCTCTTCAACTATCACATAGATGCACATGTGTGTAACACACTACACACGTATATATCCATGTACACAAAAACACACACATGTGCATAGTGGCCAGGTAAGAGTTTGTAGGACCTGCCATAAACTCATAATATACCTATTGGAAACCATACAATTTATAAATGTGCCATCCCCCCCCCCCTCCCCTCTTCCCCTCTAATAGCATGCCTCCTCCCTCTTTAATGCCCACCTTTATTAATGTCTCCTCCATTCTCCTTCCTTGATTGGCATGTACCTCTCCTTTGGCCTATATTTCACCTTTCCCTTAATTTAATCTTGGCAACAACTTGAAGGTAAGGTGAGAACATGGGGTTGATACATTAAATGGAGTGTCAACCTTGTTAGTGATCTCGTGGGACTCGTGATCGACTTTGGTGGCTTGTTGGGCGTATCTAAGAGCAGTGGTGGTGGTTGCAATGTGGGACCAAGATAGCTAGAGAGTGTTCAGCAAGGACATGTGTTATGGCCATAGAGAGTGCAACATCTTGTCATATTTGAAAGTTATGGTGATGGATTTTGGCTTAATGATGACCAGCAAGAAAGATTCCTTGCTTAATTCCTACTTACTTTTGTGGTTAATGCTTTACTGACAATGTCAGGGTGCATCACAATAAAAGTTGGCTTGTTTTTATTTTAAAAAAAAGAGCACAAGAGAAGTCCATTAAAAAAACTCATGCACTTGCTCTCACCCCTCTTCTTCATAAAACTAAATATTTTTTTTCATACTTTCTCAAACACTCACACCTATGGTCCACTACAAGGGACACATTTGCTCAAGACCTGTGCTGCATAGCAAAAGGAGACATCTCATAGGATTTGAACGTAGGTAGCTAGCTCAGGCAGGCAAACATCCTCTCGCCTCTCTTAAGCTGTCGTTGCTGCTGTGACTTGGCTTCAAGGCATTATTTGTTTCATAGGGGACAGAGTCCCTGAATTTGAAGGCTCCAAACGCCCTTCAAAGGGAGTTTTGCCCTTTAAAGAAGAAGTGCCATGTGTGAAAATTTTCTTGTAACTAGTGCCCTTCAAATTTGAGGCTTAGAGTTATGAAAAAGCAAAGGGGGTCTCCATGAAACAATTAATTAATGGATTTAAGATCGTCCCCCATATCCATAGTCGCTATCCACTATACTCCCAACGATGAAGGTCTAATTAAGTGAGCACGAATGCATGGCAAAGCCTCTTTGCTTGGCTTGCATTTACTATAGCTGGATTGCAGTCTCTTGGTGCGGGATCATCCGAACCAAGAAGCCGAACCAAGAAGGGCGGACAAGTTTGACTCGCTTATAAAAGAAATTGAAAAGACAATGCACCCATGTTTCCCAACGAGAACATTGCCTGGGGGTATGACGTGTGAGGTAAGTTTCATGCAACAGGGAAGGGAGGAAGGGGAGGCAAGAGGGGGAGGGGGGGGCGCGCGATGGACGAGAGAGAGAGAGAGAGGGAGAGAGGGACGAGGCACAATGGAGTTAGTTTTTCCCGCATTGCGGGTTCTGTCGAACTTCATTAAGTCTCACGAACACTATTGCATCCAACCCCCCTCTACCCAATTGCAGAGACAAACTACAATTATGAAGCATGGATGCAAATTGCGCGCTTTCTGACATGGCGGATGGATCGTCGAACTTATAGAAAGTGGTTACCGCGGGGATCTTTAGGTGCGATATGAGGTCACCAGTTATGACAGTTTGTGTTTAGGGGATGTGGGGAATGAATGTTGTTTGAGAGAAATATTTGCAGATACGATTATACGGGAGATCTCGAGGTATCAAGCCTTCAAACGTACAAACAAATGCGTGCGTAAAGATGAACAGCAGGGCGATGGAAGGGGGAGGAAGTCGAGCCTATGATCGAATTAAATTTTAATGCATCTGAATCGCATCTGAATCTATGGAGGCATGCGAAGACAGGGATGAAAGGACAGCAGACCATGTTGTTGACAAGTTCTCTGACTGATAAAAGTGGATGCGACGCAAACTTCTTGAGAAACTTACCTCCAGCACTGTTTGGGTTCTTTCCGGATGATCCTTATATCTCATGTATTCCAGAAAATTATCGTCCATTCATCGATGGATTACCCAGCTCGGAACATCTGCATGAGTCTCTGCTCGCCGTGCCTTCCGCGAGCTGTGACTGCCCCGCAGTAAACGTATCGCCTGCTTCGTAATATACAGATGCTGCCTGTTGTTTTGCCAAAACGTCATGACTGCGCTGGTTAGTACTCACCAGTGCATATTCCCACCAGCTCAAATTTGCACAGTAAGAACTCATTCGAAATTCATTAGCAGCTCAAAGTTGCACAATAAGAGCTCAAATTTGCACAAAATTTAGTTCCCCAGTATGTCCCCAAAGAAAACGATTACCGCAGATGGAAGCCAATCCAATGCTAAAATTAACGTGCGCAAACTAAGTGTCGGCAGATTGGAAAATAACTTGCTCTTTGTTGCCCGAATAACTTGTTGATCAAGTGATTGTTATCCGTGAAAACGATGACAGCGGATGGGAATTGAATCAAATATGAAAGTTCGATAAAATGTGCAAACGTCAGCTTCCTACAGCGTGAGCACGATCACAACATGCGGAGTATATTTTTTCTTTCCCGGAAAATTAAAATTGTATTAAGCCTTCTCACTCTAGTTTTGACAATAGCTGTATGAGCCTGGCGTATCAGCATGCTCTTTTCAGCAAAGAACCTCACTATTAGGCAAACAGCTTCCACAACCTCATCAAAGAGAGATTGCTTGGAGCTTGATGAGGAGCTATTCCCAGGAGGTTCACTTAGTGTGAATAGGAGCTATAGTTGGAGCTATAGTTGATGTCATCGTAGAGCATTGTCAAATTTAGCCACCATCAACAAGCAATTGTTGCCACCACACTTAGAAGTCCACCACTATCTAGGTGCTTAACGGAAAGTTGATCATCATGGGTCACTAGATCCCTTTCAAGATGCAAAATCTCAGCATGAACCATCTTTGAAAAACTGCCATAGAACTACAAGATGGGAGGGGTGATGCATTACAACCATTGGTGTCAATGTGGCTAATGAGTGATGATCCTTCATGATCACTACTTAGTCTACCTTATGCAAACACAATGCACAAGGCCAATTTCTACACGTAGATGTAATGGAAATCATTAGCTAGCTCAAGCATGCATGCACAAGCTTAATTGCAATAATTTGACCTCCAACATTTTGTGTGGTGTGAGTCTTGAGATTGGGTTAGAAGTATGGCGGACTATGTTAAACTTTGCAATGTTCACTTATAATGGTGAATTTCTGCCACGTCTGCAATGTGCATATAATTAAAAAGACTATGCTTAACTTTTGATTATCATCTCATATATAACCAAGGAGTTGCTTATAAGTAAGTAATGATATGAAGGTAACATAACCTCATAAAGTGTGAAAATCACCACTTCAATAGAGCTCTATAGAGAAGCTAAAACAATAGTTCTCAAGGTTGTGCATTGTTTTCATGTCCATTTGGATAACTTTACAATATGTAGTCTTGCCTACACTTCTCTTGAAAAACATCCTATACTACTACTTTAACAAGTGCTAAGTTATGTTCATAGCATGGAGCTCAAGTCTAGAATCAAACATGCCATGTAGGTGATGATCGTGGCCTCACGCACAAATCTCAAGTTAAATGCATCAAAAGACCTTTCAAAGCCTAGGAAGTATGCACATTATTTTTTGGGCATTAAATAAAGCACTTTACTCCCACTTTACTCAAGAGCTATGTGCTCTCTCTTAAAATATTGTGAGAGATCTTGGATTTATTTACACTTGATTTTCCTAGGAAGTTACATGTTAGTGTTGAGATTTAAAGCTCTAAAAGCTTCACCTTAAATGATTATCAAAATAGAATTTGGTCCAAACATGGTTATTCAAACTTTCTTTAAATTAATGGTTTTGTCATGCGCTTAAGGCCATGCGAAGAGAGAGATTTAAAAAATTTGCAATTACCTTCTAGCAAAGAGAAATATAGTGGACCAAAACCTATTTCTAGATATGGGAGTATAGATGCATACAAGAAGCTACATTTAAACCATAAATACACAATCTATGAATGCATTAACCCATGATAGGCGGGTATAGCATAACAAATTTTTGTGCATAGTCAGCTATGTGAATCATCTAATGAACCTTTTGCATGATACTCTAATAACACCAGAATAACACATCATGTTCATCATATGCTAAGCCTTTAATGTAGTCTACTAGATCTCCTATTTTCTAGGTCTAAGTACAGATTCGAAGAGCTATTTTGTGGATATTGTACTTATTCCCGAGGTACCACAAGTGTATCCATAATATCATCCCAAATTTTGGTTGATTCAATGGAAAAAAAAGAATATTTGAATCTTTCTCATAATTGCTTGTGGTGTCCCTCTAACACAACTATGAATCGTTTCACATCCAATATATGTTAAATTGGTGATTGGGCAAAAGTCGAAGCAAGGAAAATTGAACAGCACATTAGGGTTTCTTGCTTAAAGGCTCTAAATTCTAGACAAGTCCATCAATGATGCATTGGCATGTATGTTGGGATGGAATCATTGTTGGTCTTGGTTCGCTCCACAATAGATTGTCTGGCATCTTCATCTTGTTAGGGAGGTTTAGAGGGATCCGGATCCTGGTATCTGCCTCCGGATTCTTGAGGGCACTCCTTTAATTGTTTTTGATGAAGGTTGGGAGTGGATTTACCTCCATAGCATCAATCAACTGGAGGTGGGACCCTTCTAACCATGTCTTCTAGTGTTGGAGTGTCTCCATATCAATTGTGGCTAGAAGGGTTCGAGTATATGCTGCTGATTGGGATATGAGGGAATAGACTCTGGCAGACGTTGGTCCTCTTTGGCTACTGTAAACTATTGTTCTTTCTCAAAATATGGATCTATTATCGAAGGACCTAGAGGAGCTTAGGTGTTGAATAGGGTTGGTTGAGTATTTGTCATAGCAGAGTGTTGTCCACAGGAATATCCTTAGATGTATTTGGTGGCTCAAGCAGCACATCCCGTGTCTTAGTGTGAGTGCCAGTGGTTGCTTGTGAAGCAGATGGAAGTGCAGTGTTAGAGGCTTGAGAAGATGTGCTGAGAGGTGGTGGGCATGTGTGTGTGTGTGTGGGTGGCATGAGAGGATTGAGGTGGGTGGCCAGTGTAGGTGCCTAGAGGGGATGGGGTGTGGTGTGTGTATGTGTGTGTGTGTGAGTGGCATGAGAGGATTAAGGAGGGTGGCTGGTATAGGTGCCTAGAGGGGATGGGGATCGATGGTTAGGATTAGGCAGTGGGGTATTTTCAGAGGTGGGAGGTTGGGTACTTTTAGGGGTGGGAGGTTGGGTAGAGGCAACAATGGCGAGGGCAATATCATTTTCCTCTTTAAGAATTTCTTCGAGGTAAGCTACATGCGTTTATTAAAATTGCTCACTCTAGATTGTAACATCTGTTGCATGGATTCAAGGACATGGCTGTAGAATATTGTAGTGCCGATCGGTTGGTATTGCTAGTAGACATTATTCTAGAGGATATATTTTTGCATTCTTATGGCCTATTGGTGTCCCTAGTGTTGTAGCCATCCAAGGCCGTAGGCCAAGGAATGTGGATTGCAAGGCTAGGTATCCAAGTTATCAAGCTTATAGAGTTGCAAAATATCCTCACCCCCTGTAAAAGCAAGGATTCTTGGATTATCCTACACTAGGCTTGAAAATTGGCAATTGTAGGGTGTAGGTTGTTATAGTTGAGATTGGCAATGATGAGCTAGGCGATTGTGGTAGCATGTGCTTTGTGGCACCATTGGAAGACATTGAGCACCATCTGTTGGGATTAGATCATTGACATCATGACTCTTTCTTCCATCCTGTCCACCTGATGAAAATCCTAGCCCAACATTTAAGTGTAAGCTTCTTTACTCTCGTAGGCGGTCGAGGAACAAAATGTGAGCACTAACAGTGCTTTGATCCAGTTAACCCCATAGGAAGGGATAGAGTGAGCTGAGGGCTAGGCAGTGGTGGTATCACTTGTAGTCGATGGACCAATGTGCTATGGTTGTGGGGGCTACTACAAGATATTTTGAAGGGATCCCAAAAGTCTCAAGATTGTTTGTTGGGCCATCCTTGCTTGCTAGTAGGTGTTGTGAACCACTTCATCATGCAGCTCCATGGCATTTTGTGCTCATCATGTAGCCCACACTCATTTGGGCTCACTGAATATCCCTTATCATGTGCTTTCTTGTATTCCTTTTTATGATACCTGCCCTTGAGTCGATGTAGATGCACCCTCTCCTTTCTTTGCCTTGTTTCGCTCTTCATCGAGCAAAGCACTAATAATGCTTTCCAAATAGGGGTTGGGAAGATGCTTTAAGTTGTGACGAGGTTCTCATATGGCTCAGGCATGCTCTTCAAGAGCAGAGCAATCACATTCTTCTCTTCCACCTTAGCATCAGTAGTGGCCAATTGCATTGTGCTACTATGGAGTTCACTAATAAAGTCACTTAGCTTTTCATTTTTAGAGAAGCGTAAACCAAACAATTAGACTTTGAGTGCAATTTTGAGTGCAATATAGGATTTCTTTTCATTTGCTCCATAGAGGCGATCCAACTCTTTTCAAGCTATCTTTGATGATGGCTCCCGCCACCAAGTGACTGAGCTTGGGATGGAGGTAGAGCAATGACGGCTAACTCTTTCTCTTCAATATACTCCTCATCTACAGTGATGTTGATATGCTTCATGCCATTCGCATAGGGCCACAAAATTTTGTACATGAGGAGGTATTTTAAATGACAGTTAGCCCATAGCCTCAAAACAATCTACCTTTATGAGAAATTTAGAGTAGTCTCTCGACTGGTAAGACCTTCTAAAAGTGACGAGTATGAAAAATTTACCAACGAGACCTCTGAAATAGGCAAGATAATTGTAGCTACCAGAACTACACTTGGCAAGAGAATGAAGAGAGCAAGAAAAAGAGCCTAATGCTTTGTGTGTAGTCTCGATGGTGACTCATGTGTCATGGGGATGTTGAAGGGATGCCGTTGGAGCCTCCACTCCAAGCTACTTCCTTGTGAGATCAATGCAAGCATGAGCCATCCACTTGTGTCATGCAAGCGGCTTCTGGATTTGCAGTGTGTTTTGATGAGAGAAAGAGGGAAAGGGGAGAGGGAAGAAGAGAGGAGAGAAGGGAGGGAGAAGGAGAAGGGGAAGAGAGAGTGAAGGGGATGGAGTGGCAAACACAAAGGCACTAAAAAGGAACCCAAAGACACTCTTGAAAGAGAAGAGGGAGCTTGTATTCCAAACTTCTGCATACAACAATGAAGACCAAAGTCAACCATTTGGTCTTTTATACATGTCACCTTTTGAGGGGAGGGCCAACCCTTTTCCTTTTAGCACTCTCCCTTTCTTTACATTAAAAGGCTCTTGGTGGGCCTCTAGGGTTCCAAGGCATATTTGCTATCCTTTCCATCTCTCCCCTACTATTCCACTCCTTGTGTCAAAATTAGCACTTGTGTTAACCATATTAGAGCACTAAATAGCACTTGTGTTAGCCTCGAGCCTTGCCTCGAGCCTTCGAGGCTGAAACTATTTGGGGCTCAAACCCTCTGTATGAAGCTCGAAACCTAGAGTGGTGAGGCTGATCTTGGGCTACTTGCGGCTTTACCCCTGTGAGGCACATAACCTCACTGAACACATTTTGTGGCGATTTGTAGCTGGAATCTACAACCTATGACCGTTTGGGGTTCCTTGAGCTGGTACTATTCTCCTTCCATGGTTGCAACCATTGAAGTAAATCATGAAGCCTAATAACCTCCAATCATCGGTTACCCTACATTGCGTTACTGTACTTCGTGGATGTTAACATGCCCCCCTTCCTGTTGTTGAGCCGGCCGCGCTGGCGGAGTTGTGTGGAGAGGATGGTTTGGAGGACGGCATAGTGGTCCAACTGGCATGGAGTGAGCCAAGTTAGGTACGAGCGAAACTTCTAAAAGTGGGTGGCATGCATGTCCTCGTACATGTAGATGTGGTGACCATGGAGATTGTAGACGTGGAGGTAGAGGCGTAGGTCTTGAAACTACATGGGACCGATGTCGAGGTTGAAGACAATCTGATTGGTTAGATTGTGGAGGCGGTCCGTCGATGTGGCGACTATGGCCGAGGAGGTCGTGGGAGGAGTAAGAGGAGGAGGTGGTTGAAATGGACCGCTTCTATGATGGCTGCATCGGGTACTGTGAGCCATATGCATCGTTGAATGATTGGAGGCAGAAGCAAAATCCCTCCTGAGTCATTTCTTTTGGGAATTTGTACCTAGGAAAATTGTACAACATATGAGGGTCCCGTTGCTGGAGCTTGAGGAATTCCACCCAAGTCCATCGTCATTCCATTGGCATGTATAGGGGGCGGATCCGACGATCGACATGGGCATTGTGGTAGTACCACCAAAATTGCTCCATTTTGAGGAAGGGGATGCGCTAGCAAGATTGTAGACGAGTGTCGGCATCAGTCAGTGGAACTTGAGCATCATGGGCAAGGTGGTAACCTCCTCTTGTGTGCTTTGGATGGGCGCATTGCCAGTCATTGAAGGACTGGGTGATGAACTGCATGAGGGGATGTATCTCCAAGATTTCATAGAGGTGGAGCTGGGAGCCTTCTAGTTGCTACTTCCAATGGTGCATGAGTGCACTATCTGGCAATTCTTGGATTGACTGCAGGTCGGGATACCACAGTACATTTTCGGGCGGGGAGGAGGGAGGAGCTTGAGGAACCTCATCATCTTCAATTGGCATGGGTTCCTCCTCTGTTGTGCCTGTGGGCATTGTATCGGCGGGTGTCTACACAAAATTGGATGCCTTGAGCAGCGTCTTGAGGGGAGGTCGAACGGAACAGTAGATGAGATGGACGGGGAGGTCCCATGCTATGCAGTGGTGGTGTTAGAGGTGTTGGAAGAATATTCAGGTAGATTGGTGCGAGGAAGGGGGGGCGGGGGAGGTTGGGTGGCTTGCTTGGTGGGCTAGGCAAGATCCAAAGGAGTTGGTTGTGGAATTTTAGCAGGGGGTGGTAGAATTAAATATTGAGATGGCTTGTTGGCCTTCCTCCTCGGCTACTTCCCCGGGATATGCTACATGTGTTGTTTCAAAATTACTCACCAAGGACTTGAGTCTTGGAGAGCTTGTAGCACCTGATTAAAGAGGATTACAATGCTAAGGGGATCATAGGTGGTGGGCTAGTAAGCCGCAAGATGCCCTTGAGATTGTTTTGGAGAGGCTAGACGGTAGGTCTGCATCTAATTAATGTCAGCTTGCAGACTATCAGGGGTGCAGACCCACAGGATGAGCTCCTCGGGACTCCGTGAGATGACGCAGCACCATGCTTGGAAATTGAGCAAAATGGGATGGGCGACGAGAATTTGGAGGTCAGAGGGGCGAAGGAGAGAGAGACTAGGTGGGTGAAGATCTAATGAAAAACAGGACATGGCGAGAATGGGATGGCAGTGATCGGGATTGCAGCATAGGATGGTTTGGAGGGAGTGGAGCTGGGAGATCTAGGTGGAAAATAAGATTTTGTGCACGGAGTGCATTTGGAGTGTCTGAGGGATAGTGCGTGGTGCGAGTGTGTATGTGGCTAATTGTGCAGAGACCTCCCTGTACATCTGGAATTCTTGTTGCTCACGACCTTCCAACCCTAAGTCTTCTAGGTGGCTGGGGGTATGTTGTCACTCGTTCTACTCCTACAAGGACACCGTCAGTGCCCGTTCTTATGCCAAGAGATCCTGCAATGTCTGGATCTAGCGTTCATAATTCTCCTGAGTCTATGGGTGTTGTGCCTTTGCTTGCGCCTTTTGCTCTAATGCCGTTCTGATGCCAGACTCTTCTTTGTCAGCCTGGTCCATGAGATTTTGGACCAAGGATTTGCTGGAGGAGAGCTCATCCTTGAGCTTTGTGACTACCAACTCTAGCTCCTTAGCTTTTGTTTAGTACTCCTCTGCTCTATCTAGGCTCGTTTGCCCTATGGCTTGGGCAGCGACCATCAGGGTGTGGCTATTGCGCACAGAGAGCTGTGCCTGGAGGAGGGTTGTTGAGAGTTGTGAGGCCTATTCTTGCCTCGTCTGGAGAATTGTCTGTGCCACTTGTGGGAGCTGTGCCATTGCTTCGAATAAATTTTGCTCCATCTGGTTGGCACGAGAGAGATGTTATGATGTCATGTGGCTATAGCCACTTGGTGCCCCGATAGTGGGGCACCCTACAAAATTGTAGGGCCTCTATGAGGCGTGTCTATGGAGAGGAGGAGGTGCCGATGATGAAGGAGGTGGTCTCTTGAGGATGGGCAGTTGCTGAGGCCAAGACTTGGGGCACAGCGGGGTTGTCGGGATTGCTTGGGCTCTTGGGTGGAGGCCAATCATGACTGTCTTGTCACCTGGGAGGTCATCCACCAAGATGGGCTCCTATTGTACACTTTTGCCCTTATCTTGAGGATCTGATTGCTCGAGGCATAGTTGATGGAGCGATCCTCATACTACGCAAGCAACTGACTTGGGTTGGTTGCACAAGACGGCTAGCTGGAGTGGCACTGAACTTTGTTCTTGCTCACTTTGGCTTGATCTTAGCTTCTTCTTGCTCTGCTGGTGCCAGTCCCATGGTTGACTTTTCGGCCAACCCATAGCCAATAGGCGGATGCTGCTGTAGCATGTGGTAGAGAACTGGCATGTATAGCATCGGGTTGTCGATGACCTCTCTGTGTGTTTCGAGGTCCTCCCTCATTTGATTACAGAAGTAATTGGCCCAGTTCATGATGCGGGGTTTTGTCAGCCGCAACAAAATATTTGGCACGATTGATTGGTGGTGGTCGGTGTGATTGACTTGAGTCAACCACTGCAGGTTCCTTGCTGGTCCTTCCACTTGTAGCTTGATGATCTCTATGAAGTGGATGCGCCCTTTTCTTTTCTTGCAGTCATAATGGCATATTTTGTTGAGTGCCTCGGGCATCTTCTTCTCCATTGCATACTTGTCGCTAATAACCGACACGCTAAGGGCAGCTCGCACCACGTCTTGGTTGAGGTGGTAGAAGTGGGGATTGCCCGTTGCATCTCGAAGGATGCCCACATTTGTGTTGGAGTTGTAGGCTTGGAGGAACTCTCCCAAGAGCCTCATGTCCGAGTGGCAAGGAAGGTGATCTGCCACCATTGATTCCACTGCTAGTGCGTCTTACACTACCGTCTCCTTTAGTGCCACATAAGCCGCTGCGGTGTGGTAGTGGAGGGTATAATCATGCCCCTTGTATGAATAGCGAGAGTGAATGGTGCATGCATCTAGTTGTTGGAGCCATGCGATGAGTGTGTTTGTGAGTGCATGATTTTGTACTCCCCTTGTGTGGGAGCCAAGGTGCACTTTCTTGACATCTTTGAGAGGGACATGCCTGCTCTTGTCGGACCCTCCTGGGTGGCCTATTGCATAGATACTTCCTCCTCCACTTGTAAATATTTGACTGGAATTGGGAGGGCATGTGGATCGTGGACGAGGGCATACTTTTTTCTGCTCACCTTGAGTCTATGCTCGAACTTTTCCTAGCAGTCCCATACCAAGTTTTGAGCCTCTATTACATATTGTTTCTCTAGGACTGGGTCCAAATAGGTTTCCTTATAGGGGGCGGGGTTGCTAGGCCTTGGGTCTACACTGGCTTGTTTACACCTGAGCTCGGAGGTACTTCTGGGTCATCCTAGGTGGAAGCACGTTCTGAGGTAGAGGAGGTGGTGAGGGTGGTTGTCTCCTTATCTGCACCATCTTAAATGAGCACCTAGCCAAACCAGTCACCTACTCATATGGCTTTCTTGGACCAGGTTTGTGGATGTTGAGGAATCTCAAGGCCTTGTAGTAGGGGCCCTTTATCCTTCCTTGCTTGTTTCCTCATTGCCCTACCTATGGCTTTGGCTTTCATCCTTGTGATGACTTTTAAGGGTACTGCGGCCACCTGGCCTTGTTCGATTGAGCAAGTTAAGGCTGGTGCTCTTAGGCGGGGTGACTGGGGTTGTTGGTCTTCTCAAGGGATAGTACTTGAACAAATGCTTGATTCCGCACCCCACACACAAGGGTGTAGGTCCGATCATAAGAGGAGCGCAACTGGGGTAAGATCCCTATAGGGGTAGTCCTTCAAGAAATATGGCCCCTGACACTTGAAGCATGACACCGGAGGGTTCAAAGTACCTTTGTAGGGGAACTCATTTGCCCTATGTGGGCTCTAGTAGGAATAGCATTGGATCTGGGGCCTTTGGGCAACAAAGTTTAGGTCTCTAGCCCTTGAGTTCAAGGGAGCAGTCTAGAACACAAGGACTTGCTGGACCTCTTATAGGAGGTAGTGACTTAGGGTGCCACTAACTTGTAGGGGTAGTAGTCAAGGGGTCCGAGGTTTGGATCCATCTCCTCCCAATCATGTGTACTTCCTCCACTAGTACTTGATTAACCAGAGCTATACAGGGTAGGAGAGGTTGAGGACCTAGTATGGACAGCTGTAACAGAGCCTATTGTGCTCTGTACTAGCTTGAACTAGCCAAAGGAGCACCTTGTGCATTCATAGGATTAGACGGGGCCATCAGGGCTAATGGGGGTTTTGTTTGATACATGGGTTGGGGTAGGGACCTCGGAAATCAGCATTGGGAGGTATCATGGTTTCACCATCTATGACAATGTGCACAGTAGAGGGCTGGCCTTGCCCTAAGGTGAAGACACTCATTGGAGGGATGGTTGCCATTGCATACCCCACACCAGACGTTGTCTCTTTGTGGAAACAAGTGGGGCACCTCCTTAGAGGTTCTCGACCTCCATTGTTGGCCTAGCTGATTCAACAAATTTGAGGCCAGCTCACTCATATCCAAGCCCTCGGTCTCGTTAATCTCCTTCTTGATCGTCTCCACACTGAGGTGCTACTTCTAATGGGGTTGGGGTTTTATCTGAGTTAGCCTTGTCCATCATATTATCACTTATGCGGATAGCCACCTTGCTGCATAGGTCGAAGGATGTAGGATTCATAACCATCAGGTGGTCATGTAGCTTTAGGTCTGCCAATCCAATGAGAAAATGGGGCAACAATCGTTCGTTACTCATCCGCTCATATGGTTTGCAAATGGGAATTGAGGTGCTTGATTTTGGCTATGTAATCCCAAGGTATTCCTTTTCATTCTGGTTTAGCTTGTATAATTGGTTAATTGGGCTCCATTTATGTCCACTGGGGACAAACCCCACGATGAAGGCTTTTCTCAGTGTCTCCCAGTTGACTTTTTCTTTCGAGGTGAGAGCCTTATACCATTGGCCATCTTTGCCATCCATGCTGAGACCAAAGACATTAGCCCAAAGGCTTCACATATCTACTCAAATCGCTCCACGTGGGAGACTGGGTCCCTAAGGAATTGGGTCGTTAACTTGGAGATGGCTATGGGTCGGCTCCTTGAGGGATTTGTGATCAATGCGGCGGGAAACACCAGGATGGGTGGAGGTGTTGTGGCCCCCCTTCCTAGGGCATTCATCAAGATGCACATTGCCTCATCTGTTAGCATTGTTTGGGCAATTGTGGAGGCAGTGCCATTGTGGGCCTAACGGGATGTGGGTGGCTTGGCCTGCTGGTGCTGGTGGTGGAATCCATTGAGTTGCTGGTACCGGCATTGGGATGGATGTGCCAAGGCCTACATTCATTGGAGCAACAGGTAGGGGTGGAAACAATTGGACTCCTAGAGGGGGTGGGTCATGGGGCATTGGCGCGGAGGTTCCATGCAACGGGTGATAGTGTGGAACTTGTGGGGCCACATAGTTAGAAAAGGTCGATGGCACAAGGACGGTTGGGGTTAATAAAATGCCTTTCCCTGAGAGCCTCTCGCATCTCCTCAGCTAGGGTCTTGTCCTCAAAAGTCCCTCATCGATGGATCTTCATCATCCATGCATTCCCACTGAGGGTGCCTTGTGAAGGAGGAGGGTCCTGGGTCCACAAAGGTGGTTTCAATCCCTGTTTGCATTTTAGGGGCTGGTTGTTGCTGACCTTCCCTTGCCACTGACATGCCGGCGAATGGGTTCTCCATGTCTACTAACTCTAATTGGCCTAAACATCCAAACATGTGGGAGAATGTACATCTTAACTTGGATGCTATAGAAGGAGTAGGAGAGTTGGGAGAGGCCACACTAGTGAAGGGGGCTTCGAAAGCCCTTGGACCCGAGGGGTCTTGCATCACCTCGTCCAAGCTCTCCATCTCATTGGAGCTAGATGGATCCTCTTGTCAAGGTCCTATTACAGAGTGGGAACTAGGAAACAAGCTTCTGGATCGGATTGATCCCCAACTAGGGCAAAAGGTGGGATGAGCGTAGAAGAAAGCACTATCTTCAAGCGCAAGATCCTTGGACAAAATTCTTCCAGACTGCAAGTGTATGTATGAGAACTCTAGCAGGGCACACTCAGGCTGAACTGTAATTTTGTGTTTATTTTTTTTGGACTACCCCAGAGGTATCCCCGTGGTCATAAGGATAGTGCTATGGCAACGGTCATAGGGATAGCTTAACGCAGCGATCGATAGGATACCAATATAGCAACGGGCAGTGGGATAGTGCATAATGTGCCGGTTGGCAAGATAGGTAGTGCCATGTGTTAGAGGGATAGGACGCAAGTTGTATCCCCATAGTTATAGGGATGAGCTAAGACAATGATCGGTGGGATAACAGGGTGGGCGGGATAATGGTATAGCGATGGGCATGGGGGTAGCAAGATTGCAATGGTCATGTGGATGAGCTTAGTGCACCGGTAGGTGGGATATATGGATCAACGGGATAAAAATAGAACTCAACACAATGCCCCAAATAGTGGGTTTCATTCCATTATGGGGTATTTATACAAGTTGGAGAGCTTCTCTCTTTGCATATAGGAATTGTAAGACATTCTCTCTCTACATGTAGAACTTGCATATAGAAGTTGCAAGTTGCATGTAGGAGTTGCATGTAGAACTCACATGTTGCATGTTTCATGTAGGAGTTGCATGTAGAACTCGCATGTAGAACATGCATGTAGGAATCGCATGTAGGACTTGCATGTAGGAGTTGCAAGTAGAAGTTGCAAGTAGAACATGCATTGAGGAATTGCATGTAGGAGTTGCATGTAGAGCTCGCATGTTGCATGTTGCATGTAGGAGTTGCATGTAGAACTCGCATGTAGAACATGCATGTAGGAATTGCATGTAGGAGTTGCAAGTAGAAGTTGCAAGTAGAACATGCATGTAGGAATTGCAAGTAGAACTTGCATGTTGAGGATTCCTAAGAGAGATTATTCCTAACCTTATGCAAGTACAGTAGAGCTAGGCCTACTATACACACACATTCTATACTACCTAAGTTTATGTTAGCACAGAGACAACATACTCCTGGATCCATTTTATTAGCCATCCTTAGGTTATGGCTTATTGTTTGCGAGCACGTAGCTAGGTTGCCATGTCTTTAGTCCAGTGGCTGTGGAACTTGTGTCATGCTAGTCGATCTTGCTATAAAGCCTTGGCACAATACAATTTTTACTTAGTTTCCAAGTAGCCTATTCCACCATTTGTTCAAACAGAGATATGTGGCACGCTTCTTAGAAGATCACTCTTTGATAGAGTCGGCTTGTAATCTAAGCATCGACCCATTCATTGGGATTGAAACTGAGTGGAGGCAAATGGCCATCGAGGTAACATGGGACCTCCAGAATGTATTCCAATGTTTTGCAGAAGATAGCACTTAGGCAAAGGAAGCGATCAATGTTGCCGCACATTATTTGCTCATGCTGTTGAAGTGCTCAGATCATTGTGCCTTGGATATTCCATTGTACATCAAAGTATGGTTCGATCATTGGCCAATTAATGGTGCAACCTTCATCCAAAGTGTGTATGTTGGCTTTCCATTTTTTACATCGTGGAACTGCATGGAACTTGGGATGGGTTCTCAGACATGGAGGTGCACATAGGTACCCTTTCAAGAAGATTACATCAAAGAGCTTGGGATGGTGCCAATTAGGTTGTGGATCCAACTTGCTTATTCAAACTTCACTAATTTGATGCTGATGAAGGTTGTTAGGGAAGTTGCCCCACCTCGAGATTTCATATCGAACTATTTGCTCCAAAATTCCTTGATGGGGTTACTGGGAAGTGGTATCTCATCAAAATCATACCCGTCATTGGAGCTTGGCATGGGAGTACGAATTGGATTATCTGGATCCTGATATTCAAAATCAAATACTGTGTCATTTTCTACTGATGGAAGCACAAGTAGTGTCGGAGGTGATGATGGGGCAGGGAGAGAATCTGGGGACATGGGGGAGAAATATGGAAGAGTATTAGTTGTGGAAGAGGGAGCAGAGGGGAGGGGGGGAAGAACTGGGCAAATGGTTTGAGCAGCTTGGTAATCTTCAAGGGTAGGATTAGCAAGGGAAGGGAAAAAGCTAGGTGTGAGGGGTTTATATAAGTTTGTGACTGTTGGGTTAGTTGAAAATGGTGAGAGGCATGAGCAAAGAGATGACGAGGGAATATATGTTAGGACGGGGAAGGTTAAGAGGGTGGTAGCAGCAAGGGTCAGTGAGGTTATGAGGTTGGCAGCAGAGAGAGTGGTTAGATATGGGAAGCTGGATGTGAGATAGGCCCTATCATCTTCTGACACTTCTTTTTGCTGGTGTGATGGGATCATCAGAGCTGCATGGGTGGGATGTCACTTATGTCATGCCTTGCAAATAATAGTGATGGCCTTTGTAGCAATGGCAACAAACCAGCAATAACCCTAAGGGGAGGACTACCCATGAGGCAATGAAAGCATCCATTTTGAGTGCTATAAACCAGCATGTGCAGACATGCAGAATATATTTTTCTCATCTTCGAACAAGTCTTGGCAAATTATGCGTAGAGTTTTGGTCCCTATGGAATGTTCCCATTTGATTGTTGGATGAGTGGATATGATCCTGATTTGGAGTTGCTTCCATTGGATAAGCATGCATGCATTGAGGTGATCTTCCACTTGTAGAGTAGCCACAAGCTCTTGGTACACCACTCTTGTGCATTGTAGTGGGGCTTCATTGGTGTTGTCTTCCATTGCCTCATTGTTGTGCACTAGCAATTGGAGTTCAAGCTTGGAGATGATTATCTTTTGGGAGTGCATCTCCTTCATTTTTTCTTTGTATTTCTAGTAGATGGATGTATATGCCTCCTTAAGCTTTTTCATTTCCAAGGTGACCTTCACCTATTGAGGAATGTCTTCACTAACCCTAAACCATTGGTCCAAGACTTGTACTTGTGAAGTGATGGCCTCTTTAGCAGTAGCAAGTTGGTCCTTTAAGATTTTGCATTCTCTTGTAAGCTCCTCAATGCTGAAGGCACATACTGCCAAAAATTGTTTCATGTCTTCAAGCTTGTCTTTGCAATCCTGGAGCTCTTCTTCTTTGTGAATTAGAGTGAGTCGAGCTTGTGCCACTACCTCCGTCTGCTAAGCATGTGTGAAGGTCAAGGAGTTATAGTAGGTCTGTAGGATTATCGTTGCTTGTACTGCTGCTATCAGCTGTGTTTGACTTTGGTGGAGGTTGGAGGTCACATGCCTCATTGCCTTCTCTTGAGCTTGGAGAGCTTGGTTCATGTGCCCTTCTTCTACCTCCTTCTCATCAATCTGTGCCTGAAGTTCCTTGATCTCTATGGCAATTGCCTATAATTGGTCTTCAATGTCTATTGCAGTTTGCCTATCCAATTCTCTTGCATATTCTTCCTTGGCCAAGCTAGTGAATAGTTTTGACATTTGGATCATTTGGCTAGCTTGATGTTGGAGAATGACAGACAGTGATGAGAACTGGCAATACTACTGATACAAGTGGTGCCCATGTAGCCATCCTGATGATTTTATAGTACTTATGGGAGGTTGTTCCAATGGTATTTCAGTCACTTGTGTACAATAGTCATACTGTTGATCTGGGACTAGCTCCCCTTGTGGCTCATCGACTAGCATGGCATCGATGGGCGGTTCTAGTGCTGATGTAGCCTCAGGCTCTGGTGTTGATCTTTCCTCAGGCTCTAGTTGTTGCTGTTGTTGGAGATATATTGGTTGCAGTTGTGCACCGAGTTGTAGCATCTCGTGGGGCAATTCCTCAATTTCGACCTCCAGAATAGGTATTTCTTCTGCGGCATTTGCACTTGCCAATGTGATAGTAGGAGAAGTTGGTGACGGCTTCCATACTGGTGAGAAGGGAATGTCCAACTCCTCAATTGGTTTTGGTGACTGTGGGGCAGAGTCATTTCTCGTTCCTGTAGCTCTTTTTTGATGATTATAGCCAATACGTGTGGATTTTACATTTTTGGCCCGATGAACCATCTAGTTTTTTTTGTAAAAAAGATGACTAAGTGCTGGATCCAGTCTTGCTTTAGCTTCCTGCTCAAAAAAACACATGTGCAGAGTGGAAGGGATCGATTCTTGCTGCATTTAACCCCCAGGATTATGGATAGGAATTGTGCTGCTTCCCCGAGGCAATGGTTAAGGATAGTGCGAAGTAATATGCCGTCCCTATGGATCAGTGTGCCCTTGGCGAGGAGAGGTTGTACTTCGAGAAATTTAGCATCGATAGGCCATGTAGGGTATTTGGCACCTTGTATTGGGAGTGAGAAAGCCCTTTGAATGACTATAGTGTCGAGGATAATGCTGAGTGGGCTCTGATGTACAGTGATGGTACCGTACTTGCCAACATGTGCATTGCTGGAGTGGTAAGAATGGAGAAAATCCCTGATGTATGTGGTCATTATAGGACTGTCCTCCAAGGATTTTAGGCTCTCATGCAAACTACCTAGACCCCTTTGCTCTAAGTAAGGTGTTGCTTCCTTGGAAAGAGCATAAGTTGCTGTAGGTGGCCAAACAAGTTCTAGTGACTGGGCCCCATCAATGGTTGTGTAGGCCGGTGGTGACTAGGGTGGCATTTGTTCTTCTTGTTCATGCACTGAATCCTCCTCGGAGCTATCGCTGTGGACGGTTGTGAACTCTGAAGGGGGTCACCGTGGTTAAGAGGGGGTAGATGGTTGTGAACTCTGAAGGGGGTCTCATGGTTTAGGCGGTGGGCTCTTTCTACGCATCCTTTTAGTGGCGCGTTTTTTCTGAACCTGCATCCATGTGCATGTGGTGTACCATTGATCATTAGATTAGTTGGCATGCAGGTATGACCTTTGTGTGTGTTTGTGAGAGATCATATTTTTATACATGCTTTGAGAGTGTGGAATTTTAGTATGTGGCACAATTATTCATGCAATCATCTATGTGTCTAAGCAAAAGCGTGTGAGTGCACGTGACCTAGTATCTAGGTAGGACTAACTATATGCTTTTTTTTTGTTGCTAGGATTTCATAGGGCAGCTAGAACTCAGGCATCACTTCTAAGCCCTAGGTTAAAATCTATTGATGCTACCTATATGTGCAAAGATGTACATATGCAAGTGAGTGCTCATGATACAATATAAAGGAAGACTTGGGTTTCCCAAATCTTCATTTTTGTTGAGGATGGCTTGCGTGTTGAAGTAGTAGCGCTTCAGTCAGCTCCCGTTTATTGTTGTGTTTAATTGGGATCCATCCAATGTTTCTAGTAGCATAGCTCTGATGGGATTCATCTTTCTTACTCGGTTGGGTCCTTGACCTAGATACTTCAGTTTCCCCTTGTGTACTTTGGCATTGTATAACAGGACCAAGTCACCTTCCTTGAGTCTTTAGCTTTAAGATTTCTATCAAACCATGCCTTTCTTCTGCGTTTTTCTATTGTCATGGCATGGTAGGTGACTACTCTTGTCTTTTTATGCATCTCTAATTGATAGAGTCTTTCTTTCAAGGATTCATGGTCTCCCATGCATTCCTATACTACTATGCGTAGAATTGCTATTACAAAATTCTAGTGGGACCACAACTTCAAGGCCATACACCAATTAAAAAGGTGTGTTCCTTGTATTGACCTTGAGTGTGGTTCTATATGCCCATAAGGTTGCATTTAGTTTCTCTGCCCAATCAGAACATTGTGGTTCTACTACCTTGGTGAGGATAATGCATAATATTTTGTTGATGGATTCGGCCTATCCATTCCCTTGGGGGTAGTAGGGTGTGCTTTTTCTATGGATTACCATAAAGCCAGACAAGAGTTCTTGAATTACCTCATTGACAAAATGTGTGCCTCTATTCAACACAATTTCAATGGGGCATCCAAATTGGGTGATCACATTTTTGTATAAGAATCTTGTTGTGCTTCTGGCATCTGCCTTTATGACTACTTTAGCTTTAGCCGGTAATCAGTGGCCACAATGATGTCATATGCCTATGTTCCTTTTATTGCTGCTAAATGGATGGGACCCACATAGTCAATCTCCCATTTTTCAAATGGTTTTTATGCAACAACTATTGTTAGGGGATTAAAGTCTTTGTGTTGTGGTTTAGTAGTCTGTTGGCATACATCACAGCCTTTTACATATTCATAGGCATCTACCCACAATGTTGGCCACCAGTAGCCTACGAGGAGGACTTTTCTTACTGTGGCTTCCCCTTGGAAGTGTCCTCCTGCAATGCCTTCATGGACTTCACTCAAGATTGGCATGATCTCATGAGGCATGACACATCTTCTTAATACCTCGTCCTTGCCCATCTTGTATAGTTGTCCTACAATGAGTTGATAGGGTGTAGCCTTTAAAATTAGTTTTCTGGCAACTACTGCTTTCATTTTAGGGGGTGGTTTTCTTGCCATTAATTACCCAATGATATCTCCACACCAATCTAGAATAGCATCTATCTGAAATAGTGTGGCATCTGGCAAGTCGTCTTCTACTCCAGTGGCTTCTTCTCCTGACTTGACATGAGACATGTGATCGGCAATGTAGTGTTGGGCACATTTGTGGACCACTATTTTGAAGTTGAATTCTTGAAGCAAGAGGAGTGATCTAGTTATTCTTCTTGTTGTACACGGACGGTTCACAAGATAAAGCAATGCTTGATGGCTAGTGTAGAAGACAAAATCATTTGCTACTAGTAGATAGTATGAAATTTATTAACACTATCCACCATTGCTAGGGCTTTCTCTTTCTATGGTGGTATAGTTGATCTCTGCATCATTGAGTTGTCAACTGGCGAAGTAGAATGGGTAGCTTTCTTATGTTCACCAGGTTGACAAAGCACACTCCCAATTGCACACTTGGATCCATCAGTATGAACATGAAAATCAATATCCCAATTAGGAGATATAAGGATGGGTGCTATGATTAGGCACCACTTTAAAAGCTCAAAGGCTTGGTCGCACTCTTCTATCCATAAGAATTCCACTAATAATTTGTAAAGTGGTCTAGCTATCATGGCATACTACAATATAAATCTTCTATAATAGCCGACATGTCCCATAAAGGATGTACACCTTTGGAATTTATAGGAGGAAGCAATTTAGGGTGAGCACCTTCCCTTATAGGTATCATGTGTACTGCCATGTCTGGTGAAATTCCTTTCATCTCTTTATATGACCATGCTAGGCAGTCACAGTATTCCATTAGGAGTGCTTTGAGTTTGGTTTCATCTTCCTGTCGAAGCTGTTTCCCAATGAAAACTAGATTTTCTTCCTCCCCTTCAAGGGCGAGGTTTATTGTGCATCTTTTTGTCAGTCCCTCATAGAGCTGCTCAAGCGGGTCTATTTTTGGCTTGCAAGGCTTTTGCTGCCACTTGCTGGTCAGGTTCACTGGATCTAGGAGGTTGGAGCCACTGATCACGAGCTGCTGGACGACGAGGATGCTGGTGGTTGTTGGATACACAGAAGCATTGAAGAATTTGTTCATTGTAAGGAGGCATTGGAAGAGCATCGGCTGGCTCATTGTAGATGAGAGTGCTCTCAATGGAAGCAAGAACGGAAGAGGGAGAGAGAGCGAGAGAGAGAGATAGAGAGCCACACAAGTTTTGGTGGGTGCAGAACCACCCTAATCTTCTTTTTCATTCATTTATATATGTGTTTGAGTATTGTACATAACTGGGGTTAAGGCACAGTGATCTTTAACCCCACAACCTCCCACTTAAAGGACAATGTGCCTTTAAGGGAGAACAACCAGTGAGCATACTATCCAATGCCCATCAATACACGACAATACTCAAACCGCTGACTAGGTAGACTCTTCATCAGCATATCTGCAGGGTTATCATCTGTATGAACCTTGACAAGCTCTATGCGCTTGTCCTTAAGTACCTCCCTGATGAAATGGTACCTGACCTCAATGTGTTTGGTCTTTGCATGAAAGACCGGATTCTGTGTGCTAGCTGAATAGCACTCATGGAATCACTATGCAATGTCGGTACACCTGTATGAATCCCCAAATCTCCCACTAGCCGATCAAGCCATATAGCCTCCTTGCAACCCTCTGTGGCTGCAACATACTCAGCCTCTGTGGTAGACAAAGCAACACACTTCTGTGTGCGAGACATCCACGACACTGCACCACCTGCAAAGGTGAACACATAACTAGAAGTGGATCTCCTACTATCCACATGCCCTGCATAGTCTGAATCTGTGTACCCAAGTACACACATGTCTCCTTTACCAAAGCAAATGCACATCTCCTTGGTACCCTTCATGTACCTCATGATGCACTTAACTGCCTCCCAATGCCTCTTTCCTGGATTAGCCATATAGCGGCTAACAACTCCCACTGCAAATGCAATGTCTGGTCTAGTAGCTATCATAGCATACATAAGACTCCCAACTGCTGATGCATAAGGAACCTTGGCCATCATGGCCTTCTCCTCATCTGATTTGGGACTATCTGTATGACTCAGTTTCACATATGGAGGCAATGGAGTACTCACTGCCTTCCCCCCCTCCATATTGAAACGTTGCAATACTTTTGTAACATACTCTTTTTGTGAAAGCCAAAGGAGTTTCCTACTCCGATCACGCGTGATGCGCATACCAAGAATATGACCTGCAAGTCCCAAATCCTTCATATCAAAGGCCTCATGCAACTTGGCCTTTAATGCATCTAGCTCATAAGTATTCTTGCTAGCCAATAGCATATCATCCACATATAGTGCCAAGATTATCAGGCTATTATCCTTAGCCCTTTTAGTGTAGAGGCAGTGATCAATTTCACTCCTTCTAAAACCCTGGGACCGAATGAAAGCATCAAACTTCTGATACCATTCTCTAGGTGCTTGCTTAAGACCATAGAGACTCTTCTTTAGCTTGCAAACTAAATGCTCTTTGCCCTTTTCTTCAAAGCCTTCCGGCTGCACCATGTAAATTTCCTCATGCAAATCCCCATGCAAGAAAGCTGTCTTGACATCCATTTGCATAAGCTCCATATCCTCTACTGCCACTAGTCCAAGCATGCATTTAAGTGTGGTCATCTTCACAACGGGAGAGAATATCTCATCAAAGTCCACACCCTTCTCTTGCTTGAACCCTTTAGCAGCCAAACGGGCCTTGTACCTAGGCACATCATCACCTGTGACCTTCATTTTGTAGACCCATTTACATGGCAATGCTTTCTTTCCATGTGGCAAAGAAACCAAGTCCCAAGTCTTATTCTTCATAAGTGAACTCATCTCTGATTGCATAGCATACTCCCACTTGTGTTTATCCTCACGCATCATAGCCTCTCTGTAGCAAGAAGGCTCCCCGCAATCAGTAAGCATCACATAGTCTACCCCTGGAACAAACCTATCAGGCGGTCTAGACACTCTAGATGATATTCTCAAGGGCATTTCAGCTTGCTGTCCCACCTGCATATCAGCCACATTATTTGGCTCATCATTTTGACGAATAGATGATCCATCATCTACCCTTGATTGTATACCTGTGGGAGTACTTGGTGGTACCATTTCTTGCACATTTGGTGCATGGACAGCTTGCTGTCTATCAACATATGCAGGTGGATTCACATCCTGGAAAGTGATTCTCCTCATTTCCACATCCCTCATGGGTGCCTTATGCATCTTCTTCTCATTGAAGACCACATCATGGCTGCGTATGATCTTCTTTGCTTCTAGATCCCAGAGACGATAGCCCATCTCTCCACTTTCACTATAACTCAGAAAGATGCATTTCCTAGACTTAGGATCTAGCTTCTTTCAAAGCTCTTTTGGCACATGTGCATATGCCTCACACCCAAATATACGCAAATGAGAGTAAGAGGGCTTCTTGCAACTCCATGCCTCTTCAGGAATACCACCATCCAAACTCTTACTAGGTGATCTATTGATCACATGCACTGCAGTCTTCATTGCCTCAGCCCAAAAACCACCAGAAAGACTTGCATTGGAAAGCATGCATTGCAACCTTTCATCTTTTCTGCAACTGGATTTTGCTCTGGTGTACGAGGGGATGTGAGCTCCCTCTTAATCCCACGTGTATCACAAAAATGCTGAAAGTCATGAGAGAGATACTCTCCACCATTGTCAGTTCGTAGGCATTTAAGCATTCTACCTGACTGATTCTCAACCAAGGCCAGCCATTTCTGAAATACCTGGAACACATCACTCTTTCGAGCTATAGCATAAGCCCACACTTTCCTAGTTGCATCATCAATGAATGTCACATAGTATTCAGCCCTGCCTAATGACCGTGAAGGCATGGGACCACATACGTCTGAATGCACCAAATCAAGCATTTCAAACTCTTTCTTTCCCCTTCTTTTATGGGCTGATTTAGTCTGCTTCCCATAGAGACAATGCTCACAAAATTCAAAATCAGAGAAACTCAAATGCGGTACATAACCCAAACGGCATAAGAGCTTCATTCCATTCTGGCTCATGTGCCCCAACCTGCAATGCCACAAAGAAGTGCTTGGCTGCTCGGTTATTGCAACAACATGATCAAATACCCCTGATACATGTAAGGGATACAAAGTCCCACATTTGGCACCCCTGGCCAAAATCATAGAGCCCTTCTGAATTTTCCAACTCTGAAAGCCAAAAGTGGTGTGAAAACCAGCATCATCTAGTTGACTCACTGAAATAAGACTCTTGGTTAGCTTAGGCACATGTCTCACATGTTTCAAAACAAATGCAGACCCATTTGCAAAAGAAAACTTTGTCACCTGCTCCCACTATGTCACATGCATAGTCATTTCCAAGATGCACACAATCTATCTTTCCACTGTCATAAGTGGAGAACCATTCCCTATGGGGAGTAACATGGAATGAAGCACCAGAATCCAAAATCCAATCTTGGGAATATGCATCATCTGAAGTGGTAAGAAACTCTGCAGATAAACTAAACATGAAGAGAACATCATTGTCACTATCACGTGTGACTGCATTGATCTCCTCAATCTTCACTTTTCCTTTGTCCTCCCTTGGACTCTCTTCCTTTTGATTTGCACCCCAATTTGCATTCTTTTTCTTATCCTTTTGCTCTCTTTTCAGCTTGTAGCAATCCTTTTTTATATGGCCCTTCTTGCCACAATGGTAACACTCAATGTTCCGTGCCCTGGATTTGCTACATGACTTCACTCTTTCTTGGGACTTCCCCCTGAACTGTGATCTGCCCCTTTGCACATTTAAGGCTGCATCCTGCTTGTTGCCATCCATAGACTTCCGTCTAATCTCCTCGGCCAACAAGCTACCCACAACATCATCAAATTTTAGTACTCCACCAGGTGCAGAGTTACTGACAGCTGTACGGAAGGTATCCCATGAGGATGGCAATGAACATAAGAGAAATATTGCCTTAGTCTCTGCATCAAAATTCATTTTCTGAGCCTGAAGCTGGCTGAAAATAATATTGAATTCATTCAAGTGAGAAGCAATGGAGACCCCTTCCTTCATTTGCAGCTCAAACAACCTCTTCATGAGGTAAACTTTATTAGAGGTAGTTTCCTTCTCATAAGTGGCACATAGTTTCTTCCACAAATCTTCCGTAGTCTGCTCATTTACTACTGTGAAATAAACTGACTCTGCAAGATGAAGTCTAATAGTAGACTTTGCTAATGCATCCAACTCATTCCAATCATCCTCAGACATATTTGCAGGCTTAGCTTCAATCCCTGCCAAGGGTTTAATCTCCTTCTTTTGAATAAGCACATCTCTTATCTGTTCTTTCCACAAAGAAAAGTTTGTCCCATCAAACTTTTTAATGCTGAAAAACTCCTTTTCAGACATGGAAGAGGATGCCATGATGCAAATAAAGAAAAATCCCAAATGCTAATGCGTCAAGAGAGAATCACACCAAATACCAGGTGCACCCAAATGTGTATGCCACAATAGAGTGAAATATCACCAAAACTCAAAGCTCAAAGCATCAAAAGATGCATCTGACTCATGTGCATATACTATGCATCCATATGAGCAAATCTGACCCAAAAGAAAATGCCAATAAGTGCCAAATGACTCAAGCATAAACACCGTCCACTAGCATATGCATCAATAATATCTCATCCAAGAGAGCATAGCACTATCAGTGCATCACCAGTAATGTGTCAAAGCTGTCCCTCAGCATAAAATAGCATCCATGTGCAAAGTGTCCATAAAAAATAGCATCCCATAAGGCAATTTGGGCCTATCAGCGCATCCAACAAGGACCGCAATGCATCCAAATGGCCTATAAATCATCCATTGCAACCCAATGCATACCACAAATGAGCGCACACTGCTCAAACTCTGCAACCAGAGTGATCTGCATAAGGTATGTTCAAGAAATCATAGTCCCACGGTAATGAGCGCTACTGAAAATAGAACTTGAGATGCCTCAAAACATGGGCGCCATCGCATAATTGGACTCAGCAAGAAAATCTGCAAATATCTCTCTTCTGCCAGAACTCCAAAATCCCAACCGATGAGTGAGAAATGGGAGTCAATACTTATCCACTGCCATGCATAAATCTAAGGTTTCAAAACCTTAGATTGAAAAATGCATAACAGAGAGACGAAATCGAATACACAGAGATCTATAACTCTGAAAATCCTCCACCGAATTGTGCAAGAACTAACAGGTAGGGGTTTTTGGGCGTCTGGAACGCAATGGGATAGACGGTTTTGGAAACCGTGGTCTCAATCACTAGGTCCAACACACGGACTGAAAAACGTTTTTGGAAACAGACCTATCTGTAAACTCCACCGGAGTGCGAATGATGAGCAACATAGAAGTTTTAGGACCTCCTGAGTCCACCGGAACTGACAGATCTGCAAATGGTTGCTCCAAACTTGAGTTCCAACACCCGGGCAAAAAACGCAGGAATTGACACAGTGAGTCAGAAATCCACTGAAATGATCCCAGATTCAAGAATGAAGGTGTTTCCAAGCTCCTGAAGTAATGTGGATACCAAAAGCAAGCAATAGTTGCCTCTACAAGTCAATACGGAGTCTCTGTCATCGAACGGAACAGGAAAAAGCTCAAAAAACCACTTTTTCTTTGAAAGCTCTTAACAGGCTCTCAAAACCACTTCACAAAGCCAAAGTGACTTTTCCAAAGGTTCCTCCAAGGTCTCTGCACACTCGGATGCAAGTAAAGTCACCCACAAAGCTTCCCACAGAGCTTCTCCTTCCTCCCACAGAGCTACTGAGCTTCAAGCATTCATGCACGCTCAGCTAGATCACCCGGGTTCTAATACCAGTTGAGAGTGCTCTCAACGGAAGCAAGAACGGAAGAGGGAGAGAGAGCGACAGAGAGAGACAGAGAGCCACACAAGTTTTAGTGGGTGCAGAATCACCCTAATCTTCTTTTTCATTCATTTATATATGTGTTTGAGTATTGTACATAACTGGGGTTAAGGCACAGTGACCTTTAACCCCACAGTAGAGACTTAGTTTGTCTATTTTTGGAGCCTGGGGTATAGCCGCATGGCCTGTTGTTGCATATGGAGAGCAAGATGGCCGTAGGATATGAGGTGTACAGGAGGCACTGGAGATCGTTGGGCTGGAGCAATCACCGCTGGCAACTACTTGTGGCGTAGGAGCTAGCTATGCGTTGCTAGTGGATGGCTTGGAGAGTTTGTTGAGAGAGCCGCCATCAAATTTCTGAAGTCGTTCGTCGCTAGAGCCATGCTGTAGAGGTTGCTGGTCACCACTTTTGAAGCTTGCTATGGAGGTGCTTCTACTTGCTGTGATTTGGTCTCACCGTTTCGGCCTATCTCTTCGCCTATGTCGTTGGTCCTCGCTTAGCTTATGCACTGCTAGTTGTGTCAGTTGATAAAGGGAGTCGTGAGCTCCTTGTGCTTAGCTGCAGTCTCATATGGCAAGAGGCTGAATCTGCCTTGCTTGAGATGGTCGACAGCTTGTTGCTGCTAGGATAGGATGGACTTGTCTCTCTTTCTCTCTCCCCTTAAGGATAAAATGGACTCTAACATCTCTTTCTTACAAGAACGGAATGATGAGAACTCTCATGGATTGGATGGATGGAAAATTTCACAAGAAGAATGAATCTGGATCTCTCTTACAACTCAAGAAACACTCTAAAGAACTCTCTTGATCTAAAACTAATCTTACATTTTGAAACTAATCTAGGAATGGGAGCAATCCTAGTGAACTACTAATGAGCTAAACTAGGAGAGCTAAACCTATGCTCTGATACCATGACAAAACATGTGTGCCTCAGGATCTATGGAGCACTCTAAGGTGGATGGAACCTATGTGGAAACATGATGAAGAGAGTGCTCATGACATGTACCTCAAGTCAATTAGGTTCCAAGATAGATTAGCTTGGACTCATAAAGAGAATCTTGAGATAGTGCAAAGTGCTTGATTGATATTACTTCAAATGAACCTCCCTTTTATAGGTGAGGGTACTTACATCCATATGCTTGCTCACATGTGGGATATCTCCTCCATGCCATGTGGCAGCTTGCCCTTTACTCATACCTTTGCTCTACATGTGCTCATGGCACCACAACTCTCAACAAATGGTGGAGGGGGAGGGAGTGGTGGTAGAAGGGGGGGTGGAGGGGGAGGGTGGGAAAAACTTGACAGATGAAAAACTTTGACGAAAATCCAAAGGGAGGAAGAGATGGTCACCTAAGTCTTTCTCAATGTAACGGGATTGTTGAGGACCAATGGACGATGGGTGGATGGCTAGGTTATCACTACGAGATGGGCTCGAAGTAACTCACCGTGTGAGGATGGGAGTAGGGTGGTGGTCGATGGAGAGGGAGGAGTGTCTTGAGTAGGGCTCAGAATGGGGAAGAGGATGGAGGCAAGATGTGAAAGATGAAGAATTAGGGGGTTGAGTGGGTTTTTATAGGAATGGGTATAGGTTTAGTGTTAAACCTTAAACTCTTCCCGAGCCGTAACTTTTTATGGTTAGCTCAGATCGCTCTTCTATAAAAAGCTGAAATGATCGAAATTGCAAGCTCTACGCATTCATGTTCAGTACCTAGCCTGATTATTTATCAAGTGGCTTCTTTTTAAGAAATAAAGAAAATTTCTTAAGGTAGTAACCCAAGGTTGATGCTTGGGGTTGACATGTTTGACTAGAGTTGGAAAATTTTTTACTCTCCTTTCCCTCGAGTGTTATGTTCGTGAAAATTCATAGTAGTTTTTTTTTAACACATAGTTGCGTATGTTTACTCGTTTCTTGAGACGCTAGTCTGTCTGACAACAGCGCCAAATGTTGACTCTTTCCCACGACTTCCATAGAAAGAGTAGGGTTTTCTCAATATGCAGGGTTCTGAGGCTTTTTGTCACCTACAAATATATCGGGGTTGTCGTTTGTAGTATACGTGTAGCTTAGGACCTCGAGTCATATTCCGATGAGAGACGTACGCTTAAGTGTGGTAAGTAAACATAGTGCAGGCATGTGTAAAAGGAATGTGCATCATCATGGTTGAGGTAATGAAGGCTTTTGCCTTCATTGGGGGTTGTAGGGTTTTGGAGGAGTTTGAGGGTTAGAAGGAGGTTCCACGGTTTAGAAGGAGGTTCCAGGTTTAGAAGGAGGTTCCAAGGTTTAGAAGGAGGTTCAAAGGTTTAGAAGAAGTTCCAGGGTTAGAAGGAGGATCCAAGGTTCAAGATAGAGTACATGGTGGAGGACTCGTCTCCCTCGTAGATCATGGAGGTTAAGGGTTGAGCAACTAAGGGTTTAGGGGGAGCATAGGAGTGGAAGACGAAGAAGGTGTAAGAGTATGGGGGGAAAAAGAGAGAGGAGGGAAAAGGAGGAGGGAGGAGGAGGGAGGAGGAGGAGGAGGAGAAGGGAGGAGGAGGGAGGAAGAGGAGGAGAAGGGAGGAGGAGGAGGGAGGAGGAGAGGGAGAGAATGGGTTGCAAGGTTGGGAGAGAGGGGAGGAGTTGCAAGGTTAGGACATGCTTTTGGATGTGGAGTGCAAGGAAGCATGGACACTTGAGACAATTGCTTGGAATACCAATGTAGAACTCAACACAATGCCCCAAAGAGTGTGGGCTTCATTCCATTGTGGGGTATTTATGGAGTATTTATGCAAGTTGGAGAGCTTCTCTCTCTGCATGTAGGAATTATAAGACATTCTCTCTCTACATGTAGAACTTGCACATAGAAGTTGCAAGTTGCATGTTGCATGTAGGACTCGCATGTAGAACTCGCATGTAGAACATGCATGTAGGAATCACATGTAGGACTTGCATGTAGGAGTTGCAAGTAGAAGTTGCAAGAAGAACATGCATGTAGGAGTTGCATGTAGAACTCACATGTACAAATTGCATGTAGGACTTGCATGTAGGAGTTGCATGTAGAAGTTGTAAGTAGAAGTTGCAAGTAGAACATGCATGTAGGAATTGCAAGTAGAACTTGCATGTTGAGGATTCCTAAGAGAGATTATTCCTAGCCTTATGCAAGTACAAGCAGCGCTTTGCCGCTACTCTACACACATTCTATGCTACATAAGTTCATGTTGGCACAGAGACAACAATCATTTATCATGTCATTGTAAATATACAAACTTGAACAATGGAGTAGATCCAGACTTGGATGATATATAAAAATCACAATGTTACAAGTATTCATGATCGGTCACTCATGTTACATCCCGTCCAAGAAAGACTCAATCATTTGCTGCTCTAAGTCCTTGGTTTGGACTCAGCTGTATAATGTCCAAGATCTTTAGGATGTGATGAGACATGGCGTACACATCTTGTGCAACATCAAAAGGTGGGGGCTTGGTGCAGAGGCACTCTGGAGCAACGTGATGAAATCTAGTAATGGAACTCCATATAGTGTTGGGGTTGTCACTGAGTAATGCGGGATAGTGCTTTCTAGTGCTGCATGGGGTCATCATTCCCCAATAAAAAATGTCCAGATACACCTCCTCAGATGACTCTGAAAAGTGTAGCATAATGTTTTGCACATTCACATCATTATGCAGGACATTGTGTTGGTGCATGTAATGAATAGTGCGAACTAGTGCACTTAAAATATCAAATACATGCTGGCGGACCCGTGGAGCTCTAGCAGGCATTTCCACATCATCTCTGTCAAACACTGGAGATGGTCGCTTTGCATCACGTTTGAGGTAGGTTAGCCATCTTCCAAATGATTTCCATTCCAGAATAGAAATAGTATCATTGGCTTATCATCATGGACTACACCTATTGATCGGATGATGCCCGTATGTATGACATTGCCCAAGCACGTGGCTTCTTCCAATGCTCTAGCTTTCAATGCATCAGTTGGCACAGAAACCCTCAGCACCTTACATGCATAAATCTTGTGCGGATCAAAGAGAGCGACAAGAATATTGCACATATTGACTGTTCCTTTCGTGCCTATGCCCACAGCTGCACTAGGCATGAATCAGATGTCTCGTCGGCTGAAGCAGTATGGGCTGCATGGGTCTTGGCACTACTACACAATCATGCAAGCCATCTGATGTGCATGGTGCTTGTGCAAGTGAGAATGAAGGAGATGGAAATGTATCTACTTGTGCAGATAGATTGTACATTTGTGGTGCAAGCGAGTATGCAGGAGATGGAAACTGGTCTGCACGTGTGGTAGGAGGCACAAATGGAGAAGCAAAAGATGTGGTGAAATGTGATCATGCATGTGGTGGGGGATGTGGACTGGGAGGAGGAACTTCTTCAGGGTATGGAAGATCTTGGAAAAAAGGGATACAAGAAAAGACATGTTGTGGTCAATGCATTGGTGCATACACATGGTGTGGCTGCAGTGGTACTTGCACGGCTACATTGGGTGGAATGCAGCATGTGACCGGGGACGTGGGTGCATTGGTGCTTGTGGTTGCGGTGGTTGCAATGTGGCATCTGCTGACTAGGGACATGGGTGCATTGGTGCTTATGCTTGCGGTTGTGCTTGGGGGTGTGGGTGCATTGATGGAAGGAAGGTCGAGGCAGCTCCTTTGCCTTTGTAACCTCGCCATGCATACTTGATATACATGACCCTGGCATCTATAGCAGGACCATCCCACTTTGTGTCACATGAGTTTATGTCTCGATCTATTTGACTGAGGCATCGTCGACCCTCCATCACTAAGAGGTACAAATATTGGTCTATAGACTCTACTATGAAAACATCTAGAAATCGGTCATGCAAGGTTCTCCCTCCATGCTCTGCCATTGTCCTCACCAAATTCTATACACCGCTTTTACCATTTTGGAAAGCTGTCTCAATGATGTCCTGATCGACATTCATTAAGAAGTGTACATTCTTGTTTTTTAGCACCTTCCTCTGAAACTTAGTGAGATTAGGTTGCTGACACTTCCTCTTCTCACCTACGTGAGCCATCTCATATGCAGTAAGTTGTAACACAAAATTCAAAAAAGAATGTAGTGCCAGGTGCAATAAAAAACTCATTAAGCCATAACAATTAACAATGCAAGCAGTCTAAGAAATTACATAGATATAACCTCTCAACTCAAGCTCACATCATGTAACAGACTACAGAAAATCAACACACAAAAAATAAGCATGTAACTTGCACAAAAAATAAACTAGGTATAACCTAATCATGGACTTCACCATCTAACACTAGGCTTCAACTGCAACACACAACTATTAAGGGACAATTGAGTGCTAGACTAAGTGTCTAAGAGCACATCGCATGATATCTAACTTAGACTGTAACACACAACTATCAAGGGACAATTGAGTGCCAGACTAAGTGTCTAAGAGCACGTCGCATGATATCTAACTTAGACTGCAATACACAACTATCAAGGGACAGTTGAGTGCCAGACTAAGTGCTTGAAAACATATCTAAACTTAGATTGTAACACACAACTCTCAAGGGAGAGATGAGTGCCAAAATAAGCATCTATGAAAACATCACTAAGCTTGGATTGCAACACACAACTCTCTTAAGAGAGATGAGTGCCAGCCTAAGAGTTCCTACAAACAAACATTTTTATGCAAACTAAGACTGCAACACACAACTCTCTTAAGAGAGATGAGTGCCAGCCTCAGGTAAAAAACAATTATTTATATTATAATTAAAATTGCAACACACGACAAAGACAGACTGCAACACACAACTCTCGCAAGAGAGATGAGCACCTACTTGTCTACACATGTAAATACAATAGAGAATAGATATTAAACAATTTAAAAAGACTGCAACACACAACTCTCCTAAGAGAGATGAGTGCCAGTCCTAAAACAAAACAAAACAAAAACTAACAAAAGACTGCAACACAAGGAAGGGTGCAATAAGGTACCTATGATGAGAGCTGGTAGGTATGGAAGCAAGCAGGAGGTAGCAAGTAGGCAAGCAGGAGGTGGCAAGGCTGGTAAGCAAGTGGCTGAGGTGGCAAGGAAGACAGGTGGATGTATTCGTATGAATACCAAAAATGGCAGTGGCTACAAGTTTATACTATGTATATTCATACGAATAAATTGAGCTATTTGTACGAATAACTTTATTCGTACGAATAGGTGATTCGTATGAATAAAATATCAAAAAATGTTTGAAACGTTTTAAATCACAAAAAACGCGTATTTGGGCATTTTTTTCGAATTAAAAAAAAAACGCGTGAATTAATGCAACTTAGTTTGCCAGTGTAAAAGTTACCCCATAGTTCCCAACGTAAAAAGTTTCGAAAGTTTATGTCACATGTGCGGATGAAGCTTGATAATGAGACTTTAGAAAAATAAAGACCACAAGATCCTCAAAAACTAATTAACGTTGCTATGCCACTCAACGCCCATAGCCCATGTATGGCTAGTTCAACACCATCAAAGGCTAATCTTCATGAAGCTCCTGAGTACTTCAAAAACTACACCAGTGGTAGTGTCCCCAAAGCAATGCCAATACCATTACAAGAATTTAAAGTGCAAGAAACTAATAACATTGGAGAGACTCCAATCAATGAGGGACTAGCCAAAACTAGAACAATAAACCTCACCCTTGAAGGGGAGGAAGAGAAATTGGTATTCATTGGGAAACAACTCACACAAAAAGATGAAACAAAGTTAAAAGCACTCCTAATGGAATACCAAGACTGCCTAGCATGGTCATACAAGGAAATAAAGAAGTGGCAGTATGCATGATACCTAATAGGGAAGGTGCCCACCCTAAGGTATGTGGACCTTATTTAAAAAATCTAAAATGTGGCACCATGGTCTATGACGAATTGAAAAAACTCTTAGATGCAAAATTCATCTATGAGATAGAGCACATTGATTGGCTTTCACCCTTCATCATTATGCCTAAACACAACAAGAAGCTAAGGATATGTGTCAGCTTAAAGAATGTGAATGCCACCACAATCAAGGATCACTATCCCCTACCCTTAACAGAAACAATGTTGGAAAAGATGGTTGGATTAGAAATATATAGCTTCTTGGATGGCTTTAGTGGCTATAACCAAGTGCAAAGTCCTCTTGCCGACCAATCAAAAATTGTATTTGCTACAGAATGGGGCATATTTGCCTATAGAGTCATGCCCTTTGGCTATGTAATGCCCCAGCCACATTCCAGAGAGTTATGTTCATCGCCTTTAAGTCATTTCTAAATCAGTTCCTACAGGTATTCTTGGATGATTAATGCATCCACTCTAATAAGAAAGACCACTTAAAATGTCTTGAAGCAGTTCTAATCAAATGCAAGGAGTATGGCATCTCTCTAAATCCAACAAAATGCCAGTTCATGGTCACCCATGGAGTTGTTTTTGGACACATCATTTCTCAACATGGGATTGCAAGTTGACATGAAAATCATCATGGGATTTCCTCCTCCTACAAATTCCAAAGGTGTACATGTCTTTATGGGACATGCGGGCTACTATAGAAGATCTTGCAGTATGCCATGATAGCCAGACCACTTTACAAATGTTGGTTGGAGCAAGGACATCCACTAGGAGAGATGTGGATCAAAGGATCCCACAAGTGTTGACTATTCTAAAGGCTCTCTCTATATAAGAAGCCTTCTTGTATTGTTGAAGTATTCATACACTCAAGATTCTCTTTATGAGTCCAAGCTAGTCTATCTTGGAACCTAATTGACTTGAGGTACATGTCATAAGCACTCTCGTCATCATGTTTGCACTTAGGCTACATCCTCCTTAGATTAGTGTTTCATTAGGATGTTGTCTCATTAGTAGAGAGCTCAATCCTGCTTTTATTATCCTGGCATGGTAGGCCACCAATCTTGTCTCTATATGCTTTTATAGTCATGGCATGGTAGGCCACCGATATCCTGCTTCGAGGATTTTTCTTGATTTTGTTTCCCCTGCAAAGTGTCCTCCTACAATGCCTTTGTGTGCTTCATGGCGGATGATAAGTGGGATTTCATGTGGCATGATGCATCTACGCAGGATGTGATCTTTTCACATTTTATAGAGTTGGCCGGCTATAAGTTGACATGTTGTAGATTTGATTATTAGTTTTCTCGATTCTGCTAGTTGCAATTCTAGTGGGGATCTACCTGTCATTAAATATCCAATGATATATGCATACCAATCTAGAACATCATCTATTTGAAATAGTGTGGCATTTGGCAAGTCATATTCTACTCTAGTGGCTTCCTCTCCCGACTTGATGTGAGACATGTGATAATCAATGTAGTGTTGGACACCTTTGCAGACCACTATTTTGAAATTGAATTCTTAAAGCAAGAGGAACCATCTGGTTATTCTTCCTATTATATATGGACGGTTCACAAGATAAAGCAATGCTTGATGGTTGGTGTAGAAGACAAAATCATTTGCCAATAAATAGTGTCAAAATTTCTTAACACTATACAAGATTGCCAGGGCTTCTCTTTCTATGGTGGTATAGTTGATCTCTGCATCATTGAGTTGTTGCGACGACTGGCAAAGTAGAATGGGTAGTCCTTCTTATGTTCACTAGGTTGACACAAAGCACACTCCCAATCACATACTTGGAGCCATTAGTATGAACATGAAAATCAATATCCCAATTGGGAGATATAAGGATGGGTGTTCTGATTAGGCACCACTTTAAAAGCTCAAAGGCCTGGTCACACTCTTCTATCCATAAGAATTCCCATCTTCACATAATGTAGTCCACATCCTTGGGTGGCTACTTTAATACATTTCTACACCATACCTTTAATACCTTGATAATGTTGCCTCTAATTTATGTGCATATGGCATCATATCTCAACACCTCCCCTTGGTGCCATGATCCATTGGCTACTGCAAGGTGGTCAGATGTGAGTTACAAATCCATCACCTCCCCTTAGTGCATACCTTGCTACTTAAGGTGGTCAAGTGTGATTTTTACATGTCAATATCTCCCTTGAGTGCTTGCATGGCTACTTGTAGGTAGTCAAGTTCAATTACAAGGATATAGGCTAAAGTTGGAAAGGTTTTGCTTCTTAATACATTCCATGGATGGTGTGAGCAGTTTGCCATTCTGGCTTGTCTACTGCATCTTCGAAGTACACTGGCTCTTCTACAGCCATGATGGTAATAAAGGGGGACATTTAAGAGAGAGGGGGCATGCTATTGGCAAGTTCTAGCACTTGGTCCGGGCATGTTAATGTCATGCAACCTTTGGCATCATTTGGAGGGGGAGATCAAAAGGTTAGGTTATCTAAGTTAATATTGAAACACCAAAAGCCTTATTTTGGGAGTTTCCACATGTATAATTATAAACTTGAGCTTCATTGTGAAGCTCACCACATAACTTAGCACTTTAATAAAGTAGTATAGGACATTTTTCAAGAGAAATATAATGAACATTAAAAATGTAATGTGGTTCAAATGAACATGAAAACAAGGCACAAAGTTAAGAATCATTTTTTAAGCTTCTCTATCTAAGAGCTTTGTTGAAGTTGGTGATTTGACATTATTTCCACACTTTGCCATGTCATATTATTACTCATGAGTGACTCCATGGTAATGTATGAGATTGTAATCGAGTTGTAATCAAATTCAAACACGATTATATGCAATGATGGTATCAAATCTAGAACCCTATGTGTTGCACAAGTTTAACCACTTATAGTAGGCATGTGTATGCATGTTTAAGCTAGCTAATAATTTTCGTTGCACTAAGTGTAGATATTGACCTTGTAGTTTAAGGCTCATTATGCTTGCGTAAGCTAGACTAATTGGTGAATCTCATGAACACTCATTATCCACATTTACACAAAGTGTGGTAACACATCATCCATCCCATCTTGTATTAATGTAACATGCCCTCTATGGCACCTATTCAGTGATCATGCAACATGAATTCATACCTTTAATAAGGTTTGGGCCATGCTAGCATGGGGTTATGAGCCTATCTATAAAGTAAGGCATAGTATTATGTGTGCAAAAATTTTTTAATATATCTTTAAAAATGTCTGCAAGATTTAGTTAAACGCGATGGCAAGGTTGGTTTAATGTAAATAAACTAAATTGCCCTTGTCTTAGCATTATGGTTATGATAAAAATATGAGCCTCATGGGGAGAGTCGTGTATTCACATTAATTAGTGAGTGCATAGCTCCCTCTCGAATCAAAATTAACCTAATGCTTTCACCTATTAATCGCTTAATCAAGTGGATCCTCAACTCCCGTTCTCTCCCCTCCACCTCTGTTCCTTCTCACTTCGCCACTCTTCCTTCACTCTCGCTGCCTCCATGCATCTCTTCCTTGTCGGTGCCTCCCTCTGCTCACTCATGCTGCCTCCCTCCTCTTCTCACTCCGTTGCCTCCCTCTCCCATTCTTCCTCCCTGTGCCTTTCCTTCTTGTTGCCTCCCTCTCCAACACTCTTCTCACCTCTCCTTTGCCTCCCTCTCCTGCTGTGCCTTTTCTTCTCATTGCCTCCCACTCTTCTCACCTACCTTGTTCAACCACAATCCCTATATATAGGCTCCCCGAGAAGCTTCTAGTAATTCGCCTATGCCACCCGGCCCCATCACATCACTCACCCGCCCTTCTAAATTATGCTTAGGTTAATTGACCCCCCCCACACCAACAAATTAATTAATAGCGAGTTTTTTCTCGCTTGGGGGCACTATTCACATGAGTTGGGGATCCATGTATTCAGCTTGCAAATTCTCATAGGTTGATGATCCACTAATCTTGACCTTAACCCCAAGTTTTAATTGATATTTTCTTTTTGGCCCTTATTGCTATTAATACAAGACAAAAAGCTTTTTGTATCATGGGCTTGATGATTGATAAAATTTCTTAGGGTTGCTAGCAACGACCACACTTGTCGCTTTCAGCTATATATATGGTGCTCTAGATCTTGCCCTTATAGACTCACTCATCTCCTTTGTGGAAATGTTGGCCTTGTAGGAAGCCAATGTTTGCACATTGTTTCACTTCCATTCGCTGGAGAATGGCATCAAAGAGAAAGTTGTTTACCATTCCTCTGATCGCACATAGTTTACACACGTTAATTTTAGCATGGATTTCCATCCGCGGTAATCATTTTCTCTGGGAACAAAATGTGACCAAGAACAACTGGATGAATTTCATTTGACTTCTTATTGTACAAATTTGAGGTGGTGGGAACGCACTTCGTACTAACCAGTGTAGCCATGACGTGTGCAACAAGTGCAGGGTTATTTCTACACTTCATCACTTTGTCATATGTGCTTGCCAGGAAGTGCGTCGAAAAGTGCATTGCATATATGTGCAAAATGAGTGATTGTCGAGAATCAAACTTTGCACCTCACCGTTGTGAGGCCGCACATCTACCACCACACCATCCGTGCATTCGTGTACATGTGTGTGCATTCTTTGCATATATGTGATCATGGTTGTGCAACTGCAACTCCGGTGCCAAAAAATTGCCTCCGACTGGATGGGGCCCGCTCTCGCGCAGAAACGACAAATATAAGCGACGTAGAAATAACATCAAGCAGCAAGCAAAATAGCAAGCAGCAGTGGTATGTTGAGAAGTAGGCGATGTGCTTACAGCTACTGGAAGGCACGACGAGAACATACTAATGCAAATGTTCCGAGTTGGGTGATCCATTGATGAATGGACAAAACTTTTCTATAGTATGTGAGATATAAGAGTCCTATAGAAAGTACCCACACATTGCTGGAGGCTGGAGCCCTTGGTTCTCAAGTAAGTTTCTCATGCAATTATAGATCAAGAAGCATCTCACATACATAGTCCAGCTTTTACTATGCAGTAAGCAAAGATTTTGTGATCAACATCATGGTTTGCTCGCCTTTCATCCATGTCTTCGCATGCTCCAGAGACATTTTAGGTGCATTCTTCCCTTGCTTTGCTCTCCTACATTCATGATGAACCCAACAATCCCATCCTATTTCCAATATCCTTCACAATTAGGCTGATCTCCATTATATGATTTGCGAATACTGTCTCAAATTACTATTCCTTCCACACATTCCCTAAATGAAATTGTTATAATTCCCGACCTCATATTGGACACCACAAGTCATTCACCTGAATATCCCCCTGCATTCTTTCGAGCGATTACAACTTTCTCGTGTGGCGATACACTTGTAGTTCTTCACGATTTTCTTGGAATGTGCTTTAACAAGTGAGGTGTTGATGTGCATTGTCAAAGATTTTCATCCATGCTTAGGGCCTTATGTCATGGAAGGGAAATATGTAAGAAATAGCTATTTATGTTATGCTGTGCAAATGCATCATGGGAAATAGAAGGGAAAAAAGTGGGAAATAGGGTGGAACCATGGGAAATAGCAGTCCATGCTCTAGACCTCAAGGTGATATTTCCCACACTCTTGAGAACTATTGATGTGACATTTCCTTTATAGCATGTCTTATTTTCCCTTGGATCATTATGTCATGCATCATAGGAAAAACATCCGAATTAGCCTCTTCCAAGGGAAAACCATCCAAGGGGGTTTAGATGCAATAGCGTCATGAGACGACGAGATGGCGCAGAATGTCAAGAATGCATTGTTGTTGAGCGATCGACCCTGTGTTTAGGTTGCACTGAATCTGTATGCCTAAACAATATTCAGCAGCGCCATTGTTAGGCATGGTAAACTTCAATGACAGTTGGAGCTTAATTTGTTTTTATTGTTACTTGCAAGAAGTAGGCCATCTACATAGAGTGCGAGTAGGCAAACAGAGTGAGCAGATTGTTTATAGTAAACACTACTATCAAAAGCAGTGCAGATCGATGAAGCTAAGCTCAAGGAGGAACTTGTTGAGACAACCTGTGGCGATTGTTTCAAGCCATATAGACTTTTGAGGAGAAAGCATACGTGATTCTCATGACTTGACTGAACGTACCCCATTGGTTGGCGCATGTAGACTTCTTGAGCTTCGAGGAGGACTTTCATTCAAAAATGCAGTTTTAACATGCAACAGGAAACCTTTGGGAATGCTGATGGTGATGATAAGACAAAGTGATTGCATGCAAAGAATGGGAGCATAGGTTTCCATGTAATCTACACCATGAATTTCTGCGAAACCTTGTGCTACCAGCTGCTGTGCTTTGAAATAAGAACGGTGCCATCTCCATTGAGTTTGTTCTTAAGGAGCTATTTTGACCTGATTATCTTTATGTGAGATGTGAGAAGGTGGATCCTCTAGGACCCAAGTTAACAAATTAAGTTCATCATACATAGCATGCAGGGCTTCATTAGAGTGTAGAGCTACTTGGACATGAACATGGTTGTTAGTTGGAACATTTGGTAGCTCCATAGGACGTGGAGCAATGGCAATGGCAAGAGAATACTCAAAGTCTTTGAAGCATGGACCATGTGCCATGGGTAACACATATTGAACATCATTGGGGTGGCATGGAATGAATCATCGGACCTATCAACAAGTCATTGATGTGTTTATCAACCACCTCTCAATGGGTAATACTCTCATATAAGTAGTTATTATTTGATTAATTTATTATGTTGGTCCTTATAGCTCAATCAAGTGAAAGCTTTGAGCATATTCAAGTGTAATTTATTTTCCAAATGTGTTGAATCCTCATGGTGACAAAACTAAAGGTTGTCATCCGCTATCGGTGGTACAATGTTATAGCCTTATCTTTTGTAATGCTTAGTAGCATAGCATAGCTAACTATAATACAAAAAGGACACCTCTTATGCCACCTTGAAAGGAATTTGTCAAGAAAACAATAGAATGATGATGTAAGACTTCTTCCATGGTAGTACTCCTTACAGTACTTATGTTTAGAAAAGGCAAAAAATCTTTACACATCAATTGTTGCTAAACAATAAATCTACCCAAATCTGTTGCACGTAAACTCTTTTATTTCTTTACAAATACAATGCCCATGGTTTTTTCCACGTACATCTTGTTTTGGTGTATACTAATCAATCCTTATGGTTTTTGGTTTTGTGCGAAAATATTTGAGAAACCTAGTGAAGTGATAAAGATTTGTTACTTTTTCATGGGTAGCAAAGTCTTGAGGGAAACCATTGGTGCAATGAATCATCTTTTTATGATTGTCCTCAGAATCTATATCGGCATCTTTATCAGCATCAGTTTCATAAGAGTATAATTTTTACATCCCCTTGAAACATAATCCTAAAGGAAAAGTAGTATAAAGCTCGTCACAAAGTAAAGGACCTGTTGATGTTTGAGTTTTTCATATATTCATTCTATAAAGGTTTAATATCTATATTTGCCACATGTAACTCATATCAACAAGCATTATAATCATGTTGGGATGCTAATGTGTGCAGTATGGCTTCAACACTTTATCTACTTCAAGTACAACCTTGACCAAGACATTTTTTTTCACCACCTTGCAACTGCTCCACTCCTATGGTACATGCCAACTTGGTGCCATTGAGCAAATCACACAAGTCTTATTGATTGGATTTCCCCTCACTTGCAAAGAGTAGTAATTAACATATGATTGGCATATTGTCTAAAGACACACTTTGAAGGTAGAGGCAATCATTTCATTTCTAATAAATTTTGTAGGCATAATAACACATTGCTTTCATTGCATCTCACAAAACACATTTAGAGGGATCTCTTTATTAAGTTATTTTGTTGGGCTTATGATTTGCTTTAGAAAAGTGGATATTCTATTACAATGTGCACGAGAAAATTTCTACTCTACTCTCTATTATTTTCCAAAATGAAGAAATTTGTTATACATTGTGCTCCAATGCAAATGTCCTAGTGTTACGAATGCTTAGAAAACCCAGAGAGAGAGAGAGAGAGAGAGAGAGAGAGAGAGAGAGAGAGAGAGAGAGAGAGAGAGAGAGAGAGAGAATTGGTGTGATATTCCAAAACAACATGAAAGAAGCCTCCACCCTAGCACATGCACCCCTATTTGTCCATCATTTGCCCAAAATGTCGCATTCCAACAACTAACACACGACATTTTGGAACCCATGTAGGGTGCATAATATTAGAAGTACAAAATTATTGATGTATTACATTGAACTACCAATGCTTAAGTGGCACTTTGCATTTCTCATGTATTGGTTTATTAGCATTGCCTCCATAGTATAGTGGAGGATTGGATTCTCCTTTGTGAATTTCCACATGTAATTTTTAAAAAAAGTTATCGACTTGTCTTAGACTACCTTTTAATAGCCCGATGGACTAAAAGATGAAATCATGTGCTTTCTTGTTTTTATCCAAAGGCGCCCACTTTACCACTACTGCTTAAGTGCACACTGACCCAAAAAAAAGAAATCACGTGCTTTCTTGTTTGTATCTTTTATTTTCCTGTTCATATGTGGTATGAATGCATTTAAAACTATGGCATTTTTATGTGGAATTTATAAACGTTCTAAAATTCTAAGTTTATTAAGTTATTTGACTGGAAATCACGCTTCTGTGTAAGGACGACTTTGACAAAATCTAAATCTGCTTTCATAGAATCCATTCATTCCTTGCTGTCAAAAGCATCCTTGTGGCATAAAGGTTTTTCATTACAGGCTATGGCATTGCCATGCATCTGGCGGTGACTTATTTTGCAAGAAGTGGCTGTAGAATCCCATAGGATAGAATAGATGCATCTTGCAAGAGGTGTGAGAGCACAATGAAAGCAATATGTTGTTCTCTATCTTGATTGTGAGAGAGATGACTCTCTCTTATAGAAAGGGGGAGAAGGTAATACCTTCCCTACATAAGTGGCAATCAGCCCCTACATCAGTGGCAATCAATCCCTACATCAGTGGGATTGCCTTTGTCTTACATCATCACTTAGGTCACACACTAGACACATCATAGCACTTGATGTGCCTTATGCTTTCTTCAAGAGTCTTGGATAACCTTGATATTCTCCTCGTGATCACCTATAAGGAATAGATTGTCAAGATGTGAAATGAGCCCCCTTCCCAAAAGCGGTATAGATTGGCATTTTGAAGGACTTGTGAACAATCCAATTTGTTTGAAGTACTCATCAATGCATGTATACCATGCCCTTGGGGCTTGTTTGAGCTCGTAGCGTGGCTTTTGGAGTTTCCACACCTTGTCACCTGAAAGCTGAAACTGTGGAGGTTGTTCCATGTACTTCATTCATTGCTACTACGTAATAGCATTTGTAAATCCTTACATTATTGATGACCATTCTGTTAGAGGTTAGTGCCAAATTAGAGGATTCAACTTTGCGAAAATTATCACAGGGACATGAAAAATCTATTTTAACTCAACTTGAGGTTAGCCTTGGTTTAGTCAAGTAATAGTTTGGCTGTGATGGAGTGGGTAGAGGAAGTGCAAACTTCCTAGAAGTCCCTAGGGGCAAATTCTAGGTGTACCCACTAGGTCTTAGGGGCAAGGCAAAGGCATTAAAGAGGGGTCACATCACAACAACAAACTTGAATTCTTTGCAAAGTGGCTGCTAGTTGAACCTTGAGTCAAGGGGTGAGACACCTAGGATTCCCTATGCCATATGTGAGCTTTGGCCCTTGGGTCAGTTTGAGGGATTCTTGGGAGTGGAGCATGAGGATGAAAGTCCAGCCCTACGTCTCCCTAAAGACATTTGTGCAGATGGGGCTATGTGGTATGGGACCCAATGGCTTGACTATCCTGCTTGCTCTCATGTCTTGTTGGCGCTTTCTTGTTTACAAGCCCTTGTCAAATTGCTTCCTTTGGCTAGAGCATTTATCAATCTTTCTTCTTTTTGGGTGGTATGCAATAAATATTGCATCTGGTATGGGCAGTGCGTTAACAGCGCGTTAATGCACTGCCTATTTCATGCATTTAGGCCTCAAAAGTAGGACCCCATTGGCAATACAATGGGGTCCTACTTTTGAGGCCTAAACGCATGAAATAGGCAACGCGTTAACGTGCTACCTATTTTAGGCATTCAGACCCTAAAAGTAGCACCCCGTATCTTTGGACTTGCATATCCAAATGGGGTCATGTCATATATCAAATCGAATGGCAAGACCCAATTTAGATGGTTTTCATGTCCATTTTCTCCATCAACTAAAACTATATTCATCAAATAATGTTGTTGATCAATTTTTGGCATACCCCCCCAAAATCAAGACCCCCATTGCAAAGAAAGGTAAGGAACACAAGTGCTTGTTCTTATGCTCATGAGACAACAAAATGCATGACATGGGAAACCAATGGGGTCTACCTTTTTATGTTTGTATGTATGTATGTATGTATGTATATATATGCATGTACATACATACATACATACATACATACATACATATATATATATATATATATGTATGTATGTATGTATATGTTGATGCATATATGTATATATTGATGTATATGTTGATGCATACAATTTTACTATATGGAGAAAATGGACATGAAAATCATCTAAATTGGCTCTTGCCGTTTGATTTAATATATGACATGACCCCATTTGGATTTGTAAGTTCAAAGATATGGGGTCTTACTTTTAGGGCCTGAATGCCTAAAATAGGCAGCGCGTTAACGCGTTAACGCGCTGCCTATTTTAGGTTGATGTATATGTTGATGCATACAATTTTACTATATGGAGAAAATGGACATGAAAATCATCTAAATTGGCTCTTGCCGTTTGATTTGATATATGACATGACCCCATTTGGATTTGTAAGTTCAAAGATATGGGGTCTTACTTTTAGGGCCTGAATGCCTAAAATAGGCAGCGCGTTAACGCGCTGCCTATTTTAGGCATTCAGGCCCTAAAAGTAGCACCCCATATCTTTGGACTTGCATATCCGAATGGGGTCATGTCATATATCAAATCGAATGGCAAGATCCAATTTAGATGGTTTTCATGTCCATTTTCTCCATCAACTAAAACTATATTCATCAAATAATGTTGTTTATCAAGTTTTGGCATTCTCCCTCTTAGGAGTAGATGGGCGACCTCAAGACGAAGATTTTGAGCCATTTTTCAGGTCATTTGGTTTAGTAACGAGGGAGAAATCGTCAAAACTCAGGTTCAGCCTGTGTAGCAACTCTCCCAGGCAAAAGTGCGCACCATTTCGTCCAACCTCTGTGCTGGACCCTCTCTGGTATATGAGCTTTTTTTTGCTTCAGAAAGCCCTCTTTTCCTTGCTTTGAAGAGTGAACTACAAGCCCTCCAAGTTCAGCCTTTTGGTTTTGACAGTTTTGGACAAGTTTTTGAAGATGATGCTACATAAAATGCTACTCTAGCATTTCTGGTTTTTTGAATCTTTCAATAACTTCAGTACAAGTGTGGCTTCAATTTTGTTTTGAATTGCTAGACCTGGTTTTGATTGGAAAGTATTCATTTTAGCCACTTCTATGAAGCATGTAAGAAGAAGCATCATTGTTTGAAATTTGGTCACAAGACTTTACTACATTAAATGCTTATATTTTGAAGCATTTCAGTTGTTATTCTAAGCCCTGTAAGAGAGAAGACACTGCCCAATACCTGGGTTAGACCCTCTCATGGCTTGCTTATGCAAAATATGTGAAAAGCCAAAACATAAAGCAATGTCTTGTTATGCTATAAAGGATGAAAATGTCAACCTAACTTCCTTGTTGAAGATTTCCAAAACAATGGTTGCCAAAAAGGAAGCAACTACAAAGCCAGAGATCTACCCTCTCATGGCACTTTTATTTGACTCCAAGTACAAGAAAAAGATGAAGGTCGGATACCTAAGATATGCTTCTCTACACAACTATGGAGATGACAAGATAATTGTTCTCTTGAAGGATATGATTTTCAGATCCACTTGTTCTATCATAGTACCATCTTATAAGGCATTAGACACTGCCCATGTGGTAAGACCTTGCCTTGACATGGATATTTTGCCTCCACAAGATGAGGCATCCCATGAAGATTATGCATTTTAAATCATCTCTATGTATGCTCTAGATCTCTCTTTTTTATGTCAAGGTACTCAGCCTGGATAGTCCTCCAAAATAAATGAAAATAAACTATTGTGTTTTGTGTGTTTTGTAAACACCTCTGGTCACCTTATGATGTAGGCCATGTGTATGTTTTGCTCCATGGTACCTCCTACAGACATTGTGTGCATGTACATGCAGGGAAGATAACCATTGGAAGGTCTTTTTGTATCCCTTTTGTTTACCTTACACCCATGGGAACCCTTGCTAGCATGAGAACCTAGCCATAGATTTATCCTTGACCACCATGAGATGGCATGAGAAACTATGAGATTAGATGTATCCTTGACATAGCCTGAGGCATTCCCTTGAGGGGGGGTTTGATGGGATATCTCAAGGTGTATGCCTCAGGCACACCTTGGTTTCTATGTGTAAGTGCTAGAGGCACAATTAGGTGCCCACAAGCACAATTAGGTGGTGAAGAGCCACATAGGATGATTGAGAGAATCTAGGAGCAGATTGAGGAGATGATTGTGGAGCTCTGAAGTCATCAGTGATGTCAGTGAGCATGTATGAGGTGCCTACTTAAGGACCTCACTCTTCTTCATTCTACAAGCAAGCAAGTAATGCAAGTATTCTGAGTTTGTGTCCACTCTTTCCTTTCCTTTCAGCTTACCAACAATGTATAGGAACCTAATACATGACGACTTTAAAATGGTATTGGTGCCATTGTCCACAACACCATCTAATTATTTGGAGAATGGCACCAGTGCCATTCATCACATGGATTGTGGAGGATGGAACATGACATTCTCCATTCTACATTTGATTAATGGCAGTGGTGCCATTCCCCAAGTAACCACATGATGTTTTGGAGAATGGCATTAGTGCCATTCTCCTCAAATTCATCTAACCATAATGCCAATCTCAATCGGAGTTTGTGACTAATGACACCGGTTCCATACTCCACGGGAATATGTGGAGAATCCTGCATGAGAGTTTGTAGATAGTGAAATTGGTGCCATCCTCCATGATGTTGTCAAGAATGGCACTAGGCTCATTCAACTATGGATTTAAGAGGATGGCACCAGTGTCATTCTCCAGGTGCCAACGTTGACACATGAGAGTTTTATCATAGAAAATTTGAGAGGAACCTAACACATGATGGTTGGAAAATGGTAGTAGTTCCATTCTCCACAACAGAGCTATTCTCCACAACACATGATCATTCAAGAATGGCACCGGTGCCATTCTCCAAAACATCATATGACTATTTGGGGAATGTTACCACTGCTATTCTCTGTTCTCCCTATGATGATGCCATTCTCAATCACATCATATGATTATTTGGTCAATGGCACTAGTACCATTGCCCACAACACCATCTGATTATTTGGAGAATGATATTAGTGACTGTCATCACATGAATTGTGGAGGATGGCACCAATGCCATTCTCCATTCTCCATGTGATGAATGGTACCAGTGTCATTCTCAAAGTAAACACATGATGTTTTGGAGAATGGCACCAGTGCCATTCTCCTCATATTCATGAGGACTAAATCCAATCAGGATGGGAGTTTGTGGAGAATGGCACCGGTGCCATACTCCATTAGAGCAAGTGGAGATTAGCAGTGGTGCCATACTACATGACCTTGTGGAGAATGACGCCAGTGCCATTCATCACATGGATTGTCAAGAATGGCACAAGTTCCATTCTCCAGATGTCAAACATAACAAATGATGGTTGGAGAATGGCAATGGTGCCATTGTCTAAAAACTCATATGATATTATGGAGAATGACACGGATTCCATTCTCCATAGCACATGATGGTTGGAGAATGGCACCAGTGCCATTCTTCACAACATCATATGATTATTCCGAGAATGTCATGAGTGCTATTCTCTATGTGATGAATGGCACTAATGTCATTCTCAACATCATATGATTATTTGGTCAATTGCTCTAGTACCATTGCCCACAATACCATCTGATTTTTTGAAGAATGGCACCAGTGACATTCATCACATGGACTGTGGAGGATGGCACCAATGCCATTCTCCATTCTCCATATGATGAATGGCACTGATGCCATTCTCCTCAAATCCATCTAAGAACTTATCCAATCTCAATGGGAGTTTGTGGAGAATGGCACCGGTGCCATACACTATGAGAGCTTGTGGAGATTGCTAGTGGTGCCATCCTACATGACTTTGTGGAGAATGACACTAGTGCTATTTCCATTCTCCAGATGTCAAAGTTATTCTACCAGTGGAACACAAAACATGATGTTAGGGTTATCACATTAGAGTCCTCCCAACTACTATGTATAAGAACCTAACACATGATGACTATAGAATTGATACTAGTGCCATTGTCCATAACTCTTTGTGATTATTTGGAGAATGGAACTAGTACCATTCATCACATGGATTGTGGAGGATGGAACCAATGCCATTCTCCATTCTCCATGTGATCAATGGTATTGGTGCCATGTCCCAAATATTCATATAGTGTTGTGGGGACAATGGCACCAGTGCCATTCTCTAAAACTAAATTTGATCTTTTGGTAATAATGGTTCTAACTCATGATGGTAGGATAATGTTACTCGTGTCATTATAATCATCTGATATTGTATAGAATGTCCATTATCATGCCAGTGGAACATAACAAATGATGATTGGAGAATGGCACTGGTGCCATTGTCCAAAAAATCCAAGTGATGAATGACATTGGATTGAGAAGAATGGCACACATGGATTGAGGAGAATGCTGCATATGGATTGAGGAGAATGACACCAATGCCATTCTCCATTCTCCATGTGATGAATGTCATTGGATTGAGGAGAATGACACCAGTGCCATTCTCCATTCTCCATGTGATGAATGGCATTGGATTGAGGAGAATGACACACATGGATTGAGGAGAATGGCACCATTGCCAATCTCCATTCTCCATTTGATGAATGGCATTGGTGCCATTCTCCAAATATTCAAATAATCTTCTCTCTCTCTCTCTCTCTCTCTCTCTCTCTCTCTCTCTCACAATTGGTCAAAACCTTATCCATATGATGATAACCAATGAAGTGTTTTATGGCCAAATCTTTTTCTTATGGTGGAAATCAATTGCATGAATGGCATTGGTGCCATTCTTCAAATACTCATATGATGTTGTAGAGAATGACGCCAGTTCCATTCTCCAAACTTCAACTCATATAGAATTCAAATGATTCGCTGTATGTCAATGTTGTCACAGATGATGGTTAGAGAATGGCACTGGTGCCATTTTCCACAGCACCATATGATTATATTGCAACTGGCACCTATGCCATTAATCACAAGGATTGAGGAGAATAGCACCAGTGCTATTCTCCATTCTCCATTTGATGAATGGCATTGGATTGAGGAGAATAGCACACATGGATTTAGGAGAATGACACCAATGCCATTCTCCCTTCTCCATGTGATGAATGGCATTGGATTGAGGAGAATGACATACATGAATTGAGGAGAATGGTACCAATGCCATTCTCCATTTTGCATTTGATGATTGGCATTGGTGCCATTCTCTAAATATTCATATAATGCTCTCTCTCTCTCTCTCTCTCTCTCTCTCTCTCTCTCTCTCTCTCTCTCTCTGTGTCTCTCTTTCTCTCTCTCTCTCTCAATTGGTCAAAACCTTTTCCATATAGTGATAACCTATGAAGAGTTTTATGGCTAAATCTTTTTCTTATGGTGGAAATCGATTGCATGAGGCCAAAGGATTAAGCCATGGTGGCAAATGCTCAAACATTTAATGCCATATGATCCAAATATTATGGCCCTAAGGTTTGAAAAGGTCTAAAAATCTTAGGTCATAATGTCCAAAAATTAGGCTAGATGGTCAATATTTTAACCATATAGTGATTAATCTCATGGATTGACACAATGGTTCAGGTCTGATTCCCTAGATGTCAATGTTGTCAAAAATGATGGTTAGAGAATGGCACTGGTGCCATAGTCCACCACACCATATGATTATAATATTGAGACTGACACATGTGCCATTAATCACAAGGATTGAGTAGAATGGCACCAATGCCATTCTCCATTCTCTATGTATAGATGGCACTAGTGCCATTCTTCAAATATGCAAATGATGTTGTGGAGAATGGCACCAGTGCCATTCTCCAAACTTCAACTCATATAGAATTCAAATTATTTCATGTATGTCAAATTATCACAAATGATGGTTAGAGAGTGGCACTGGTGCCATAAGATTATATTCACAGTGGCACCTATGCCATTAATCACAAGGATTGAGGAGAATGTCACAAGTCCCATTCACCATTCTCCAGTCTCCATGTGATGAATGGTATTGCATTGAGGAGAATGGCACACATGGTTTGAGGAGAATGACACACATGGATTGAGGAGAATGACACCAGTGCCATTCTCGATTCTGCATGTGATGATTGGCATTGGATTGAGGAGAATGACACCAGTGCCATTCTCCATTCTCCAAGAGATGAATGTCATTGGATTAAGGAAAATGACACACATGGATTGAGGAGAATGGCACCAGTGCCATTCTCCATTCTCTATGTATGAATGGCACTAGTGCCATTCTTCAAATATGCATATGATGTTGTGGAGAATGGCACCAGTGCCATTCTCCAAACTTCAACTCATATAGAATTCAAATTATTTCATGTATGTCAAATTATCACAGATGATGGTTAGAGATGATGGTTAGAGAGTGGCACTGGTGCCATATGATTATATTCAAAGTGGCACCTATGCCATTAATCACAAGGATTGAGGAGAATGTCACAAGTCCCATTCACCATTCTCCAGTCTCCATGTAATGAATGGTATTGTATTGAGGAGAATGGCACACATGGTTTGAGGAGACTGACACACATGGATTGAGGAGAATGACGTCAACCAGTGCCATTCTCAATTCTGCATGTGATGATTGGCATTGGATTGAGGAGAATGACACCAGTTCCATTCTCCATTCTCCATGAGATGAATGCCATTGGATTAAGGAAAATGACACACATGGATTGAGGAGAATGGCACCAGTGCCATTCTCCATTCTCTATGTATGAATGGCACTAGTGCCATTCTTCAAATATGCATATGATGTTGTGGAGAATGGCACCAGTGCCATTCTCCAAACTTCAACTCATATAGAATTCAAATTATTTCATGTATGTCAAATTATCACAGATGATGGTTAGAGAGTGGCACTGGTGCCATATGATTATATTCAAACTGGCACCTATGCCATTAATCACAAGGATTGAGGAGAATGTCACAAGTCCCATTCTTCATTCTCCAGTCTCCATGTAATGAATGGTATTGTATTGAGGAGAATGGCACACATGGTTTGAGGAGACTGACACACATGGATTGAGGAGAATGACGTCAACCAGTGCCATTCTCAATTCTGCATGTGATGATTGGCATTGGATTGAGGAGAATGACACCAGTTCCATTCTCCATTCTCCATGAGATGAATATCATTGGATTAAGGAAAATGACACACATGGATTGAGGAGAATGGCACCAGTGCCATTCTCCATTCTCTATGTATGAATGGCACTAGTGCCATTCTTCAAATATGCATATGATGTTGTGGAGAATGGCACCAGTGCCATTCTCCAAACTTCAACTCATATAGAATTCAAATTATTTCATGTATGTCAAACGTGGATTATTCTTCAAATATGCATATGATGTTGTGGAGAATGACACACATGGATTGAGGAGAATGACACCAGTGCCATTCTCGATTCTGCATGTGATGATTGGCATTGGATTGAGGAGAATGACACCAGTGCCATTCTCCATTCTCCATGAGATGAATGCCATTGGATTAAGGAAAATGACACACATGGATTGAGGAGAATGGCACCAGTGCCATTCTCCATTCTCTATGTATGAATGGCACTAGTGCCATTCTTCAAATATGCATATGATGTTGTGGAGAATGGCACCAGTGCCATTCTCCAAACTTCAACTCATATAGGATTCAAATTATTTCATGTATGTCAAATTATCACAGGTGATGGTTAGAGAGTGGCACTGGTGCCATATGATTATATTCACAGTGGCACCTATGCCATTAATCACAAGGATTGAGGAGAATGTCACAAGTCCCATTCACCATTCTCCATGTGATGAATGGTATTGCATTGAGGAGAATGGCACACATGGTTTGAGGAGAATGACACACATGGATTGAGGAGAATGACACCAGTGCCATTCTCGATTCTGCATGTGATGATTGGCTCAAAATATTCATATCATGCTCTCTCTCTCTCTCTCTCTCTCTCTCAATTGGTCAAAACCTTATCCATATAGTGATAACCTATGAAGAGTTTTATGGCCAAATCTTTTGGTTATGGTGGAAATCAATTGCATGAGGCTAGAAGATTAAGCCATGGTGGCAAATGGTCAAAAATATAATTCCATATGGTCCAAATATTATGGCTCTAAGGTCTAAAAAGGTTTTAAAATCTTAGGACATAATGTCTAAACATCAGGCTAGATGGTCAAAACTTTAGCCATATATTGATTAATCTCATGGATTACACACAATGGTTCAGGTCCCATTCCCTAGATGTCAATGTTATCGCAGATGATGGTTAGAGAATGGCACCAGTGCCATTGTCCACCACACCATATGAGTAAAATATTGATATTGGCACCTATGCCATCAATCACAAGGATTGAGGAGTGTGGCACCAGTGCCATTCTCCATTCTCTATGTATGAATGGCACTAGTGCCATTCTTCAAATATTCATATGATGTGGAGAATGGCACCAGTGCCATTCTCCAAAGTTCAACTCATATAGAATTCAAATTATTCCATGCATGTCAAATTGTCACAGATGATGGTTAGAGAATGGCATTGGTACCATTGTCCATCTCTCTCTCTCTCTCTCTCTCTTGGTCAAAACCTTATCCATATGGTGATAACCTACGAAGAGTTTTATGGCCAAATCTTTTACATATGGTGGAAATCATTTGCATGAGGTCAAAGGATTGAGCCATGGTGGCAAATGGTCGAAACTATAATGGCATATGGTTGAATTGTTATGGCCCTAAGGTCTAAAAAGGTCTGAAAATCTTAGGTCATAAGGTCTAAAAATCAAGCTAGATGGTCAATTGAGGAGAAATTCTCCATGTGATGAATGGCATTGGTGCCATTCTTCAAATATTCATATGATGTTGTGGAGAATGGCACCAGTGCCATTCTCCAAACTTCAACTTGCCTTGTGAAAAAAATTCAAAATTAGGCGGGAAATTTGAATTTAGAATTCAAAACTTTCTCAAATTTAAAAATTTAAGTTCAAAAAATTATAATGTTCAAATGGAACATTTCAATTTTGAATTTGAATTTGAATTTGCATTTGCAATACAATTTCAATTTGAAGTTGAGAGCTCTCTCTCTCTCTCTCTCTCTCTCACGCCCTCTCTCGCTCTCTCTAGCTAAGAGAGAGCATGAACTGCATGAGAGTTGCACGAGAGAGAGAGAGAGAGAGTAGTTGCAGCAAAGAGTAGCTTTAGGAGAGAAGGGAGCATAGGAGGGAGAGAAGAGCATCGTAGGAGAGGAGAGCATAGGAGGAGGAACTTTCCCGAAGAGTCTCCTCAAATCACTTCCCACTGCCTCTCGACGAGATGTCTACAAGCCACAGCTGCGGCAACAGCGTCATGTGTAGCCAGGGACACAGCTGCATCCTCGAGCGATTCCGCAGGGAATGCCACCGAGCAATGCCAGTGCAGCAGCTCAGACAATGTAGACGAAAAATTGCAAGCCATGAATCTGGCGGGCTCAGCATCAACGTCAACGCCAACGACAGAATGCCCGAACGAGGAGGAATCATCGAGCAGTCCGAATAAGGATAATCACGTAGAGTGCGGAGAGAGCCAAGCGAGCTTATTAGTAAATTGTTCGCCGAGCGAGCAATCAAACGTTGCGGCCTGTATGGATCCAACACTGAGGGAGGAGCAATCAAACGGCTGTATGGATGAAATGCTGCAAGAAGGAAGCATATTACCGAGGGAGCAATCAAAAGGCAGCAGGAAATATACCTTGTGGATTGCACAGACGAAACCAGCAGCTTCTCAAAATCTCGTGAAGATTTGACATGACAAGCAGCACATAGAAGATTTTGACCTTAGAGGGAGAGGAGGAGGTAAGGTCTTTTGATTTTTTTAGGGTTCTTTTTTTTTGTCATAAAACATTGCCTAAACTAATAGTGGGCCTAGGCTTGGGATTTGAGCAATCATAGTGGCCACTAAAGGAAAATTCAAAATATTATTCTTCAAGCTATGTTGAAGAGTAATACTTGGACCCTCATCTTGAAAAATCTTTGACTTTGCCTCTTAAGAGGTGGATTACGGTAATCATCCAAATTGATTACCACTTATTTACGCTTTCTCATCTAGTCATCGAGAACATTTGGACACCTCCTAGAAACTACTCCTCTCTTGGTAATACTCTTCTAGTTGTCTTTCTAGGAATTTTTTCGGCTTGTTGTTGCTCATCTAAATGTTGATCCTCCTAGGTATTGGATCTCTACCTCCACCAACTTAATGGAACGGACTACTCAGAGCTCTCCAAGGCATAAACTATCCTTTTAATTGTGGAAAAGTACCTATGGATAGATGCCAAGTACAAAATATTCAAGCTTCCTTGCCTTAATTGCATGTAGCCCAGAACAAAATTTTGCTATGATGGCTACGTGCACCTTAATAGGCCACTGAACCCACTATACTCTTGTTCAACTTCACCCACTGGTGGTATTCACCATCTTGGCCTGATAAGATTCATGCACTCCATGAGTAGCTAATTCAGCATTCAATGAGTTCCTCAATTGAGAATGCTTCTTACACACCCCTTGTACTTAAAATCCCCTCATGCACAAAGCATAGGTGCTAGTGAGTGGAGTGGATAGGAGGATCCCCTCTAATGGAATTCGTTCTCTTGTGGTTGGTACAACCTTGCTATCTATAAAACCTAAGTGGGAGAGCCTCTAATGGACTTCCTTCTCTTGTGCTTGGTACAACCTTGCTATCTCTAAAATCTAGCTGAAGTCAATATTAGGGTATTCAAACTTTACAAAGTGTCAAGGTTCGACTCAACAAAGTATCAAGGTTTGACTGAACAAAGGATCAAGGTTTAACCATTGTAGCCATCCATTGACTTCCCCCTTGTGACCAAGGGGTTTGTATTGATGGAAGTTTTCAACTATAGTAAGACACTTGCTCCCATAGCTCAAATGAAGGCAATACCAATGATAATTGCAATGGTATCTTATTCAAAGTGGTACATCTTCTAGATGGACATGAAATGAGAATTTTTAAATGGAGATATCAAGGACATTTATATGAGAGAAGCCACCTAGATTTTGAATGTAGGGTGACCAAACGGGGAAAGTGTGCATAGTCTCAGAAACATTGTATGACTTGAAATAGGCCCCTTGAGCATCATACCAATGGATCTATGACTCCTTTGGAAGAATCATCTTGATATAGAGTGCATAAGATGTAAACATCTATCAAGAATCATCTTGATATAGAGTGCATAAGATGTAAACATGAATCTTAATGGTGATTTTATACATTGATGATTTGATCATAAAACAACCCACTAAAGGGATATTAGGTTCTTGACCATGATTACACTAGCTCACCATGTCAATGATATTGATATCCATGTCACGGTAAAACCTAACCGTTCCAAAATTCTTGATCAAAACCCTCATCCTCATTCTCACAATGTATATCTCATAGAAATTAGAGTATCCAAACTATGCAAGTAATTAATGAAATATCACATGCAATGTAAAAATCTGATTATGTAGAAGATTAAAGAGAAACTTACATTAAAGGAGGGGTGGCCCTCTCTCTCTCACTCTCTCTCTATGTATATATATATATATATATATATGAAATTCTTACCAACAAATAATACCTACACACAAACAAATGCAAGGTCATGATGATGGTGGAAATAATTCATGCTTTAGAAAAAAGTTCTATCAAAATACCAAAATTTTTAGGGACTCATTCATAGATTCTGGAGATTGGCACTAGTGCCATTCTCCAAAAACCCACGAGGGGATTGGCATCACTGCCATTTCTCTATGTGGGTTTGGGGAGAATGGCACAGGTGCCAATTTCCATAAACCCACATGGAGATCAGCACTAGTGCAATTGTACATAGGAAAGCTAGACTCATATGGAGAATGGCACCGGTGCCATTCTCCACAATCCTACGTGGAGAATGGCAATGGTACCATTCTCCCCCACCTCAGGGACATCTTTGTTGATCTTATGAAATTTTGCACAATCCCACATGTCTCCCCCACTTCAGGGACATCTTTGTTGATCTTATGAAATTCTGCACAATCCCACATGGAGAATGGTACTGGTGCCATTCTCCATAGGAAAGCCGGACTCACATGGAGAATGGCACCAGTGCCATTCTCCACAATCCCACATGGAGAATGGCACTGGTTCCATTCCCCATAGGAAAGCAAAACTCACATGGAGAATGGCACCAGTGCCATTCTCCACAATCCCACATGGAGAATGGCACTCGTTCCATTCTCCATAGGAAAGCCAGACTCACATGTAGAATGGCACTGGTGCCATTCTCTGTAATCCCACATGGAGAATGGGACTGGTGCCAGACTCACTTGGAGAATGGCACCAGTGCCATTCTCCACAATCCCACATGGAGAATGGCAGCGGTGCCATTCTCCCCTGCCACAATGACATATTTGTTGGTCTTATGAAATTCTTTGGTTGTAGTTTGTTCATAATTAACATCCTATAATTGTAATGAGAGGGGTTGGCTATCAGATGCGGTGACAAGGTCATGATGATGGTGGAAATCATTCACGCTTTAAAAAAAGTTTTATCAAATTACCAAAATTTTAGGGACTCATTCATGGATCTTGGAGATTGGCACCAATGCCATTCTCTAGAACCTACTAGGGGAATGGCATCAGTGCCATTTCTCTATGTGGGTTTGGGGAGAATGGCATTGGTGCCATTCTCCATAAACCCACATGGAGATCCGCACTAGTGCCAATGTACATAGGAAAGCCATACTCATATGGAGAATGGCACCAGTGCCATTCTCCACAATACCACATGGAGAATGGCACCAGTGCCATTCTCCACAATACCACATGGAGAATGGCAATGGTGCCATTGTCCCAAACTGCAAGGATGTCTTTGTTGGTCTTATGAAATTCTGCACAATCCCACATGGAGAATGGCACTGGTGCCATTCTCCATAGGAAAGATAGACTCACATGGAAAACGGCACCAATGCCATCCTCCACAATCCCACATGGAGAATGGCAGTGGTGCCATTCTTCCCCACTACAAGGACATCTTTGTTGGTCTTATGAAATTATTTCGCTGCGGCTTGTTCATAATTAATTTCTTTTAATCGCAATGAGAGGGGCAGATGCGGGGACAAGGTCATGATGATGGTGGAAAGAAGTCATGCTTTAGAGAATAATTTTAGGGAAATAATTAATAGTTTCACAAAAAAATTATATAGACTCATTCATGGATTCTGGAGATTGGCACCAATGCCATTCTTCAATAACCCATAACCCACTAGGGGGTTAGCATTGTTGGTAAACTGAAAGGAAAGCAAAGAGTGGACACAAATTCAGAATACTTGCATTATAGAATGAAGAAGAGTGAGGTCCTTAAGTAGGCACCTCATACATGCTCACTGACATCATTGATGACTTCAGAGCTCCACAATCATCTCCTCAATCTGCTCCTAGATTCTCTCAATCATCCTATGTGGCTTTCCACCACCTAACGATGCTTATGGGCACCTAACTGTGCCTCTAGCACTCACACATAGAAACCAAGGTGTGCCTGAGGCATACACCTTGAGATATCCCAACATAACCCCCCTCAAGGGAATGCCTCAGGCTATGTCAAGGATACATCTAGTCTCATAGTTTCTCATGCCATCTCATGGTGGTCAAGGATAAATCTATGGCTAGGTTCTCATGCTAGCAAGGGTTCCCATGGGTGTAAGGTAAATAAAAGGGATACTAAAAGACCTTCCAATGGTTATCTCCCCTGCATGTACATGCACACAATGTCTGCAGGAGGTACCATGGAGCAAAAACACATACACATGGCCTACATCATATGGTGACCAGAGGTGTTTACAAAACACACAAAACACAATAGTTTATTTCATTCATTTTGGAGGACTATCCAGGCTGAGTACCTTGACATAAAAAGAGAGATCTGGAGCATACATAGAGATGATTTAAAATGCATAATCTTCAAAGGATGCCTCATCTTGTGGAGGCTCATCAACTGAAAGTAGATTTGCATTTTCTCTCTTTGCTTTGGCTCTGCAAAATTTCTCATGATGGTTGTTCTTGCCACAGTGTTTGCATGGATTAATTTTGAAGTAGTCTTTTGAAAGGTGATTTGTCTTTCCACAGTGATTGCAAGGGGTAAACTTGCCCTTGTGGACTTTTACAGCATAAACAGTGTCATTGCCTTTCCTGAGCTCCATATGCCTTTCTTCTTCTTGGAGAGCAGAGATAATACCTTCAAGATTAGGATTAGGAAGATTTTTCAAAGTGGTAACTATATGATCATAATCTTCAGGCATACTCTTAAGTAACACTACCATAGCATCATCTGGAGTAATAGGAGAGTTGATAGAAGCTAATTGAGTCATAAGACTCCGCATGTAGTTGACATGAGCTGCCAAATTAGTGCCACTAACCATCTTCAATTCAAAGAAAGAGATTTTAAGTGATAATTTAGAGATGTGAGAGCTAGCACCAAAAATCATGTCAAGCTTCTGCCAAGCTTCTGAAGGAGACTCTAAGTCAGAGATGTGGTGAATATAATCATCTCCTAAAGCAAGAGCAATGATACCATATGCTTTCTCCTCTCTAGCGGGATCCCTTGCCGGGCATGTCGGAGTTGAGGATTCTCCAGCATTGGAGGCTGTAGAAGAAGCGGTTGGAGTCGGTTTGACAAGTCCCCAGAGGTTCTCCCTCATCAATGCAAATTTCACCTTCATCTGCCATGTGTGGAAGCCCTTTCCTTTGAACTTCTCTAGATTCAATAGGGTAGCCATGAGAGGGTGTAACCCAGATATTGGGCAGTGTCTTTCTCTCTTACAAGGCAAAAAATAACTGAAAGGCTTCCAAATATAAGCACTTGATGTAGCAAAGACTAGTGACCAATATTCAATCAATGATGCTTTTTCTTACATGTTTCATAGAGGTGGCTTAAAATGAGAACTTTCCAATCAAAACCAGGTATAGCAATTCAAAGCACAACTGAAGCTACACTTGTACTGATGTTATTGAAAGTTTCAAAAAAATAGAAATGCTAGAATAGCATCTTATGTAGCATCATCTTCAAAAAGCTTGTCAAAACTGTCAAAACCAAAAGGCTGAACTTGGAGGGCTTGTAGCTTACTCTTCAGAGCAAAGTAAAAGGGGGTTTCTGAGGCAAAAGAGAGCTGATATACCACAGAAGGTCCTCTGGGAAGAAGAGGCACAAAAATGCATCAGAACTCCATAGCTTGCCCCTTCAAAGTCGACTGGTTTTTCACTGATTTATCCTTGAATATGTAGCCATTGCTACTCATATTTTAGCACAAGATAGCCCAAGGCATGGAGAATCTACCCCTGAAAGGAATTAGAGGAAGATGAAGTATACTGAGAGAAAACGCAGAAGCAAAAGTCGACGATCTTCATGTAATGGCGACGAAACGAGGGCGTCTTTCTTCAATTCCTTTCAACCAGGGGTTTGCCCCTTCGAGTTAGATCTCCAGCAGGAAGGGCACGGGAAATGGTTGAGAACCGGAGGAGAACAAGCTTAAGCAAACTTTGGGAAGAAGAGGAAGAGATGGTGAAGAAGAAGATGAAGAAGAAGATGATGAAGTGGCAGAAATGGGCTCAAGGGGGATCAAAGGGCTCTGATACCATGTTGGTAAACTGAAAGGAAAGAAAAGAGTGGACACAAACTCAGAATACTTGCATTATAGAATGAAGAAGAGTGAGGTCCTTAAGTAGGCACCTCATACATGCTCACTGACATCACTGATGACTTCAGAGCTCCACAATCATCTCCTCAATCCGCTCCTAGATTCTCTCAATCATCCTATGTGGCTTTCCACCACCTAACTGTGCTTATGGGCACCTAACTGTGCCTCTAGCACTCACACATAGAAACCAAGGTGTGCCTGAGGCATACACCTTGAGATATCCCAACAAGCATTAGTGCCATTTCTCTATGTGGGTTTGGGGAGAATGGCACTGGTGCCATTCTCCATAAACCCACATGGAGATTGGCACTAGTGCCAATGTCCATAGGAAAGCCAGACTCACATGGAAAACGGCATCGGTGCCATTCTCCACAATCCCACATTGAGAATGGCACTACTGCCATTCTTCCCCACTACAAGGACATCTTTGTTGGTCTTATGAAATTCTTTGGTTGTGGCTTGTTCATAATTTATTTACCTATAATCGTAATGACATGGGATCACTATCAAATGCAGGGACAAGGTCATGATGATGGTGGGGAATAAAGTGGTTGGAATTGGTGTAGTGTGTGCAATAGATCCGGAGGGTCGAGGCCTACTGTAGAGGTGTGAAGATTGGGGCAGAAAATGTATCGGTGATAATGGAGAAGTCTATCAATAGTAACATGCTCTTGCCATTTCCCACTATGGATGCAGTGCTTATTGGTGAGGCACTTTGGAGTGTTGTCAAGTGGTCTAAGGGCTCTCTAAAACATGTTGGTGATTCTTTAGATGATCCTATGACTCAAGAAGGCGGACCAAGTGAGCCTGAGCCACCTTATGTTGAGGCAATGCAAGTTTCTTCATTGAAAATGAAAATTTCATTTGTGAATCTTGGAAAGAAAAAGATTGTCTTCTGGGATGAGAGCAAAACAAAGACCATGGGGGAAGGTGTGATCTTGTATGTTTTCCCAGGTGACTCTATAAACTTTGACCTATTGGGTAACGATTGCATTGGTGTGGGTATTGAAAAGAAAGAACAAATTACAAGAAGTGGGTCTTCTATGCAAGATGCTAGCTCTCTCAACCTAGTTAAGTGTCCCATCAAGCAGATTACCTTACTTGATGGAAGCCCATTGCAACAATATGTGCCCATGGACCACGTTGCTGGCATGGATGAGGTGGTCAATGATCGAATGTTGAAAAGGGGTGATCCATCTTCAAAGAAAAGAAGGTACACTTTCATTAATAGGGTGCCTAAACAAAGAGACCCGAAGTCTGTCACGGATGCCATGACAACTTCCATTGCAAGGGCTACATACACATGTATGAATTTGTTGCTGTCAAATACAAGAGAAAACCCACCCTCTTCAGAGGGAAGTGTTGTTGTTGAGCCACCATACCAAAAGTTGCCAGAGAACTTGCTACTCCAACTAGATAATTGTGGGTCTGAGAACAAAAATTATTTGCATACCTTTCTCTTCTTGTAGCAAGGGGCATTTTCAAGACAGTTCAATTGGTCTTCTTGATGGCAAGACACACCCATGAGGACATTGATGCAATGTTCAGTAGGCTCTATGAGAGCTTCCAAGTGGGGACAAACATTCACTTTCCCTCATTTGATAGATACATTCAAAAAATGTACATCATCTTCACCAGCACCATTTCTTCTTACATGGGTTCCTAACTTCAAGGATTATGTGGATTGCTACCTATGTGATGGGAAAGAAATGCTAGTTGGTCATGCAAAGCCATTACAATTTCGATTTTACATGCAAGGTGACAGACCTATGATGTAGTACAAGGTGCATCCAAAATCATTTGATAGATACATTCAAAAAATGTACATCATCTTCACCAGCACCATTTCTTCTTACATGGGTTCCTAACTTCAAGGATTATGTGGATTGCTACCTATGTGATGGGAAAGAAATGCTAGTTGGTCATGCAAAGCCATTACAATTTCGATTTTACATGCAAGGTGACAGACCTATGATGTAGTACAAGGTGCATCCAAAATCACCGAATCGGATGCCCACCACTGAAGGGGGAATCGAGCTATGGAAGAAAGATAGTGAGGGTCGACCATTGTTGCCAACAAGTTGTCCAGATATACTGCCAATGGCTGCATTCGTGAGAGATCACTTGCAATTAATATCAAGCATAAAGGATTACAGTAAGTTTTGGGAGAGATTTGCAAGTGGAAATAATGCATCGTATGAGTCCTACATTAGGCCAGTGATAGACTACTGGAAAACCATGATTGTTGAGCTCGAACAGGAAAACATCTTAGAGATAGGAGTGTACAGAGACTTTTGGCCAAGAACACAATCGCCTCATGAGGAGGATGATATAGGTGCTTGCATTAATGAGTTCCAAGGCTATGAGGAATGGAATGATCACTATTGCAGGCTGCTACAAGGTAAACCAAGGGAAGAGTTTAGACCAATGGTGGATGTTAAGCAAGTCGACTTCGTCTTGGTGAGGCCATCAGACCCTATATACCCCATATGACTTGGGGTTGCCGTATCAAGTGCCAAGATGTCCTAACTTTAAGAAATTATTAATTCAGTATTGGACACCATCAATTAAGAGAAAGGGGCTCAGTGATGTAGATGCCTATGTTGACTACTAGAACAAGTATTGGGCATAGAATAGGTTGGATCCACAGGTATGGGAGTGTATTGATGCATTGGTCTAGTCATGGACATTAAAAGCCATAAATAGACCCAAGAAGATTAAGATTCCATGGAGTGTATGTATCAAAGCATAGGAGAGTTTGCTTGGTATCAGAGCATAGAAAATGGTGATGATTTTCTCCCTCTTAATCTCCCAAACTTCCATTGTAATATGTGTTCTCATGTGATGTTTCTCAATTGTTGTTATCTTATCAAGGGATATTTGCATATTATTAATATGACAATTTTTAGAAGTTGTCTTTCACCACCAACAACTTTGTTTCTAGTAGTTCACTTTGCACGGTGTTTGTTAACACCACCAACTGGTGTTTATTAACACCTCAAATAAAATATACATGTTGTCCGCAAACAGTGTTTATTAACACCACCAAATACATGATTTTCAAACTCTACCACAAATGCATGCTTTGTTTTGGTTATTATACCCAATGAAACTTTTCACAACCAATGAAGTTTTTCATAATCATTGAAATTTCCAAATATCAGCATATTCAATATTGGAAAAAATCCCACAATCAATGAAAATTTTCCCAAATTCAATGAAACCTTTCCCAAATTTAATGAAATCCACCCAATTTCAAAATTCCCAAAATTCAACTTTTGTCCCACTTTATCTAATACGGTGTTATACCCTCCCCAAAATCAAGACCCCCATTGCAAAGAAAGGTAAGGAACACAAGTGCTTGTTCTTATGCTCATGAGACAACAAAATGCATGAAATAGGTAACCAACGGGGTCCTTAATTTTGCTTATGTATGTGTGTGTGTGTGTGTGTGTGTGTGTGTGTGTGTATGTCTATATATATATATATATATATGTATGTCTGTCTGTATGTATGTATGTATATGTATATGTTGATGCATATATGTATATATTGATGCATACAATTTTGATATATGGAGAAAATGGACATGAAAACCATCTAAATTGTCTCTTGTCATTCGATTTGATATATGACATGATCCCATTCGGTTTGTAAGTCCAAAGATATGGGGTCCTACTTTTAGGGCCTGAATGCCTAAAATAGGCAGTGCGTTTAACGCGCTGCCTATTGTAGGCATTCAGTCCCTAAAAGTAGTACCCCGTATCTTTGGACTTGCATATCCAAATGGGGTCATGTCATATATCAAATCAAATGGCAAGATCCAATTTAGATGGTTTTCATGTCCATTTTCTCCATCAACTAAAACTATATTCATCAAATCTCAAGAGACAACAAAATGCATGACATGGGAAACCAATGGGGTCTTACTTTTGATGTTTGTATGTATGTATGTATGTATGTATATATATGCATGTACATACATACATACATACATACATACATACATACATACATATATATATATATATATGTATGTATGTATGTATGTATGTATGTATGTATGTATGTATATGTTGATGCATATTTGTATATATTGATGCATACAATTTTGATATATGGAGAAAATGGACATGAAAATCATCTAAATTGGCTCTTGCCGTTTGATTTGATATATGACATGACCCCATTTGGATTTGTAAGTCCAAAGATACAGGGTCCTACTTTTAGGGCCTAAATGCTTGAAATAGGCAGCGCGTTAACACGCTGCCTATTTCAGGCATTTAGGCCTCAAAAGTAGGACCCCATTGGCAACACAATGGGGTCCTACTTTTGAGGCCTAAATGAATGAAATAGGCAGCGCGTTAACGTGCTGCCTATTTTAGGCATTCAGACCCTAAAAGTAGCACCCTGTATCTTTGGACTTGCATATCCGAATGGGGTCATGTCATATATCAAATTGAATGGCAAGATCCAATTTAGATGGTTTTCATGTCCATTTTCTCCATCAACTAAAAGTATATTCATCAAATAATGTTGTTTATCAATTTTTGGCATACCCCCCCCAAAATCAAGACCCCCATTTTGTTGTATGTATGTATGTATGTATGTATATATGTATGTATATACATACATATATATCTATATGTGTATATATATGTGTGTGTGTGTGTGTGTGTGTATACACACACATGTATGTATGTATGCATGTATGTATCTATATATATATATATATATATATATATATACATACATACATACATACATATGTATATATTGATGCATATATTGATGCATATCTTGATGTATATATTTATGCATACAGTTTGATTGATGGAGAAAATAGGCATAAAAACCATCTAAATTGGCTCTTGTCATTTGATTTGATATAGGACATGATCCCATTGGGATTTGTAAGTCCAAAGATACGGGGTCCTACTTTTAGGACCTAAATTCTTGAAATAGGTAGCTTGTCAATGTGCTGCCTATTTTATGCATTTAGGCCTCAAAAGTAGGACCTCATTTGGTCCTACATGGGGTCCTACTTTTGAGGCCTAAATGTATGAAATAGGCAGCGCATTGACGCACTGCCTATTTTAGGCATTCAAGCCCTACAAAGTAAGACCCCGTATCTTTGGAATTACAAATCCAAATGGGGTCATGTCATACATCAAATCAAATGGCAAGAGCCAATTTGGATGTTTTCATGCCTATTTTATCGATTTAATAAAACTATATGCATCAAATAATGTTGTTTATCAATTTTTGGCATACACCCCCAAAATCAAGACGCCCATTAGAAAGAAAAGTAAGGAACACAAGTGCTTGTTCTTATGTTCAGGAGACATTAAAAAAGAGGCCTAGTAGCCCAAAAATGGCAGCGCATCAATGCACTATCATTTTTGGGTTGCCGGGTCTCTTTTTTGTTGTCTCACGAGCATACATATGGAGGTTATTATACAATATAACTAAGAAGTAGTATTGAAGTAGTTCTACAATTTGGATGCATTAAGAGCATTCATATAGCAAGAAAGAATATAATTTTTTTTCAATACATCTTGCTAGTGAGACTACCAAAAAGAGGCTCTACCCCTCATGATGTCTCTGGATACATACGAGATTGCTTGATGCTTGGATTGCAGCTGGAAACATTGCATGGGCAAAGCCACTATATGCCTCAAGTGTTGGAAATTGATGTATGGCTCAAGTGCTAGAATGTGCAAATCATGGCCAAAATCAAGACCCCTTAGAGATTCCATGAGGGCTATCCTTTTACTACTACACACGTCACCTTTAGTCGAGGGCGGAACCATTCGTCATCATAGGCAGCAGGTTCATGGGACCCCATCCCATGATCCAAGGCATTATTCAAAGACAAAGTATTTCTGACCATTCCCAAATGGAGTTTGCCAATTTCTAATCTGATTGATTTCATTTACTGGACTTGCAATGCTTGCAAAGCCCTTGCTTAAGCTTGAATGAGCCTCTTGATTTTGGGGGTATAATGGTCAAAAATGGCTTAACACACCCAAAATCAAGAGGCTCATTCAAGCTTAAGCAAGGGCTTTGCAGGTCTTGTTTTTGGGTGGCAAAAGCATGAAAAATGACAGCGTATTAAGGTGTTGCCATTCTTATGCTTCCCCCCTCCAAAAACAAGACCCCCAAGCTATTCATTGGAGACACCAAAATGAGGAGAAGGATGACGTGAGGAGTAGAGGAGCTGGCCAATGAGGGGAGGGACAGCCTTGGAATTGCCAGCAACAAGCATGATGCAAGGAGGTGAGAAGGCAAAGAAGCAAGGAGGTGAGGAGGTGAGGAAGCAAGGAGGTGAGGAGGCAAGAGGCAGTCTTAAAGGGGTGGAGGTGGCCAAAAGAGTAAGCAGGAAAGGGAGGGATGGAGATTGCTTGTAGGAAATGCTTGGATTAATGCTATAAATGCCATTTTTTTGTGTGTGTTCTCAGCATGAAATTTTTATGGCATTTTTCTTTTAAAAAATACAAAATTGTTGTGATTAATTGCGCTACAAACAACTCAAGTCATAAAGCACCATGGATTAGTACAACAATATACATCACAAATGGATGCATACACTCATATACATCACCGATGGATGCATACACTTATACTCACATCAATTTCCAATATTGTATTAGATGGACCCTTAGCATATATGTGTGCATAGAAGACCATTTCCTACATTGATCCCTGATTTCATAGTTAAATTATTCCCTTTCTCACATTCTAACATGTGAAGATTTAATGTACATGTATTATGGGTACATTATAATGCAGTTTATGACTAACTTTTTTTATGAATGCATGATACTTGTATATGGTCAAGGAAGGTATATTATCATTTTTGAATGACAACATTACTCTATGCTCCATTTTATCCTATATTAGAAACTATGATCACTAGATATTACGTAAATGTATTGCTCCATTATATCCTATACTAAAAACTATTTTGACCCAAATACATAATGCCAATTGAGGTTAGTACTGATGACAAGTGATGAAAACAATCTAATGGTATGAATGAGATCTTGTAAATTTTGGATATATAATATGGGTACTATGTTGATTGAGCTATTTTTCTAAGGGAATATTTTTAACTTAATTATTAAATACATACTTACAATGGTGACCTGATTCCCATCTATATGTATAATCAAGTTTTACTTTGTGTAAAAAAAAAAGCTTTTGCATAAGGTTAAAATTCGAATAGTATTTATATTTGTTTAAGACTACCCATTGAGCTGGCTCCTATCCTTATATTGAACATGATAATGTTCATAAAGATTTTATGAATACAAATAGATAGCATTGGCTCTCTTTTTAGTGGTTGGGAATGAACCCTAAAAGTACCCTAAAATGACTATGTATTCCCTTATTTGTAGCATGGAAGTGATCATGGTAAGTGGCATAATCCCTATTTTTCTTTTTTCATAGGTTCTTTTGTTACTCATGGTTGGCAGATACACCACGGCATAGATCCGAATAGATATTTGGTTTTTTGCTTCAACTTGCTTGACTAGACTTTCCTTGATGATTGTTTGATTATGCATGATGAGTAGTCACTGGCTTAACTGATGCATTAAGTGCAATGTTTTCCTTAAAGTTTTTCATACTACAAGATACGAGTTTGCTTATATGGGTGGAAATAAAAGCTTCTTAATGCCTGGTGCATATTTTCCGTTAGATGCAGTAGGATACTAGTTACAGAGTGTCTTTGCCAATTATTTCACTTGAATCATGCTCCTCTTATGCTTGAGTTTGTGGTCACATATTGAGTTTAACATAATAGTCTACAGGATATTGGATGAGCACTCAACATTTTGGTTAGATGCATTCATTTCTAGTTCCGATAGAACTATCATTCAGACATTGGTCATAATAGAAATATGGAGGGCTAAAATCCTTTTTTGGCTCCCTAAGTTTTTTAAAGCATGGTATTGTCCAGATTACATAGGTATTTTCACTAAGCAAAATTAATCCTTATGATGAAAATGTGTTTTTTTTCTTTTGACATAGTTAGTTTTGTTTCCATGTTTTTGGATCGAATGTATGGATGATAATCTGCAAGCATAAAAGACATGATATGTATATGTAGCCCATGATCATGATGTTTACATATTTTCAGTCATATATTCTACATTGTGATCTATCATTATCTTGCTATGTGGATGTTCAATATGAGTAGTGTTTGCTTTTTTTATCGTAAATTTTATGTATTGTTGTGTCTCTACCTCTCCACAATGACTCAAATTGATAGTATGGGGATGAAAGACAAGTTAATTATGAGTTTCAGGCATGCCTTCATTGTTGGAATATGTTTAATTTGCTTATGATCACATCAATTGTTCCAATGATATTGAGAGGAATAAGATGCTAGATGAGGTTCTCGCTCGCTTGAAACCTATTTAATCTTGCTCACTTATTTGGGACTGCTCGCTTTTCTCCACTCGCTTTTTGGTAATCCTCTGGTTGCATGATCTCCTACATAGTCATTGTCCTGATATCCATGCATCGTTAGATGACTTCATTTGTATTCTATTTTAAATTTTTTTGTACCTTTAATGTGCCTCAAGACTCCCTTAGTTGCATTCCAATTAGACTACTTGGATTTGCCATAAATTGTGCGAGTGAACATACTACTTAAACAAATATCTGGTCTTGTGATAGTCAGATATATAAGAGATCCAATGAGCTACCGATAGTACTTGTTGTTGATAATAGGATTTTCTAGATCTTTAGTAAGTGTCAAGTTTTGCTTTATAGGAGTGGTTGCAATCTTATAATTTGCCATATGAAACTTATTTAGGAGACTATCCTCATATAAGTACTAGTTCATAAAGACAATGCCAAGACAACAAGGCATAAGTCTAAGATCTTTCATGTCGAATTCTGCAAGCAAGTCTTGCTTTAGATTGTTGATGAAGCTACCCCTAGATGCACAAGCTATCCATGTGCATCCAATTCCTTTGTGTAAAAGAAATACATCCTAGACTTTGTTAAAGAGACATCTAAGAACATTTACTCCCAAATACCTAAATGGGAAAGCTTGAAATATTCTTATGACACTCTCCAAGGGCTGGTTGTTGGTCGTAGTGGAAGGAAATATGTTTCCACCACACTAACCAAGCAATGATAAGTAATATGTCAATATGCTAATCTGTGTGTGTGTGTAGCCCTCCCCATACACCACCCCTACTCTCTCTCTCTCCCTCACAACCCCTCTCACTTTCTCTCCATTATGTACCCCTCCTACTCTCTCTCTCTCTCTCTTCCCTACACACATTAATATGGCTGCATCTCTCATACACATGCATACACACTAGAATAGAGAAATGAAGTGCCATAATGCAAAAATGACAATGAAAATGTAAAGAAAATTAGAGTGTTATAATGAAAATGTAAAAAAAAAAGAAGTGTTATAGTGCACAAATATACATACAATGAGCAAGCTCAATTTGCAAGATCTAAGTTCATATCTTGAGCCACATACATGCGATGAACCCTCACCTTGAGTGAGAGTGCTCTCAACGGAAGCAAGAACGGAAGAAGGGAGAGAGAGCGAGAGAGAGAGACAGAGAGCCACACAAGTTTTGATGGGTGCAGAACCACCCTAATCTTCTTTTTCATTCATTTATATATGTGTTTGAGTATTGTACATAACCGGGGTTAAGGCACAGTGACCTTTAACCCCCACAACCTCCCACTTAAAGGACAATGTGCCTTTAAGGGAGAACAACCAGTGAGCATACTATCCAATGCCCATCAATACACGACAATACTCAAACCGCTGACTAGGTAGACTCTTCGTCAGCATATCTGCAGGGTTATCATCTGTATGAACCTTGACAAGCTCTATGCGCTTGTCCTCAAGTACCTCCCTGATGAAATGGTACCTGACCTCAATGTGTTTGGTCTTTGCATGAAAGACCGGATTCCGTGCTAGCTGAATAGCACTCATGGAATCACTATGCAATGTCGGTACACCTGTATGAATCCCCAAATCTCCCACTAGCCGATCAAGCCATATAGCCTCCTTGCAACCCTCTGTGGCTGCAACATACTCAGCCTCTGTGGTAGACAAAGCAACGCACTTTTGTGCACGACACATCCACGACACTGCACCACTTGCAAAGGTGAACACATAACCAGAAGTGGATCTCCTACTATCCACATGCCCTGCATAGTCTGAATCTGTGTACCCAAGTACACGCATGTCTCCTTTACCAAAGCAAATGCACATCTCCTTGGTACCCTTCATGTACCTCATGATGCACTTAACTACCTCCCAATGCCTCTTTCTTGGATTAGCCATATACCGGCTAACAACTCCCACTACAAATGCAATGTCTGGTCTAGTAGCTATCATAGCATACATAAGACTCCCAACTGCTGATGCATAAGGAACTTGGCCATCATGGCCCTCTCCTCATCTGATTTGGGACTATCTGTATGACTCAGTTTCACATATGGAGGCAATGGAGTACTCACTGCCTTCCCCCCCTCCATATTGAAACGCTGCAATACTTTTGTAACATACTCTTTTTGTGAAAGCCAAAGGAGTTTCCTACTCCGATCACGCGTGATGCGCATACCAAGAATATGACCTGCAAATCCCAAATCCTTCATATCAAAGGCCTCATGCAACTTGGCCTTTAATGCATCTAGCTCATAAGTATTCTTGCTAGCCAATAGCATATCATCCACATATAGTGCCAGGATTATCAGGCTATTATCCTTAGCCCTTTTAGTGTAGAGGCAGTGATCAATTTCACTCCTTCTAAAACCCTGGGACCGAATGAAAGCATCAAACTTCTGATACCATTCTCTAGGCGCTTGCTTAAGACCATAGAGACTCTTATTCAGCTTGCAAACTAAATGCTCTTTGCCCTTTTCTTCAAAGCCTTCCGGCTGCACCATGTAAATTTCCTCATGCAAATCCCCATGCAAGAAAGCTGTCTTGACATCCATTTGCATAAGCTCCATATCCTCTGCTGCCACTAGTCCAAGCATGCATCTCAGTGTGGTCATCTTCACAACTGGAGAGAATATCTCATCAAAGTCCACACCCTTCTCTTGCTTGAACCCTTTAGCAACCAAACGGGCCTTGTACCTAGGCACATCATCACCTGTGGCCTTCATTTTGTAGACCCATTTACATGGCAATGCTTTCTTTCCATGTGGCAAAGAAACCAAGTCCCAAGTCTTATTCTTCATAAGTGAACTCATCTCTGATTGCATAGCATACTCCCACTTGCGTTGATCCTCACGCATCATAGCCTCTTTGTAGCAAGAAGGCTCCCCGCAATCAGTAAGCATCACATAGTCTACCCCTGGAACAAACCTATCAGGCGGTCTAGACACTCTAGATGATCTTCTCAAGGGCATTTCAGCTTGCTGTCCCACTTGCATATCAGCCACATTTGGCTCATCATTTCCACCAATAGATAATCCATCATCTACCCTTGATTGTATACCTGTGGGAGTACTTGGTTGTACCATTTCTTGCACATTTGGTGCATGGACAGCTTGCTATCTATCAACATATGCAGGTGGATTCACATCCTGGAAAGTGTTTCTCCTCATTTCCACATCCCTCATGGGTGCCTTATGCATCTTCTTCTCATTGAAGACCACATCATGGCTGCGTATGATCTTCTTTGCTTCTGGATCCCAGAGACGATAGCCCATCTCTCCACTTTCACCATAACCTAGAAAGATGCATTTCCTAGACTTAGGATCTAGCTTCTTTCGAAGCTCTTTTGGCACATGTGCATATGCCTCACACCCACATATACGCAAATGAGAGTAAGAGGGCTTCTTGCCACTCCATGCCTCTTCAGGAATACCACCATCCAAACTCTTACTAGGTGATCTATTGATCACATACACTGCAGTCTTCATTGCCTCAGCCCAAAAACCACCAGAAAGACTTGCATTGGAAAGCATGCATTGCAACCTTTCTTGAATGGTATGATTCATCTTTTCTGCGATTGGATTTTGCTCTGGAGTACGAGGGGATGTGAGCTCCCTCTTAATCCCACGTGTATCACAGAAATGCTAAAAGTCATGAGAGAGATACTCTCCACCATTGTCAGTCCGTAGGCTTTTAAGCATTCTACCTGACTGATTCTCAACCAAGGCCAGCCATTTCTGAAATACCTGGAACACATCACTCTTCCGAGCTATAGCATAAGCCCACACTTTCCTAGTTGCATCATCAATGAATGTCACATAGTATTCAGCCCCGCCTAATGACCATGTAGGCATGGGACCACATACGTCTGAATGCACCAAATCAAGCATTTCAAACTCTTTCTTTCCCCTTCTTTTATGGGCTGATTTAGTCTGCTTCCCATAGAGACAGTGCTCACAAAATTCAAAATCAGAGAAACTCAAATGCGGTACATAACCCAAATGGCATAAGAGTTTCATTCCATTCTGGCTCATGTGCCCCAACCTGCAATTCCACAAAGAAGTGCTTGGCTGCTCGGTTATTGCAACAACATGATCAAATACCCCTGATACGTGTAAGGGATACAAAGTCCCACACTTGGCACCCCTGGCCAAAAGCATAGAGCCCTTCTGAATTTTCCAACTCTGAAAGCCAAAAGTGGTGTGAAAACCAGCATCATCTAGCTGACCCACTGAAATAAGACTCTTGGTCAGCTTAGGCACATGTCTCACATGTTTCAAAACAAATGCAGACCCATTTGCAAAAGAAAACTTTATGTCACCTGCTCCCACTATGTCACATGCATAGTCATTTCCAAGATGCACACAACTTGTCTTTCCACTATCATAAGTGGAGAACCATTCCCTATGGGGAGTAACATGGAATGAAGCACCAGAATCCAAAATCCAATCCTGGGAATATGCATCATCTGAAGTGGTAAGCAACTCTGCAGATAAACTAGACATGAAGAGAACATCATTGTCACTATCATGTGTGACTGCATTGATCTCCTCGATCTTCACTTTTCCTTTGTCCTCCCTTGGACTCTCTTCCTTTTGATTTGCACCCCAATTTGCATTCTTTTTCTTATCCTTTTGCTCTCTTTTCAGCTTGTAGCAATCCTTTTTCATATGGCCCTTCTTGCCACAATGGTAACACTCAATGTTCCGTGCCTTGGATTTGCTACGAGACTTCCCTCTTTCTTGGGACTTCCCCCTAAACTGTGATCTGCCCCTTTGCACATTTAAGGCTGCATCCTGCTTGTTGCCATCCATAGACTTCCGTCTAATCTCCTCGGCCAACAAGCTACCCACAACATCATCAAATTTCAGTACTCCACCAGGTGCAGAGTTACTGACAGCTGTACGGAAGGTATCCCATGAGGATGGCAATGAACATAAGAGAAATATTGCCTTAGTCTCCGCATCAAAATTCATTTTCTGAGCCTGAAGCTGGCTGAAAATAATATTGAATTCATTCAAGTGAGAAGCAATGGAGACCCCTTCCTTCATCTGCAGCTCAAACAACCTCTTCATGAGGTAAACTTTATTAGAGGCAGTTTCCTTCTCATAAGTGGCACACAGTTTCTTCCACAAATCTTCCGTAGTCTGCTCATTTACTACCGTGAAATAAACTGACTCTGCAAGATGAAGTCTAATAGTAGACTATGCTAATGCATCCAACTCATTCCAATCATCCTCAGACATATTTGTAGGCTTAGCTTCAATCCCTGCCAAGGGTTTAATCTGCTTCTTTTGACTAAGCACATCCCTTATTTGTTCTTTCCACAAAGAAAAGTTTGTCCCATCAAACTTTTTAATGCTGAAAAACTCCTTTTCAGACGTGGAAGAGGATGCCATGATGCAAATGAAACAAAATCCCAAATGCTAGTCCCTGCAAGAGAGAATCACACCAAATACCAGGTGCACCCAAATGTGTATGCCACAATAGAGTGAAATATCACCAAAACTCAAAACTCAAAGCATCTGACTCATGTGCATATACTATGCATCCATATGAGCAAATCTGGCCCAAAAGAAAATGCCAATAAGTGCCAAATGACTCAAGCATAAACATCGTCCACTGGCATATGCATCAATAATATCTCATCCAAGAGAGCATAGCACTATCAGTGCATCACCTGCAATGTGTCAAAGCTGTCCCTCAACTTAAAATAGCATCCATGTGCAAAGCGTCCATAAAAATAGCATCCCACAAGGCAAGTTGGGCCTATCAGCGCATCCAATAAGGACTGCAATGCATCCAAATGGCCTATAAATCATCCATTGCAACCCAATGCATACCACGAATGAGCGCACACTGCTCAAACTACAACCAGAGTGATCTGCATAAGGTATGCTCAAGAAATCATAGTCCCACGGTAATGAGCGCTACTGAAAATAAAACCTGAGATGCCTCAAAACATGGGCGCCATTGATAATTGGACTCAGCAAGAAAATCTGCAAATATCTCTCTTCTGCCAGAACTCCAAAATCCCAACCGATGAGTGAGAAATGGGAGTCAACACTTATCCACTGCCATGTGGCATAAATCTAAGGTTTCAAAACCTTAGTATGAAAAATGCATAACAGAGAGACAAAATCGAATACACAGAGATTTATAACTCTGAAAATCCTTCATCGAATTGCACAAGAACTAATAGGTAGGGGTTTTTGGGCGTCCGGAACGCAATGGGACAGACGGTTTTGGAAACCGTGGTCTCAATCACTGGTTCCAACACATGGACTAAAAAACGTTTTTAGAAATAGAGCTATCTGTAAACTCCACCGGAGTGCGAATGATGAGTAACATAGAAGTTTTAGGACCTCCTGAGTCCACCGAAACTGACACATTTGCAAATGGTTGCTCCAAACTTGAGTTCCAACACCCGGGCAAAAAACGCAGGAACTGACACAGTGACTTAGAAATCCAATGAAATGATCCCAGATTCAGGAATGAAGGTGTTTCCAGGCTCCTGAAGTAATGTGGACACCAAAAGCAAGCAATAGTTGCCTCTACAAGTCAATATGGAGTCTCTGTCATCGAACGGAATAGGGAAAAGCTCAAAAAACGACTTTTTCTTTGAAAGCTCTTAACAGGCTCTCAAAACCACTTTGTAAAGCCAAAGTAACTTTTCCAAAGGTTCCTCCAAGGTCTCTGCACACTCGGATGTAAGTAAAGTCACCCACAAAGCTTCCCACAAAGCTTCTCCTTCCTCCCACAAAGCTGCTGAGCTTCAAGCATTCACGCACGCTCAGCTAGATCACCCGGGCTCTGATACCAGTTGAGAGTGCTCTCAACGGAAGCAAGAACGGAAGAAGGGAGAGAGAGCGAGAGAGAGAGACAGAGAGCCACACAAGTTTTGATGGGTGCAAAACCACCCTAATCTTCTTTTTCATTCATTTATATATGTGTTTGAGTATTGTACATAACCGGGGTTAAGGCACAGTGACCTTTAACCCCCACATTGAGACCTTTTTTTCATCTTTCAAAACCCAACAATGTGACCCCCCTAATGCTTCTCTTTCTTTGCTCTATCCTTTCTTCAAACCTTGTGTGGATCCACATTATAAAAGTCTACACTATAACACAAGACATTAGCCTAGAATGTTGAGGAATCCAATCATTTTTGTCCTTCACATTGTAACGTGCACAAGATTGAAGTGATAGCTTTGGTCTAGGAGAAGGTGAATCCTTCATCGTCTTAGAAATAATGAAAGCAAGCAAAAAGAAAATGCATGCTACCAAATACCTCGAGATGAGTAGGTGCATATGGCACTCTCCATTCCTAACTTTAACTTAAAATCTTCTTTGCATAATTAAAATAGATGTCCCTCATACCTTTACCTCTCTATACAATGTATTTTGGTGAGAAAATATGTACCTATTTCAATATTTGGAAAAAAGCTTGTAGGATGAATCTTGGCAATTGTGTGCTATTATCGGTGCCACTATCAATTTCGATAATACCATGGAGATTGTTCATACATTCACACAGCTTACCATCTTGGAACCTAGGAGCAGAGTTGCAACTTAGGATCATGGAAAAGATTGTGGAGGCACATAGATCGCCTATTGTAAATGAAAATAAACCTGCATTGTTGTATTGCATCAGCAAATATTTACATATGTAGAAAATAATATATAATTTTTATTTTGATCTTTACACTATTTCAAGATGATGTTAGTTTGCACACACTTTGTGATGAATATATGGTTTTTACAATCAAATGTGAGTTTACTAGGTGAACTTGTGTTTAATCTAGTTGAAATTCATGGTAATTAAATTAATGCAATCAATAGGGGGATTTTATACATATGCCAGAATCGATTCATCTAGTATGAATTGTAAATTTTCAATAAGATTATCGCATAGCTATTGCAAAATTAATAGGCCATCGACGAGAAAAAATGAGGCTTTGGCAAAATTATACTTATAAAATATATACGTTATCAAAAAAATTATTTAACATAATTTAAGATGGAACACACACACACACACACACGCATGCGCGCATGCACGCATGCACTAATTTTGATTAGTAAATGTATCTCACACACACAGACACTTATTTCTTCACACACACAGACACTTTTTTCTTCACACACACACATGTACACTTACCCAACTATGAATTATTCTTTTATGCACCCCCCCCCTGAAATCTCTCCTTTACACTCTCTTTTTAACCACCCACACACTAAGAACACTAATCCTCCCATACCTCCTCTAATCCCTTCTCAATCCATGCACTCATTTGCTCTTTACTACACTTGTGACGTAAACTTTTTTAAAATTATCTAAGAATCCATATGGTTATCATAAAGCGATAGCAAGCCGGGGAAAATAGGCATTACATGTCTACCCAGACATAACTATGATGTTCTGACATCTAGTTTGTTTGGATGGTGGTAGGTAAGTGGACCCTGACCTCGGAACCTGGACTGCCAGAGGATTCGACATCTTTTTTCAACATTGTCTTTGTCAAACTCAATATTATTAAAAATACTTAATTTTGGTGGAAATTTTTGTAAACTCTAGTTGTATTTTTCAACTTAGATGTCTCAAACATTTTTTCCTTATATGCCCCTCTTTTTTTACTTTTTATCCAATTGATGGAATTAATTGTATGGCTCAATTACTGATGGGACTTTTTAACAAAAATAAAAATAAAAATCACTTATCCAATAATTCCTATGCGCTATACCCCCCCCTCCCTCCACCTTTAACCCTTTTAGATTCAGGTAACATTTAGCCTATCTTATATCTTTCTTTTACTATAATAAACCCCTTTATTTTTCTCTCTCGCTCATAACCTCTCTAGTTTTATCCTCTCTTACCTAACTCCTACTCCCCCCCCCTCTTTTAGCCTTTATCCTTTAACTAGTTCACCCTTCTCCCCCACTACAACCCCCCCCACATCTTTTTTGTGTGACTCACACACTCTACCCAACCCGTCACAACCGAGACACTTACCAAACCCCCTAACTCCAACCCCAACCCCAACCCAACCCAATCCCCCCAATTCAACCATTTAATTTATTGTTCTATTTTTTTTATTACATATTGCATGCACTTTATCTAACTCTCGTAAATTGGGTCCACAGCAAGCTACGATGGGTCGCCTTCCCATAGACAAAGAGGCGAGATGCGCATTCCACATATGAGTGAAGCCATGGTTTATTGAGATGGAGGCCATGGGAGCGACAGCCGATTGGCTTGAGGTGGCTGCTCGCACAATATAAGTCTACTCCTACTTGTAATCTCACTTTTTAAATTGTTTTATTCTTTAAGTTCCAATCTAATTTCCAATTAATATGGTTTCACTCTTAGGGTACAAGCTCGAACGTCCCATCAGCGAAGGTGAGCGGTGATGACGAGGGATTTAGCTTACACGGCTTTGACTAGGGCTAGGGATCAGGCATAGCTCACGAGGGCTAGGGATTAGGCCAACGCGACCACGACAATGACAAGGACGACGACAATGATTCAGATGAGCAGTACTGTAGTAGTAGTAGTTTGTATATACTTCGACATGTATATGCTTTTATATGTCGGCTCGTTTGAGCGATTTTGTATCACCCTTTTCGAAAGGGTAATTTTGTAACAAACAATGTTGTATATCTTCGGCATGTATATGCTTGTGTCTCTCGGCTCGTTTGAGCGATTTTGTATGACCTCTTTCACAAGGGAAATTTTGTAGCAAACAAGGTTTGAGAGTTTAATCTTGCTTGTGTGCTTGTAAATATTCTTTTGTAATTACTAAAAAAAAATATTAGTTGGGCAAAACAGGGCTTGCTGTATTTCTGTTTAGCCCCACTAATGTTTTTTTTAAAGTTTCTGTTAAGTGTCGCTATATAGCGACGCTTTACAATGTCGCTATATAGCGATGTTTACGAGAGTATATAACGATGCTTATATAGCAACATTTCTTTGTCGATGCTAATGGCGAAGTAAATACCTCGTAAATACCAACCTTTGTGCCCATTTAAAAAAAAACTTTTTAGTGTAAAAAAGGTAGGTATTTTCGTCGAAAAACGGCCTGTGTCTTGTAGTGCCAGTCTCGAGTCTTCAGAAGCTTTAGCATGTACCCTAAAATTCATAGAGTTACAACACTACCAACACCTCTGGAGATGCACACCTAAGAGACGATGATTTCTAAGGCTAAGCTCCAAATGACTTGGTAGTTCCTTCCTGCAATCCCACAAGATACAAGCTTTGGGTAGGCCTTCTTGGGCCTTGAAGGAGGAAATATAACACATGACCAAGCAAAGATGTAATGGCCTCAATTTTACTCAAAAATAATTTGATGGGGAAACGCACCTAGACTAGGCATGCATGAAGAAGAACATCCGCAGTTGAAAAGGCAGCACTCGGTAAGGGAGTGAACAAGATTGCCTCGATAACCCACCGAACATGATAGCAACCAATCCTTCTGACTAGCCAAAGTAACTGAAGCTTGATAAAACTCACGCCTCAATCTATGAAAGGAACGAAGACCACAAGCATGTACTCTCGATCGATAAAGTTGCTTGAAGGAAGACCACAAGCATGTACTCTCGATCGATAAAGTTGCTTGTTTCTAATAGAAACGTTAGCTTTGAGGACATTAGTTGCAAGAGAGGCATGCAATGTGACCTCTCTATATCTTGGAACTGAGATACATCCATAGGCGTGTTCGGTTCAGGTTCGAGAACGGCTCTCATAACCTTCATTTGCAAGTCTAGTCCATCATACGTGCCTAGAGATGTAGCACGCGATTCTTGGATGGGATATAGTGACAGATTTGCATATAGTGACCGATGATAGATTGACCCGTTAGCACCTAGAGAGTGGACTTCCAAGAGTGGTGGCAACAAGTGCTTGGTGATGGCGACTAAATTTGACATGTTCTATGATGGCGGAGATCTTGGCTCCTATTAATGGACTCAGCATGTTGTGATCGTGCCCTGTGTAGGATTACGTTCGTCCAATTTCCCTCAGCTGCAATCGTTTTCCTCATCACTTGAGCGAAGGGAGACATACGTCCATATTGTTTCACTTCGCATCCGCTCGTGCAATAGTTTTCGCCGATCAATAGAAGGGTGGCATACTGGCAACAAAGAGCAAGTTATTTTCCATTCTGCCGACACTGAGTTTGCGCACGTTAATTTAAGAATTGATTGGCTTCCATCTCCGGTAATCGTTTTCTCATGTGGGGACGAGATGAACAAGAAAAAGTAGATGAATTTCGTATCAGTTCTGTTTCTACAACTTCGAGCTGGTGCGAACGAGTGCACTCAGTACTAATCAGCGCAGTCATAACGTGTTTGCAAAACAGCAGGCAGCAGTTGTGTATTAAGAAGCAGGCGATACGTTTACTGCTGGGCAGTCACACCTAGTAAAAGGCACGGCGAGCACATAACAATGGAGATGTTCCGAGCTGGGTGATCCATTGATGAAAGGACGATAATTTTCTTTAACGCATGAGACATAAGAATCCTACGGAAAGGACCTAGACAGTGCTGGAAGCTGGAGCAGTTGGTTCTCAGGTAAGTTTCTCATGCAATAGCTCAACAAGCATCTCACATTCTTTTAGTACAGTTTTCAGCTGCGCAGTAGCAAAGAACGTCTCTCTCCTTTCATCCCTCATGATCCCTGTCTTTCCATGCCATAGATTTAGATGCATTCTTTCCTTGCTTCGCTCTCATGTACATTGCTCTATGAGGCCAACAATCCCACCGTCCACAAAAAATTTTAATCAATCAACGGCTCGACGCCCTGCTGTTAATCTTACGAACGCAGCGATGAGGATTCGTTTGTACGTTTGAAGTCTTGATACCTCCTGATCTTCCTTATTTAAACAAGGTCTGCAAATTATTTGTCTCAAACTTCTACAGCTCCTTCGGAGTCCTTCCGTACATTCCCTACAAGAAACTGTCAAAACTGCTGACCTCGTATATATCCCCGCTACCCCCCCCTTTACGGTACCCTGTCATTATTCAGGTTTTTCATTGTAGATCTCCATCAAACTATTGCTGGAGCCGAAGCCGTTGAAGTCGGTTTGTTGAGTTGCTTTGGATCAGTTCTATCATTGTCGCCAGGAGAGCAGCCTACTTTTTTTTTGTTGCTCGTGGCTTCCCCTTGTTGTGGCTTCATATCTCATGTCCTCTTTGCCTCGCCTGCCTTTCCCCTATCGATCCCTTGCCATTTGATCCGTGCCGCTCTCTTATCCTTGACTTCATTCTTGTTGCCGCCCCTAGGTCCTTCTACGCTTGCGTCTTCCCGCCACCCGCTCTTCACGTCGCCACTTGCACTCTGGAATTGCATAAGCTCTCCTAGGTGCCTCCAGTGTGATCGAAGATGTGGGTTCCCCAAGGACAAATATGGATGCTAGAAGGATGCAAGACGGATGCTAGAAGGATGCAAGACGGAGACTCTTCGATAATATCAACAGCAATACCAGCGGGATTTCTTGGCTTTTAGGACCGGACACTCATTTGCTGTATGATTGGCCATGCAATGCGGACACCAGACATTTTCTCGCTGTGGATATGTCTGAGTTTGCGGTTGAGACAATTGAAGTTTTTGTTCCATGGCCTGCATCATGTCTTCTTTCAGCTTCAAGGTCATGGCCTTGAGGCGATCTTCATTTGATGTTTCGGTAGTCGCCTTTGATTTGCCCTTTTTCAAGTGCTTATCGTGTGTACTAGATCTGCCGTCATCACTACTAGTATCTGAGTTGTTCATGCCATCCTCAATGTCAATGGTTGCCGCATGAGCAGCATTGAACATTTCATAGCTGCTTATATTTTTCATATCCTTTCGGATTTTCTTTCATAGTCCTGTAATGAACCATGCCGTGAGGTACTTTGCATCTGGGCGTGGGTCACATTTGGTGATTAATCTCTTCATCTTACCCAGGTACATTCGTACATCTTCTCGCCGGCCTTGTTTGATCTTGCTTAGTTGGAGAGCGGGATTATCTTGTAGCCTTTCCGTTTGAAACCGTTGTTTGAATTCTGTTTGAAGTAGGTTCCATGTGGCGCGTTCTTCCACTAGAAGGTCTAGGTATTATTCAGACGCTTCATCAGTCATGGCCATGGGAAACCAAGCCACCTTGGTTTTATGGGATTGATCTCCACTTGTGCGTGGCATCAAAATGCTAGAGGAATCGGGTTAGATCGCCCCAACCATTATATTTGGGAAGTTCCAGTTTTTCCAAGGGGCGTCGGCCTTGATTGTTGTTATTTCTTCGATTAAAGAAATTGTCAGCCATTGCGTCGAGGTTGATATCCCCATCATTGTCATGACGGCGTCCAGCCGTATTGGGGCGTGGAGGAGTTAAAGGGAGTGGTTGAATCTCAGGGGGGGAATTAGAGTAGAATATTGGCAGGGGTGGTAGTTGCAATGGAGTTATATGCAGATGTGGCGAGCGTTAGAGTCGAAGGTGTTGGTCGAAACGTAGCTACATGCAGATTGGGCGAGATTTGCCAAGGGTGTCTCTGCCACAAGTGTGAGTGTGGATGTAGTTTTGTTGGGAGAGTTAGAGTGGTGTTAGTTTGTGTAGGGACCGACATGTTAATAATGTGCCTAAGATTGTCCCACATGTGTAGGGAACTGTGCCAGTGCAGACGGATCGTTAATCGGAGGTCACGGCGTGAAGATACGAGCTAATTTATGCTAAATGAGGCCATCAGGGTTTAAACAAGGTTCAATTTGGTTCCCAAATGGATGAGATATGAGGGATTAAAGTAGGGGTAAAAGTTGCTTTTGTGGGAGGGGGCCTTGGTCTTAAGGTTTGGTGTGAAGGGGCTTTAAGTCCAACTGAGAGGTTGATACCAAGTGACTGTAGTTAGGGTAACTAACCTAGATCCTCTTAGTTACTGTAACTGGAAGGTTAACCTAACTAATTTAACTAACTATAGTTAGTTACTAACTACATTTAGTTAGTCTAACCTAACTGTCAGTAACTAACCAAGGTTTTTACTAACCTAACCTAACCAACTAATCAAACCTAACCTAACCTAGGTTAACTTAACCTAACCAAGGGGAAAACTAACCTAACCTAGGTTAATACTAACCTAGGTTAGCTTTGGGTTTGTTTTTTTTTTTTTGGTTTTGTGGGGGGGGGGGGGGGTTGAGCAGGGGGAGGAAGGGGAAAGGGGATGGAAGGAAGGGGGTATGCAGGGGAGGGGAGGGGAGAGGGGAGAGGGGGTGGTGGGGGGGGGCACTGGGCGGAGAGCGGGGGTCACTTGGCAGAGAGCGCACGTGAGCGTGGGCAGAGGGGGGCGTAGGGGGCACAGGCGAGCAGGGGTGGAGGGGGGCATAGGGGGGCACTGGCGGGGTGAGGAGGTGGCATAGAGGGGGGCAGGCGGGCGGGCGTCGCCGTTGGTGGGGCAGGCACTGTGCCGCCCGGGGCTAGCACTGCATGCGACGCCGCCGCTACAAGCGCCGACCCGAGGAGGTGGACGAGGAGGGAGGAGGAGAAGGGAGGAGGAGAGGGGGAGGATAGGTTGCAAGGTTGGAGGAGAGGGGAGGAGGAGTTGCAAGGTTAGGACATGCTTTTGGACGTGGAGTGCAAGGAAGAATAGACACTTGAGACAATTTCTTGGAATACCAAAGTAGAACTCAACACAATGCCCCAAAGAGTGTGGGCTTCATTCCATTATGGGGTATTTATACTCTCTGCATGTAGGAATTATAACATATTCTCTCTCTACATGTAGAAGTCGTATGTAGAAGTTGTAACACATTCTCTTTCTACATGTAGAACTCGCATATAGAAGTTGTAACACATTCTCTTTCTACATGTAGAACTCGCATATAGAAGTTGTAACACATTCTCTTTCTACATGTAAAACTCGTATGTAGAAGTTGCATGTAGAAGTCGTATGTAGAACTTGCATGTACAAGTCGTATGTAGAACTTGCATGTAGGAGTTGTATGTAGAACTTGCATGTAGAACATGCAAATTGGATTTCTAAGAGGGATTATTTCTAGCCTTATGCAAGTACAAGCGAAGCTTTGCCGCTACTCTACACACACATTCTGTTCTACCTAAGTCCATGTTGGCATAGAGTCAACATTACCCCAACCATGATGATGCACGTTCCTTTCATACAAACATGCACGATGTTTGCTTACCACACTAAAGCCTGTCTCTCACCGGAATACAACCCGAGGTCCTAAGCTACACTTATCCTACAAACGGCGACACCAATATATCTGTAGGTGATAAAAAGCATTGGAACCCTACATAGTTAGAACACCCTATGGATGCCATGGGAAAGAGCCAACAGATTAGGAGGTCCATAGAATTTTGGTACTATTGGACTCCCTCAAAACCACTATTCCTAGCTTGAACCTTCCCCTTCCTCAATCTAGAGGACCTGATGCCTGGTAATAGCCCACAGGTGGAGGGAAATTCTATAGCAGTTGATTTAATGCTAGAGTTGCAATAGCCCCTACACTTAACTCTTGTACTACTATTGAATTAACACCACCATTGGATTACTTTTAGCCCTACAACTTCCATGTTATATGCTTGCCAAAGAGATCTCTCCATGCCTCGAGTTGATTACACTTCAGGCTTGCATGTGCCATGGTTTCTATGGTCCAAGAGCATACAAAACGTGCTAGCAATGTAAAAGCTAGATTACATAGAACAAATTCCAATCGCAGATCGGGGTTTCAGAACCCTTAAAATTTGTTTTTATAAATACAATAGTTCTCACACATTTTACATACATATTTGGATTGCTAAATTGTGGAAAGTGGTTCTTTCCCCATGTGCTCTCCATATTGATGGAAAATTTATATTCATACCCACAAAAGTCTCAACATAACCTAACTCAAACCTTTTCTCATCGATAGATGTGCCAAAGTACCAAGTGCTAACTACACTTGAGTCGTACCTTTTTCCCCCTCCTTCGCAATAGGCATTATGCAAGCTTTAATAGATGTGCATGGTACCAAGTGCTAACCACACTTGAGCCTTCTCCAACCTTTTTTTACCTTTTCGCCCTCCTTTGCAAAAGGCATTGTGCAACTTTCTCCAAATATCATACTCATTAGCATGAATGAGTCTATCCTTTTTTCTTTCATCTCAATAGATAGAAACCCAAACCTTTCACACCACCGAAACTTGGTTTGCATGGAATATTACTTGATATCCCTAGTTTTCTTCCATATTTTCTAATTGCCACGTGGCTAGAGTACAATCCAATATTTGAAAGCACTTTTTGAATTCTTCAAATCATCTTTTGACTCTCTTCATCTAGGTTCAAGCTATTTGCATCAATAACATACATTTGGACAAGCTTCTTAGCTATCTTTATGATAGATGAAGTGCAAAAATGTGTACCCTATCTAAGGAAACAACAAATATTGGTTTCCAAGCCTTGTCCTTTTCTAAATGTGCCAAGCTAGTGGATTGGATTGATTAATGTCACCCACCCTCGCATCCTTATCTTCTTCTTCTCTTACTATTCCTCCCATGCACAAATGGGCAAGGGTGCTCCACATTTGCTCCGTGTGAAACAACGTATACACATTTTATATATTTTGGATCATGAGTAGTAGCTAGATGAGATTCTACTTAGTAGGATTGCCCATTATTGCACTAGGAACATATGTTTGGTCAAAGAATCACTTCAAAACTTCATATGATTCTTTAGGGTCCTAAAAATAAATTGATTTCCAACACAAAAAATAAATCTATGTTATCACAAATGCGGCTAGCCACGAAATCTCTTATTTTTATTTAACATTAAGTTGCTTCAGCTAGCAAAGGCAAGCTCCATGTTCAAAATTATATCCATTAGTGCTATATTGACTACAATCTTTGCAAACTTCCATAGGCATGTCATCAAACTTGACCATGGCTTGTAAGAGTCTATACACTCATCGAAATTTTATTCTTATCTAGTAGTTCAAACTTCTACATCTTTCCATCATGTACTTTAACACTTCTTATACTTGAAGAGACTAGATCCAAAGGATATATCTTTTTATCAATCCATAGATCCATATGTTTTCTCCCTTCCTTTTGAATTCCACTGAAGTGACTTTCTTTTGCCGCTAAAGAGGAACATTTATCCTTTAAAAACAAAGACTCTACTTTTAGATTTTTTTCACGTAATATAGACATATCAATACAATTACATACAAAAGCTTTAAGCTTCTTACCATAACCAAAGCTTCAACACACAAAATAAAAACCTCTATAAACACAAATCACATGTAAAAAACCATTAGTGGATAACATCAAATAGAATGAAACTAATGGAATATGGACAAAATTAAATGCCTACATGAAATATGAATAGCATTATTCTCACTATAGTTTACTAATTTGTTGAACCTGTAATTCTTGTAATCCAACTAACCTGGTGGATTTCCCTAGAGAGAAACTGTTTAAGTAGTTAGAAACTTGGAAATGTTTATGATGGACCTACTAAAACCAAAATTATTAGCCTTGCCTGTTTAGGGAAACTAGTAATTCTATTTATATGGTAGCACATTTCCTTAATGAGAAGGCCCACAAACTTAGGGCCTTGCCAATATATATAAGAAAACTATAACACAAGCATTACATCACATGTTTTAACTCTCTCTCTCTCTCTCTCTCTCTCTCTCTCTCTCTCTCCAAGCAAGGTTAACTTGTTTTAACTCTCTCTCTCTCTCTCTCTCTCTCTCTCTCCAAGCAAGGCTAGTAATTCTATTTATATGGTAGCAGATTTCCTTAATGAGAAGGCCCACAAACTTAGGGCCTTGCCAATATATATAAGAAAACTATAACACAAGTATTACATCACATGTTTTAACACACTTCTACATAACACTTTTCAATAAAGGCTTTTCTTCACTTATAAATGGAATATTTCATTCTCTCCAAAGGTAGTGAATGGCTTTTTTGAAGCACCAGGCTCTTGTATACAAAAATTAGGATCAAGATAACATCTTATCATCACTAACCATGCAACCCCTTTGAAACCTAAAATTTTCTTAATGAAGTTTTCATCTCTTGCTAGACCGCCAGATCCTTGGATACCTTAGCATCATGTATGTATTTTCTTACATTCCATGAGTTTAACTTTTTCACTATTGGGCTAGGCTGGAGAAAGGATGACTGAGGTGGTAGGGATGAAAGGAAGGGGTGGGGCGAGGAAGGGGAGACCTGGGGTGATAGAACTTATGAAAGCTAGGTCATGCATGGCTTTGTTGTTGAATTCCATAAAATCAATAAACTCTTCACTATTGGGCTAGGGTGGGGAAAGGATGACTGAGGTGGTAGGGGTGGGCAAGGTGGGGGGAATATGGGGTGATAAAACTTATGAAAGCTAGATCATACATGTATTCCTTATTAAATGCCATAAAATCAATCTTGCTACAACAAAGAAATCTCTTAAAATTATATTGATCATTTCACAAATTAAAAAGAGGAATACTATTGGGAAAATGTATTGTAGCAATGAGAAGAAACTGGCTAAACTAGGGAGGGAGATGAATACAATCTATATAAGGTGAATGCCTTGATTGCTAATGGATGAACAAAAGTGTTATAATAAAAAAACACACCACATTGATTGATCAATCAACTTCTATAGAGAGTGAAGGAAGTGAGTTAGAAAAAAGATTCACAAACTATTATAACTCCAACACTAGATAGATTCTAAGCATATGGCAAGGACCAACCACAAGTATGTAAGAAATTGTAATTGAAGGACAATGTTGATTGATGGAGAAAAAGCATCTATATAAGAATGACCAATGAATCATATCATGTATGTCTCCAAGTGGACCAAAATTTTCACTGTTCAGTGCTTTTTTAGAAAGCTTAGGAGCAAACATTTGTAATATAATCATTTGATCAAGGATGAAATGGTCATGTAGGAAGCAAGATGAAGCCTGGATGTAGTTAGGCAAGGCTTATAGTGGTCCTAGAGGAGGCATGATGGGTGACATCTAGTAAGGATGAAGATGGTAAAGATTAAACTTGCTGACATTTATATTGATGCATGTCTTTCAACATACCCTTTGGCATCACCAACCTCTAATTCGCCATATGAATCTTGAAAGGTAATGAATTCAAGTTCTTCATCTTGAGACATTTTTTGAATTCTTTTGAGATTAAGTTAACTACCAAATATCCATTAAAGAGGACTCCCTTGACCCTATGATTCCTAACTTTTATCTTAACCATTAGCACTTTGTCGCCCCAAATCTTTGTCGAGGTCACTTTTTTTGCCATCCTTTTCTTGCTCACTAGTTGTTTTTGGAAGAACTTGGTGCACTGAGGAGAAACTTCGAAGAGTTGGCCTCTTGAAATTGTCATATTCAGCTCACTATAGTGACACGTGCAAGTCAACGTATCCCTTGAATGGGCTTGTTAAAAATGCATACATGATGAAGTCTACCTTTTGTTTCCATTGTGAAAATCCCCTTATTGTTACTCTTCAAGACATGCTTCTCATTAGTGTCTATGTACTTGAAGATATTTTCATTGAGCCTACTTGGTGAACGTTGAAAAAACAAAGCTCTATTACCTCCTTGCAAATCTTGGTTCTTTAGCAAATTACTATCCTATTGATCCTCATGCTATTTGTGATATCCTCATAGATTCTATCATGACATTTAAAAGGAAGGAGAAGTAGTGTAAAACTTATTTATTTTTAATGTCACCAACCTAAATCACATCATAGTGGATCTTTAACAATTTGGCACATCCATTTAAAAAGTCCAAAATCTTACTCCCAATTTTTTTCTCTTGTGTTATCGATCTTGTCTCCCTTGCAATAATACATTGCAAAGGCTTTGGCCTACCATTGCTTTGATGTATTTATCCATCGTACTTGGTAGATTAGGTAGTAAGGAGAAAACATGCTTTAGTGATTTAAAACATTGCTCCCTATGAGGCACTCTCATTAGATTTAGATTATTAAGTTATGGCATTGTTTGCATCATGTGTTGTCATATGGGTTGTTACTGTGACTACCTTTACTTTTAAATGGCCCTTAATTTTCCATTTACTTTCTAAGGTCAGTGCCGTGTCTTACCGTTTGTTGATGGGATTTTTCCATTTCTACTCCCTATGCTTGGAGCTTAATAAGGCTGAGACAACCGCACTAATTTTTGCCTTTCTTCCTTAGAGAGGTCATCATGTTTTACCAAGGATTGATGGGGCTTTTCCCTACGAACTCCATGTACATGGAGCACAGTAGCCTCGAAGGTATTGTATAATCCTTGGGAGCAATAATCTAGTTAATCTGAAGGATAAATCTAAATGCCTAGGATGCTAATGTTATAATCTGGGAAATTGACATGGGACCCCAGTACCAAGCATCATTGATTCATGGACCCGACATATCTACATGTATGACCAACAACAAGTAAAACAAGAACATGGGATTTGAACTTCAAGAACACAAGTCCAAAATTACCTTGAAAATCTTGAAAGACTTAAAGAAATTTAAAGTTGAAAACCACAACTCCAAAGGCCAAAGCCTAAAATACAAAACTTTGATTTGGTGACATGCTATTAGGACATCAAAATCAAAACCTAACAATTTAGAAATCTACACATGTGGGATACCGTCGATCTAGTAAAGAATATATTAGGATTCTATGTGGGAATCAGGAGACCTTGGATCCAATACACATTCAGCATTAAAAGTTAGTACAAGTGCATCTAGAACCAGAACCAAAGCTATGCAATTGGAACATGTAGTCATATACATTGTGGAATCTACATATCTGAAACAAGTTGACATAAAAAATGATGTCAATAGAATTCAAATATGAAAATCAACATTATTGCATTATAAAAGTGGGAAAACAGTTTGGCCTAGATCGCATAATACCAAAAACCCATTCTAGCTATCCAAAATTTGCAAATTCAACGACCGGACCTTAAACCTAGAGCAAGTATAAATTAGAACCTAGAATTTATATCTTCGATATACAAACCCGGGACCAATGCAAAGTGTGCATGGATTCTTGAACAACTAATAGCATAAATCAAACCCGGCATTTAGAATTGACGTATTTGAGATTCTAGAGTTAATTCCATATGTTTACACTAGTTAGGACAGAATATAAACCCTAATTTAGGGTCTTTTTGTTGCTCAATTTTTCCTTTAAAGTGCAAAGCAAATTTATATAAGACATGTATAATTGAGATAGTTACACGTGCATATGTGCATTCATGCAAGTGTGCGTAAATGTTTGTGTGTGCATGTAGAGAGCCAGGTGTTGACACAAAACCTTGAAGTGTCTCTATGGCATGTATTTCCCTTCCACACTAGAAATAGAACATGCTTGGGCATTTGCTTTTGGATAATTTACCCAGAATATGGACACAATTCATGTATATAAAAGCGATGAGGGGTAAAAGTGCAAGTATACGCACACACTCACACAACTCTCTCTCTCTCTCTCTCTCTCTCTCTCTCTCTCTCTCTCCATGATATATAAGTGCCCCATGAGCTAAGCTTCTACAACTCCTTATTGGGGTGTGGGGTGCAAAGGTGTATATTTATCGTTCCTCTTGGTAGCAAAGGTGTATATGTAAATGCGTTTGATATTCCATGAGCTAGGTATTTGGTCCTTGGTTAAAATGCAAATATGAGAAAGTTCCCTTTTGCATTATCTATAGGTGGTTCCCTTGAGTTAACCTCATGTTGTTACTTATGGGCCCGAGTAGAATGGTTGGCTTGGTGGTGTGGGCAAAAGCTTTGTGTACATGGGTTCACGAGCCTATGGAAAGGACCTTTGGCCTTTTTAAAATGACTTTCCTCTCTCTCTCTCTCTCTCTCTCTCTCTCACACACACACACACACACACACACACACACATCTCTCTTGCAAATTTTTAAAGGACTACTTCCATCCACGTGTGGTGTGAGGGCACTATAATGTGGGAATAATCTTTTAAGGGAGGTGAAAGCTCATGGAGGCCATGATGTGGTTGGTGAAAGGGAAATGGGATGGGAACGTGGGCAGTGGTGAAATGGATCGTGGAGAGCATGATGGGGGGAGGGAGGGGGATGTGCGAGCGACATGGAATAAACCCTAAAAAGCTAAGGGAAGGCAAGGAGGTTACAAAATTAAAGAGAGAGAGAAAGAGAGAGAGAGCTAGGGAGGCCACCAACGGTAAAGAAGGAACGGACAGGCTGGAGGGTGAGCTGGCAAGGGCCAAAAGAGGGTACCATTTCTTCTTCATATATGAGAAGTTAGACACATAGAAAGAAGTGTTGCAGCCAACTTTGTATTAGTTTGCTGCTTGCTTGTTCCTCTGTTTGAGTTTTCTTCATCCTAGAGTTTCAATTTTGTTCTCGTTTATATTATCAGCAACAAGCTCTTCCATAATTTCAAGCTTTGGCTATGGCTTCCTTCTCCTTCCTCCTCATCCTCGCCCTCTCCCTCCTCCTCCTCTCCCTCGCCTCCGCTTCCTCCCCTGCCCCCGCCCCTTCCCCCACCTCCTCCTCCCCCTCCCTCCCCTTCTCCTTCTTCCTCTCCCCCCTCCTCGCCGCCCTCGCCCTCCTCCTCCTCCACTGATTTCTTCTCCTCCCATCTCCTCCTCTGCAGACTCTGTATGGCTCCGCAGCCTCCCCTCTGCTTGTACAAAGCTGCCCACCTTCGCACGGCTCGCTTCGGAAGTCGCTTCCAGTCCCGCCCTCCCCGTAGGCCTCCCTTCGGAGGGCCTAGTTTCGGTTTGATTTGACATACTGGACAGCGTATGAGATGATTGCTGTTTGGGCCTTCCAGGGCCGCTTAGTTTCGATTCTTTCCTGTCCTTTAGCAAATAACTCTGCAGACCTGCCGCCCCGGGCCGGGATGCTCTTGTATTTCTTACTGGGCTGTTGTCCACTACATTCTTTTTAAATAAAACGAGGTTTTTTATGCTAATGATTTCTCTCGTGAAGAGCTCATATAGCAGGGTAACTGCCCCCGGCAGTGCAGAGATTGAGGACTTTGGCATTTGATGTTCTGTTCTTGTAGTAGTCTTCTCAAAATTCTCTACGTTCTCTTCTATGTGGCCCTTAACCTTTACGTTTTCCTCAATATGGCCCTTAGCCCATGTCGGTAATTTCCTGGTAAGCTTATTCTAAGTAGGGAATACTTACCTGGGTAGCTTATTCTAAGTGCGAAACGAAAGCGTAACATAACCCACAGGAATCTGATTTATGATCCGATGCGGGTGGTAGCGCGGATGTTGCAACTGTTGCAATGATTGAATGCTATTAACAGAACAATTCACAAATCTCAAACTTCGCAGACTTGTGGAAAAACTGACTGAATCTGCGCGCTGTATTCCACACTGAATCTGCACGCTTTATTGAACGGAATCCTAACAGTATCTCTGTTTGAATTCATAAGGTAGCTAGCAGCGTTGGAATCGGGATTCAGATTCCGGTCAGCAGTGGGGCCTTTATTCTACCTTAGAAAGCAGTCTTCTGTGTAACTTAAAAAAAAAGGAGACGATCACCTGCATTGTCCCGTCTTTCCAACCCATAACAATATCCTTCACGGCTTTCAACATTTAGAGGAAGGATATCTCCTGTATCAAATACGATATGTTAAGCTTCACCAATTTAAGAAATGCGATACTATGCTGAACGGTGCAAAGCTTGCAGCTGGAATTAGAGTCGCCAAAGCTTTGTATGTGGCAGAGCGGATGTTTGTAAGATCTTAAATTTCTAGACGTGAGATCTCGAGTTATGAAATCCTTGGTTTGGAACTCTTGAGTCTTTCAGCCAAGTGACTATGGTATCTTTTGTGATGAACTACTATGGTATCTTTTGTGTAGGTATCTAGTAGAAGAACGCCTTGGACAAGAAAGAGCTTAGTGACGAGAAACATGAAAGGTAGTAGTCAAATGCTAACCCTATGAACAAAAAAGATTGTGGATCAATAACAAAAAGAGCGAAGAGTTTGTTTACATATCTATTAGTAAATTCACTCATTCTAGAACTTCTCTAGTTTTATTTACATCTTTTGTAAACACTTGATGGCTAGCATGTGCTTGTCTTTGTTAATTACTTATGTAGTCCATAGGGTTTCTACTTTATGAAACTTCAACTTCTCTCCATAGCTAGCATTAAACCCTTGAACGATTAGAGCGAAGTGGCCGATGATTCCAACGTAAACACTTTGTTGAGAAATATGTTTTGGTGTTGTGGTCAATATTTTGACATGCAAGTTAAAAGTTGGTTGTTCTTAGTGCAAATTTTCATTTTTTCAAATTGTTTTTTCAAGTTTCTCGCACAAAATGAAATTGTTCACAAAAAAACTTTTACTAATGTGGACACAAAATATTGACATAATATTACTACTCGAATTATAATAGACCCCTTTATAAATCTATCTACATTTTGGTTTTTAGACCCAATTATCATTTTTTGTAGTCCATCAATGAAGAGTTGTGCAGCTCTTGAGTCTTCAACTTAAGATCTCAATAGTGGTGTTGTCCTTGTGTTACATTTGCATGCTACATGTCTTACCATTTGGCTAGGCACCTCATTTACTACATCCATCCTAGCCAAGTGGATCTTCAAGCCAAGCTAGTCATGGTCTATCCTTCACACCCAAGTCTTAAAGCTTGTAGCACATTAGTTACTAGTCTCTCTCTGTCTTCACACCCAAGCCCCTCCTGCCAACCATTAAGATCCCTCTATATCAAGGGGAAGTAAGAAGTAGCCCTGATTGCCTACATCTTACCCAAATGGATGTGGGCTAACCAGATATCTACTTTCAAGCTAGGCTAACATCACTAGATGATTTTCACAACCAAGTCTCACGTAAGCTTGCAAAAAAAGTTGTTGCTAGCCCTTCACATCCATTTCCATCATCTAGAGGAAGTACAGATAGCCTTGGTTGCCTAGATCTTGACTTTTAGACCCCACTATCGTTTTTCCTAACATGGTTAATGATTGTGTTGTCCAATGGCAAGGTCTTGATATGTAGCTGCAAAAGTCCCTTGTGAGACGTTGGCCTTGGTTGCCTAGATCTTTAATTTAGATCTCATTCTACCTAACTGGTTAATGATTGTGTTGTCCAATGTCGAGGTCTTGATATCTAGTTGCAAAAGTCCCTTGTGAGACGTTGTGCCATTCTTGAATCTCTAACATTGGATGAGTTCATCTCTTAATCTCATTTGTTGCGTGCCACATGTCTTCAGAAACCATTTGGCCCCCTCATTTGCTACATTCATCTTAGCCAAATGCTTATGAATTGCACATCTATTTTTAAGCCGAGCTAGCATCTCATACAATATCTTGCACACTCAAGTCCCACTTAATCTTGCAATAAACTAGTTGCTAACCCTTAAGATCCTTAAACGACTCCCTTTCAATTGTGACATATACTTTTGCTATCAACTCTTTGAATGCACCATGCAAAATTTTTGAACCTTGGACTTCCAAACGACCCTTTCACTTGTGACATCAACTCTTTGAATGAAACATGCAAAAATTTTGAAGGTTGCAACAAATTAGGTGCTAGCTTTTATCCTCCTTTTGTCTTTAAGGGGAAGTAAGAAATAGCTTTGGTTTTCCAAACGACCCCCTTTCAATAGTGACATCCTTTTGCTATCAACTCTTTGAATGAACTATGCAAAAATTTGAAGTCCTACTTAAGCTTGCAACAAATTAGTAGCTAGCTTTCTATCTTCAAAGGGGAGGAAGAAGTAGCTTTGGTTTTCGAGATGACCCCCTTTCACTAGTGACATATACTTTTCCTAAGCTTTAGTTTTGAAGTTGAAAACGATGAGCCCTCCATTTGATTTAGTTGTGGACCTTGATTTTCTCTAGGAGGGAATCTCCTTATGAACATTTCTTGATATAAGGACTCTTCTTGAGCAAATCATGAAATCTTAATATTCAAGTTCAAGAATATGATTAGGAATTGCACTTCATGATGGTATAGTCAATAATGCTAGCATGACTTTGAAGTGACGCTGAACTTTGAAGCCGTGCTATATTCTACGTTCTAGACTCCGCATGATGAAAGTAATTAGAGATGTCAATAAGATCTTGAGCTAAAAGGTCAGGTATAACTGTTCCCACTTATATAAATGCTAGCTAAGCATTGGGCGTGAGATCCAAAGGGAAATGCATGTAGGCTCTGATTTGTTGGCATGCGTTTCCGGAGCTCTAAACGAGGTAATGTAGACCGTATCTGTTCAGGATGTGATTATTATGAGATGGAAAAACAGAAACCTTACGTTTGTTGACCAATCACTTTTGAAACGGCCATACAGAGTTAAGAGGCGATGCCAGCTGGGTGCGCAGAAAGGCCATGCATGCCATGTGCATTCTGTCAAAGCACGGCCAGCTCATGGACATGATTGGACGCATGTCGCTGCGTAAAAGACGAGCGATCTATGTATGATGATGCATCATGCGCACATGCCTACACCCATCTTTGATCGCATGCACGCACATGGCCGCCCATCATAACGGGTCCCGGCCTGTTTTTCTAGTTCTGGGAATCTGCAATTAACGTTGCCCTGGCCCCTTGGCTTTTTATAAAGTAAAACAAAACTAGAGGGTTTCTTTGTGAGTGAGGGAAATACATCCCCCCTTATTGTTGGGGGACCAATCAGAGAGTTCTCTTCCAAGAGAGTACGTCCCATTTTGCACTCCTTGCTTTTAAATCAAAAGAGCACCTGCTCTCTTGTTGACAACCTCCAATTGTTGTGTGTAGCTCAACTAATAAAATAGGTGCAATATAACTAGCTTGTGCCTACTTGAAAATTACTTCCCGGATCTCATAGTTTTGGGTGAGTATGTTTAGCCACTTGGAGGGCACCCAAAAGTTGGAATTAACATGAACACGTGTGTGTGTGTGTGTGTGTGAGAGAGAGAGAGAGAGAGAGAGAGAGCAATGGATATCCATTTTTCAAAACCCTACTTAATGAAGGAGATCATGTTTCCTCAGCGAAAGTTTTTTAGTTGCAACACGAAGGCACAAGGTAAAAGCATCCATAAATGCTTATTGTAGATCCAACATTGCCGCATGGTGGTTCACTCTATCAAGCCAATACATTACACATAAAGGATACATAATTTACTATTTTTTACAATAATTGTCAACCATTCTATATGTGTACACATTTGGACATTGGGTTCAAATATCTCTTTGCCTATTCACACAAGCCATGAACAAGAATGTGTATCTACTTTTGGCATGTCTTTGACCAACACCATTGTCTTCTTAATATAGCATAATTTAAATATATTCTTTGAGGAGCACCATTGTCTTCTTGTTAAAGTATTATATACACGTCAACAAACTTTAATATATTCCATCTTCATCATTCCTAGATGTCACCCTTCAAGCCTCCTCTAGGACCACTATAAGCCTTGCCTAATTACAATTTACTTCATCTTGCTTCCTCCATGACCATTCCATCCATATTCAAAAGGTTATATTGCAAATATTTGCTCGTAAGGTTTCTAAAAACGCACTCTAAAGTGAAAACTTTGGTCCACTTGGAGACATACAATGGAAATGAGTCATTGGTCATATTAAACTTATTTTGTTCTCTTTTTGTATGCATGCTTTTTCCAACAATCAGCATTGTCCTTCAAATTTCTTACACACCTGTGATGTGCCATATTATATCTAGCACTAGAGATATAATAGTTTGTACATCTTATTTCTAATTGCCATCGTTTTCTTACAATCAATCATTGATATGCTTAGGCTCACTTCCTTCACTTAGTATAGCAATTGATCGATCAATCAATGTCGTGTCCTTTCTCCTCATACCACTTGTGTTCATCCATTCGCAATCAAGGCATTCACTTTATATCATCCATGATTGTATTCATCTGTTTCCACTACTTTAGCCATTTTCTTCTTGTTGCAATGAGTATTGTGTAAATTTTTCTAATAGTATTCGAACTTTTTATTTGTAAAATGATCAATTTACATTTAAGAGCTTTGCTTTGTTGTAAAAAGATTGATTTTATGGCATTCAATAATAGATGCATGTATGACCTATCGATATTTCATAAGTTCTATCACCCCATCTTCCCCCCGTCCGTTATCTCTACCACCTCACTCATCTTTTTGCCATCCTAGCCCAATAGTGAAAAATTGAACTCATGGGATGTACACAAATTCATATAGGATACTAAGGTATCCAAGGATGTGGGGGTCTTGCAAGAGACCCAATCTTCATCAAGAAAACTATAGGATTCAAAGGGGTTGATTGCATGGATCAGTGATAAGATTTTATTACGATTCCTGTTTTTGCATACAAGAGTCTAATTCTTCAAAAAACACATTTGTTGCCTTTGCAGAGAGTGGAAGATCTCAAATTTTATAGGTGGAGCAAAGCCCTGATTGGAAAGAGTTATGTAGAAGTGTGTTAAAACATTTGATGTAATGCTTGCACTACACTTTTCATATATCTATTGGCAATCCCCTAAGCTGTTAAACCTTCTCATTTAGGAAACCTACTAATACATAAATAGACTTGCTAGTTTCAAGTAGGGCAACATCAATAATCTTGGTTATAGTAGGCCCATCATAAAAATCATGCTCTCTTCTTCTGAAAGCATTTCATAATTAATGCCTTTCAATCCTGAAACAAAGCAGCCCTTGGAAAGGGTAGATAAAAAGGATTTAACCAAGTGCCACTACTGGATACTATCTGGACAACATTCAATATATGTTGCTAAAATATTCACATCTAATGATGATAATAGCACGGCCCAAAGAAAGAACCACTACCGCACCCGCCAGGCGAGGATTGTAGTGAATTGTCCCGCACGCTTTTGTGTGGAGATATCAAAGATGGCAAACCTGGAGTCTCAAAATATCTTGAGACAATCTCCATACATTGATATACTTAAGCAGGTGAGGGGACAATGGATTCTCTTTAACAGACCCAAGAAAGCACAACAAGGGCTTGCAAAAGGACATCCAGATCGTGAGAATTGGGATGCAAGTACAGATTTTTATTATGAATCATTTTTTACAAGTCAGTTTTCGTAATTATTGCATTCTAATGGATTCATATATTTTGCAAGCTTTCATTGACACTCGCAAGGTAACATTGGGCAATAGCTTTGCCACGAAGGATGTACATATGATAATCACAAGCGATGCCATTTATGATGGTTGGATCTCCATCCTTGAGGATTACATTGCAGGCAAATATTCACAAGATGGAAAATGCCGTAGGCAACCCACAGTCTCAATGTTTAGATGCTTGCGTGGATTGAGTGATGATCAACTTGGTCAAAATCAAAATGACATTAAGGAAGGTAGAGTAGTCATAGCTAAAACAAAGACTGATGCCATGATTCTTGATATTGAAGGACGAGCTATGCAGATCAAGAGAGATGCTGCACTACAAGAAGAACTTTATATGTTTATATCCGCAGAACGGCCTTGTTTAATGTTAAAAAATTGGGATGAGTGCAGATTACATTTTAAAATTACTCCAGAATTGTATCATCGGTGGTTGCTCTGACTCATGGTTAAAAGTGAAGCTTCAACAGGGCAAGGAAACTCCACCATTGCCTGATGCTGCAAAGGGGTATCTGAGGTGGATTATGGGACAAAGTGAAGGTGCAAGTCATGGACCGAATTCCACCCGGCCTTGGAGGTTCTACATAGTCGGTTCAAACATGAAGGGAATGGAATTTATACATAATGTGTACCAAGAGCCAATGGCAATAGGGGTTGCCTTTTTGGATGTAATGTATGGACCAAGCAGAAGTAGAAATTGAAATGAGGATCGCTTTGAGTGTTTGTTGAAAAGCTTGATGACAATCGCTTCTCCCCTAGTGCAATTCCTTCTTGTGGTGTTCTTGACCATGGATCATGTATCATGTTTGAAGAATGCATTAAATAAGACATGTGGACAATATAAAATACACTTCGGTTGCCTTAATTTTGAAACTGCAGATATATTTGTCACTGGATCTATGGATGGCTTAATTGCCTGTGTACTGGTAAGCAAGGAAAAGCATTTCAACGATATTGAGCGCTATACCAATGCACAATGTAAGCCATCGATATATGTTGCAGATGAAAAATATGAAAAATCAAGTGGTGCAGAAGAATCAGGTGATGAGGATGATGATGACGAGGATGATGATGATGAATTTGACATTGAATTGTCCTTGAAAAGAAAACGTTCAAGTATCATGAAAGACATGATCATGGGTTTCTGTCGAGAAGATGAGTATGTATTGGACTTGTTCTCTGAGGGGCTTGCTGCAATAGAGTCTCTTTCTTGTAAGAGGCGTGTTGTTTTAGTTGTTAAGACTTATGAGGAGTTGGCAAAGGTTGAAGTATTGTTGCACGTATGCTTACAGTAATCATGAAATTCGACAATGGGCTGGCTTGCAAGAACCAATATTGGCAATAGAGGGGGTGCCAAAAGAAGATGATACAATTGAAGGTGGAGGGGATAAAGAAATTGATACCATACCAGGACAAAAAGAGCTTCAACCGTTCAATGAAGAGCAGCGTAAGCATTTACAAAAACACGCTTCAAAGTTTTGGGAAACAGAAGAGGAAGCAACAGGTCCTTGAAATTGTCCTTTTATATGGTGTTCGTGTTTTCCATATGTTATCTTGCTATATTCTCCATATGATGTATTAATTTTGTTCCAAAGATCTTTTAATATTTCTTGGAAATTTCTTCTATCTCATTGCCATAATTCAAACATTCATATGTATTCTTGAATATGTTTAATTTTCTATATTTCATGAAAAGATGTGTTTGCATGTTGTAATACCTTCGGAGTGTGATACACATCCAAATTTATTTATGAGTTCATAAATGTTAAAAAGTGTATTGAGTCTTGATCGTGATGAATGAATTAGTGTAAATTGTTGTTTCTATCCTTATTCACTTCATATGAATGCTCAAATATGTTTTGGCCGCTTGGCCAAATATTTTCTTAGTGGGAACACTCGGGCAATGCTAGATAATGTTGGACTCCCCTCTATCTATTACGCAAAGGTTTTTGGCATTGTAAGGATATGTAGTTTTGGGGATTAAAATAACTTGAAAGGGTATAGATTCAACAACTTTAGGGGGTATACTAAGCATGTGAACATGAATGCTTTCTTTTTTTTAGTATTCCAGTTTTGTTTTGAAAAAGAAAAACATGAATGCTTTCACACAAACAAATTGCATTGAGAGCACACAACCTAAAGTTTGACAATTTGGTTTTCCATCTCAATCTTCAGTTTGTTTCTACTTATGAATTTCATTTCCTTGTTTATCAACAGATATTGGCCATCTCAATTTCTCATCGCTAGAAGCATTGCTTGTACATGTGACACCTGATCCAATGATTCATTATGTGCCTAATTTGAACATTAGCATGCAAGTTCCAAGCTCAACATGGTTGATTGAAAATGTTGAGGATGCAATGTCTGCAGTTAATGTTCCATTGACAAATGTGAATGCAAGCTTAGAAGGTAAAGGAGAAGATGCAATGTCATTGTATGAAGCCAAGGTGCAGGAAGAAATCTTAGAAGGTAAAGGAGAAGACATAATGTCACCCTCAGAAATAATGTCAAAAGAGGTGATAACAAAAATAAGACTAGCAGTGATAATAGATTTGAAAGGGTTATTGCTCAAGCATTGTTTTTCGAAGTCAAATAAACATATGAGCTTGCACAATGGGAAGCATTGGCTTGTTCTCCGTCCTGGGTGTTTAGAGTTTCTACAATGGTTGCTCGATCACTACCATGTTGGCATTTGGTCCACTGGAGGAGAAAAGGGCATGGTGCAACACATGCTGGACACTTTGGAGCATCATGTTAACAGAAAGTTACATTTCTTCATGGTTTGGGGTGCGATGGCATGCCACAAGCATACAAAGAGTAGAATCATTCGACCAGATAGGATGAATGTGGAAGCGGAGTTTAAACCATTAATGAGAGTGTGGTGTTGTTTTAAAGAGGAATGCAAACCAGCAAGAACAGTGTTCATTGATGTTTCGCCTTACACGGGTTGTGTTAATCCAGCAGAAAATTGCATTTTCCCTACAAAATTTGATATAGATTGTGGTGATTCTATTTTGCTTCATGAGTTATTACCGTACCTACAGATGCTAGATGATGCAATAGATGTGCACAGTGCCATCTCTTCTAACAGACTTGGTCAAGCTCCGATTGTCGAAGGGCATGATATGTTCTATTATTTTCAACCAGTGATCCTTGAATTCAAAGAAAAAAACAAAGAAGTTCTCGAAAGGATGAATGTCGAATCTCATATGTCTACTCGTAGTTCAAAAAAAGACACAGAGAAAGGTATTACTTCACCTATAACCAAAACTAGAGTGAGAGGGACTTGTCCTACTACAAGAAGTATGGTGCATGCTCATCATGTTACATTGAATGAAGAGGAAGAATGCATGCTAGGAAAAATTGCCAAAATGGGGCCATTGAAAGATAGTGAGGCAAAACGCTTTGCTATGGTTCTTGGATGCAAGGAAAGGGGAATCACTGCCGATGTTGCAAGGGCATTCTTAGCCAAATTGATTCGATTTTATTGCATAGACAACCCTTAGGGAATGTGAGTGATCTTGTTAATTAGAGTTGCAAACACAAATGCTCAACTAAAACATTTGTACCTACATTTTGATTTATATTTGGACACTATTTAGATCTGATTTGCAAAACATTATGTTTCAATTTGTTTTGTGAAAGAATTAATAGACATTGAGTTAGTACCTTGTCCAAAAAATGCTATGTGCTTTATGATGTGAGTTTGTATTCCTCCACTAAAAGAATGATTCTTTGATTTTAAACATATGATAGGTGTTGCAGATTGTCCTGAAAAGTTGAAGAGCTATCTTATTACAAATTTTGATCCTGCATCCAATGGCTTATGGAAACATAAATTGCCCATACCCATTGAGCATGTGTTCGAAATGAATGGCATCCATTATGAAGTAAAGAAATCAACAATACCTGGGGCAGGATATGGTCTTTTTGTACATACGAGCATCAAGAAAAAACAAGATTTGATGGTATATAATGGTCCAAAGTATGATTATGATACTTGGAGATCTCTCCTCAAGTTTTTCCCAAGGATGAAGACTTATGGAATGTTTGAAGATCCATTCATTGAGCCATTGACAGATGTGAAATGTATTGTGGGAGATGTATTGTATGGAAACATTGCTGGATATATAAATAGCTCAATGTATTATAAAGAAAGAACAAATGTTATATTTGTATACATCCCTAAACTACCACCTTGGGCTTAAAAGTCACAAGGAAATTTGAGTGCCCATGGCTACATTACTGTGCAAACCATAAAGGATATCTCCTTCGGAGATGAGCTACTTTGTGAGTATGAATACTAGTATGGAATTGTTAATGATTATGTTAAACGATGTGGTGCAAAATTGGCTATGTGTCAATGGTTTTGATTATATTTAGTACAAGAAAGAAATTTAAAAAAAGGTTTTTATCAAGACCATGTCTCTGAGTTTCATGAGCTCTATTGTGATGGAGAGTTTCATGAGTTCTATTGTGATGGAACGGTGTTTTTGAACACCACATTTATATGATGGATGTCAAAGCTCTACCATAATCCTATTGCATATGTCAATGCTGCAATTTATCAACATAGAAACATATGCATTTGACATTAATTTGATACATCTAATATACCAAATAAAAATTGACAGTTGTTGCAAGTTTAATTTTGTTTTTGAAGACCACATTTATATGATGGATTTCAAAGATCTATAACAATCCTATTGCATATATCAATACTCCAATTTAATTTACTCCAATGAATCTTCCTAACGCAACATCTATAAATTGTCTTTTGTTTGTGGTTTCGATGTATACGAAACAACAAACATCTTTCTTTCACTAGCAAATCAACAAATGTTTTGGCCATGGAGCCATGTTCACATCTATTAAGGCCTTTTGCCATAGCAACAGACGGAAGATTTTTGCTTGGGTTTCTAGGAATTGGGAAAGTATTGTGCATGGTCTAGTCTCCCCCAACATAATTGAAACTTGGGTCCTCAATGGAGCTAATGTTTCAATAAAAAACATCAAATTTTACTTTTGAAGTGACTATATTTTATTTCGTGGGAATTGGGATTTTCCCAAATTCTCTAATATAGTGTTTCTAGGCCTCTTTTAGCTCTTGGATTTTCCTAATTTGTAAAGTGCTAGGAAAGGTGCATATGAGGTAGCTTAGCCTACACATATAAGTAGCCTTCCCATTGCCTAGTTTCTAGTTGTTCAAGAAGGCCAGCCTCCACATGCGTTAAGAATTTCGTAGGTTCAAGGTAGCCATTTAGATCTTGATTGTTTCTTAAGCCTTTCCCTTTCCTCCCATGGATAGACTTAGTTGAGAATGACAAGTTGACATTTGTATTTGGTCTGGACTCTCGTTAGTTTGGCAACTAAAGCTCCACTTTAAATCATCATCTTGTATGGTTGGCATCCATTTGTTTGTTGTCCTATACTTCATCATCTTGTATTAATGGAATTCATAGAAATAGGGTACCAATATAAATCTGAAATTGAATACCTATATGAGAATAAACCACCAAATCTAGAATGTGAGAAAAATTGAGTTTGATGGAGGCATCCTACGAGCTCATCACTAATGCAACAAGCTCTCTTCATGTGAAATCAATCTCACCATATGATCACTAGACAAGTTTGGCAAATAATATTTCCTTTTTCTCCGATCAATTGAAACCTAACACTAAGTCATCCCTAATTTCTAGAAACACTCAAGGACAACTGGTAAGGGAAGGTTTGAGGCTATCCTCAACCTCTGTTTGAGGTCATTCCACCTCTTGTAAGGATTCATTCAAGTTTACGGTCATTGTGTTGTAGCTTCTCATTCATTGGTGTCAACATGTTACTCATGTGCTAAGAGGTTTGTGCATCTTTAAGGCTCATCGCCTTGTTGTTATTGCATTGTAGCTACTCAGTCTCACTAGTGTTAACATCATATTTGCTCAGAGGTCTTAAAAGGTCCCTTAGTGTGTCTTTGAGGCTCATTGCCTTGTAGTTGTACATTCATCATGCAATAAAGCTCATATTCAAAGTTCATTATTGTGTATCGATTAAATTTCAATTGAGATTTGTACTAAAAGATGAGGGAGAGGAGGGGTCACATCAGATGCTCAAAATACTACCATAGCCTTAAACCAAAATGGAGGAGCTAAGGTAAGCATTTTAATAGATATCTATAATTGGGATTGAACCCATTTATATATATGTATGTATGTATGTATGTATGTGTGTGTGCACATGCATGTATGTATGTATGTATGTATGTATAACTGGGATTGAACATCTCATGTGAAGGGAGCTTGGCATGTTATGATGAGTTCTTGGCAGGTTGCCTCCTCAAACTCAAATTTTCTCACCTTCTTGGTTTTGTGGTGGATTCTCAAAGAGGGGGATTCAGTTTTGGACTCATATTTCAAACTTTAGATTCTAGTTAATCTTCAACAAATCTCTCAGATCTTGTCTTCATATTTATTGAATTTATTTCCAATTAGAATCTATGCATATTTCAAATCTATCCCAACATTCATTCCTAATTCTCTTGGCATAGATCGGAGTGAGTGATTTCATACGCCTAGATTTTTGGTGGCTTTCAAATTCATATTTGCTCAAAGGTCTTAATAGGCCCCTTAGTGTGTCTTTGAGGCTCATTGCCTTATAGTTGTACATTCATCATGCAATAAAGCTCATATTCAAAGTTCATTATTGTGTGTCGATTAAATTTCAATTGAGATTTGTACTAAAAGATGAGGAAGAGGAGGGGTCACATCAGATGCTCAAAATACTACCATAGCCTTAAACCAGAATGGAGGAGCTAAGGTAAGCATTTTAATAGATATCTATATTTGGGATTGAACCCATATATATATATATATATATATCTGTATATATGTATGTATGTATGTATGTATATAAGCATGTATTTATGTATGTACGTATGTATGTACGTATCTATGTATGTATGTACGTAAGTAAGTAAGTATGTATAACTAGGATTGAACATCTCATGTGAAGGGAGCTTGGCATGTCAAATGATGAGTTCTTGGCAGGTTGCCTCCTCAAACTCAAATTTTCTCACCTTCTTGGTTTTGTGGTGGATTCTCAAAGAGGGGGATTCAGTTTTGGACTCATATTTCAAACTTCAGATTCTAGTTAATCTTCAACAAATCTCTTAGAGCTTGTCTTCATATTTATTGAATTTATTTCCAATTAGAATCTATGCATATTTCAAATCTATCCCAACATTCATTCCTGATTCTCTTGGCATAGATCGAAGTGAGTGATTTCGTAGGCCTAGATTTTTGGTGGCTTTCAAATCTAGAGGCACATTCTTAGATATCTGTTTTGAATCCACCAGGCACCTGGATCTTGGTTTCCAAATCCTAAGCTATATTCTCATGTTTGAATCTCAAACTTGCCAGCTCATTCCATACAACCATTCTCGAGACTTAAAATTGTAGTTGGCTCATTGTAGGATGGATTGCTAAATATCTATGAGATGGCTTGATGGCCTATTTCCAATTTACCTATTTCCATATGGCCTAATCGAAGTGATGGCTTATTGGAGGATGGCTTGCTCAATGTGTATGAGATGCCATACAAATGGCATTGCCGTCCTTGCCACACCTATTCCTTTGTCTTCTTCAAACTCACTCCTCTATCTCACTTGATACACGTGTTCCTCTATCATCTCCAAAATCATTCCTCTATCCTATCCCCATACAAACTCATTCACAAACACTATAATCGTATATGAATGTTGTTGTCATAACTACATACCAATTCTCTCTAATCTACCATGTATTTTGCATAACTCTATAGCAATACTAACTCAATGTCAATAACCCCTTGATCTACTGACATAATTTCAATTGAGCATCCAAACTTGCATATAATATTTTCATAGAAGGAGCTTGCCATGCTTTGTGCTATGTTATCCCTTAGAGCCTTTGCTTTACCCCATTTGGTGACATAGTTGACTGCCCCACAAACAATGTATTTGATACCTTCTAGATGTTGAATGGGACTATGAAGTCTAACCCCATACTTTTGAAATGCTTCCCATGGGTATGTAGGGATTGAGTGGCATCTGATCTTCAAACTTTGTTTGGCCGACTCATTGTGCTATTGCTAGCATACATCACATGTCTTGCAATGATTCATTACATTTGCATGCATTGTACTCACCACAACCCATCATTAAATATATTTTTGACTATGGCATTGGTTAAGAAATAACCTCCTTGCACTTGTTAATGAGATTCAACCACATCATTATCCTCCTTTCAAGTGGAAAGATGCATTTTGGTAGAATCATATCCTTGCCTTTTGTAGACAGATGTCCTATGATCAATGGATATTTCTAGAATTAAAGTGCAATCCTTTTCCTCTCATTTGTTGATGCATCTTCAAGGAATGTGATACTTTAATATTTCTTTGAGCTGATCTTCTTACATCAACATAGGGAGCAACCCTACCTTTGGTATCTCCTAATCTATCTCTTCCTTGGAAATTTGATTTTCAATGCACATTAAAAAATCTTATCCCACAATTAAATGAGCCACATTTATGAAGGGGCTTGAAATTGAACTCTTCCAACAAAATAAGTAGCTTAATCACTTTAGGTTTTATGACTGTTTTGTTGATAAAATCATAGCAATGCTTGATGATCCACAAAGAAGACAAAAATAGTAAATAACATTGAAACTTTTGTAAACTATTGTAAATCATTTCCAAGGCTTCCCTTTCTGTGCTAGATTAATATTCCTCTGCTCAAATAGAAGGTGGTGGAATCCATGTTCCCATTAAGTTGAGTGAAAATGGCCCAATTGCCATGAACATGCACATGAAAGTTCTTGTTCCAATCATGATTTCAAAATATGGGCACCTTCACTGGCATCTCTTTCAAAATCTAATATGACTTTTCTCGTTCATAATTCCATTCAGACCTTATTTGTCTCCTTGAAACTTGATGTATTGCTCAAATTTTTTGGTGACTGTCATAGAAGCTCATGAACCCTATGAATGAGAAATTGCTTAATTCCTTCATCTTTTGAATATCATCAATCTTTATTTTTTGTGTCATCATCTCTTCCTCTTAAATGTTGTGCCCCAACATTAAAAAATAATTAAAAACATGCATTTCTATGGATTGAGGAAGATTTGAGTCTCCCTATACTTATAGAAAACCTTCAAACACTCCAAGTGCATTGATTTCATGTTGTACACTAAGAAATTGCTAGAAATTCATCAATATATTCTTAGAATGTGTCTACCTTGAATTGTTACTAGCACATTTTTCAACCAAAATGGCATCAATTTGCTTGTTTATGCCCTCCATTTGGTGCTCCTTTTATAGAGATTTTGTCACCCTCCTTCACCCATTTACAATTGTTGCCTGTAGATTAATCACATAAGCCCGTATGTCACCATTCATGTCCTTTTATGTGTCCCATCAAAAGATGCTCAAGACTCTTAAAATATTGAGAAAGTCAAGAGTCTCCCCACATGGAATCCATAGGGACCCTCTCTTTTCCATATGTCCACATCCTCCGCATTCCACATAGGAATTCTAGAAGGATTCCTCTTGACTCCACACTCCTCCACATGCATTCCACACGCTTGGCATGTGATCTCTCTTATATTATTGGAACACATGGACATGAGCCCATGTCTTTATATGACTCACTCTTCCTATTTTCTAAAAACCCCATGATATCCCATACACAAATAACTCTCACCCCATACCAAGGTATTTATCATTCATACACATGGTATTTACAATGATCCATTCCACTCGTCCTCTCAATCCCATACAATATCTTAGAAAATAGAAATAAGTGAGAGCCGCTAGGCTATCACTTGATACTCAAACTCTTATCAAACATAGAGAAAAACAATACCAATGCCAAATAAAAAATATCAATTTTTGGCGTCACACTGGCTTTATGGTTATCCACAAAAGAAACACACCCTACTATCCCCAAGGCAAAGGGCAAGCTGAGTCCCGCATGGGACACCATAAGTCCCTCAAGGAAAGACTCTATCAACTAGAAAATCATACAGAGACAAGGTTATTAGCCTACCATGCCATGACAACAGAAAAATGATGAAGGAAGGCATGGTTTGACAGAAACCTAAAGGATAAGGATATCAAAGAAGGTGACCTAGTTTTATTACGTAATGCCAAGGTCCACTAAGGAAAGCTCAAATATCTAGGTCAAGGGTCATATCAAGTCAAAAAGATGAATCCAATTGGAGCTGTGCTGCTAGAAACATTGTACAAAGTCCACCACAACAATTAGCGAGAGCTGATTGAAGCACTACTACATCAACACGCAAGCCATCCCTAACAATAATGAAGATTTGGGAGCCCCAAATCTTCCTTAGCTAGCATTAGATTGCATCACAAGCACTTATTTAGCATATGTATGTTTTCGCACACATAGGTAGGTTCAATCGATTTCAACCTAGGGCTCAAAGGTGATGACTAAGTCCTAGCTATCCTATGAACTCCCTAGTAATTTAAGCACATAGGAGGAATTCTCACCTCACTATTCATGCATAGTGCACTGACACATTTCGAGCATCATGAATGAATAGCACAATTAAACCCCGCAAGAGATACTTGCTTTGGTCCACACACATGAGACCCTCATCACAAAAATGTAAAACACATAAGCCACTCACAAAAGAAACATGCACTATTGTCACATGGAACTATCAAAATTGGGACCTAATTTATGTGGGAAATTCTAGGCTAAAGACAGTTGATCACATGGGAAAAAGGAATACATTGCCATTTGCAAAGTGAAACCATGCTAAATAGCCCAAATCTCAACATCAATAGCCCTCCCCAAATCCACTAACCTGGAGAAGGACAAGATCTCAAATCACCAAACTAAATGTTAACCCCAGAACCATGAATGGCGGTTTTAGACAATGACAGTGATGAGGAAATCAATGCAACATTCCAAGGAGAGATGCTGCTAGTCCCACAGACCTTGGAATTCAGAGAATTGGAGGTAGAACCATCGACTATTGAGGATGCAAAACTAGGTCAGCTTGATGCCCAAGGCAACACGGTGCTAACAATAGAGAGAACAATAGAGCTTGCATGGCCACAAATCTCAATGTTCAACATGTCAGCCGCCAGTGCATGCAACTTCTTGCAGTCCAAGGGCCTAGGGAACTTTTTTAAGAAGCTACAATCTTTCTTACCAACAGCCACTATGGCAAAATAGAGAGTTGGAGAAGGTTAAGTATGGCACAATGATGCATAATCAAAATCCTATACAAATCTACCTCAGTAGATCAACAATGGACGAAGCTTTATCATTTCCAAAGCCACAAGAAGAATATCTAATGAAACATTTGGATGCAAGTTTCTCAGAAATTCAGGATTGGTTTCCACTTGGCATAAAGTCACAAGGCAGGGGATATCATTCTGGACCCAATATGCCAAGAAGCAACCAAGTTTGTGGCTACAATTTTCAATCATACTGGAGTGCAAAAACACTTCATGTCAATAAAAACTCTTACACCCCTTGGCAAGGAAAAAATACTAGACTAGTCTCAACTCATATCCTTGCTGCTAACTAATTATGTATCCACCACCCATAATGGCGAAAGCCACATTTGCCATCTACTCATCATTATCATTGAATTTGAAATACAGCATGAGGAAGCCTCTACACCCCTCTCAACACAAGAAATAGAAGACTTTGATGCATTGATATTATCTCCTGAATGGTAACTAGAGTCCCCACCCACTCTCAATGCAGATGACATGGATGATTAACAATCTAAGCGAATTCCTGAGGTTGACAATGTGGAACTTTTCGTACTGCAATTCAGTTTAGAATTGTTACCGCACCAACAACTAATGCAGATTGACTCGAGGGAAGAAATCCAAGAGGAAGCCACATCTCACAATGACTTCACTAGTGGGTCAGATAGTGTTTCTCTTCCAAAATCATAAATCAACAATGTTGATGAATCTATGGCTCCATTGCCACAACCACAAATCATCTCTAGTGACACTCTACAATAGGCTGCCATTCAAGATCACGATTAGCCTACCACATGGGTGCATGGGAGCTAGCTATATAGTCAATACAAGCAAGGAAATGCCACATTTTGAATCATACAACATCACAGTCAACAAATGCAACAATGGTCAAAACTATTAGCTAGTATGGCATTAGGAGAGCAGCAACAAGAAATGGAAAGACAAATGATGCTATCAATCCAAACCAAGTTGCAAAGTGCAAAGATTGAGATTCAAAAGCTCAAGGAAAGCATGGCAGAGAAAATGCAACAATGAATTCTTATACAAAATGCTCTAGGAGAAAGTAGGAAGGATGCACTACAAGCTACAATTTCCCTACAAGAACAACACCTTCAGCTTCTCATGTCTTGAGTAGAAAGGAAGAGGTAGAGCATTACCTCTACTAAATGACAGTCTCTTGTGATAAAGTTCAAAAAAGAAATAGACTGACACAAACAATGAGTTGCAGAAAACCCTCAAAGATTGGAAACATCAAGTTCAAGCACTAGAACAGGAGTATACAACATTAAGGGAGAAAACTGTGAATGCCAAATCAAAATTGGATGCCCAATAATAAGAGATAATCCAACTCCACGTGTTTAATGATCAATTGCCAAGATGGCCAAAAGTAGCTCAACAATTCAACAGTCTAAAGCTTGCCTACACCTCAACACGTGAGTATAAATAAAATGCACAGAGCTGCAAAATCAAAAGGCAATAATTTCCAAACTAAAACTTCAACTCTTGAATCAAGCCAATGATGATGCAGAGGAGTCAATACAAAGATTTGTTACTACAAGGCACCATGACATTGTACCAAGATCTTATTGCAGTCCTTAAGCAAGAGGATCATCTCAAAGGATGAGCTCACATTCAATTGAGACACTTGCAACTCAAGATGCTACATGCAGTATCCGGTCTTAATTGGAACACCCCAGTGAGCACAAAGACTCTACGGATCTATGCCAGAAAATGGATGAGGATTAGAAAAATGTGTTATGTCTCTCATATTATGCAAACCTCATACGACTAAAACCTGGTGCAATACTTCTATATGAATGCTTGATGGGAAGTCCTTCTCTTTGGGTAGAGCTAGAATCTTACCCCTACTACAACAATCACCATCAACATACTTCTACAACAAATCCAACATTGAAGCTGACAAGGTCTTCAAAAATTGAGAAAGATCTGCCCAAAGAATATGTGGTCCACCTTCAATCTAATCTCCCCTATGTCACCACTATCGTTTCTGATCTTCTCACATCCCTCCCTAACTCCAATAATATCCCCTGTACCTTTCCTAAAATCCACGCTAACCCATATTCCTTGTCAATGCATCTTCGCCCATGCCTCTCAATGCTTCCTACTAATCCAAGAGTCTCAATCCTACCATCCAGTAATACCTAACTTTTTCTCACTGCTTGAAAACCTTACCCTTGAGGATTATCAATTCACTAAATCAATTTCCTTCACTTTCCACCAACATGCCTCCTTCCCCCTTCTCTTATTCACTACTTGCTTCCACCTCATGTTTGTCCCCCAAGACCACATATTTTTCAGATCCCAATTGAATTTCCAATGGAAGGGGCCATAATGATTTCAATAATGAACTTCACAATTTGCATAACCCAAATTGAACACCCACATGGGAGTTGAATAAGGATACAGACATGATTCCAATGCTACCTAGTAATCCCATGTGAATTTTGGAGGCAATGCCCAGACATGCAATCAAGAGGAGGTTGGGAACTCTCTGAGATTTCCATTGATGTTCGTCCAGAGCAAACCACTCTAGACATAAGCAACAAATTGGAGCCACAACCTGCATGACGAAGACCAAAACTACTCAAAGAAAAGTACCTCCTTAAGTATTTACAATCTCCATCTTCCTTTTGCATGCATCGATGCAGTACCTCCTCACTACAAGTGGGATGCCAATCGTCATGATCAAGGCAAGGAAGATGGACCTCAGAATTGGTCCCTAATAAATAGATACTCCAAGGTCAAATGGACAAGCCAAGAAACACTTATCATAGCCATGGACAAACATGCACCAGAGATGCAAGGTAGCTATGACAAAACACTCAAGGAAAGTACGAAATACAATGAAACTCTAGCAGTAATCCTAGGGGTGTCCCTCACCCCATTGATGACCATATACCCACACTCCAACCCAAATGAATAGGTAGATGCTCAAACAACCACTCGCCTCTTTCAAAGATCCATATCTCTTGAAGGGACGTATGCGTGTCTATTTGAAGAAATGGTTGATATTGGCTTCTTAAAAACTGAGAAAACAATCTACGATGTTTATGGATTACAAGGAAAAGACCAATAACAAGCTCGATCCATCTACACTGATGCCATCTTTACCATACTCATTGGGTAAAAGAAACTGCATCACAACATTGTCTGCATGCTCAACCATACCCAAGGATGGGTAATCAAATAGGTCCAGGGGAGTTGTTAAGCCTGTGGCAACAAGGGCTAGAAGTACAATCTAGGGCAATGAAGATGTGTGTGTAGAGTAGTGGCAAAGCTCCGCTTGTAATATCTTGAGCTTGAAAGATGGTAAGATGAATCTATAAGGATGAGGAGTAGCAAAAAATCCTCTCCAGAAAAGATCAAATCATACTTGCAAAATCCGGATCTAGAGAGAGAAATACTAAAACCCTACATTTTTTGAGGTCCCCCCAAAAAGTGTAGAGACCTAAGAGGTCCCCCCACAAAGTGTGGAGACCCAAGAGGTCCCCCAACAAAGTGTAGATACCCAAGAGATACCCCCAAAAATTGAGGGACTCTTATCCAAGATGTCTACTACAAAAGAGGTCCCATCCTTGAGGTTCCTACAAATTGTGTAGAGACCAACATGTAGAAATCTCTCTCAATGAAATGAACCTCCACAGTGTTTAAGTTCACTATTGTGATCATGTGATTGATTGTCCATGCTCCCTTATACTATCATGTTCTAGCATGCCCTTACCTTTGCACTTCCTACCCTTGAACTCCCACCTCCCATCTCCTCCTCATCCTCCTCCCTGTTCCTCAGGGCCTCCTCCATCCTGCTCCCTGCTCCTCCTCCTCCCTTCTCCTCCTTTCTCCTCCTTTCTCCCTTGTCCCTCCTCCTCAACTCTTTACCCCTTGAAGTCGCAAAGGAGACTAGCTCTTTACTCCTCAACCTTGAACTCCTCCTAAACCTTGCAACCCTCTCTGAACCTTGGAACTCCTAGCTAAGTCTCTCAACCTTATCCCCCTTCTAAACCCATTAAAACCCCTTCTAAACCCGTAAAATCCCATGAAGGCAAGAGCCTCCATCTATCATTGTGAGCAAGACCTCTTTCTCACTTGAGTGCACATGAGATCTTCTTTTCACACTTTATCCCTACACTTCTCACCGAAATATGACCCAATTGATGTATGCTGCAATTATGAACACCTATGCTACAATGATCAATGACACAACTGTAGGTGACCAACACCCTCGAAACTTGGACTTGGGAGAGACATTGACAACAAAAATTGAGATTTATATTGAGATTGGAATTAAGGTTGTGATCAAGATTGAGATTGAGATACTTGAGGTAGAGCATGAGGGCGGTACGGCTATACTTCTCTCATCCTACAAGAAGTGTTTCCTTTGTAAAGGAATCATTTTGGAGTAAAGAAGCTTCTTCTCCTCATTTTGGATTGCTAATTTTATGTAGAATATGGACTTCTATGATTGGGAACCTCAAAAACATGTTATGTTAGCTAAAGAAGTTAAAGAAAAACTAGTTTTCATGAGCCTTCTCTTCCTCTTGTAGATATTCTCTGATGTAGACTCTTGAGTCCATCTCTCTCTAGTTCATTCTCTCTTTATGAATAGTCTTGGAGCTTTCGCTCCCTCTTGTACATATGAAACCTCTTCTTCTCCCTTGTGTTTGTAGTATTTTGAGTTGCATTAGAGTGGAGTCTCACTCTATTGACAATGAAGATCACTTCATATTCCCTCTCTTGAGTCTCTCTTCCCTTTTCTTTCTTTCAAAGCCTTAAAAGTCCTTTCTATTCGGTCGCTCATTGCACGCACATGGTCCATCTATTTCCTGAGCCACCAAGGGAGTTACTTACTCTCTTCTAGCGAAATCTATGAGTGGTAGATCATTAATGAAGGTGGAATCTTGAGGGAGCATCCTGCTCAAGCAAAATTAGCATGGGTGGAGGGTAGTTTTTATGATAGTTTGACTCCCTGTTAGTGTTTTACTCATAACTTTCCGCTTGGTAGTTTGATTTTGATGAAACCTATATCAACGCAAAGCTCTCTTCAAGGGCATGTCTCTATCTGATTAGATTTTGAATCAAATACTAGAGCAAAAAGTTATGAGTCTCTGTGTCTGATAGTCTATTTTCATGATAGTTTTTACCCCCGTCTAGTAAACCACCCATAACTTTCTGGCCGCTCCTTTGTTTCTTATGAAAGTATATCAGCATGAAGCCCATCTTCAGGGAATTTCTATATGTGTTTGAATCTTTGATATCATGTCTCTACTGAAAGTTATAGGTCTCTATGTCTAATGACCTCGATATATGTCAGCATCTCATGTTGAGCCGCAAGATATTCTTTCAACAATGTATCGCTCTTCTCTTTGGCACAAACTGACTTGCTGAGATTATGGCCTCTGCTGATCCTTTCCTTCTCCCTATGCTTGAGTACAACATCACTTGGGATGTTACTATCTTCATTCTCATCTAAGGGAGGAAAGTATGGTGTGGGAAAAGCTTCTTTTTAATGTCCCTTTCCCAGTGATAAATATCTCTATCACTCAATTAAAAAGCAGTAGGAAGGGAACAGGTGCGTGAAGTTTATTACCTCTAACTTCATGTCACATCTTTTGGTGGAGACACCAGGTACATTTGATATTAGATTCATCCCACCTTACAAAACGGTCTTGGTTGCACGTTATGCCTAGTATGGGCATGTGTTTTCTGATGTGATAAAGAAGATGCCGGGAAGAACTCCGTTAGAAGAGATTGCAACCCATTTAAGAGAACTAGAAGATTATGAAGGTGATGCTCAAGATATTCACACGGTCATCATGACCATATGCTTTATGTTTACACTCTTGAATATGTTGGTGAATTGACAACGCCGGCGGTAGCAAGCACAATGACAGATTGGGGATTGTTTCATGCACTGGTAGCTTGGTGTGAAGAAGAGTTGAGTCTTTGGGTAGTTTTTGACTATAACAGTGGAGTGGTGATTCTCAATGCTTTCAACTTCTTTTGCTATGCAAATGATGAAGAGTACAATATCTTGAAGCTGTTATGTGCACTTCCAATTGTAACAAGGGTAATTCTTAAATGCATGTATACACAATGTTTTCATGGTGCTGGTTGGTCACTTGTTTTTAAAGATTTTGTTGAGGATCACATTGTGGAGGGTTTTCAACAAGTGGTTATGCATAATAAGTTGGTCTTAGTATACTAAGGCTCTGTGGGTTCTTGTTTGGATGTTTTTTGGGATATTATTTAGATCTTGGTGTTTCCTTTTTGTGTTTCATTTTCAATCGGACATCCAAACCACGTGGTCATATTTTCATACAAGATCTTTGCTATGCTTCTGGCATCTACTTTATTACTGCTTTAGCTTCAGCCCACTTTGTGAAATAGTCTGTGGCCACAATGATGTAGCATGCATGTCTTCCCTTTGCAATTGGATGTATGAGTCCCACAAAATAAATCCCCCTTTTTTCAAATGGTTTTTATGCAATAACAGTTGTCAAGGGGTTGAAATCCATGTGTTGGGGTTTAATTGTTCTTTGGCATGCATCACATCTTTTTACATAATTGTAAGCATTTGTCCAAAGGGTTGGCCACCAACTTCCTACCAAGATGTTTTTTCTTGTTTTTGATTCCCCTCCAAAGTGTTCTCCTACTATGCCTTCATGGACTTCTCTTACGATCGGCATGATTTCATGAGCATAAAATATCTTCTTAAAATCTAATCATTGCTCATTTTGTATAGTTGAGTTGCAATCACTTTTGATAGGGGGTAGCTTTTAGAATTAATTTCCTTGCTTCCACTGGTCTCAATTCAAGTGGTGGTATTCCTATCATTAAATACCCAATGATGTCTGCACACATTCGGGAATATCATCAATTTGAAATAAAGCAGCATCTGGCAGGTCATCTTCCATTCCTTCTAGCTCTTCTCCTATCATCAATTGTGACATATGATCTCTGCAATGTAGTGTTGAGCTCATTTCCTTACCACTATCTTGAATTAAATTCTTGGACTAGTAGAAACCATCTAGTGATTTGACAGGTAGTACATGGTAAAAGCCATCTTGAATAGAATTCTTGGACTAGTAGAAACCATCTAGTGATTCCACAGGTGGTACATGGTCAATTCACAAGATACTATAGCGCTTAATGATGTACATGCTAGGGACTTCAATAGAGGTGAAGGGATGCAGAAATCAAAAAAGCCCTAAATTCCACAAATTAGGGTTTAGCAAAAAATTAGGGTTCCAAGAATTTTGGGGCTTTCCAAAAATTTTAGGGCTTAGATAATCTATGTTTTACTTGAGAGGTTGACATAACACACTCGATGTTGCATATTTGGAACCATCTGTATGTGCATGGAACTCAATGTCCTAATTTGGAGCCATTAGTATGGGAGTTGTGATCAATTTGCACCTGAGGGTTTCAAATGCTTGTTCACATTCTTCCATCTAGATGAACTTTACCAGTAGCTTATATAAGGGTCTTACAATAATGGCATACCTAAGTATGAACCTTCTATAGTATCTAGCATGGCCCATGAATACTTGGCACCCTTAGCATTTTGTGGGGAGGGAATCTCCATGATGATCTTGATTTTGGCCATGTCAGTAGCGATCCCATGATGAGAGACTATGTGTCTCAAGACTACTCCATGTGTGACCAAGAATTAGCATTTGAGAGGGTTCAAAGGAGATTCCATAATCCTTGCATTGTTTTAGTACATCTTCAAGGCATTTCAAGTCATCCTTCTTGCCTGAATGTATGAACAAGTCATCAAGGAAGACTTGTAGAAATTTGTTGAGAAATCCTTTAAAGGCTGTCTACATGACTCTTTGAAAAGTTGCTGGGGAATTACATAAGACAAATGGCATGACTCTGCATGCAAAAATTCCCCATTCTGTGGTGAAGGTTGTCTTTACTTGATCCTGAGGAGCTATTTGTACTTGGTTTTACTTGTTGAACCCATCCAAGAAGCTATATACTTCTGACCCTGCTACTTGTTCCAAAACTATCTCTGTCAATGGTAGGGGGAAGTGATCTCTAGTTATTGCTGCATTGACGTTCTTGAGATCCACATAGATTCTAAGCTTCTTGTTTTTCTTTGGGACAATCACAATTGGTGACACCTAGTTGGTGTGCTCAATATCAAATGAAACTGGCATCCAATAAATTTTGTAGCTCTTCATAGACATGGGTACCATACTTTGGATTTGTTGCATGGGACCCACATACCTTAGGCTTGGATCCTTCCCTTATTGGTATGGTATGCACTACAACTTCAAGGGAGATCCCTTTTAGCCATAGGTCAAGCATCCATAGATAGAGCAAAGGAGTACCGTGCAAAAGCTGAAGAGCTCGAGCTAGCCCTAACAAAGCTCAAAGATGACCTCGCCACAAGCGAATCCCTAGTCCAAACTCTCATGGACCAGGTCAACAAGGTAGAGTCTAGCCTACAAACAATGCTGGAGCAAAAAGCGTAGACAGAGGCACAGTACGCCAGAACATAGGAGCACCAAAAATGATAGATCAAATCTCTACAAAATCTCCTGACACAAGAATGGGCACTTATTGTGTCCCTCCAAGTAGAGAACAAAAGACAACACGCCCCCGTCTAATCAAAGGAGTCAGGTTTGGAAGAGCAGGAGTAACAAGAGTTTTGGATGTACAGGGAGGTCTCCACACAGTTAGCTACATACACACTTGCACTACACACCATCCCCAAAACACTCCAAATGCACTTCGATGCACTCTGCGCACAAAACTTCATCTTCCACTTAGACCTCACAGTTCTACTATTGAGATATCGAGCTCCACTCGTGATATACTAGGGTGACCATTGTGCATTTATGTCACTGACTTGTTAGCTATAGATGTGATTGGTACACCGCCCATGAATAATAGCTGGATGACAGCTATCCGTATGTACTCTAGTTCGTGGCTCAATTAGTGTGCCACCTTAGTTAGCTGAGTTTGGTTTGAGACCCACATATAGGGTTCTTCTATTTCTTTGTACTAGAGTTCTTTTGGCTTTCACAACTAAGAAGAGGAAAACTGTTTTCAGCCTCCACCTTTGTGTGTATTCCCCCATTGTGTATGTGAGAAAGCTGTAAGTGAGACTCCTTCCTTCTCTCCCACTATCTTCACATCGACTTCCTCCTAACGCCCTCTAAACCATCCTCTACTGCCGTAACCCCAACCACTACCATCCCATCCTAGCCATGTCATATGTTTAGTTAGATCTCCAACCCACTTCTCTCTCTCCTCCACCCCTCCGACCTCCAAACTCTACCCACCCATCCTATCCTTCTCAATTTCCAGGCCTGGTGCCGCATCATCATGGAGTCCCTTAATTATCCAATGGATGATGAAGTGATGCAAATCACAAAGCCCAAGGAACTAACACCATGGGTCTGCACCCCTGAAAGTCTGCAAGCATACATTAATTGGATGTAGATGTATAGCCAAGCCTCTTTAATCAAATCTCAAGGGCACCTTGCAACATTCTAGCCCACCACCTAAAACCCCCTCAGCATAATAATCCTCTTCAACGGGTGCTACAAGCTCTCCAAGACTCACTTGAGTCCTTGGTGAGCAATTTTGAAACAATTCATGTAGCGTACCCTGAGGAATTCACCGAGGAAAAAGTCCAAGAAGCCATCGCCCTCTTTAACTCTATCGCCCCTGCTGCCGAAATTCCACCACCACCTCCTTTGGATCCTGCCCAACCCACCCAACAAGCCACCCAACCTCCACTCCCTCCGACAACACTGCTCAAGTATTCTTCTAATGCCTCTAACACCACCACCACAAAGCACAGGACCTCCCTATCCATCTCCTCTATAGCTCCAGTTGACCTTCCTACCGTAGCCTTCAACACGCTACTCACATACCAAATGACACTCAAGGTCAGTACAGGGAACACATCTTTTCAATTGGTGTATGGCCTTGAAGCTGTGGTCCCACAAGAATTTGTAATACCAAGCCTACACATAGCAGTACAAGAACACATGGGAGATCATGCATCCTTGAAAGAAAGACTCTATCAATTGGAGAAGCATACAAAGACAAGATTAGTCACCTACCAAGCCATGACAACAGAAAAACGTAGAAGAAAGGCATGGTTTGATAGAAATATTAAAGCTACAGACATCAAGGAAGGTGACTTGGTCTTGTTATACAATGCCAAAGTACACAAGGGAAAACTCAAGTATCTAGGTCAAGGACCCTACCAAATCATAAAAATGAATCCCATCGGAGCTGTGCTACTAGAAACATTGGATGGAGTCCAATTCAACACAACCATCAATGGGAGCCTATTGAATTGCTACTACTTCAACACGCAAGCCATCCCCGACATAAATGAAGATTTGAGAAACGCAAGTGTTCCTTAGTTAGGATTAGATTATATCACGAGCACTCACTTGCATATGTACATCTTCCCACATATAGGTAGCATCAATCGATTTCAACCTAGGGCTCAAAAGTGATGCCTAAGTTCTAGCTGCCTTATGAAATCCCGACAACAAAAAAAAAAGCAAATAGTTAGTCCCTACCTAGCTCCCAGGTCACATGCACTCACACGCTTTCACTTAGACACATAGTCGATTGCATGAATAATTGTGCCACAGTCTTTCATTCCACACTCTCAAAGCATGTGTAAAAATAAGATCTCTCACAAACACACACAAATGTCATACCCACATGCCAACTAATTTAATGATGAATGGTACACCATATGGACATGGAGGCACATTCAAAAACAATGTCGCCACTATAGAGGATGCGCTGAAAGATCCCACTGCCTCAACTATGAGATCCCCTCCAGAGTTTGCAAACATCTACCTCCTCTCAACCACAGTGACCATAGGCATTTATGGCTCAGAGCGATAGCTCTAAGGAGGATTCTGTGCAGGATATGGAAACCCAAGAAGAACAAATGCTACCCCAGTCACCACCAGCCTACACAACAATTGACAGGGCCCATTCATTGGAACTTGTGTGGCCACCTACATCAACTTATGCTCTTTCCAATGCAACAATATCTTTCTTAGAGAAAAGGGGTCTGGGCAGTTTCTATGAGCACCTAAAATCCTTGGAGGACATCCCTACAATGACCACACACATCAGGGACTTTCTCCATTCTTACCACTCTAGCAATGCACAGGTTGGCAAGTACGGCACCATCACTGTACATCAGAGCCCACTCAACATTATCCTCGATAGTACAATCATTCAAAAAGCCTTCTCACTCCCAACACAAGGTGCCAAATACCCTACACGGCCTGCCGATGCTAAATTTCTCGAAGTATAGCCTCTCCTTGCCAAGGGCACAATGTTCCATAGGGACAGCATCTTACTTTGCACCATCATTAACCCTCGCCTTAAGGAAGCAGCACGATTCCTATCCACAATCTTGGGGGTTAAGTGCAGCAAAAATTGATCCCTTCCACTCTGCACATTTGTTTTGCTGAGTAGGAAACTAAAGCAAGACTGGATCCAGCACTTATCTTCTTCACAAAAAAACTAGATGGTTCATCATGCCAAAAATGTAAAATTCCACACTTATTGGCTGTAAACATCAATAAAGAGCTACAGGAATGAGAAATGACTTTGCCCCAGTCACCGAAACCTATTGAGGAGTTGGACATTTCCTTCTCACCAATATGGGAGACATCACCAACTTCTCCTACTATCACATTGGCAAATGCAGATACCTCAGAAGAAATGCCTATCCTGGAGGTCAGAATTAAGGAATTTTCCCACGAGATGCTATAGCTCGATGCACAATTGCAACCAATATATCTCCAACAACAGTAGTAGCCAAAGCCTGAGGCAATATTGGCACTAGAGTTTGAGGCTACATCGGCACCAATACTGCCCATTGATACCATGCCAGTCCATGAGCCATAAGGGGAGCTAGTGCCAAATCAACAGTATGATTACTATACTCAAGTGACTGAAATACCATTGGAACAACCCCCAACAAGTACTACAGAATCATCAGGATGGCTACATGGGCACCAATTGTATCAGCAGTATCGCTAGTCCTCATCATCGTCTGTCATTCTCCATCATCAAGCTAGCCAAATGATCCAAATGTCTGAACTTTTCACTAGCTTGGGCAAGGAGGAACATGTGCGAGAATTGGATAGACAGACTGCAGCAGCAACCAAAGACCAATTCCAAGAAATCGCCAGAGAGGTCAAGGCACTTCAGGCACAAATAGATGAGGAGGTTGAAGAAGTGCACATGAACCAAGTTCTCCAAGCTCAAGATAAGGTAGTGAGGGATGTGACCTCCAACATCCACCAAAGCCAAATACAGTTGACAATAGTAGTACAAGCAATGGCAATCCTACAAACCTACTATAACTCCTTGACCTCCGCACATGCTTAGTAGACGGAGGGACTAGCACAAGCTCGACTCAGTCTAATCCACAAAGAAGAAGAGCTCCAAGATTGCCAAGACAAGCTTGAAGACATGCAACAGTCTTTAGCAATATGTACATTCAGCATTCAATTTGAAGAGCTTACAAGGGACTACAGAAACTTAAAGGACCAACTTGCTACTGCTAAAGAGGCTAGCACTTCACAAGCACAAGTCTTGGACCAATGGTCCACTACCACTGAAGTCATCCCTCACAACAAGCGCAGGTCACCTTGCAAATGAGAAAGATTAAGGAGGCATATACATCCATCTACCATAAATATAAAGAAAAAATGGATGAGATGCAATCCCAAAACATAATCATCTCCAAGCCTGAACTCCAATTTCTAGTGCATAGCAAACAAGGCAATGGAAGACAACATTAATGAAGTCCCCCTACAATGCACAACGGTGGTGTACCAAGAGCTTGTGACTGCTCTACAAGCGAAATATCACCTCAGCACATGAGTGCTTATCCAATGAAAGCAACTCCAAATCAGGATCGTATTCGCTCATCCAACAATCAAATGGAAACATCCCATAGGGACCAAAACTATGCGCATAATCTGCCAAGACTTGTCCAAAGATGAGAAAAATATCTTATGCCTGTCTACACATGCCGGGTTTATAGCACTCAGGATGGATTCTTTCATCGCATATGTATGCCTCATGGGTAGTCCTTCCCTCAGGGTTATTGTTGGTTTGTTACCATTGCTACAAAGGCCATCAATATTATTTGCAAGGCATGACATAACCAACATCCCACCTTGAAGCTGATGATCCCATCACACCAGCAAAAAGAAGTGTCGAAAGATGACAGGGCATATCTCACATCCAACTTTCCACATCTAACCACTCTCTATGCTAACCTCACTTCCCCTTGTTGCTACCACCCTCTTAACCTTCCTTGAGCTCCATCCTAACATCTATTCCCTTCATTGTCTCTTTGCTTATGCCTCTTACCATTTTCAACTAACCCAACGATCACAAACTTATGAGCCCCTCACATCTAACTTCTTCTCTTCCCTTGCTAATCCTGCCCTCGAGGATTACCAAGCTACTTAAACCATTTTCCTAGCTCTTCCCCCCCTCCCCTCTGCTCCCCCTACCACAACTAATACTCTTCCATATTTCTCCCCCATGTCCCTAGATTCTCTTCGTGCCCTGTCATCATCTCCGACACTACTTGTGCTGCCATCAGCAAAAAATGATAGTATTTGATTTTGAATATCAAGATCCAGATAATCCAATTTATACTCCCATGCCAAATTCCAATGATGGGTATAATTTTGATGAGATACCACTTCCCAGTAACCCCATCAAGGAATTTTGGAGCAAATATCTTGATATGAAAACTCGAGGTGGATGGTGGACCTTGGACAACTTCCCTACCAACCTTCGTCGGCGTCAAATTAGTGAAGATTGGATAAGCAAGTTGGATCCCCAACTTGATTGGTGCCATCCCAAGATCTTTGATGTAATCTTCTTGAAAGAGTACCTACATGCACCTCCATGTCTTAGAACCCATCCCAAGTTGTATGTAGTTCCACGACATCATAGATGGGAAGCCAACAAGCACACTTTGGGTAAAGATCGCACCATTAATTAGCCAATGATCGAACCATACTCTAGTGTAGAATGGAATATCTAAGGCACAATGATCGAAGCACTTCAGTAGCATGAGCAAATAATATGTGGCAACATTGACCACTTCCTTTGCCAAAGTGCTATCTTCTGCAAAACATTGGAATACATTCTAGAGGTCCCCAGCCACCTCGACCCCCATTTGCCTCCACTCAGTTTCAATCCCAATGAACGGATCGATGCTCAAATTACAAGCTGACTCTATCAAAGAGTCATCTTCTTCGAAGCACGCCACATGTCTCTGTTCGAACAAATGGTGGATATAGGCTACTTGGAAATAGAGCAAAAATTGTATTGTGCCAATGCTTTACAGTAGGATCGACTAGCACGACACAAGTTCCATAGCCACTGGATTACGCGCATGGTGGCATCCCAACTCCGTGATCACAATAAGCCATAACCCGAGGATGGGTAATAAAATGGATCCGGGAGTATGTTGCCTCTATGCCAACATGGACTTAGGTAGTATAGAATGTGTGTGTAGAGTAGCGGCAAAGCTCCGCTTGTACTTGCATATAAGGCTAGGAATAATCTCTCTTAGGACTCCTCAACTTGCAAGTCCTACATCAGATGCCTGCATGCAAGTCTTACATGCAAGTCCTACATGTGATTCCTACATGCAACTCCTACATGCAAGTCCTACATGCGATTCCTACATGCATGTTCTACATGCGAGTTCTACATGCAACATGCAACATGTGAGTTCTACATGCAACTCCTACATGCAACATGCAACATGCAACTTGCAACTCCTACATGCAAGTTCTACATGTAGAGACAAAATGTCTTACAATTCCTACATGCAGAGAGAGAAGCTCTCCAAATTGTATAAATACCCCATAATGGACTGAAGCCCACACTCTTTGGGGTATTGTGTTGAGTTCTACTTTGGTATTCCAAGCAATTGTCTCAAGTGCCATGCTTCCTTGCAATCCATGTCCAAAAGCATGTCCTAACCCTGCAACTCCTCCTCCCCTCTCCTCCAACCTTGCAACCCATTCTCTCCCTCTCCTCCTCCCCCCTCCTCCTCCTCCTCCCTCCTCCTCCCACCTCCTCCTCTCTTCTTCTCTCTCTCCTTTCCCCCCATTCTCTTACATCTTCTTCCTCTCCCACTCCTATGGTTCCCCTAAATCCTTAGCTCCTCAACCCTTAAACTCCATGATCTACAAGGGAGACGAGTTCTCCACCATGTACTCTACCCTGAACCTTGGATCCTCCTTCTAAACCTTGAGCCTCTTCTAAACTCTAGAACCTCTTTCTAAACCTTCGAACCTCCTTCTAAACCATGAACCTCCCTCTAACCCTTAAACTCCTCCTAAACCCTTCAACCCCCAATGAAGGCAAAGCATTCATTACCTCAACCATGATGATGCATGCTCCTTTCACACATGCTTGCACTATGTTTGCTTACCACACTTAAGCCTACGTCTCTCACTGAAATATGACTCGAGGTCCTAAGCTACACTTATACTATAAACGACAATGCCAATATATCTATAGGTGACAAAAAGCCTTGTAACCCTGCATATACTGAGAATACCCTACTCTTCTTGCGGAAGCCGTGGGAAAGAGCCAACAATCAAACTCAATATTATTTAAACTTCTTAATTTTGTGGAAATTTTTGCAAACTCTAGTTGTTGCATTTTTCAACTTAGATGTCTCAGACATTTTTTCCTTATATGTTCCCCTTTTATTACTTTTTATCCAATTGATGGATTAATTGTATGGCTCAATTATTGATGGGACTTTTTAATCTACACACACTTCGACCTTTACTCATGCAAGCCAATGAGAAGATATGGATATAGCTTGGCACTCTTTTTCCAGAAGGATGTGGTATCTCATCTAGTAGTATGGCTACCAATATTTATGGGATCAAAGACAAGTTCTCCGGACCCTATTAGTTGGCCTTCAAATTTTCTTCCCTTCACATACTTTCTTCAAGAAATCCTGGATATTCAGGTGATATCACTCATCCCTTGTCAACTATAGCCCATTGTTTTTATGGCTCAGATTTATTGCATACTGAACCATCTAGCATGATAGAAACCATTGCATCTCCTCTCATTCTCCTTTAGATACCTATGCATTCTTTGCATGATGTATATCATATGCATGACATTTCCCAGTAACATCTTTTAGAAGTGTTTTCCCATTGCTTCTATCTACCACACTTGGTGGTAGGTTTTGTAAATATCATTAACTAATTGGATCAATGGTTTTACCCCCAAAATGTGTGTGTGTGTGTGTGGCTACATAAGAAATGCTTTTAACACTAGTTTGGTAGAAGGACATATAAATTTCCTAGGACTTTTTAATGTCCTTTTAACTTAGCCACTTCCTAGAATTATTCAAAAGCATTGATATGGCATTTTGGGGTTTTGAATATTTTCCATAATAGCTTATATGCTGAAAAAAACTTGGAATTATTATGATTGGAACATCAACCTATTACTTTGAGTTCCACCTAAAGTTTTAAGGCCAACCTAGCACCAAAATTTCAAGTTGTTTTCTCATTTTATAGATAAAATGGTCATACTTCTTAATTAGAATGTGTTTTCTTAGATTTTATAAGTCTTAGAGTCTAAGGACAACTATAACACATATGCTTAGATTGCTTTGGAGCTAGATAATCATACTTATTATGATCTATGTCCTCATGTAATTAGTGAATGCTGATAGCAAGTGTATATGTCTTCAATAGGATATGATGCAATAGCATGAGTTTTTAGGGTGCCTAATATCATGTAGAGCACCAAATTCATATCTTATTTTGATTGTTCACTATGTTGTAATTCATGCTAATTTCAAGATACAAGGGTTAGAGGATATCATAAGAATATTCAAACATTTAAATTATACTTATAGAGTGCCTTGTATCATGAATGAGTGATACCAAAATTAAAAGAGCTATATACAGAACATTTATATCTGGGATAATTCAAAACTATAAAAGCCAGATTTAATGCGAAACTTATTTTGGTAGTTGAGATTAGGAGAGCTTAATATTATGATGTGGTAACTTCCCTTATGATAGAATATTGGTATTCTTAAGATATGACACTTTGTGGCTATTATGTGTAGTATATAAAGATGCTTATTTATGAAATGTGACTTATAATGCAACACACTAGGCTACCACATTTGTTAATTGCTAAATCAATCTTGTCGAAATGTTTTTTTAACGTCACTCTTAGTTGTTTAATATACTTATAAACGCTTTGTAAAAAATGGTAGCTCATTGAAATCATTTTTATTTTCAAGCATACTAGACAAATTTTCAAATTTGAGTACTTCTTGGGTGAAATTTTATGTGACCATACATTTGTGAGCATTTTGTAATCACATGTAATGGTATTTTGTGCTCCTTATATTTCTAAAAATAGTCCTATGACTCTACCTTAAGCTCAAGAGAGGAAATCATCAAAAAACAAATCTACATCAAGTTGTGATTTTTTTTCCAAAACATCAAAAGGATACTTTTATGTCCTGTTATGCTACGATATATAAAAATTCAAGAAAGGCAAAACTAAAAAAACGCCAAAGAATAGAGTCCTCAGGCAGAGCACCAAAGTGGCAAGCGAGGACAATAGGAGATGAGAAAAGGCCATAGCATAGAGAAAGGTGGCTATGTGAAACACTAGATCACATGGAAGGAGGCCATAAATAACAAGGAGGCAAAGGAAACAAGAAAGAGACTGTAGTAGAGAGAAATACTAACAACTCATAACATAGAAGGGTGGGGGGGGGAAATCAGAGCTACGAAGGCTCAAGAGTAAGGGTTGTAACTAAAACCCATGGAGGAGCGTAATACTAAGTGTGAAGAAGGGAGAAGATGTGCAAGCATGCAGAACGAGAAAAGTGTGAAGAGAGAAGATGCACAAGCATGCAGTAGAGAAAAGTGCCACTTCCATGAGTTGTGGCATTAGGATAGGGTAGTATGCATAGATGACCTTGGGAGTTGCCAATTTGGGAGGCAAGCAATGAAGGGTAAAGCTACACACAAAAGAATGTGTGCACCAAGGAAGGGTGAAGCCATGCAACTTGCAAAGAATAGAGAGATGAGCCAGCATCTCAATATGGCCTATGAACCAAAGGAGTTGTTAGAGAACACAGTGAAGACTTGCTACCATAGATGAGAAGGAGCAAGGAGCAGGCAACTAAGAGAGAGCGAGGTGAAAAGTAGAGGCGTGAGGAGAGTGAAGGGAGGGTATAATGATGGTAGAAGAAAAGGACCTATGTATGTAGAGCCACCATGAGGCTAGCTTGTATGTAGGAAGTCAAAGATGAATGAGCAATATGGCAAAGCAAGAGTAGAGATGAATACGAGTAGGTAGCCAATATAAGGACAAGCTAGCAAAATCATGATTAAGAAGACCGTCATCGAGGCAGCCAAGTACTCTGTTTGTTGATAAACAAAGAGATGAGGCGATGGGAATGGAGGTTGAATTAGGGGGGATTGGGTTGGGTTGGGGTTGGGGGGTTTGCTAAGTGTCTCGGTTGTGACGGGTTGGGTAGAGTGTGTGAGTCACACAAAAAGGGTGGGGGGGGGGGGTTGTAGTGGGGGAGAAGGGTGAATTAGTTAAAGGATAAAGGCTAAAAAAGAGGGGGGGGGGTAAGAGTTAGGTAAGAGAGGATAAAACTAGAGGGGTTATGAGCGAGAGAGAAAAATAAAGGGGTTTATTATAGTAAAAGAAAGATATAAGATAGGCTAAATGTTACCTGAATCTAAAAGGGTTAAAGGTGGAGGAAGGGGGGCATATAGCGCATAGGAATTATTGGATAAGTGATGATTTTTGTGTGTGTGTGTGTGTGTGTGTTAAAAAGTCCCATAAGTAATTGAGCCATACAATTAATTCCCATCAATTGGATAAAAAGTAAAAAAAGAGGGACATATAAGGAAAAAATGTTTGAGACATCTAAGTTGAAAAATACAACTAGAGTTTACAAAAATTTCCACCAAAATTAAGAATTTTTAATAATATTGAGTTTGACAAAAACAATGTTGAAAAAAGATGTCGAATCCTCTGGCAGTCTAGGTTCTAAGGTCAAGGTCCACTTACCTACCACCATTTAAACAAACTAGATGTCAGAACATCATAGTTATGTCTGGGTAGACATGTAATGCCTATTTTCCCCGGCTTGCTATCGCTTTATGATAACCATATGGATTCTTAGATAATTTTAAAAAAGTTTACGTCACAAGTGTAGTAAGGAGCAAATGAGTGCATGGATTGAGAAGGGATTAGAGGAGGTATGGGAGGATTAGTGTTCTTAGTGTGTGGGTGGTTAAAAAGAGAGTGTAAAGGAGAGATTTCAGGGGGGGTGCATAAAAGAATAATTCATAGTTAAGTAAGTGTACATGTGTGTGTGTGAAGAAAAAAGTGTTTGTGTGTGTGAAGAAATAAGTGTCTGTGTGTGTGAGATACATTTAATTGATAGCGGCACCGATAATAGCACACAATTGCCAAGATTCATCCTACAAGCTTTTTTCCAAAAATTGAAATAGGTACATATTTCCTCAACAAAATACATTGTATAGAGAGGTAAAGGTATGAGGGACATCTATTTTAAGTAGAGCGCTACACTTTATTAACTCTTTCTTCCCATGACATGAGAATACAGAATGAATGCAGAATGAATGCACGCTAGTGTGTACCTCTAGAACATCCCCATGGAGTGCAAGGGAGGAATCCATTCCTATGCTTTGTCCTCAACCCAAACGTCACATCCCAAAACGACTATTTTGATAGCAACTTGACAATTGCAATAAGAAAATCATTAGTCTTATTAAAAATCATTAATTTAAGAACATTAAATCAAAAGAACTAGCATAATTTTAATAGTTCATAGTAGCCTCTTTCACATCCAGTCATTGTAGATGCATTTAGGATGAAGATGAGGTTTGATATTCAATCATCATAAAAACGAGCTCCGTCAATGTCTAGAAATAACAATTTTATGAAGATGAGCTCCATCGACCTTTGCAAAGAAGGATTTGATGAAAAAGATGCAGAGAAGATTTTAAGTTAAAGTTAGGAAAAGAAATCAAATGGAGAGTGCCATATGCACCTACTCGTCTCAAGGTATTTGGTAGCATGCATTTTCTTTTTGCTTGCTTTCATTATTTCTAAGATGATGAAGGATTCACCTTCTCCTAGACCAAAGCTATCACTTCGATCTTGTGCACGTTATAATGTGAAGGACAAAAATGATTGGATTCCTCAACATTCTAGGCTAATGTCTTGCGTTGTAATGTAGCCTTTTACAATGGATCCACACAAGGTTTCAAGAAAGGATAGAGCAAAGAAAGAGAAGCATTAGGAGGGTCACATTGTTGGGTTTTGAAAGATGAAAAAAAGGTCTCAAGGTGAGGGTTCATCGTATGTATGTGGCTCAAGATATGAACTTAGATCTTGCAAATTGAGCTTGCTCATTGTATGTATATTTGTGCACTATAACACTTCATTTTTCTTTACATTTTCATTATAACACTCTAATTTTCTTTACATTTTCATTGTCATTTTTGCATTATGGCACTTCATTTCTCTATTCTAGTGTGTATGCATGTGTATGAGAGATGCGGCCATATTAATGTGTGTAGGGAAGAGAGAGAGAGAGAGAGAGAGAGAGAGAGTAGGAGGGGTACATAATGGAGAGAAAGTGATAGAGGGCTTGTGAGGGAGAGAGAGAGTAGGGGTGGTGTATGGGGAGGGCTACACACACACAGATTAGCATATTGACATATTACTGATCATTGTTTGGTTACCGTGGTGGAAACATATTTCCTTCCACTACGACCAACAACCAACCCTTGGAGAGTCTCATAAGAATATTTCAAGCTTTCCCATTTAGGTATTTGGGAGTAAATGTTCTTAGATGTCTCTTTAACAAAGTCTAGGATGTATTTCTTTTACACAAAGGAATTGGATGCACATGGATAGCTTGTGCATCTAGGGGTAGCTTCATCAACAATCTAAAGCAAGACTTGCTTGCAGAATTCAACATGAAAGATCTTAGACTTATGCCTTGTTGTCTTGGCATTGTCTTTATGAACTAGTAGTTATATGAGGATAGTCTCCTAAATAAGTTTCATATGGCAAATTATAAGATTGCAACCACTCCTATAAAGCAAAACTTGATACTTACTAAAGATCTAGAAAATCCTATTATCAACGACAAGTACTATTGGTAGCTCATTGGATCTCTTATATATCTGACTATCACAAGACCAGATATTTGTTTAAGTAGTATGTTCACTCGCAGAATTTATGGCAAATCCAAGTAGTCTAATTGGAATGCAACCAAGGGAGCCTTGAGGCACATTAAAGGTACAAAACAATTTAAAATAGAATACAAATGAAGTCATCTAACGATGCATGGATATTAGGACAGTGGCTATGTAGGAGATCATGCAACCACAAGATCCATGCAAGGATATGCATTTTTCTTTAGTAAAGAAGATATATCATGGTTGTCAAACAAACAGCCAATTGTTTCTTTGTCTTCAACCAAAGCAGAATATAGGGCACTCACAACACATGTCACAACTTGTGCATGTGAGGCTATATGGCTTAGAAGAGTATTGTCAAAAATAGTTTAATTTGATGAGCCAAAGCCAACAACAATATACTATGATAATCAATCTACTCAAGCATTAGCCAAGAATCTTGTATATCATTTCAAGACAAAGCAAATTGATGTCAAACAGCACTTGATTAGAGAAAGAGTGTTATTTGGTGACATCAAATTGCAAGATTGTGATAGTAAAGAGAATGTTGCAGATATAGTTACCAAATTGCTTGGGAAAGAGCTTTTCGAGAAACATTGACAAGATCTTAGGTTGACTCAAAGGAAGGACAATCCCATTAAAGAGATGCAGATGAATGTAATGCTCAATCCTTGTTCCATTCTCTGTAACCATCATCTTGAGGAAAGGCCTATAGGCTTCTTGATGTTGATCTTTAGAGAAGGTGTTGAGGATTTATCTCAACATCATGTATTCGTATTTTGCATAACACTAACACAAAGAGGCAAAACCTAACCCTAAAGGGTTATGCATATATTCATTATTTTCAACTAATATAGTTGAAAACCCGAACCCTAAGGGGTTTCAGCTAATATTGTTGAAAACCCTAATCCTAAGGGTTAAGCATATATGCATTATTTTCAATTAATAGAGTGTATAGTCAGTCATTTTTTGTGTGCTTTGTAGCTTTGCCCTCTCTCCTCGTTTCCACTCTTCTCCTATCCATCATTATATTTGTTCACACAACGTGTCACATAGGCTTATTTATGTGTGTGTGCGCGCGCGTGCGTGTGGTGTGTGTGTGTGTGTGTGTGTGTGTGTGCGCGCGCGCGCGCGCGTGTGTGTGTGTGTGTGTGTGAGAGAGAGAGAGAGAGATGAAATGAGATTTTATATTAATATCCTTACACAAACCCAAGATGGTCTATGGGTTGAACCAAATAAGCTGAGCATATTAATCGCTCATTACAACCTTAAACAACCACGCCGCTTATCAAATATTGAGACATCAATGAAATACTTACTACTTGTTTGCACTACCTACTTAGAGAAGTGCTACAATGGAGAGTTGGATTCTCCTTTTGTGAATTTCCACATTTATTTCTTTATTTTTAAATAAGATTGCTTAAGTGAATGGTTATGTCAAGGTAGATTAACCAAAAGTTCAAAATAAAATATGAGGTGCTCTATACATGTAAGGTTTGTGCACTTCCCAATATACTAGAAGGCCATGCCCATGCACTTGTGCACTCTTCTTTTCTCACTCAATGCTCCTTTATGTGCTTCACATCCAAGATGTAATGACCAATTTTTCATAAGTGCTACATAGAGTAATAAACAATCTTCATCCTCCATTTATGCTCCAATGTATATATCATATTCTCTCTATAAATCATGAGAACTAACCTTTACATATAATCTAAAATTTACGCATAAAGATCCCATCTTGGAAATTATATTTCCCTACATAAAAGACCATGGGATAAATTACTTTCTATTAAATGCCATTCCTCTTTCAATTCACTTTAGATCCTATCCATCCTCTTCTATTGCTTTTTTGCTATTACTTTCCTAATATATATTGGTTATCCATTCCCCATTCTTCAACTATCAAACCCCTCTTTTAACCTGCATTATTTCTAGGGCCGTTGTGGGATTGCTCCTAAATTTTGTTCCAAAGCATGCTACAATTGGTCGTGTTTTGTGAGCATGCGTCCACTATTACATGCCAACCCATATTCGTAGCATCATCACAACCTACAAGAATCCTTCATTCTAGCAACTTTAAGTTATTGTTGCTTTCTTTATTCATTGTTGTTATTGCTCTATGTGCAATAGAGCTTACTTTCTATTATCTGTTGGTTAGCCATATGTTCTCTCAACTAATGCCCTAATTCTTAAGAAAATATATATAGAAACTTGTCAACGAGTTCAATTTAATTGGACTTGTGGCTATTGCCCTCTATCTACTCTCACTACTACCTGCCTCCCCCCCCCCGCTCTCTCTCTCTCTCTCTCTCTCTCTCGATTAGGACAAGCGACCCTAGGAAGCCATTCGTAATGAAGCAAGGAGAGTGAATACAAGGAAGAGGTCCAATTGTATCTTGATCTGTGGCATTAGTTATATATTCTAAATTTTCTAATTTAATTTTAAATTAAAAAAAAAGTTGTGCTGGATCTCTTCCTCCTCTCGTGAATAAATTGACTCCTGAGCAAGCATTCCTCCAACTAGCAATCTTGGGTATGAAGTTTGTGCTTTTGCTCCTAGTTTCTCAATTAACTTCGTTTGGGATGGATTCAATTCTTTTCCATGCTTCTTGTGCTATGTTGGGCCCAAACAAAACCGGTTGTACCAAGGTAGCAAATATGAATATTTTTAAATTCTGTGTCTTTTTGAGTTTATTTTGCAGCTCAAAGAGTGCCTTTTGACCTCTCTTTCACAAGCATTCCATTAGTAGCTGTATGTGACTGCTAGGCCTGGATATTTGTATAATGTTAAAGTTTGTTTGAGAGAGGGAGAGAGAGAGAGAGAGAGAGAGAGACAGAGAGAGCAATTCTTCTTTAAGCATTTATAGCAATTGTATATAGCAAAGCCACGACTGAAAACTACACGACAACTACATAATAGGTGACTCCAAAATTCCTCAACTAAAAAAAGAAACTAAAGACTGGTAGGGCAAGAACCACAGTCAAATGCATATGGGAAATGCAAAGTGGAAGACGGGTAATACAAACATGCACAATAAAACTAGACAAGAATGAAAGCCTTGTAGGTGCACATACCATGGCCTGATCGGTACCAGAAAATAAGCAGTCTTTTCTACAAAACTTAAAAGATTAGGAGTTTCAGGTTGGATGTTTCTCATTCTAGCTGAATCACATTTAAACAAACTGTTAATACATACAGCCACTTTCATGTGAATTATCAAAAACCAGGCTTAGAAAGTACAAGCTTAACTAGATGGCAACTAACAGAGTCTCAACTAACAGGCTTCCAGTTCCCATTGGCAACTAACAGAGTCTCAAGATTCCTACGTTGCATGTTCACCTTGTCCCAGCATCACATTTCACAGATGCATAAAAAGATCATCGTGGAGCTTAGATGAAGCTAAATCAGGTCCAATGATGAATTGGGCTGGTAACTGAAGCCAATTCTGGACGCATCAGAATTTGCACGCTCAGAGCTTCACTCTCACGCAGATGGGTATGCGTTTTGGTCCTTTATGGATTCTTCATCAGCTTGTTCAAATCGTTCTCGAAACAACGTCTTTTCATAATTGCACCTGTCGATCACCTGATGGAACGGTTAAAAATCACACGTCATTTTTCAAGGATGTGTCCAATAAACAAGATCACAGACTTTGCTTATTTCCTGACGCTGTACTGAAACCATCACCAACTCTCATTTGATATACACGACATCGCATTTTTATGCTTTGAATTGTCATGATATCAAGCACACACAAGGTTGTGTTTTTCGAAATCAGTTCAGTCATGTTTAAGGATGGTTCACAAAGCTGCTCGTATCTGGAAAGGGACAACAAGGCTTAAAACTTGTAGTATATGCCCAGATTCATTTTAAAAATGGACTTTGTAATTGTGTGCAAATATAAAATATTGGTATAAGGAGTTTCCCGAAAGGTGATCTTCTAGTTTGCAGTGAAAGGTATGCAAGAGAATCTGTTTGCTTGTGAGAATCAAGGCCCTGCAGATAGTGCTCACAGTTCAAGCTTTTTCACAAATGGCAGGTTGATGGAAACTGCTCAAGTAAATGAATTTTCTTCGAACAAAATAATGGAACAGCTACCTGGTTGTTCAAAGTGGGGAGATGCTTATGCAAAATCCATTGGGCATCCACGACTCCAATCTTTTCCTCTGCAGCCTGGCCAAATACATAAAATTTTAAACGACTTAACATCACGGATTTCATAACATTCCAATTATCTGGCTTCCACACCACCTAACTTGATGATAAAGTTTAAAGACGGACAATTGACACTATTACAAAACAAATATGCGATTAAATTAGAATACCAACGGATTTAACAAACGGCCTGGATACCATCATTTATCCAGATATTATCAATACATCCCTATAATTCAAGGTCAATATGAGCCCAGAATAATATCCACACCCCAAAGGGAAAAAACGCCCTGCTTAATATAAGTGCATATCCCTTTGATTCCACATAATAAAGAAGTATACTTGCGTCAAAAACTACTCAAGAAAAGCAGCATTTCTCTATCAAAATAACTATGATAGAACGCCAAGGCTCTACTGATTCTCCAATCAATATTGCCTCTCAAGAAGCTCTAAATCATTGAGATCTATATCACTCCATGCCTACAATATAATCGTGAATTTCACAGCTACCAGTCTATGTCTTACAGGTCTGACAACTTTCCTGTCAGAACAAAAGGCACCTCCCTCCGACTCCCTTGCATTGCAAAAATATCTGATACAAAAGCCACCTTTTGAGGAGAAAAAAAGATCCGACCCAACCATAGTTGCCAGCCAAAACGGAAACGGGAGAAACGAAAACAGGAGAAACAGGGCAACTGAGTTTCCGGCCGTTAGCCGAAACAGCAGAACAAGAACCAGCAATATGATACAACTTATGTATAAAATAAATTTTTTATACATAATACAATTATCAATATAGTGCTTGGAGTGACAATAAGCATTAAGTCATGACTCACGCAACATGCTTCCACATCTATGATTCTATGATCTATCATTCATGAATGATGATTCAACAGTCAACTAACAGCAATCTGAAATGGATTACAATTTACAACTGCACAAGTTCAAAGCATCCATGATAATAATATCCTGATTCATGAACCATGTGACATATCAGAAAAACAAAACCACCTATCGTCATGATCATGAATCATGTCAGAAAAAAGAAGCAACAAGCTGCCAAAATTTTCACCCCCAAAAAAAAAGTTTTATTAAAAAAAACAGGTTTCCAAAACGGCATTTCCGTTCCCCAGCAAAACTGTGAAAGAGGCATTCAGCAATCTGCCAGCAAATTCAAATGCTCGTTTTGCTAGGCCACGAAGTATGCGAGATAATACTTAGATGATACAATATTGGCACCTTCAATCATGGGGTAGCAAAGCCTATAAGTATGGTATTAGAATACATGTGGACGATTCACAGTCATGATGACGAGGATTGAGCACATAGGACTACCGTAAGAGGACTCTCATGTAGATCTTGGTCTGTGTTATCTTTATGGTAACCACAAGCCTTGGTGGGACCAGATCATATTGGTAATATGGAGAAAAGATGATATTTTGGACAATGTTCATCAGAAAAGATATATATCTAGCTCCTAGGGTGGCACAGTGCATATTTAGAAACTTTTAATTACCACAGTGAGGAAGATAAGCTTGTTAAATATTAAACAAGCCTCATGCCAAGCATTCATCTCTGTCTATTCATGGAGCAAGACATGAGTTTGTGCTTGACAGAGTAGCGACCTTTGCTCCAACTGGAATGTCCATGATTTGGAAAAACCTCCATCCTTGCAGCCTATGGTGTCTTTCAGCACATCAAATGGGCTTAATGTGTTCAATCTTTATTGCATATCAACCCAAAAAGAAGGACATAGTGACAATGCTCTAGACAGAGGAAGCAATTTCACAAGACCTTGTAAATAAGAAAGCGTCAACAAGACGTGAGAGCAAGCACTAGAGCGAATCCATTTGGTTACTCTGCAATACAACATCCAGCTTCGTTAGTAATTCGACTTGTATGTGTGGCTTTTACCATTCACCTTTTGATGGAGAGAGCTCCAAAAGATGTAGAGTACCCTATATTCTCTAGCGTAGAATCACCACAATCACAATTAATAGCAAGGAAGATACTTGAGCTTTTGTTTCAATGCATCCAGCGTCAAAAACAGGGAGAAACAAGCTCATTAAAGGAAGATGCTTTTAATGCAAAGATGTAGCAATTGGTCATCCATCTTGGAAGTTCCCCACATGCTTGGACGTCTTACGAAGGGCAAAGGACCAAACGAGAGGGGGCATCTGCTTTTTCATCAAGAGAAGATGGCAAATCTACTCCTATTATTAATGTAGTCCATTTCACCCCTAAATTTGACCCATATGATCACAAAGACTAACATCATCCAAGAGTGAACTACTCCAAAGAAGATTCACACCTTCAGATCTCTATTGGGCATATGCAGCTATTCTAAAGTTATTCAGCCAGAACTTTGTGAATATTGCTTCTCCATATAGTTACCTTTTGATTTAACAATCTGTCCATTCATGGAACCAAACGTGAGTTTGTGTTTGAGAGATCAACAACCTTTGCTCCAATTGAAGATGTCCATGATTTGGAAAAACCTCCATCCTTGCAGCCTATGGTGTCTTTCGGACATACCAGATGGGCTTAATGTCTTCAATCTTTATTGCATACCACCCAAAAAGAAGAAAGATTGATAAATGCTCTAGCCAAAGGAAGCAATTTGACAAGGGCTTGTAAACAAGAAAGCGTCAACAAGACATGAGAGCAAGCAGGATAGTGAAGCCACTGGGTCCCATACCACATAGCCCCATCTGCACACAAATGTCTTTAGGGAGACGTAGGGCTGGACTTTCATCCTCATGCTCCACTCCCAAGAATCCCTCAAACTGACCCAAGGGCCAAAGCTCACATATGGCATAGGGAATCCTAGGTGTCTCACCCCTTGACTCAATGTTCAACTAGCAGCCACTTTGCAAAGAATTCAAGTTTGTTGTTGTGATGTTGATTCAGAAAAGCATTTGGGAGTAAGCTTATTCTTGCATTCAGTTTCTGTAACCGGCCTTCAAGAAACTAAAGGGCAGTGAACCTTTGCTAAACTGTCAAATGCCTCACACTTAGAAATAAACTGAACAAGAACTGTGTGGAGGCTAGAATGCCCCTGCTCAATGAAAACAGTACACAAGACACCCAATGGCCCCAAATGCCTTGGCGCCCCTTTCGGTATTTATTTAATTCTTTTGAATGGAAAATGCTTTACACCAGGGGACTCACCCTTGCACTGTTCCTCTTGCAATTCCTCTCACTATCTTCTGGGCATCTATTCATAGTGCACCACTAGGATCACTGGCAAGGCAATCTTCAACTGAAAGCATCAAAGCATCCAAACCAACATGCAAACTGTGCTCAAGGTAGCCTCAAGGCTTTCACATGCATCAACACTGTCCTCTGGCCTCCTTTCCCTAGGCACACCCTTTCTTTTGAGTGCTTGCTTGAGCCTATGGAAACCCAGAAGGACTCCAAACACAAGAAAAGTACTACAAATAGCTTCAAATCAAGAAAAGGAAATCAAATGGAAGACAGAAACCGAAAGCATGTGCAGCAACAGAAGGAGGAAACAGGAGCAGGAGCAGGAAGATGCACCGAGAATCAGCAGGAGGGAACTTCTGCAAGCTGGGAATACTCCAAGAGGGTGAGGGACAGAGATGGTAGGTGTGGTAGGAGCACATGCATCTGCATGCATGATAACTGGCCCTTCATTAAAGTCCTAACCCACCTGACCAAGGAAAACGCTGGTTGTCCTTGGGCCCAACTTTAAGAACCCTCTTTAATGCCTTTGCCTTGCCCCTAGGACCTAGTGGGTACACCTAGAATTTGCCCCAAGGGACTTCTAGGAAGTTTGCACTTCCTCTACCCACTCCATCACAGCCAAACTATTACTTGACTTAACCAAGGCTAACCTCAGATTGAGTTAAAATAGATTTTTCACGTCCCCGTGACAATTTTCGCAAAGTTGAATCCTCTAATTTGGCACTAGCCTCTAACAGAATGGTCATCAATAATGTAAGGATTTACAAATGCTATTACGTGGTAGCAATGAATGAAGTACATGGAACAGCCTCCACAGTTTCAACTTTCAGGTGACAAGGTGTGGAAACTCCGAAAGCCACGCTATGGGCTCAAACAAGCCCCAAGGGCATGGTATACACGCATTGATGAGTACTTCAAACAGATCGGATTGTTCACAAGTCCTTCAAAATGCCAATCTATACCGCTTTTGGGAAGGAGGCTGATTTTGCATCTATTCCTTATAGGTGATCACGAGGAGAAGATCAAGGTTATCCAGGACTCTTGAAGAAAGCATTCAAGATGAAGAACCTTGGATAACTACATTTGGGATAGAGGTGCTTCTCACAGAAGTAGACCAGAAATATTCTATATGCTTATTAGAGATTGCAAACTAATAGCACACCAATGGAGGTAAATGCGAGCTATCGAAGGACAACTTGTCTCCAGAATGGAAATGGAAATGGAAGTTGAAAGGCGAACTGTGACAGGAATATCAAGAGCTGACTTGCACACTTGATAGTATGATGAGGTTCAAGATATAATATCAATAAAATAAAGGCATTGTTGTCATATTTCCCTGGTATGAGCCTTGTAGTGTAAGGACACATTTTCCCTAGGATGAGCCTGGTACTATTAGGGCTGTTACTGTTACTGTTACTGTTACTGTTGGTCCTATCTAGGGTTAGGACACTTAGTTCTACGATAGGCCATACAGCATATGGTTGTACTTTGTCCTTTAACTCATTATCATTTCCTGCAAGTACACTTGAGTCATTTCGTCCTCCTTAATCTCCACTCAACAGTGGTATCAAGGTACATCAGTGTCCCTATTGCCCACACAACCTTGGTCTCTGCTTGTCCTCGTTCTGGTGGAAGGTCTCACCAATTGGTGCTTCTTCCTAGAAATAAAGAGGAATCTTGACTTCAGTTGATTTCCAGCCACCAGACGAAGTATTCCAGCAAGGGCGATTCGTTACAAAAAGCCGTGAATTGATTCCTGGTGCTGCGAATTGATTTCCAGCTGCTTGTGGGTGCATTTTCCAAACTGCAATTGATCAAAAGGCTGTAATTTGTATGTTAAAGCTGGGTTTGAAGTCTAGTTGAGGTTTCAGAAGGTGTTGTTGCTGTCTGTTCTAGAGGAGCTTCTCTACGTTTGGACTTTGAAATCAGCTGCCAGCTATTCACTGCTTGTAGCTATTGCTTGGACTCTCCCCAAGCTATCGCCACTTCTTGCAGAATAAGTCACCGCCAGATGCATGCCATAGCCTGTAATGAAGAACCTTTATGCCACAGGGATGCTTTTGACAGCAAGGAATGAATGGATTCTATGAAAGCAGAGTTAGATTCTGTCAAAGTCGTGCTTACACAGAAGTGTGATTTCCAGTCAAATAACTTAATAAAATTAGAATTTTAGAACGTTTATAAATTCCACATAAAAATGCCACAGTTTTAAATGCATTCATACCACATATGAACAGGAAAATAAAAGAGATAGAGACAAGTACACCGGCACCCGACTGGGTGAGAATGAGGCCACTCCCCCCAACTGGGTAAACCCAGTTGTATTTTTTATATATTCAATGATGCTCAGCCTCACTACAATGGTAGCACAAATCTTTGGACAAAACTCCCTATTATTATTATTATTTTACCCTTCACCAAGGTTAATTAATCTAGCTAGACATTAAGAATGTCTTTCTTCATGGTGACTTGCTTGAAGAGGTATATGCCAGTTAACCTCCTAGTTTTGAGGTGTAGGAATCTAAAAATAAGATATGCTGGCTTGAAGCAAGCACCCCAGGCGTCGTATGCAAAGACTCATGCGCATTTGATTTGCCTTGGTTTTAAGAACAGCCTACTGGAACAACACTACTCTTTATGTGGATGACATGCTTATAATTGGGCCATCTACTCAGCAAATTGTAGCCTTTAAGGCTGATTTGCAGCAATCTTTTGCCATGACAGATATGGGTCTATTGCAATTTGCAATATCATCTTGGGATCCAATTTGCTCACTTTGAGGGGGGCATTATGATGAGCCAATCTGAATATATTGGACAATCCCTTGCATCACTTTCAGTTTGAGGATTGTAAGCCGGTTTCGACACCTTTGGAGCTTGGCTTCCATTTTTACTCAGAAGATGGCAGTGATCCATTTGATGCCATTCTCAGCAGGATGTTGGTTGCCTGATTTATTTAATAGACTTAGCTTGGTTTCCAATATGCCGTTTCCCAATTGAGCAGGTTTATGCATAAACCCAATACACAGCATCGGCAGGTAGTGAAGCGAGTCTTTCGAAAGGCGCACAACATTTGGGACTTCTCTATGATGATAAGTCCTCACTGATCATGCATGCTTTCACAGACAATAACTGAGCTGGTTGTTACGATGTCAGGGTGTCACAAAGTGGCAACTATTTTATGCTTGGGACTTCATGCATTTCTTGGTTCAGCAAGAAGCAGCCACAATTGCTACTTATAGTTGTGAGGTTTTGTACAGGGTAGCCTTTACATATATTGTTGAGTGTGCCACACTTTGTATGCTACTTGCAGATCTTGATGTTGGTCAGACATTTTCTACTACCATATATACTGACCGCTAGAGTGCCTTGGCTATTGTGCGCAATCCCGTGTTTCATGCACTGTTAGTGTGTCACGCTTCGTATGCTACTTGCAAATCTTGATCTTGGTCAGACATCTTCTACTACCATATATACTAACAGCTAGAGTGCCTTGGCAATTGCGCGCTATCCCGTGTTTCATGCCCTATGTTCCGACACAAGATCTGGGCAAGTCTCTTCATGAAGGCTTTAGCGGGACCCAAGTTTGAAGCTTTTGGCAAGCTTTACACTTGGTACCTTTTGTTACGTGATACTTCTATCCCTGTACTATTACAGGTTGCTATATCCATTGCAGGTGAACATGTGCAACCATTATTTCATTTCCAAGTATTCCTCAACATTCCTGAGATATTTCAGCCGTACCATGGAGGGGGTTTTTGCCCCATTTTCCCTAGTGTGAGCCTTGTAGGCTAGATTTAGTCCTTTTAGGACTGTCAGTACTCTTAAGACTGTTAGCCCTATCTAGGGTTAGGACAAGAAGGACAATTAAGGGTTAGGACACTTGTACTTGGTACTTTCACTCATTATCATTTCCTGAAGTACACTTGAGTTGTTTCGTCCTCCTTGCTCTCCAGTCACCACAAAATCTCTCCATGAGAGAGTGGAAATGAATACATGACTTTAGATGCATATTTCAAAGCTGAGTCCCTTTTCCAATAAGGCGACTTTCACAAACTAGAGGGTACATTCCCTTCTTGCTCCCATATTTTCATGCTTGCTATATTGTCTTAATCATTATTTTGCAAAGGCACTCTCATCCTCACCTTTTCTCTACATTTAGGCCATTGTAATACAATAGTCCTTAGTATATTTGAAAAATCATTTCGCTCATTACATAATCAACCCCGAGCCAACTGCAGATAACCTGGCGATCAAGACTTCAGTCTCAAGAAAACCAAACCAACTTGGTGAATTATACCCTGATGGACATTAGGGGACCAAATACCTTTGAAGAAGTGAAGGGGAGCTCACATAAGAAGTGGCCATGAAGATGGGATGGACTCTCAACTCTGCAAGAGAGCATAGTTGTAATGATTTCAACTACTAAGAAACTTTGCTTAACACCAACAATGCCAAAAATCAAGAGATTGTGCCTTACCTGCACACCACCAATTCCAGTACTTCAAATGGACACGATGTCAGCCCTTTTGAATGGAGATCTAGAAGCCAAAGTGTGCAGACATGTAAAGGCACTTTATGGCCCTGAGGGTGGTACGCACGCATCAATGAGTACTTCAAACGAACTGAGTTGTTCAAAAGTCCTTCAAACAACAACCTATATATTTTATGGGAGAAGAGAGAAAAGTGTTGCATTTCATAAGTCAAGATGGCACTTCTTGGATTTATTCATTTTTGTCTTGGCAGTGAGGTGCATGCTTGGTCCTAAACGCAACTTCATTTGACGGAAAAGAGATGTTAATGTGATTTCCGTTCTTTGAAGATACCATCTACAACTCTTACAGAAGCAAATGCAAAATGTCCAAAGAAGACTTGTCCCATTGCTAGACATCACACAGCATAGAGAGTTGGTTGGAAATCTGATTTAGCTATTCAATGCTCAACGAAACATTACTTTGCAATGTGGAGAATCACAAGAGGGCTGGAATCTGGGAGCTTAGATGCATCTGAGATGCACAAACCAAAAGCATGAAATTTTGGATGGCCATATTGTGATTTTAGATGAGGCAGGCATACTAATACCAAAAGGGCTACATCAAGCTATTGCTTCATGATCACAGGAGGTTGCATATCTAAGAAACAAAAAGATAGTTAAACAAAACTTCTGATTTATAATTTTTGTCACTCGTCTCCTTTGTAGAAAAGGAAGGAAGACAAATGACTACCCTTTGCTATTACATGATTGTTTCAGAAAGGTCCGTAGTCTATGATATCTTTATATGTCAGTTGTTCTGCTTCCTCTGTAAAAGAAGAAACAAAACTGGATTGTAGTTCTCCATATGTACTGTAACCTGTTTGGTCTGGGCATCAGGCCCTTCAATGAATGTATTTTGCCTTGTCAATAAAACAAGAGGAGAATGCCTCAAAATCTCTCTTATCCTTGTCTAACAATTTCCAAATCTAGTTATCTCAACTGTTTTAAATAATTTATCGTGCAAATCTCATTTTCTTTACACTGCGATTATGCGCAACAAATCCATATAAATTCATGCAGTGCAAGACAACATAGACAATCATATATGCACATTTCCGATTCTGAATTGTATTGAAATGTCAAGCCATGTGCGACAAGATAGCATAAGGAATTGGATATTGGCACAAATTATTACATGGCAAAGTCTTCCGAGTCCCAAAGATTTTAGGAGCACATATACGTACTTACCTTCACACATCTCCTCAATGAAAGATCCAAACCCCAACAATGAACCAGATCATTCTCGTAAGTCCATCACCTAAAGAAAGAGCAATCCTCAAAAAGGCAATTTGAATTACTTTTGATCAAAAAAATTTGGGAACATCTTCTTTACATTCACTGTGTGACCTATGTTTTAAAGTTCCCTGACATTCTCAAAAAGCATGAGAAACAAGCTAAGGAATGGCTATATTTGTACCTGTATAAGGTGCCAAACACATTTCCATGCAGTCCTCAAAAATACAGGGGCCATGATCTCAATAAACCTGTCTAAGAAGATGGATAAACTAAGAAACTCATAATTCTTTCACTGACCTTTCTTATATCAAGGAAACTCACAAACCTTTCTCTGATCTTTCTCTGACCTTTCTTATATCAAAGAAAAGACAACTTATACTTCAACGCCATCTCTTGGCTACAAAAAGAAGAAATTAAAGCAATCCCACAATGGAGCTGTTATATACCCTGCACATGGAGGTTTGGTCGGATCCTCGCATTTTCCGCCCTTCCTGGCAAAGAGACCATCAAATATTGAATGAACAATCTGACTGAAGCACAGTAGAAAGGCTTAACAAAAGAAGGCACAACAAGTCACTGCTAATTAGTGCTTTAGCATAACTTTCTGCATGCATGAGAGCAAGTGAATTTTTGTGCACTTTCTTGTCCATGCTTTATAGTGCCCTTTGGGACCTCCGTATCTTCTTCATTCTTGAAAATTTCAAAAATAGAAGATTCATCTTCATAGGAGGATATCGAATTGACATAGAAAAGCTGGAGTTCCTACCTGTGCACTTCAGAATTATTTAAGCGCCGTGTTACTCGCCAGACCACCCTTCCTTCTGATGATTCTATAGCAGGTTGAGAGATCTCTAGGCCATGTTTCTTGACAAGATATATATACCTGAAACAGACTCTTGGTCAGATAGGTCGTAAACAGAAATATAAATGTGCAGTCTCCATATAGACAATCGCCAAGCCCTTGTTAAAGTTAAAAGGATGAGTGTTCAATCTCATTAATTAGTTTAGAGCTTTATTAATGAGATGTAAAAATTTACTGACTCAATTGCATAAGCTAACAACATTGAAGAATATTACACCTGAGATGATAGTTATTAGATCACCGATTAGCAATGCCTGTTATGGACATAAACAGTGATCCGTTAATGAGACTCTTTCAATTATGACAAGAAATACTTCAAAGTATACGTGATGTAGGGGATGACTCAAATGCCTAAATGAATAAGTATGCCAAATATTTTTCTTACAGCAAAGCAAAGTTATATGTCAACGCCATTTACAAAAACGAGCAGCAGACCTATTTACCAATAGCAAAACCCAGTTTTGCTTAAATTCAGGTGGGCAGAGATTTGGGACCAGAGTACAAACAAAGAATCCCTCCTTTCAGATTATTATGATATAATATCATGTGAAGGACTAACTAAATAAATACACCTCACATGGACAGAACTCGTGTGTCTTCACGATACCTTCCATCCACTCCCTACTTGGACAAAAACATAGAGGCTGTAAGGACTGCATGACCAAAATCAGAAGGAAGCAATAAAGAGTTAAACGAGGCTTGTCAAATTGCTTTTCATAAAAAATAAAACACCTACATAAGTTTCACGCTTTGCCAAGCTGATCTTCCATAAATTGACACAGGATTCTTGAAAAACAAATGAGATTTTCCCGACATGATATATCCAGCTGAACTCGAAACTCACGCTTCTGCGTCGAAATTGTCCAAACCTAGGTCTTCATCCCATATAAATATGTACTCAAACGGCGCCACCACATCAGGATGTGAGAAACGTTTTGCAAACCACCTATCCACACAGTAGAAGCGATTGTTAATGCCGTAGCTGTGAAGTTTTACATTTAATGTAAATTGACATACCCAGTTATCAACGTTTTTTTGAACTATGACATCAAGACACGGTGATATACTGACCACTTTGTTGGAAAACTGACAGCAACAAGATCGCATCAGAGGCCACACGAGAAATGGGTTTCAGTTCCCGTGGCACATTTCGTTACAAAAACGTAGCTATGTGTTGAGACCTTGGGAATTGCAGCATTGATAATGTCTCGTTGATCAAAACCAACGGTGAAGGTCACCAAATACCTTGGCTTGAATGGTACATCCTACAAAACAGATCAGAATCACTCCCTCGACTCTTTCATTCCATGCAACAAATTTAAATTTGAACTTTGGAACAAATTTAAATTTAAAGTATTTCTTTTCTCTTTTTTCATTTAATAATATCAAGATTTTTCTCCACACACAAAAAAAACAAATTTACATTAAAACTTACCTCTTCTCATAACCTTCTCAGATCAAGATCTGTCTTCGACACCACCATCCTTGAGGGGAGCTCCTCACCACCTCGTGAGGTAGTTTGATTAATAACCTATATAACACGAGGCCAATCCCCGCATTAATATATCACATGACACAATCTCATGGAACACACTCCACTAAGGCACTCCCTACTAGTATAGTGGTAAAGTGGGCGCTTTTGGATACAAACAAGAAAGCACATGATTTCATTTTTTTTGGTCAGTGTGCACTGTGCACTTAAGCTGTGCACTTAAGCAGTAGTGGTAAAGTGGGGGCCTTTGGATAAAAGCAAGAAAGCACATGATTTCATCTTTTAGTCCATCGGGCTATTAATAGGTAATTTTACCTTGAAGGTTAAAGCAATCTCCAATAAAAGGTAGTCTAAGACAAGTCGATAACTTTTTTTAAAAATTACATGTGGAAATTCACAAAGGAGAATCCAATCCTCCACTATACTATGGAGGCAATGCTAATAAACCACTACATGAGAAATGCAAAGTGCCACTTAAGCATTGGTAGTTCAATGTAATACATTAATAATTTTGTACTTCTAATATTATCCACCCTACATGGGTTCTAGAATGTCGTGTGTTAGTTGTTGGAACGTGACATTTTGGGCAAATGATGGACAAATAGGGGTGCATGTGCTAGGGTGGAGGCCTCTTTCATGTTGTTTTGGAATATCACACCAATTCTCTCTCTCTCTCTCTCTCTCTCTCTCTCTCTCTCTCTCTCTCTCTCTCTCTCTCTCTCTCTCTCTCTCTCTCTCTCGGGGTTTTCTAAGCATTCGTAACACTAGGACATTTGCATTGGAGCACAATGTATAACAAATTTCTTCATTTTGGAAAATAATAGAGAGTAGAGTAGAAATTTTCCCATGCACATTGTAATAGAATATCCACTTTTCTAAAGAAAATCATAAGCCCAACAAAATAACTTAATAAAGAGATCCCTCTAAATGTGTTTTGTGAGATGCAATGAAAGCAATGTGCTATTATTCCTACAAAATTTATTAGAAATGAAATGATTGCCTCTACCTTCAAAGTGTGTCTTTAGACAATATGCCAATCATATGTTAATTACTACTCTTTGCAAGTGAGGGGAAATCCAATCAATAAGACTTGTGTGATTTGCTCAATGGCACTAAGTTGGCATGTACCATAGGAGTGGAGTAGTTGCAAGGTGGTGAAAAAAAATGTCTTGGTCAAGGTTGTACATACTGCACACATTAGCATCCCAACATGATTATAATGCTTGTTGATGTGAGTTACATATTTTCAAATATAGATATTAAACCTTTATAAAATGAATATATGAAAAAATCAAACATCAACAGGTCCTTTACTTTGTGACGAGCTTTATACTACTTTTCCTCTAGGATTATGTTTCAAGGGGACTTAAAAATTATACTCTTATGAAAGTGATGCTGATAAAGATGCCGATACAGATTCTAAGGACAATCATAAAAAGATGATTCATTGCACCAATGGTTTCCCTTAAGACTTTGCTACCCATGAAAAAGTAACAAATCTTTATCTCTTCACTAGGTTTCTCAAATATTTTCACGCAAAACCAAAAACCACAACGATTGATTAGTATACACCAAAACAAGATGTACGTGGAAAAAACCATGGGCATTGTATTTGTAAAGAAATAAAAGAGTTCACTTACATCAGATTTGGCTAGATTTATTATTTAGCAACAATTGACGTGTAAAGGTTTTTAGCCTTTTCTAAACATAAGTACTGTAAGGAGTACTACCATGGAAGAAGTCTTACATCATTCTATTGTTTTCTTGACAAATTCCTTTCCAGGTGGCATAAGAAGTGTCCTTTTTGTATTATAGTTAGCTATGCTATGGTACTAAGCATTACAAAAGATAAGGCTATAACATTGTACCACCCACAGTGGATGACAACCTTCTGTTTTTTCACCATGAGAATTCAATACATTTGGAAAATAAATTACACTTGAATATGCTCAAAGCTTTCACTTGATTGAACTATAAGGACCAACATAATAAATTAACCAAATAATAACTACTTATACGAGAGTGTCATAATAAAATTACCCGTTGAGAGGTGGTTGATAAACACATCGATGACTTGTTGATAGATCCGATGATTCATTCCATGCCACCCCAATGATGTTCAATGTGTGTTACCCATGGCACATGGTCCATGCTTCAAAGACTTTGAGTATTCTCTCGCCATTGCCATTGCTCCGCATCCTATGGAGCTACTGGATGTTCCAACTAACAACCATGTTCATGTCCAAGTAGCTCTACACTCTAATGAAGCCCGACATGCTATGTATGATGAACTTGATTTGTTAACCTAGGTCCTAGAGGATCCACCTTCTCACATCTCACATAAAGATAATCGGGTCAAAATAGCTCCTTAAGAACAAACTCAATGGAGATGGCACTGTTCTTATTTCAAAGCACAGCAGCTGGTAGCACAAGGTTTTGCAGAAATTCATGGTGTAGATTACATGGAAACCTATGCTCCCATTCTTTGCATGCAATCACTTTGTCTTATCATCACCATTAGCATTCCCAAAGGCTTCCTGTTGCATGTTAAAACTGCATTTTTGAATAAAAGTCCTCGAAGCTCAAGAAGTCTACATGCACCAACCGACGGGGTACGTTCACTCAGGTCATGAGAATCACGTACGCTTTCTCCTCAAAAGTCTATACGGCTTGAAATAATCACCTCGGGTTGTCTCAACAAGTTCCTCCTTGAGCTCAGCTTCATCGATCTGCATTGCTTTTGATAGTAGTGTTTACTATAAACAATCTACTCACTCCGTTTGCCTACTCGCACTCTATGTAGATGGTCTACTTCTTACAAGTAACAATAAAAACAAATTAAGCTCCAATTCTCATTGAAGTTTACCATGCCTAACAATGGTGCTGCTGAATATTGTTTAGGCATACAGATTCAGTGCAACCTAAACACAGGGTCGATCGCTCAACAACAATGCATTCTTGCATCCAAACCCCCTCTACACAATTGCAGAGATAAACTATGCTTTACTCTATGAACTATAGACCATATATCGTCTGATATTTCATACGTGGTGCGCACAATTTGGGAAACATTTTATGGGGAACCTAACGGGCTTGTCATGGAGGGGAAAAAGGGGGGAAATAATGATGCCTATTTTGGATGCTTTTCCCTTAGAAGAGCCTAATTCGAATGTTTTTCCTATGATGCATGACATAATGATCCAAGGGAAAATGAGATGCTATAAAGGAAATGTCACATCAATGGTTCTCAAGAGTGTGGGAAATAGCACCTTGAGGTCTAGAGCATGGAGTGCTATTTCCCATGGTTCCACCCTATTTCCCACTTATTTCCTTTCTATTTCCCATGATGCATTTGCACAGCATAACATAAATAGCTATTTCTTACATATTTCCCTTCCATGACATAAGGCCCTAAGCATGGATGAAAATCATTGACAATGCACATCAACACCTCACTTGTTGAAGCACATTCTAAGAAAATCGTGAAGAACTACAGGTGTATCATAATGACTATAAAAGCATATAGAGATAAGATTGGTGGCCTACCATGCCATGATAATAAAAGCAGGATTGAGGTCTCTACTAATGAGACAACATCCTGATGAAACACTAATCTAAGGAGGATGTAGCCTAAGTGCAAACATGATGACGAGAGTGCTTATGACATGTACCTCAAGTCAATTAGGTTCCAAGATAGACTAGCTTGGACTCATAAAGAGAATCTTGAGTGTATGTGTACTTCAACAATACAAGAAGGCTTCTTATATAGAGAGAGCCTTTAGAATAGTCAACACTTGTGGGATACTCTAATCCACATCTCTCCTAGTGGATGTCCTTGCTCCCCAACCAACATTTGTAAAGTGGTCTGGCTATCATGGCATACCGCAAGATAAATCTTCTATAGTAGCCCGCATGTCCCATAAAGACATGTACACCTTTGGAATTTGTAGGAGGAGGCAATCCCATGATGATTTTGATTTTGTCCATATTAGTTTGCAATCCCATGTTGAGAAACGATGTGTCCAAAAACAACTCCGTGGGTGACCATGAACTAGAATTTTGTTGGATTTAGAGAGATGCCATACTCCCTGCATTTGATTAGAACTGCTTCAAGACATTTTAAGTGGTCTTTCTTATTAGAGTGGATGCATAAATCATCCAAGAATACTTGTAGGAACTGATTAAGGAATGACTTGAAGGCGGTGAACATGACTCTCTGGAATGTGGCTAGGGCATTACATAGGCCAAAGGGCATGGCTCTATAGGCAAATATGCCCCATTCTATAGCAAATACAATTTTTGATTGGTCAGCAAGAGCAATTTGCACTTGGTCATAGCCACTAAAGCCATCCAAGAAGCTATATATTTCTAATCCAACCACCTTTTCCAACACTATTCCTGTTAATAAGGGTAGGGGATAGTGCTCCCTGATTGTTGTGGCATTCACATTCTTTAAGTTGACACATATCCTTAGCTTCTTGTTGTGTTTAGGCATAATGATGAAGGGTGAAAGCTAATCAGTGTGCTCTATCTCATAGATGAGTCTTGCATTTAAGAGCTTTTTCAGTTCGTCATAGACCATGGTGCCACATTTTAGATTTTTTAAATAAGGTCCACATACCTTAGGGTGGGCACCTTCCCTAATAGGTATCGTGCATACTACCAGTTCTAGTGAAATTCCCTTTATTTCCTTGTATGACCATGCTAGGCAGTCTCAGTTTTTTATTGCACCTAGCACTACATTCTTTTTTGAATTCTATGTTACAACTTATTGCATATGAGATGGCTCACACAGGTGAGAAGAGGAAGTGTCCTCAACCTGATCTCACTAAGTTTCAGAGGAAGATGCTAAAAAACGAGAATGTACACTTCTTAATGAATGTCGATCAGGACATCATTGAGATAGCTTTCCAAAATGGTGAAAGCAGTGTACAGAATTTGGTGAGGACAATGGCAGAGCATGGAGGGAGGACCTTGCATGACCGATTTCTAGATGTTTTCATAGTAGAGTCTATAGACCAATATTTGTTCCTCTTAGCGATGGAGGGTCGATGATGCCTCAGTCAAATAGATCGAGACATAAACTCGTGACACAAAGTGGGACGGTCCTACTATAGATGCCAGGGTCACGTACATCAAGTATGCATGGCGAGGTTACAAAGGCAAAGGAGCTGCCTCGACCGACCTTCCAGCAATGCACCCGCACCCCCAGCACAATCGCAAGCACAAGCACCAATGCACCCATGTCCCTAGTCAGATGCCACATTGCAACCACTGCAACCACAAGCACCAATGCACCCACGTCCCCGGTCACATGCCACATTCCACCGAGTGTAGCCTTGCAAGCACCACTACAGCCTATGCACCAATGCATCGACCACAACATGTCTTTCCTGTATCCCTTTTTTCCAAGATCTTCCATATCTCGAAGAAGTTCCTCCTCCTGGTCCACATCTCCCACCACATGCATGATCACATTTTGCCACATCTTTTGCTTCTCCATTTGTGCCTCCTACCACAGACGTAGACGAGTTTCCATCTCCTACATACTCGCCTACACCACAAATGTACAATCTATCTGCACAAGTAGATACATTCCCATCTCCTTCATTCTCGCTTGCACAAGCACCATGCAAATCACATGGCTTGCATGATTGTGTAGCAGTACCAAGACCCATGTGGCCCATACTACTTCAGCCGACGAGACATCCGATTCACGGCTAGTGCAGCTGTGGGCACAGGCACGAAAGGAACAGTCAATATGTGCAATATTCTTGTCGCTCCCTTTGATCCACACAAGATTTATGCATGTAAGGTGCTGAGGGTTTCTGTGCCAACTGATGCATTATAGGCCAGAGCATTGGAAGAAGCCACATGCTTGGGCAATGTCGTACATCCGGGCATCATCCGAGCAATAGGTGTAGTCCATGATGATAACCCAATGATACTATTTCTGTCTAGAATGGAAATCATTTGGAAAGATGGCTTACCTACCTCAGACATGACGGAAAGTGACCATCTCCAGTGTTCGACAGAGATGATGCAGAAATGCCTACTAGAGCTCCACGGGTCCTGTCATCATGTATTTGATATTTTAAGTGCACTAGTTCACACTATTCATTACATGCACCATCACAATGTCCTGCATAATGACTTGCATGCACAAAAAATTATGCTACACTTCTCAGAGTCATCCGAGGAGGTGTATTTGGACATTTTTTATTGGGGAATGATGACCCCATGTAGCACTAGAAAGCACTATCCCGCATTACTCAGTGACAGCCCCAACACTATACGGAGTTCCATTGCTAGATTTCGTCACGTTGCTCCAGAGTGCCTCTGCAAAAAGCCCCCACCTTTTGATGTTGCACAAGATGTGTATGCCATGTCTCATCACATCCTGAAGATCTTGGACATTTGTGCACCATAGCCAACTACGGACTCATAGAAGCTCTAATCAGGCATCTACGATGATTTGTGGTTCAAGGAAAGTTAGTGGAACTGAATAGACGTCCAAGTACTGTAAATTTTTGTGGGGTTTTTGGCATTACTCCAAGATGTGGTATACAGCTCAGTCCAAACCAAGGACTTAGAGCAGCAAATGATTGAGTCTTTCTTAGACGGGATGTAACATGAGTGACTGATCATGAATACTTGTAACATTGTTATTTTTATATATCATCCATACTCCATTGTTCAAGCTTGTATATTTACAATGACATGATAAATGATTGTTGTTTGTGCCAACATGAACTTAAGTAGTATAGAATGTGTGTGTACAGTAGCGGCAAAGCACCGCTTGTACTTGCATAAGGCTAGGAATAATCTCTCTTAGGAATCCTCAACATGCAAGTTCTACTTACAACTTCTACTTACAACTTCTACGTGTAACTCCTACATGCAAGTCCTACATGCGATTCCTACATGCGAGTTCTACATGCAACTCCTACATGCAACATGCAAGTTCTACATGCAACTCCTACATGCATGTTCTTCTTGCAACTTCTACTTGCAACTCCTACATGCAAGTCCTATATGCGATTCCTACATGCATGTTCTACATGCGAGTTCTACATGCAACTCCTACATGCAACATGCAACTTGCAACTTCTATATGCAAGTTCTTCATGTAGAGAGAGAATGTCTTATAATTCCTACATGTAGAGAGAAAAGCTCTCCAACTTGCATAAATACCCCACAATGGAATGAAGCCCACGCTCTTTGGGCCATTGTGTTGAGTTCTACTTTGGTATTCCACCTTGCACTCCATGTCTAAAAGCATGTCCTAACCTTGCAACTCCTCCTCCCCTCTCCCCCAACTTTGCAACCCATCCTCTCCCTCTCCTCCTCCCTCCTCCTCTTCCTCCCTCCTCCTCCCTTCTCCTCCTCCCTCCTCCTCCTCCTCCCTCCTCCTCCCTTCTCTCTCTTTTTTCCCCATACTCTTACACCTTCTTCCTCTTCCACTCCTATGCTCCCTCGAAACCCTTAGTTCCTCAACCCTTAACCTCCAGGATCTACGAGGGAGACAAGTTCTCCACCATGTAGTCTACCTTGAACCTTGGATCCTCCTTCTGACCCTGGAACTTCTTCTAAACCTTGGAACCTCCTTCTAAACTCTAGAACCTCCTTCTAAACCTTGGAACCTGCTTTTAAACCTGGAACCTCCTTTTAAACCTTGGAACCTCCTTCTAACCCTTAAACTCCTCCTAAGCCCTACAACCCCTAATGAAGGCAAAAGCCTTCATTACCTCAACCATGATGATGCACATTCCTTTAACACATGCATGCACTATGTTTGCTTACTACACTTAAGCCTATGTCTCTTACCGGAATATGACTCGAGGTCCTAAGCTACACATATACTACAAATGACAACCCTGATATATCTGTAGGTGACAAAAAGCCTCAGAACCCTGCATATTGAGAAAACCCTGCTCTTTCTGCGGAAGTCGTGGGAAAGAGTCAACATTTGGAGCCATTGTTGGAGAGACTAGCATCTCAAGGTATGTGTAAAAAAACAAACTACTATGAATTTTCACGAACATAACACTCAAGGGAAAGGAGAGTAAAAAAATTTCCAAATCTAGTCAAACATATCAACCCCAAGCATCAACCTCGAGCTACTACCTTAAGAAATTTTCTTTATTTCTTAAAAAGAAGCCACTTGATAAATAATCAGGCTAGGTAGTGGACATGAATGCATAGAGCTTGCAATTTCGATCATTTTAGCTTTTTATAGAAGAGCGATCCGAGCTAACCATAAAAAGTTACGACTCGGGAAGAGTTTAAGGTTTAACCCTAAACCTATACCCATTTCCTATAAAACCCACTCCACCCCCTCATTCTTCATCTTTCACATCTTGCCTCCATCCTCTTTCCCATTCCGAGGCCTACTCAAGACACTCCTTCCTCTCCATCGACCACCACCCTACTCCCATCCTCACATAGTGAGTTACTTCGAGCCCATCTCACAGTGATAACCTAGCCATCCACCCATCGTCCATTGGTCCTCAACAATCCCATTACATTGAGAAAGACTTGGAGAGCATTCGGGTGACCATCTCTTCCTCCCTTTGGATTTTTGTCAAAGTTTTCCGTCCGTCAAGTTTTTTCCCCCCTCCCCCTCCACCCCCCCTTCCACCACCACTCCCTCCCCCTCCACCATTCCCCTGTCCACCACCATCCATCCCCCCCTTCCCCCCCTCCTCCTCCATCTCCACCACCCCCTCCATCCATCCCCCCTTCTCCCCCTCCTTCTCCATCTCCACCACCATCCCCCTCTCCACCCCTCCACCACCAACCCCCCCCTCCACCACCACCACCGCCCTTCCCCCCCTCCTCCTCCATCTCCACCACCATCACCCCCCCCCCCTCCTCCATCTCCTCCCCCCTTTTTTGTCTCCTCCACCCCCCCCTCTATCTCCACCACCCCCTCCTCTCCACCCCCTCCCCCCACCCCCCCCCCTCTCTCTCTCTCTCTCTCTCTCTCTCTCTCTCTTCTATCCCCCTCCCTCTTCTACGCCCTCTCTCTCTCTCTCTCTCTCTCTCTCTCTCCCCTTTCCCTCTTCTTTCTCTCTCTCCCTCTTTCTCTGTCTTTTCCTCCCACTCTCTTTATCTTTCTACCCCCCTCACCGTCTGCTCCTCCCTATATCTACCTAAAGGGCTAAAGCCCCTAACCTAATAACAAGGGCTTATTATAAGCCCTTGCCTTGCCTAAGGCAAGGAAACGCCTGATGGCCCATGCAGCACCCACCTACGCAACAGTGCAGTGGCGGCGGTTGCTAATTCGGGCAGCGTAGCCACCCCCGCCCTACTACGACGGTGGTGCTTGCCACATGGTGACGCCCGCCCTGCCTCCTCCAGCTAGCGAGCGTGGTGCCCGATGCTTGGTGCCTCTTACCTACCCAATGACACTCGAAATGCCCCCTCCACCGGTGCCCCACAATGCCTCAATCCCCCTCCACCTCGTGCCCGTCTCCTCCATCCCACATCCTACCCTCCTTCCTCCATCCCTCCATCCTCCTAACCCTCCTCTCCCTTCACACTCCTCTCCCCTCCCCATTCTCCTCACAGCCCCCTCTCCTCTCAGACGCCGCCGATGATGCCCCCCCCAAAAAAAATAAAAAAATGTTTTATTTATTTTTTATTTAAAAAAATTATTATTAAAAAAAATCCTAACCTAACCTAACCATCCCACTAACTCTAGTTAGGTTAGTGTTAATCTAGGTTAGTTAGGTTCATTGTAGGTTAGTTACTTACAGTTAGGTTAGTGTTAACCTAAGCTAAGTTAGATTGAACAGATGTTAACTATAGGTTAGTTAGACTTACAGCTAGGTTAGTATAACTACGTTGGTTAGGTTAGCTTAACTGATGTTCAGTTAGTAAACTAACTCTAGTTAGTGGAAGGAGTTAAGTTAGTTAAAGTAATTGTCCAATTATAGTAACTAGATAATTAGGGCAGTTAGGTTAGTAGGGCTAGTTAGACTAACTGGCATTAACCTAGTTCAAACACCTCAGTTGGACTTAAAGTCTATTCACACAAACCTTAAGACCAAGGACCCCCCCCAAAAAGGCTAATTTTACCCCTACTTCAACCCTTCATATCTCGCCCATTCGGGGCCCAAACTGGACACAGTTTGAACAAGGATTTCACACACGGAAACACCATACTAAGGGGCATTTTTCTAGCCCATTGCACACCATCTCGGCATCCCTAGCACTCTCTCATTCATACCCCCGTGTGGGCCTTGTTCCACACTAATTCTCTCATATCTTTACGTCGTGACCTTCGATTGACGATCCATATACACCAGCACATTTCCCTACACACGTGGGACAATCTTAGGCACATTATTAACATGATGGTACCTACAACACTAACACCACTCTAACCCTCCAAATAAAACTACATCAATACCCGCACTTGTGGGACAGAAACACCCTTTGCAACTCTCACCCAATTTGCATGCAGCTACGCTCCGTCAGCCAATGCCTTTGACTCCAACGCTCGCCAAATCTGCATACAACTCTATTGCAACCACCGCCTCCAACAATCCTCTCCTCGAACTTCGTATGCAAAAAGCACAAACAAAAGGCATAGCCCTCCAAGCTAAAGATGCCATGCTAGACATTAACATTGAAAATTTACTTCATTCCAACATAGGCTACAGAGACTTTGCTCAACTATGATCTTCAACTGACTACAAGCACTACCTCAAGAAAAACCTTTTTGCAATGCTTAGACAGCTTGGACCACCGACATTTTTCTTGACCCTTTCTACTGCTGAAAGACTATGGCAACCATTGGTAGAAGTAATATACAAACTCAATCCAAGGACTTCAGAAGAAAATCATCAAAACCCATAAATAGAGACAAGACACCTCATATGTGTTGATCCAATCACTACAGCACAATATTATGTTCATAGATTCTAAGCTCTAAAAAATATTATTAAGAAAGACGAAAAAATCCTAGGAAAAATAATAGATTTTTTCTTCATAATAGAATTCCAACATAGAGAGAGCCAACATGATCATGGTCTTCTATGGATTGAGAATGCACCTATCTTTGGAATATCTCTGAATTTTGAAATTGAAGAGTTTGTAGACAAATACATTTCAACAGAAATCCTTCAACTCCATGAAGATCACAGGCACATTCAAACACATAAACATCATAAAACATGCTACAAATGTAAGAAAAAATGTAGGTTTGGTCACCCACACCCACCCACATCTTCTACGAAAGTATTGGAGCCTTTTACCATTCCTCCTAATAACAACATTAAAGAAACACATCAACTTGATTAACAAAACTTTATCAATAGAAAACACACAACTATTGCACTACAACGAATTCTTAAATGCTATTAAACTAAAAGAAAATGAATACATTTTAGCTCTTCAAGGAAATATTTGACAACCAACACTCTTCTTGAGAAGACAACCTAAAGGCATTTACACTAACAACTTCAATCCTTATGTATCCAACTTATGGGGGGAAAACACAGACATATAATTCATACTAAATCCCCATGGGGCTGCAACTTATTGTACCTCTTACATGACCAAAATTGACAAGGAGACAACTATAGCAGTCAAAGAAGCTTTTTCACATTGTCAAGTCTTTCTAGTGAAAAATTGCAAGAATTGTCACAACTATACAAAGACCTTCAACTTCTTATCTTTTATGAAGTATCTTTGATAGGACATTCCACATTAGTTGCAGTGGTTGATATGCGCCTTCGCGAAATCAAACACAATCACAACGAACCCTTTGGAGGAGTTGATATTCTCCTCTGTGGAGACTTGTGTCAAGCTAGTCCCACAAAGGATTTGTGGCTATTTAACAATTAATCAATGCAAACAACTATGCAATCTCCCTTCTAGAAGGACAAGGTCTTCCAATATGAATTAACTGAATAAATACGCCAAGAAAATTCTCAATACATTCAAATACTCAATAGAATAAGAACATGAGATCATACAACAAATGACATATCTTACATTAATGAAAAATATCATAGACAACCAATTCAAAAAGAGAGTGTGCCACACCTATTCTACATTAATGCCTCCAAAGATGCTCATAATGAGGAAGTATTCCACTTACTCAAAGAAAATCCTCATATTCTTAAAGCAATAGACAAATGCCACAAGACATGTAGCAAAACAATAACAATACCTTCCAATCCAACAAACATAGCAAGACTACATCAAAAAATCCAACTAAAGCCAGGTATGATAGTTGAAATATGTTTAGGAAATCTCGACATCCTTCATGGCTTGGTGAATGGTGCAGTCGAAATTTTCAAAACTTCAAACATACAAATGGACAAGTTGTTTGGATCTTATTCAACAATCTATCGATAGGAAGACAAACCAGAACCAGCAACTCAACTCTTTACAATGTTCACATTAAAACAATGGACACCAATAAGAACCACCTAAATTCAATTACACGTACACAATTTCCAGTCCAACCCGTAGCGACAACTAGGACAATCCACTATTCACAAGGATTATTAATGGATCAACTTGCGTTTGACCCATCAAACATAAAGTCACATGGATTGACATACACAGCACTATCACGTATAAGAAACCCTAAAAAACTTTACATCATTAAGCCATTGCAACCCAACCACATCAAAGTCGACAAAAACATTTTGAATGAAATGATAAGACTAAAAACAAACAAACAATGGCATACCCTTCATAGGAACTTTTCAATAGAAAACCAACAAATCATGACATTGCAATCACTAAATACCCGTGCCTTTAACTCCCACCAAATAAACATAGTTAATGACAAAAGCCCTCTAAGTGCTACAATCCTCTGTCTCCAAGAATTACATAACAAAATAATAACAGCATTGACCTTGCCAGGTTTCACATGCTTACAAAAGTCTCACGGAGTAGGATTTGCAACATGTTACAAAGACAACCTCAAACTCATTTAAGATGATTATATTCAGGACCAAGGATCAGAATGCTATCTTACAATCTTCAAAACAAAAACATAAAAAAAAATTGCAGTGATTAATGTATACAACTCCCCATTATTAAAAAAAACTACACTACTTAAGTCTCTACAAAGAACACTAGAAAAAATAGATGATGGCAAAACAACAAAAATCATAGGAGATTTCAACATCAACATCGCTAATTCAAACAACAACAATAAACAACTCTTCGATTTCATGGAACAAACAAATTTCACTCAATTTATTGATCAACCAACTACTATTCATGGATCAACTATAGACCACATATGGACAAACAATTACAATCCAAATTATATATTTGGAACAAACTTCATTTACTAGTCCAATCACTCACTACTTCACACTACCATAGATTAAAACATACTATATAAATTTCTCTTAGCGACTGGCCTTATGAATGTAATTCACTTGTTAAGCTTAGTGGCAAAAGGAATAAGGATTGGCATGCACTTGGGACACGAATGCTGGTATATACAGGCGATAGGATGAGTGCCACATTTAACTGGGGGAGAAGCTCTAATAATGATGTGCAAATTTTAGGGGAGAGATTGGAGGGAAACACCAGTGGGTACTGATTTTGGAGGGATGCTGTGAGAGGAATTGTACACACTTGTGAAGCCCCAAAAACTTGTGGGGGTTAAAGGTCACTGTGCCTTAACCCCAGTTATGTACAATACTCAAATGCATATATAAATGAATGAAAAATAAGATTAGGGTGGTTCTGCACCCACCAAAACTTGTGTGGCTCTCTGTCTCTCTCTCTCCTTCTTCCATTCTTGCTTCCGTTGAGAGCACTCTCAACTGATATCAGAGCCCGGGTGATCTAGCTAAGCGTGCGTGAATGCTTGAAGCTCAGTAGCTCTGTGGGAGGAAGGAGAAGCTTTGTGGGTGACTTTACTTGCATCCGAGTGTGCAGAGACCTTGGAGGAACCTTTGGAAAAGTCACTTTGGCTTTGCGAAGTGGTTTTGAGAGCCTGTTAAGAGCTTTCAAAGAAAAAGTCGTTTTTTGAGCTTTTTCCTGTTCTGTTCGATGACACAGACTCTGTATTGACTTGTAGAGGCAACTATTGCTTGCTTTTGGTGTCCACATTACTTCAGGAGCTTGGAAACACCTTCATTCTTGAATCTGGGATCATTTCAGTGGATTTTTGACTCACTGTGTCAGTTCCTGCGTTTTTTGCCCGGGTGTTGGAACTCAAGTTTGGAGCAACCATTTGCAGATCTGTCAGTTCCCGATGGACTCAGGAGGTCCTAAAACTTCTATGTTGCTCATCATTCGCACTCTGGTGGAGTTTACAAACAGCTCTGTTTCAAAAAACGTTTTTCAGCCCGTGTGTTGGACCCAGTGATTGAGACCACGGTTTCCAAAACCGTCTATCCCATTGCGTTCCAGACGCCCAAAAACCCCTACCTGTCAGTTCTTGCACAATTCGGTGGAGGATTTTCAGAGTTATAGATCTCTGTGTGTTCGATTTCGTCTCTCTGTTATGCATTTTTCATTCTAAGGTTTTGAAACCTTAGATTTATGCCACATGGCAGTGGATAAGTGTTGACTCCCATTTCTCACTCATCGGTTGGGATTTTGGAGTTCTGGCAGAAGAGAGATATTTGCAGATTTTCTTGCTGAGTCCAATTATGCAATGGCGCCCATGTTTTGAGGCATCTCAGGTTCTATTTTCAGTAGCGCTCATTACCGTGGGACTATGATTTCTTGAGCATACCTTATGCAGATCACTTTGGTTACAGTTTGAGCAGTGTACGCTCATTCGTGGTATGCATTGGGTTGCAGTGGATGATTTATAGGCCATTTGGATGCATTGCGGTCCTTGTTGGATGTGCTGATAGGCCCAAATTGCCTTGTGGGATGCTATTTTTTATGGACGCTTTGCACATGGATGCTATTTTATGCTGAGGGACAGCTTTGACACATTGCAAGTGATGCACTGATAGTGCTATGCTCTCTTGGATGAGATATTATTGATGCATATGCCAGTGGACAGTGTTTATGCTTGAGTCATTTGGCACTTATTGGCATTTTCTTTTGGGCCAGATTTGCTCATATGGATGCATAGTATATGCACATGAGTCAGATGCTTTGAGCTTTGAGTTTGGTGATATTTCACTCTATTGTGGCATACACATTTGGGTGCACTTGGTATTTGGTGTGATTCTCTCTTGAGGCACTAGCATTTGGGATTTTGCTTTATTTGCATCATGGCATCCTCTTCCATGTCTGAAAAGGAGTTTTTCAACATTAAAAAGTTTGATGGGACAAACTTTTCTTTGTGGAAAGAACAAATAAGGGATGTGCTTATTCAAAAGAAGCAGATTAAACCCTTGGCAGGGATTGAAGCTAAGCCTGCGGATATGTTTGAGGATGATTGGAATGAGTTGGATGCATTAGCAAAGTCTACTATTAGACTTCATCTTGCAGAGTCAGTTTATTTCACAGTAGTGAATGAGCAGACTACGGAAGATTTGTGGAAGAAACTATGTGCCACTTATGAGAAGGAAACTGCCTCTAATAAAGTTTACCTCATGAAGAGGTTGTTTGAGCTGCAGATGAAGGAAGGGGTCTCCATTGCTTCTCACTTGAATGAATTCAATATTATTTTCAACCAGCTTCAGGCTCAGAAGATGAATTTTGATGCGGAGACTAAGGCAATATTTCTCTTATGTTCATTGCCATCCTCATGGGATACCTTCCGTACAGCTGTCTCAGTAACTCTGCACCTGGTGGAGTACTGAAATTTGATGATGTTGTGGGTAGCTTGTTGGCCGAGGAGATTAGACGGAAGTCTATGGATGGCAACAAGCAGGATGCAGCCTTAAATGTGCAAAGGGGCAGATCATAGTTCAGGGGGAAGTCCCAAGAAAGAGGGAAGTCTCGTAGCAAATCCAGGGCACGGAACATTGAGTGTTACCATTGTGGCAAGAAGGGCCATATGAAAAAGGATTGCTACAAGCTAAAAAGAGAGCAAAAGGATAAGAAAAAGAATGCAAATTGGGGTGCAAATCAAAAGGAAGAGAGTCCAAGGGAGGACAAAGGAAAAGTGAAGATCGAGGAGATCAATGCAGTCACACATGATAGTGACAATGACGTTCTCTTCATGTCTAATTTATCTGCAGAGTTGCTTACCACTTCAGATGATGCATATTCCCAAGATTGGATTTTGGATTCTGGTGCTTCATTCCATGTTACTCCCCATAGGGAATGGTTCTCCACTTATGATAGTGGAAAGACAGGTTGTGTGCATCTTGGAAATGACTATGCATGTGACATAGTGGGAGCAGGTGACATAAAGTTTTCTTTTGCAAATGGGTCTGCATTTGTTTTGAAACATGTGAGACATGTGCCTAAGCTGACCAAGAGTCTTATTTCAGTGGGTCAACTAGATGATGTTGGTTTTCACACCACTTTTGGCTTTCAGAGTTGGAAAATTCAGAAGGGCTCTATGCTTTTGGCCAGGGGTGCCAAGTGTGGGACTTTGTATCCCTTACATGTATCAGGGGTATTTGATCATGTTGTTGCAATAACCCAGCAGCCAAGCACTTCTTTGTGGCATTGCAGGTTGGGGCACATGAGCTAGAATGGAATGAAACTCTTATGCCGTTTGGGTTATGTACCGCATTTGAGTTTCTCTGATTTTGAATTTTGTGAGCACTGTCTCTATGGGAAGCAGACTAAATCAGCCCATAAAAGAAGGGGAAAGAAAGAGTTTAAAATGCTTGATTTGGTGCATTCAGACGTATGTGGTCCCATGCCTACACGGTCATTAGGCGGGGCTGAATACTATGTGACATTCATTGATGATGCAACTAGGAAAGTGTGGGCTTATGCTATAGCTCAGAAGAGTGATGTGTTCCAGGTATTTCAGAAATGGCTTGCCTTGGTTGAGAATCAGTCAGGTAGAATGCTTAAATGCCTATGGACTGACAATGGTGGAGAGTATCTCTCTCATGACTTTCAGCATTTCTGTGATACACGTGGGATTAAGAGGGAGCTCACATCCCCTCGTACTCCAGAGCAAAATCCAGTTGCAGAAAAGATGAACCGTACCATTCAAGAAAGGTTGCAATGCATGCTTTCCAATGCAAGTCTTTCTGGTGGTTTTTGGGCTGAGGCAATGAAGACTGCAGTGCATGTGATCAATAGATCACCTAGTAAGAGTTTGGATGGTGGTATTCCTGAAGAGGCATGGAGTGGCAAGAAGCCCTCTTACTGTCATTTGCGTACATTTGGGTGTGAGGCATATGCACATGTGCCAAAAGAGCTTCGAAAGAAGCTAGATCCTAAGTCTAGGAAATGCATCTTTCTAGGTTATGGTGAAAGTGGAGAGATGGGCTATTGTCTCTGGGATCCAGAAGCAAAGAAGATCATACGCAGCCATGATGTGGTCTTCAATGAGAAGAAGATGCATAAGGCACCCATGAGGGATATGGAAATGAGGAGAATCACTTTCCAGGATGTGAATCCACCTACATATGTTGATAGACATCAAGCTGTCCATGCACCAAATGTGCAAGAAATGGTACAACCAAGTACTCCCACAGGTATACAATCAAGGGTAGATGATGGATCATCTATTGGTGGAAATGATGAGCCAAATGTGGCTGATATGCAAGTGGGAAAGCAAGCTGAAATGCCCTTAAGAAGATCATCTAGAGTGTCTAGACTGCCTGATAGGTTTGTTCCAGGGGTAGACTATGTGATGCTTACTGATTGCGGGGAGCCTTCTTGCTACAAAGAGGCTATGATGCGTGAGGATCAACGCAAGTGGGAGTATGCTATATGCAATCAGAGATGAGTTCACTTATGAAGAATAAGACTTGGGACTTGGTTTCTTTGCCACATGGAAAGAAAGCATTGCCATGTAAATGGGTTTACAAAATGAAGGTCACAGGTGATGATGTGCCTAGGTACAAGGCCCGTTTGGTTGCTAAAGGGTTCAAGCAAGAGAAGGGTGTGGACTTTGATGAGATATTATCTCTGGTTGTGAAGATGACCACACTTAGATGCATGCTTGGACTAGTGGCATCAGAGGATATGGAGCTTATGCAAATGGATGTCAAGACAGCTTTCTTGCATGGGGATTTGCATGAGGAAATTTACATGGTGCAGCCGGAAGGCTTTGAAGAAAAGGGCAAAGAGCATTTAGTTTGCAAACTGAAGAAGAGTCTCTATGGTCTTAAGCAAGCACCTAGAGAATGGTATCAGAAGTTTGATGCTTTCATTCGGTCCCAGGGTTCTAGAAGGAGTGAAATTGATCACTGCCTCTACACTAAAAGGGCTAAGGATAATAGCTTGATAATCTTGGCACTATATGTGGATGATATGCTATTGGCTAGCAAGAATACTTATGAGCTAGATGCATTAAAGGCCAAGTTGCATGAGGCCTTTGATATGAAGGATTTGGGACTTGCAAGTCATATTCTTGGTATGCGCATCACGCGTGATCGGAGTAGGAAACTCCTTTGGCTTTCACAAAAAGAGTATGTTACAAAAGTATTGCACCATTTCAATATGTAGGGGGGGAAGGCAGTGAGTACTCCATTGCCTCCATATGTGAAACTGAGTCATACAGATAGTCCCAAATCAGAAGAGGAGAGCGCCATGATGGCTAAGGTTCCTTATGCATCAGCGGTTGGGAGTCTTATGTATGCTATGATAGCTACTAGACCAGACATTGCATTTGCAGTGGGAGTTGTTAGCCGGTATATGGCTAATCTAGGAAAGAGGCATTGGGAGGCAGTTAAGTGCATCATGAGGTACATGACGGGTACCAAGGAGATGTGCATTTGATTTGGTAAAGGAGACATGCGTGTACTTGGGTACACAGATTCAGACTATGCAGGGCATGTGGATAAGGGCATGTGGATAGTAGGAGATCCACTTCTGGTTATGTGTTCACCTTTGCAGGTGGTGCAGTGTCATGGATGTCTCGTGCACAGAAGTGCGTTGCTTTGTCTACCACAGAGGCTGAGTATGTTGCAGCCACAGAGGGTTGCAAGGAGGCTATATGGCTTGATCGGCTAGTGGGAGATTTGGGGACTCATACAGGTGTACCGACATTGCATAGTGATTCCATGAGTGCTATTCAGCTAGCACGGAATCCGGTCTTTCATGCAAAGACCAAACACATTGAGGTCAGGTACCATTTCATTAGGGAGGTACTTGAGGACAAGCGCATAGAGCTTGTCAAGGTTCATACAGATGATAACCCTGCAGATATGCTGACGAAGAGTCTACCTAGTCAGCGGTTTGAGTATTGTCGTGTATTGATGGGCATTGGATAGTATGCTCACTAGTTGTTCTCTCTTAAAGGCACATTGTCCTTTAAGTGGGAGGTTGTGGGGGTTAAAGGTCACTGTGCCTTAACCCCAGTTATGTACAATACTCAAATGCATATATAAATGAATGAAAAAGAAGATTAGGGTGGTTCTGCACCCACCAAAACTTGTGTGGCTCTCTGTCTCTCTCTCTCCTTCTTCCATTCTTGCTTCCGTTGAGAGCACTCTCAAAACTTGCCTTGTTTTCAAAGGGAGAGCCCAAACAATATACAGGGGAAAACTCCTAACTTGCACGACTCCCAAAGGGTGTTGGATTCCCTTCAAGTACCATTGGGCTCCAGATCTCTTTGATGACCACTCTTACTCATGTCAACGATATGGTCATGCCTGTATCTACTTGGGACCAAAGTTCTGACCATGAGAGGCCAACTCATCATGCCACCAAGACTTTGCTTTGAGATATGGATGCAGAACAAGGAACTTGGAATGGAGAACGCTCTGGCTCATCTTGTTGGGAGGTGTGGCATAGTTTTTCACATTTCTCTCTCATTAACTCCTTACGAAATGCCTCATAGACACGAACCACATTCTATGGCCAAGTGTTTCCCTTGGACACGATGATGGCCAATGGAACTTCTCGGTTGGGAGTTGAGAGCAATTGTAGAGAAAAAAATCCCTCTCCACCCAGCCCTGGGCTGGCATATTGTTGACGGATGGTGATGTTAGTGGGTCACTTCATTGAGAGCATTGCATGGATGCTCTTTGGAGAAGCTTTGTGGTCTGGCTTTATGGCTCAAAACCCAGAACTTTTGATTGGGGAAAGGAGCTTTGAGAATTGTAATCCCATCCGCACAATGCACGGGTGGAAGGCACACCCTTCATTTTGAAGACTCGTTATTTTTTAGCACATGGACTTACTTGTGTCTCTGGATGTTCTCCACCTTAGGCTCATTATCTAGTTCTACCTACCAAAGCGGATGTTTAGGCTCTACAGTAGTAAGTTCAAAGGGAGCATGCACTAGTGAATGTTTGTTTGCTTGTTTTTGTGCCTTATTTTTGGGATACTTATAGAAAACTATTATATGATGGTGATGTGTTTTTTTGGAAGAACTTATCTAGGCAGCAAGAAATCAATGAACTTATAGAATACATTACGTATGCCTGCTTCATATATTTTTTGGATATGGACATGGACATGGATGTAAGCATTGGACTACATTCTATAGCTAGAAAATTTAATAAATAGCTTACAAGTTTTAAGAGGGTGGTGATCTTATGGAATGGAAGTTGGATTTGCAAATAATTGAGGACTTAGTATTGAAAGAAAGGAGGGAGAGCCCTATGGGAATTCTGGGTCTCTACAAAAAGTGGGGGGACTTTTGGATCTCTACAGAAAGTGGAGGGACCTTCGAAAGTATTCTTCTTGCCCTTAAATTTATGGGGGAATACTTGGTATTGAGGGGGGTTCTTACAAGGAACGAAAATGGGTAGCTTGGTGAGAGTATGTTATCCCAAAAGGAGCATGATAAAATGGAAATGACACTAATAAGTTCGGTTAATGTAGATATGGCTAGGACACACACACACACACACACACATGCATGCACACACGCATGCTTGCATGCACGTATGCATGCATGCATGCATGCACACACGCACGCGCGCGCGCACACACACACAAACATACTTTTTTTTTGGGGGGTTGAAATATTTGATGCTTTATAATGGGGAGCTCAAAAGTACATCAGTAGAATATCTCTCTATATGATAAGTATACTGATAAGTATACATTATAATCTATGAAATTAGTTTATAGACAATAAAAAAAAGATTGCTGACTGTCGAGAGTGTCTAAAAAAAGGGAAAGTAGAAAAAGTAGGATCACCAAAGACTCGATGATTTCTATCCTTACACACACACACACACACACACACACACACATTAGTACCTGTTTTTTGGAGGGGGGTTTGAAATATTTAATGCTTTATAATGGGGAGCTCAAAAGTACATCAATAGAATATCTCTCTATATGACAAGTATACATTATAGTCTATGTAATTAGTTTGTAGACAATCAAAAAATAATTTCTGACTATCGAGAGTGCTTGAAAAAAGGAAAGTGGAAAAAGTAGGATCACTAAAGAATCGATGATTTCTATCCTTCCATAGAGTCCAAAGTGCCAAGTAAGAGACCCAAGTGAAGAAGAAATCAAACCCTTGTCTGTGTGGGTGAATCCTAAAAAGCCAAAAATGTTTCCAAAGGTAGTAGGAAATCTAGATCTCATACACTACCAAAGAAGACCCAAGAAATCACGGGTGTGTGGACAATACAGAAGGAGATGAGGCACATATTCCAATGGAGTCAAACATTTGGGACAAGTAGCTGGAGCAATATATCTTTGTGCCAAGAGCTACCTAGATAAAAGAACCCCCAACATGACCCACCACAAAGAAACTACTATCAAAACTTTGGAACTCCAAAGCCATCACAATCTCTTCCTCCACCGCTTTGTTACAGGATTCATGCACCAAAGTTGATTTGCCTTATCTGAAGCCCAAGGTGGGGGCAATGAGACTTTATACAAGAAAGGTACCGTAATGTGAGACAGCCTCAAGGGACAAGTTGATGGACCTCGGGCATGAAGAGTCCAATCTTCAAACCTATTCTGAAGCTTAAGTGGTGATACTGATAGAAAAGGCTGAAGCATTTGAGCAATCTTTTGCCATAAAGGATGATAATGCATGCCTAAACCATATTGTTTGGTAGCCAAATGGAAAGATATCATGGTACCATCATCTTGAATCACATTAGCCACCAGAGAGCGAATCCCTTTGAAACTAATAAAGTAGGAATGTTTGGGTTCCTACAAAGCCAACAGAGGGTCAAAGGCCTTTGACCAATGTAAACTTTTAGCCCTTAAATAATTTCCCTTCAAGGAGTTACAGCCATTCCATTCCAAGGATATGCTTCCAATCAAATAACATTTCGGAGACCAAAGGACATAGCCTTTGATCCTGCCATCAATATAGCCAAGATGAAAATCCCATTGATTTGGCTGCCAACAACCAAAGGCAAAGGTGTTGATTTGAAAAAGCAAAGAATGCATCATGGCAGACCAATGTCCATCTCCTTGCATATATAGTAGCATCATGTTCCCCTTATGAGCAAGGATATGCATGTGAATCTTGAGAATATTTAAACCCCCATGCCTCTTTGGCGAATAGAGATGTTGCACTGAAAACAATCTCAAACTTTTCTTGCCATGTTTGGATCACCAAAAAGTTCTATAATGGATGACATAGATCTCCCTTACCAACATGATCAAAGGCAGGTAAAGATGAATGTATGTCACCAAAATAGATTGGACTATCCTTAGACAAACATGCAATGGCCATGTTGCTAATTTCTAGTATTCATGATTTTTCTTCAATTTTGCAAGTACCCAGTCAGTTTGTTGGTGACAAGTAATCATCAACCCAAAGGATAACCAAAATGACGAGCTTACTAAGTAGGTGGGATGATTTTCCTCGGCCATAGAAGACTATGCCAATCTTTAGAATGCAATTTTAACAACTTAGACTTCTATAGACTAGTAGCCAGGACATACAATGATAGAGCATGCATGAGGAAAGAAAGATCCCTCTCAATATTCTTTGGAGTGAAAAAAGAATCATCATCTTATGCTTGAGCAACCATAGGGCGACTTCCATGAATTTCCAATCCATGCAACATGTGTGTAGTAGCCACAAGATGATCCATGTATTGAAGCATTGGATGTGTGGCTATCGCATAGAATAGTGTACTAAGTGTATATCCCTAGCGAATCAAAAAACAGAGAATCCAATTTTAAAAAATATCCCCAAACAATATGCAGGCAGCTTTACTATCATTATACATCCAGTAAATAACATGCAACATTTTTGTGCCAAATACCATAGCATGTATGGTCTATGAGATGAAATCCCATTGAGCTATGTTAAAGGACTTGGCAATGTTAACTTGCAATAATAGCACATCTTGCTCTCTAGATTTTGCATATTCTATCCCAACATAGGCATTTGCAATATTATCATTGATATGTATGCGACAACAAAAAACCCATATTGGGCAGGATAAAGGCCATCATGTAAGTATCCTTTGATGCGATCAACCACCATTTTGGTTATGATTTTATAAATAACCAACATGCGAGTGATAGGTCTCCAATCAACCCATGATTCACACATTTGCTTCTTTGGAAGATGTAAATATGTGAATCAGTTGGTTAGTTAGGTCTCCAGTCAGCTAATGATTCACATATTTACTTTTTTGGAAGAATCTTAACAATCCCTTTCTTCTATGAATTTAGAATTTGTTAGTTTTGCTAATCACAATTGTTCAGATGTAGTAAAGTAGAGTTGAGGATATCCCAATGTACAAGGAAAAATTCAACAATGAGATCATCCCCTCTTGGAGATTTCCATCTGCTGCCACAGGATTTTATTGCATCAGATGACTCATTTTTACTAAAAGGTTCCTCTAGCTCCAAATCCAAGAGAAACAATGAGAAAGATATGTTGCAAAAGCTATCACTGTGTAGATAGAACTTCCTACAAAGGGAGATCTGCATGCCCAAACTGTCGAGTAAAGTGAGTGACACAAGTGATAGGAAGTTGTGATCGAGAGGAAGTCCAACATCCACCAGGCATAAGGACTAGGCAAATACTTGCAGACTGCCTCTTGTAATGTACGCTTTTGAAAAATTGTTTTGACGAATAACCTTTATCCAAAAAATCCCTTTGTCTTGCATGTGTCTCCCATTTAGTAATTTTTCTATGATCATTGCATTGCAAACAATGTTTATGCTGGCATAAAGACATGTTTCTTCCAAAGACAAAGGTAAAAAATGAGTAAGCCTAGCCAATGTTTGGCAAGTGTTTTTGGTCCCTCAAGCTTTTCGTATAATTCTTGCCATAATGGAATGACTGCTTGCATTCTAGTAACAAAAGTATCCCATGCATAATCAATATCAATATGGCTCTGATGTGAACGAGGCTTAATGGCATCACAAAACATTACAGCTCTAAGTAACTATTATTAACAATAAGAAGCCTTCCTTGTGACAACCTGTCAACTAGCATTTCATGAGGAGATATATTCAACCATAAAGTGACATGATTTGAAAGTGTAAAAGCATGGTCAACCCACATCTTGCAAGTGAGATTGTCATAATGTCGTGGATTAACCCTATACCAGCGATCCAAGTGAACCTCATAAGAGGATTGTACATTATGTTGGAAAGTATAGCCTGGAAACATGGGATATAATTCCTTCAAAAGATCAAGGCTGAGCTGAAGCAATAATTGAGACAAATGGTGTCTCTCATAGGCCAACATATGAGTATTACTAGAAGTATTGTCTCCCTGTTGTGGGGCATCATTAAAATCTCCATAAATGAAGGCACGATGTCTCTAGGGATATTGTTTCATAGCATCCCAAATCAAACCTCTACCTTGAGAGGATCGAGGGGTATAGACTGAGGCAAATTCAAACATCTCTCCTTGGACAAGACACTATATAATAGTCTATCTACCTTGGTTATCACACTGAGAGTAAAAGCTGGCTGAAGATCATGCTTTAGCAAAAAAACTATGCTCGACAAAGAGTGCTCTCTTGCATAAAAGATATTATACCCAACAAAATAACCTTGGCATCCCACATAAATATGCTGATTGTGTTCTTGCAAAGCCACTATATCTGCCTTCATTTGATTGAGATATAAGTTTCCATTTCTTTGCATCACATAAACCCTATACATTAAATGTCAAGAATTTGATTTGTGACAACATATTTACCATTTATGTACATGTCATATCATCCAAAAAAAAAGAAAATCAGGCCTGCATATCCTCCTCTAGACCCTTGGTGAGATTCTGACTAGGAGGTGCAGCTTGATAACTAGGCATCAAGCTAACAATTTCTTGTTCTAGAAATAAAGTACAGCTTACTATCACAATAGCCCATGTATTGCCAATTCTATATTTTTTTATAGGATTCTAACTAGTTTGAGATGAGGCATTCCAAGTCCTAAGAGGTAGAGCTTGCATTAATTCATCTGATTTTTTTAAATTTCAAAAAATTGGCCAAATATGCATTTTTTTAAATTTAAAACACCCTAGCTGAATGATCCTTTTTTATTCGTATGAATACTTTTCTTCATATGAATAAATCAATTTATTTGTTCAAATAGAATAGTGTATTTGTACGAATAAAACTAGGATAAAAAAAGTTCCACCTTCATTTTTAACCTCTGTCTTCGGACGAATATTCTTATGTGTCTGCTTCTTGCTTCCTTGCCCCACCTGCCCCTACTAGTGCACCCAGCTTAGCTCATGAGCCTACCCACAGGTAAACTTATCTCCCTTGTCTGATACTAGTACTCATCTCTCTTGTGTTAGTTGTGTCTTGCAGTCTGTGTTTCAATATTAATGTTTGTATTTGGGACTAGCACTTATCTCTCTTGTGAGAGTTATGTGCTGAAGTCTCTACTTTGATATTAATGTTTATTTTTTATCTAAGGCTAGTACTCATCTCTCTTGCTAGAGTTGTGTGTTGCAGTCTCAATTTTGATATTCATGTTTGGTAGACACTTAGACTGGCACTCCTCCCTCTAATCAATATTGAGAGTTGTGTGATGCAGTCTAAGTTTAGAGATGTTGCATAGACAATTAGTATGGCACTCATCTCTCTAATCAAGCTTGAGAGTTATGTGATGCGGTCTAAGTTTAGAGATGTTTTCATAGATGCTTAGTCTGGCACTCATCTCTCTAATCAATCTTGAGAGTTGTGTGATGCAGTTTAAGTTTAGAGATGTTTTCACAGACGCTTAGTCTAGAACTCATCTCTCTTATCAATCTTGATATTTGTGTGATGTAGTCTAAGTTTAGATATGTTTTCATAGATGCTTAGTCTGGCACTCATGTCTCTCTTGAGAGTTATGTGCTACATGTAGTCTAGGTTTAGAGATGTTTTTATTTGGCACTCATGTCTCTTGAGAGTTGTGTTTTCATTTGGCACTCATCGCTCTCTTAAGGGTTATGTGATGCATTCTAAGCTTAATATCATGTGATGTGTTCATAGACACTATAAGTATGGGAGCACTGAACTCTCCCTCGATAGTTGTGTGTTGCAGGTAAAGCCTAGTTTTAGATGTACATTAATGGTTACTCAACATTGCACATTCATAAGGTCTCGTAATTAGATTTTTGGTGATTTGATTTCAGTTTTAGAAGGTCTCGTATGTGTCTGCTTCTTGCTTCCTTGCCCCCACCTGCCCCTACTAGTGCACCTAGCTTAGCTCATGAGCCTACCCACAGGTAAACTTATCTCCCTTGTCCGATACTAGTACTCATCTCTCTTGTGTTAGTTGTGTCTTGCAGTCTTTGTTTCAATATTAATGTTTGTATTTGGGACTAGCACTTATCTCTCTTGTGAGAGTTATGTGCTGAAGTCTCTACTTTGATATTAATGTTTATTTTTTATCTAAGGCTAGTACTCATCTCTCTTGCTAGAGTTGTGTGTTGCAGTCTCAATTTTGATATTCATGTTTGGTAGACACTTAGACTAGCACTCATCCCTCTAATCAATATTGAGAGTTGTGTGATGCAGTCTAAGTTTAGAGATGTTGCATAGACAATTAGTATGGCACTCATCTCTCTAATCAAGCTTGAGAGTTATGTGATGCGGTCTAAGTTTAGAGATGTTTTCATAGATGCTTAGTCTGGCACTCATCTCTCTAATCAATCTTGAGAGTTGTGTGATGCAGTTTAAGTTTAGAGATGTTTTCACAGACGCTTAGTCTAGAACTCATCTCTCTTATCAATCTTGATATTTGTGTGATGTAGTTTAAGTTTAGATATGTTTTCATAGATGCTTAGTCTGGCACTCATGTCTCTCTTGAGAGTTATGTGCTACATGTAATCTAGGTTTAGAGATGTTTTTATTTGGCACTCATGTCTCTCTTGAGAGTTGTGTCACTATAGGTATGGGAGCACTGAACTCTCCTCAATAGTTGTGTGTTATAGGTAAAGCCTAGTTTTAGATGTACATTAATGGTTACTCAACATTGCACATTCATAAGGTCTCGTAATTAGATTTTTGGTGATTTGATTTTAGATGACTCAAAATGTAGTTCCTAATCTCAATAAAACCCAAAAGAAGGTGCTAAAGAATGAGAACGTGTAGTTCTTGATGAATGTTGATCATGACATCATTGAGAATGCTTTTAACAATCTACAAGTGGCATGCAAACTCTCGCAAGGACCATGGTAGAGGGTGGAGTGAGGGTCTTGTGTGAATGATTTCTAGAAGTTTTTTAAGCACAATTTGGAGATCAATTCTTGCACCACTTTGCCTTGGAGAGTTGGCGATATCTTGGTCAAATAGATCGATGCTTGCGACATGAAGTGGGGGGGTTCCGCTGTAGAAGCCAAAGTTGTGTACATAAATATTCTGTGATGGTGAGGCTTTAAAGGCAAGGGAGATGACACATCCTCCATTCCACCAATGCACCCACGTCCCTAGCACCCACATCCCCAAGTACCATTACATCCCCCACATCCATAGCCACACCCACAAGTGACACTATAGCCACGCCATCCACAAGCACCATTACATCCACCACAACCCACCTTTTCATGTCACTCTTTCCCTGAAGTTCTTCATGCTCCACAATTTGTAGTTCCTTCTTATTTGTTGCACATGGCCCCTCACATCTCTATCACCATATCCACACCCAACTTGCATTCCACAATTTGTTGCACATCTCCCACCAAAGTCACGTTCTAATTTTGCACCTTTTGCACATCCTGCCACACATCTCGATAGGTTTCCCTCTCCTTCACACTCACCCACACCTGTACCCTTATCATTTAGAATGGAAATCATTTGGATATATGGATGACCTATCTCGGACATGATGGAAAGAGACCCTCTCTGGCGGGACATAGAGATAACACATAAATTCTTGTTAGAGCTCTGCGTTCTTGTCATCATGTTTTTTATCTCCTAAGTGCACCTGTATGCTACATGCGCCAACATAATTTCCCACATAAACAATTTGCATGCTCAAAACATTATGCTACATTTCTCCAAGTCATCCAAACAAGTGTAATTTGGGTATTTGTGATTGGGAAATGATGACACCAATGAGAACCAATAAGTATTATCTAGCATTGAACAGTAACAGTACCATGACTATGATGGACTTTCGTCAAAGATTTTTCCATGCAGCTTCGGAGTGCCTTTGCACTACCACCCCACCTTTCTATATTACACAAGATGTGTACACAATGTCCCACCACATTCTTAGGATTATAGACATTTGTGTACCATCAACTTATACTAGTCCTGCACAAGATTTGATCACATAGCTACGACAACTTGCACTCCAAGGAAATCACATGGACCTAAACAATTGGCCACCAATAGCAATATTTTGTAGTGTTTTCAATATTGCAGCAAGATATCAAGATGTGGTTTGCAACTCAAACCCAACCAAGGACTTAGAATAGCTAATGACCCTTGTACAATTTGTGACATGAGTACTCATAACATGATGATTTTTGTGTATCATTGAGTCGTCAGTCCATGTTGAGCACATCATGTTGATATGATTTCATGTGATAAGTGTCATGTTGCTATGATTAAATGTGGTCTAATACAATTATAACAGTTTCACACATTCTTAATGCGTTAATTATCAATTTTTAGGGTTAATTTTAGGGTTGATATGAGCACAGAGGTAGAGAATGCACCTGCCTAGGAACATCTCGAGGTGTCTATGTACACACTTCTTGAGGAGCCTACAGATACTTATCTTGAGGATGTTCCAAATCCACAAGATGGTTAGGGTCTCAAGAGTCTGATTTGGCTGAGCAGCTGAATCATGTTGAAGCTCAAGCAATTCTGAATGAGCAATGAGAGATGCTTGGAAGGGAGGGATTAGGTGTGTTTGCCAGTGGATGATGATACCATGCAGGGTGAGACACTCTCTCTTTGACAAGTGGCCAGGATTTGTCCGAGTGATTTATTTGGACTGAATGTGCGATAAATAAGTACTCATAGCCCAAGCTATCTGATCTATGACACAAGGCTCTAGTGCACATTCTGCTCCAGTAATTCATAGAAGTTGAAGGGAACATGTGAAACATTCAACATAGTCCCATGCACTTCATCGAAAAAGTGTACAATCTGTTGCATTAACACATAGATTGGACTGATAGACACCACTTGTCAGGGATAGGAAAGGGATGTCCTACTGAGTGCAAGCAAGCAAGGACTGAGAGCAGAGAGCCAGCATCTCAGAGGCCTTGTGTGTTGACTCCATAGGCACACAATGACCTTTGACCTAGCAATGTATGCCATACCTCTCCATCAATAGGGTGTTACCACTACCGAGGACTTGCAAGCTGACATTACAAGACAAGCCAAAGAAATTGAGGTCTTATGAGCATGTGTCCACACATTAGAGACTCAGCTCCAGCTATATAGAACCAAATTTGGGGACTTAGGTGCAAAAGATGATGTTAATTGTTTTGATCTTGCGGATTTGACCAATCTCGACAGCTAGAGTGTAGGACCTAGCACTCATGGTACTTTAGATGTGGGCCCTAGCACATTTGTCCCTTGAGATATTGTACACATGGACCTATTATATGAGACATTCTATTGTGAACATGTGTATTTAAAATGCAATTTGTAAAGATGATCTTGAAAAATATTGAATCTTTTTCAAGTTCCTTATGTGATGTTGATTTTTCAATTTCCTTATGTAATGCATAATTCAATTTATTTCAATTTTGTAATCTTGGGGAATGGGGATTATAAGATAACATTACAACAATGGACATACATTGCATAAATGCACATAACTCCAACACAATTTTTGTTTCCAAGGCAAGATGTTAAGAAATGAATACTTACATCAAATCATTTTATCAATAAAGTAGAGAATAGAAGGCAAAAGCTACGTCAATGCATATTAGAGAAAATCTAAAAATGGATATCCATGAAAATATTTCCCATCAATGTTTTTGTGTGAAGCAATGTCTATTATTTATCAAAACCATTAAGTTATTAAAGTAGTTATATGTTTCAACATGTTGGAATCCTAAACCATAAGAGGAATTATAGCTTCTTTTATATTCTCTCAAAAAGATTTAAATCTTCTACTTCTTTGTGCTCTTTTTGCCTCTCTTGCTTGGTTTCACTTTGTCTTTCCCATGCTTGTGTCCCCTTCTCTTTTCCCTACATCGTAAAGCCTTGCATTTCTTGAGGTGTGTGTCCTCATGTGATCATCATTTGCATGTCTCAATAGAATCCTCTAAAATCTCCGATCAAACTTATCTCGATCTGAGATATTACTACTGCTGCCAGTGCCATCTTGGGTGCTAGGGAAGATGTGCCAACACCAATAGGGCCTCCCATAATACCATGGTATTAGTCGTATAGCTGTTCTAAATATAATATTAAAGCCTATTTGGTGGGGGCCGTTGAAAAGAAAGGTGTGCCTCTACTATGAAAATGCATCACAATGTCATAAAATTTGAGAATTTTTCATTTCAATGTTAAACACAATAGAAAGACAAGGGAGGGTAGGAAATATACTTGTTTGGCAATAAAAAAATACTTAATTCTTGATTTTTACATTTTGTAAACTTGGGAAATGAGGATTATAAGAAAACATTATAGGCGATGGGCACACAATGCATAAATGCACATAATTCCAACACACTTTTTCCCCAAGGCGAGATGTTTAGAAAAAACAGGCAATATGGGCATTGGGCATTATAAGAATACATCAAATCATACATGCACCAAAATTAAATGAATGTATTTATCCAAAAAATCATAAAAATCAGGATGATGAGATAAGATGGATACGAGCATATGCGATCTTCCATGACTTAACATTTTCTCCTATCCATTCCTTGACATTTGTGTACAACACTCGATATTGTAGTTAACACCGGTATGATATCATTGATATCTTCAACTTCATTGTTGTCACATTGAGTAGCTCAATCTCATCCTCTTCTTCACTAAATGCACCCTCAGCAATAACTTCTATAGTCAATCATTGTTCTAAAATTCTCATTGCATTGGTTTCATTTGCTACCCTTGCCACAACATTAAACCCTTTCAACAATCATAGATTTCCAATATACAACCCTTGATGGCTTTAACCGATTGCATCTATTTGAATGAATAAAATCATATAGTACACTCCATTTTTTCTCACATGCAGATGATGATGTAGTAATAGAGAGGACACATGTTGTAATATGCTGCAACTCCAATCCCTCTCCACCATATTCCTTCTACCAAGTAGGTGTAACCATCATCTTAATAGCATCAAGATTCCAAGGTTTGCCCAAAGAACCTTCACATTCATATACTTCACTCATTGTTGGTAGGCCAATTTGCCTTGCTCACCTAAAAGCAAGTTTTGATAAACCTATGAAAAGTTACTTATGACTTTTGGATTCTGTAATTGAGCATGCATTTGGTATTGTGGATGCATTGCAAATGCAATTCCATGCAAAGGGTGTGCATTAGCTTCCATGTTTTATCAGCCAAAAGAAAAGGGGTGTGCAAACACAACTCCATGCAAACGGGTGTGCATTAGTTTCCATGTCTTATCAGCCAAAAGCAAGACCCGATGTTGCTTTTCCTTAGCTACATAGTGCATAGATTCTTAACTTGCTGTATTTCTTTGGATATCTTGTTGTATTGCTTTGGACATATTTCAATATGATTTACCCATCACAAAGGCATCTGCAACCAAACCTCAATACAAGCACAAATGGCTCTACACCTTCTTTGATTTTTCCTACATTTCTCCAAAATATAGATGACTATACAAGATGTGCGCATCTATTACCTGGTATTGTATACTTGGGCTTCTTCCCAAGCCCGTTCGTCCATCCTCCATCAGCACAACAAAAGTCTCAATTAAAGCCTTGCGCACTTTCAAAAATCGAGCAAGCAAAAGAAAAGATGTGGCAAATTTAGTTTGACAAAATTGTGGTAGTTACTTCATTGAGTGCTATTTGAATACTATATGTAAGTATTACGGCTCTTTATAAAACTAACAATAGCATTATCATCTTGAAGCACTGGTTGCACAAATGGCAATTGTCCAATTTCAACAATAAGTTTAGAGTATGAGCACTACAAGGAACCCATGTAATTGTGGGATACTTTGCCATTATCCTCTCACCTGCAATCTTATAGTTTAATGCATTATCTGTTACTAATGCAGTAACTTCATAATTATCCTCATGTGAAGTATTTTCTCTCTCCATAAATATACCACCTTTTTTCTTATTCTGTAATGTTTATTGCATTTTTCGAGACATCTATTTTCCCCTTGTCTCTTTGCATCACGTCTCCCCTTGCAATACTTGCTATCATCGATTGTTGTATTTGCAATTCTATGCCTAATTTCTAGCCATGCAATAATCTCTATGCATGCTATTTGGAAGGCATGAGAGACATTATGGGATAGGACAATTGGGGTGTGGGAGAAGACTTAAACCAAGGAAAATGTATTATCTCCACACGAGAAATAGCCCAAAAATTAAATTAAACTAAATTATTTACTAGTAAACTAAACTAATCTAACTACTTGGAAAGACAACAATTTCATCCACCATGATGGTATTAATTATTTTGGCTATGAAATATATTTTTGTTTTTAATTTCTATACTTAGACAATAACAAGACTCATTTTAGGACAATCACATTAATCAACAGAATTATATATTGCTATTAAAACCACGAGGCTAGTTTTAGACGATTACACTAAACTATTAAACTAATTTAACTACTAATAAATAGCCCATAAATTAAACTAAACTAATTTAGCTACTCATAAACTAACTAATTTAACTACTTGGAAAATACCACCACCTAGCTGGTCATCAATTGCCACCATGGGAGCATTCAATAGGTTGGAAATAGAGACTTATAATAATGATGGAGTGGAGAGCAAAATGATGGTGTGGTAAGGATTAAGTGGCAGTCCTTGGAGCTCGATTAGGATTAAGTATGATGACTTAATGTCATTGCCTTTTAGCCACCGGGCTTGTAGCCAATTAAATAGCCACCGAGCTCCTACAACTACCTAGCTTGCATGATAAAATGGCCATCTAATCAACAAAGTTTGCAACTCTCTTGAACCACTACAATGACTTAACTCTTGGTGTGCCATCCAAATAATCACAAGCCATCTTAATAAGCCACCTTAAAATTTGAGCCAGCATGAAGATTGGAGGCGATGGTGCCATCCAAATAATCATGAGCCATCATAATAAGCCACCTCAAATTAATCAAAATCTGAGCTAGCATGGTAACTAAGGGTTGGTCGTGCCATCCAAATAATAATGAGCCATCTTCAAATAATCAAAGTCGATCCACCAATTAATCACATGCTTGGCTTGGGGGTTGGGGGTTTTGTGCCTCTCCCTCATCAAAATAAAGTGCCATGTAGGAAAATTTTTCTTATGATCCTCCCATCTGAAGTGATCACACAGCTAATTGCTGGCAATTTGATCAATGCAACTTAACTAGAAGGATGATGAGCTAGTTGATGTGGCTCGGTGGGTACTAGCTATTCTTGGCTATTTAAGTGCCATGTAGCCTCATTGGCTTCACATTGCTCCACCCTTCTCTCCCACCGCATATCCACACATTTGTCAACTTCACACTGGTCTACCATAGTCTCTACCACCCTTGTTGACTTCATGTAACTCCACCCTCTCGTTGCCCACCCCCGTCTCCTACTCCATCATCTCCCACCCTCAAATCCACAACCTTTTTTGACTACCCTTGTCTCTACCACCTTTGTCGACTTCACACAGTTCCACGCTCATCTCCTACTCCACCATCCTCTTGCTCAACCCTTGTCTCCATCCTCTAGCTATGTTCCACCTTTAGTTGATTGATGCCGTTCTTATTCCTAGCTATCTCCAAAGCACTGGTAGTTCTCTCCCATGATCATAGAGTGGATGAGATGCTAATGGTCCTTAATTGGATGGGAAATCTGGTCCTTAATTGGATGGGAAATCTGCCTCATTTAGTCCACCTAAGAATTGTATTTGAGCCATACACCGATGATGTTTATTTGTGGAATCTATATGGGCAGCATAGCTAGATTGACTAGGCTACAAAAATGATATTGTGGGAGTTTTTACAATGTCAGGCACAATCGAGATGAGATGAAGGTCATTTCTTGTAAATTTAGGTAGCTCACCAGTTGAGCACACTGTGTCAAGTAAGCATTTTTGGGTACCTAGCTCATCAGCTGAGCTAAGATTTCTTGTGTCGATACTTGGCCACTCATTTATAGTGTTTATTAAGAGACTCTACATTAAGTGACACCCTTAACGATAAACTTCCACCTGACAATTTGTTGGAGTAGCAAGAGAGATTCAGCAAATGAAGCAAAATGGAGTTGTTTATTCAAGAGAGATATGCCCAATATATAGGCACAAGTTACATCTAGGAGTGACCTCATATGTGAGCTCAGTAGAGCATCTAGATCCACAAATCACTCCATTGATTTCTCAATCAGGCCCATGAATCTCTCAATCACACTAGAACCTTTTACTCTAGCACACCTACACTTACACACTCCTACATAGGACTCCTAGTCCATAGGCACACACCCATACATCGATTTGTCCTTCATTCCCCCCCCACAAATTGATGACCTCATCCCTTAGTAGTAGAACATGGGATGCTACATGGCTTGCCCACCATCATGTGGCAACACACATGGCCCCAACCTGTGAGTCACTCCTAGGACTCTTAGTTTACAACCAGGAGATAGACAATGACTATGTATGGAAATCCCCATGAGTCGAACAAGGTAAAATCTCAAACAAAAGACTAACAATCATTTAGGGATGGACTATCCATGGCAGAGAACCATTATTGACCTCACACACAAACAACTTTAAAAACATATGAGTCATCACCCTTGTCAAAATTGACTTGGGTGGTGAAAGTAGTGAGAGCTTTAAATCCTCTGGTTCTTCTTCTTCTTCTGTCTCTGCTTCTTCCACAAGGTTTGCTGAACATTTCTTCTTTGCATAGCATTCTTTCTCAAAATGTCCAAGTTTTCCACAAAAGTTGCACTTCATCTTGCTCTTGCTCTTGCCCTTGAAGTTGTTTTTGGCCAAATATGCCCCATGTTCTTTGTAGTCATTCCTCTATTTGATTTTCCTTTCCTCTTCCAAGAGGGATGCCTCAATTTCCACCAAACTAATCTCTGGTATATTGGTGAGAGTAGTGACAATAGTGCCATATTCCTTAGTTAGGCTTCTGAGTAAGATAGCAATTACAATGTCTTCATCAAGATTAAACTTGATGCCAGATAACTGAGTCAGCATGCTCTTCATGGAGTTCAAATGTACTCCGATGCTGACTCCACAAAGGAGTGAAGGTACTTGAAAAGCATGACTTTTTTTTTCTTGCACAACGATAATTTAAGTGAATACTGACAAATATTTGGAAGGTATGACATTGATCTTTTTTCTTTATCTTTTTTTTTGCAGACCATTGCTTTGTGGTTGCAAGTTCTACACACTCGACAAAATATCAAGGACTAGTGTTGCATTCTTACTTTTTCTCCAACTAAACTAAAATGGTGTTTTTGAACACCACCTTTTTTCAAGAAGAGGCAAAAAATGTGTGGTTGAACTCAAACATATGATGTTTTTTTCTTGGCTAATTGTGAGTTTCATATACACGACTGAATCCAGGGAGAAAGTCAATGGAGTGCACTCAATGCATTGTAATTGCAACCCCTCAAAAAATACCATGCATTGGTCAAAACCTCAACATTTGACATTTTATTTATGTTGATGCAACCATGCACATTTGCGAGATTTGGATGGACTGCCAAATCTATGGGAGTGTTCTAGTGCTTTTTCATCCTCAGAGAGCCATAAAGCTTCTCTTTCCCTAGTGGTTGGTTTCTTTTCTCTTCCATTAGCCACATTCCAGATCCCCTTTTTCATGAGAATAAATTTCAGTTTGGTCTGCCAAGTATGAAAACCCTCTCCCCTATCTTGATTTTGGAGGCCATAGGGAAGGTCTTACCACTGATGTGGTAGTGTCTAATCCCTTTACAAAAAATTAGTCTTTCTAAACAAAGAAATCACCTTCACCATATAAATGCAAATTGCTAGATAAAAATTCAGAAAAGCCTAGTTGTTTGTGGCATATGTATGACCAGTGGGCTTCTCCCAAATCCTCTTAACTGTACTATTGGGATCTTCTTTACCTTATACTTTGTCCTTCTTGTAGTCTTCTTCAAGTGCTTAGCATTGGAAGAGCATTGAGAACTTGGCATTTTGACAAGACATCAATGCCAACTGAACTTCAAACTAAAAGAGCATTCTTTGAACTCTAGTTTAGCCCCACTTCATGCCTCAAGCATCATCTTTAGCATTTACTTTAGCATCAAACTTCAAGAACTGTCAAAAATTCTTGTAGAAAGCAGAGCAACCTTGGAGGATGAAATTAAACCGGATGAGAGTATCTCTTTGAGGGCATTTGATGCACAATGAAAGGTCTATTGATAGGGAAGACCTAGTACCAAGCTTGGGAAAAAAATGCATCAGGTCGCCATAGCCAGAAGCTTCAATGCCAACTAGTTTTTTCATCAGTACGTCTCAGTTAGTGGACCATTTGCATTCAAACTTCATCAGCAGTAGCTGACTAATAAGGTTGCCAAGCAGCAGCTCAAAGCATTTGGTGAATGGTAGCTCCTACATGGAGAATTACACTCAAATTTGGCAACTGGAAGACGTGTTGGTAGGGCCAAATGAGGCAAGCATTAGTCAATTCCACCGGGCTAGAGATTTGCCCCAAGACGAGGGATCTTCAAGTCAGAGGGCCTGGCAAGTGGCACAACATATGAGGAGAACAAGGCTTAGAAAAATTTGGAGAGAAGAAGGCAAAATGTAAAGAAAGGTGAAGAGGTTGAAGAAGATGATGACATGGCACTCAAGGAGGTCTCAAGAAGGGTGAACCAAGCTCTAATACCACATGTTAAAGTAGCAAGAGGGATTCAGCAAATGAAGCAAAATGGAGTTGTTTATTCATGAGAGATATGCCCAATATATAGGCACAAGTTACATATAGGAGTAACCTCATATGTGAGCTTAGTAGAGCATCTAGATCCACAAATAACCCCACTGATTTCTCAATCAAGCCCATGAATTTCTCAATCACACTAGAACCTTCTACTCTAGCACACCTACACCTACACACTCCTGGCATAGGACTCCTAGCCCATAGGCACACACCCATACATCAATTTCTCCTTCATAATCATCTTACTGAGTAGTTCAAAATGAGAAATTTTGACTTTAGAATTAGAGAGGATTATGTCTTCACAAGGAGCCTTGACCCCCCTAGGACAATTCAGCTCAATCAAATACTTGCTGCTGGCATAGTTATTGCCCATGGTTGATTGCAATGAAGTTTCGGGAACCATTTAGCAATCATTTTCCTACACTTTTGGACCATACACTCTAACCCAAGTCCACCCTCCTTCTTACTAGCCACCATATAATTCCAATCTATGGCATGCCATTGCTCCCTGTAAGAAAACAATACAACATTTGTGCTCAACAGATAATATGATCTCGTATGTAAGAGAGAAAAGAAGATAGTATGGAAAATCAAAATTTTGATTACTGTAAAACTGATACAATAGATGGCGCTGCCTCCCAGCCGTGCGCTTCTGTGAGAGAAGCTTCAATGGCATGCTAGAAACAGTAGAGGATGGAGGCTGGATGCTAAGGAATCAGGGTTGCTGTAGCCAGTGATGATAATGGGCTTCACGGGCTTGCTCTTATATAGCCACCAGTCATAGTTAGTTAGACTCAATCGGGTGACCGACCCAATCTGCCCAAAACGGCCGACTGGAGGTCGGTCCCAAAATAGGCCACCGATCACACGTTAGAACCATGGCATAGAATAGAGCAACTAACCTATGGCATTCGTTCGACCCAGAGCCCCATTCGGGATCATCTAGGGCTCCAAACGGGCCCTGCAACTCGAGAGTGGGCTACCCCATGAAATGTTCTGTCTACCCTCAGTGCGGTCAGTCACAGGATGCCTTCCCGTACTTGCATGTAGCCTAGTTGGTAGTGTGCCAACTCTATCTGAAGCCATCCAGCCATTAGGCCACACATGGCCCCCATCTGGTGTCCACAAACCAGGACCTACCGAATAATCGAGCTACTCAAATGCCTTTTCCTCATATAGGGGGCTTACAAGTAGAGTTAGCTAGTTCCCATGTAGTTACATGAGAGTGGAGCATTGATATCTAACACCCCCCCTCAATGTCCACCTACAAGTGAACTTACTTTTTCGGCCCAAGTCGATGAAGATGCCTCTCCAACAAGTCTCTTCCAAGAGCCTTCGTGAAGATGTCCGTAGCATTCTCTGTAGTCGGACAGTACAAGTCGACCTCTCCATCCATGATGAGCTCACGTATAAAGTGATATTGAATCTCAATGTGTTTTGTGTGAGCGTGGAACACAGGGTTCTTGCTGTGGAACTTGTGTCGTGCCAGTCGCTTGTTGTAAAGCCTTGGCACCATACAATTTTTACTCAGTTTCCAAGTAGCCTGTATCCACCATTTGTTCGAATAGAGATATGTGGTGTGCTTCTAAGGAGATCACTCTTTGATAGAGTCGGCTTGTAATCTGAGCATCAACCCATTCATTGGGATTGAAACTGAGAGGAGGCAAATGGCCATCAAGGTAACATGGGACCTCTAGAATGTATTCCAATGTTTTGCAGAAGATAGCACTTAGGCGAAGGAAGCGATCAATGTTGCCGCGCATTATTTGCTGATGCTGTTGAAGTGTTCGGATCATTGTGCCTTGGATATTCTATTGTACATCAGAGTATGGTTCAATCATTGGCCAATTAATGGTACGACCTTCATCCAAAGTGTGTATGTTGGCTTTCCATTTTTTACATCATGGAACTACATGGAACTTGGGATGGGTTCTGAGATATAAAGGTGCACATAGGTAACCTTTCAAGAAGATTACATCAAAGAGCTTGGGATGGCACCAATCAGGTTGTGGATCCAACTTGCTTATCCAACGTTCACTAATTTGACACTGATGAAGTTTGGTAGGGAAGTTGTCTAGGGTCCATCCACCTCTAGTTTTCATATCAGGATATTTTCTCCAAAATTCCTTGATGGGGTTACTGGGAAGTGGTATCTCATCAAAATCATACCCGTCATTAGAACTTGGCATGGGAGTATGAATTGGATTATCCGGATCCTGATATTCAAAATCAAATACTGTGTCATTTTCTACTGATGGAAGCACAAGTAGTGTCGGAGGTGATGACGGGGCAGGGAGAGAATCTGGGGACATGGGGGAGAAATATGGAAGAGTATTAGTTATGGAAGGGGGAGTAGAGGGGAGGGGGGGAAGGACTGGGCAAATGGTTTAAGCAGCTTGGTAATCCTCAAGGGTAGGATTAGCAAGGGAAGAGGAAAAGCTAGGTGTGAGGGGTTTGTATAAGTTCGTGACTGTTGGGTTAGTTGAAAATGGTGAGAGGCATGAGCAAAGAGATGATGAGGGAATATATGTTAGGATGGAGCTCGGGGAAGGTTAAGAGGGTGGTAGCAGCAAGGGTCAATGAGGTTATGAGGTTGGCAGTAGAGAGAGTGGTTAGATATGGGAAGCTAGATGTGAGATAGGCCCTATCATCTTTCGACACCTGGTGTGATGGGATCATCAGAGCTGCATGAGTGGGATGTCGGTTATGTCATGCCTTGCAAATAATAGTGATGGCCTTTGTAGCAATGGAAACAAACCAGCAATAACCCTGAGGGGAGGACTATCCATGAGGCAATGAAAGCATCCATTTTGAGTGCTATAAACCCGGCATGTGTAGACAGGCAGAAGATATTTTTCTCATCTTTGAACAAGTCTTGGCAAATTATGCACAGAGTTTTGGTCCCTATGGAACGTTCCCATTTGATTGTTGGATGAGTGGATATGATCCTGATTTGGAGTTGCTTCCATTGGATAAGATGCATGCATTGAGGTGATCTTCCACTTGTAGAGCAGCCACAAGATCTTGGTACACCACTCTTGTGCATTGTAGTGGGGCTTCATTGGTGTTGTCTTCCATTGCCTCATTGTTGTGCACTAGCAATTGGAGTTCAAGATTGGAGATGATTATCTTTTGGGAGTGTATCTCCTTTATTTTTTCTTTGTATTTCTGGTAGATGGATGTATATGCCTCCTTAAACTTTTTCATTTGCAAGGTGACCTTCACCTGTTAAGGAATGTCTTCACTGACCCTAAACCATTGGTCCAAGACTTGTGCTTGTGAAGTGATGGCCTCTTTAGTGGTAGCAAGTTGGTCCTTTAAGATTTTGCATTCTCTTGTGAGCTCGTCAATGCTAAAGGCACGTACTGCCAAAAATTGTTTCATGTCTTCAAGCGTGTCTTTGCAATCCTAGAGCTCTTCTTCTTTGTGAATTAGAGTGAGTCGAGCTTGTGCCACTACCTCCATCTGCTAAGCATGTGCGGAGGTCAAGGAGTTATAGTAGATCTGTAGGATTACCGTTGCTTGTACTGCTGCTATCAGCTATGTTTGACTTTGGTGGAGGTTGGAGGTCACATCCCTCATTGCCTTCTCTTGAGCTTGGAGAGCTTGGTTCATGCGCCCTTCTTCTACCTCCTCCCCATCTATCTGCGCTCGAAGTGCCTTGATCTCTATGGCAATTGCCTAGAATTGGTCTTCAATTTCTATTGCAGTTTGTCTGTCCAATTCTCTTGCATATTCTTCCTTGGCCAAGTTAGTGAATAGTTCTGACATTTGGATCATTTGGTTAGCTTGATGTTGGAGAATGATAGATGGTGATGAGGATTGGCGATACTGCTGATACAAGTGGTGCCCATGTAGCCATCCTGATGATTTTGTAGTACTTGTAGGAGGTTGTTCCAATGGTATTTCAGTCACTTGTGTACAATAGTCATACTATTGATCTGGCACTACCTCCCCTTGTGGCTCATCGACTGGCATGGCGTCGATGGGCAGTTCTAGTGTTGATGTAGCCTCAGGCTCTAGTGTCGATCTTTCCTCAGGCTCTAGTTGTTGCTATTGTTAGAGATATATTGGTTGCAGTTGTGCACCGAGCTGTAGCATCTCGTGGGGCAATTCCTCAATTTTGACCTCTAGAATAGGTATTTCTTTTGTGGCATTTGCACTTGCCAATGTGATAGTAGGAGAATTGGTGACGGCTTTCATACTGGTGAGAAGGGAATGTCCAACTCCTCAATTGGTTTTGGTGACTGGGGCAGAGTCATTTCTCGTTCCTGTAGCCTTTTTTTGATGATTATAGCCAATAAGTGTGGATTTTACATTTTTGGCCTGATGAACCATCTAGTTTTTTTTGTAAAGAAGATGACTAAGTGTTGGATCCAGTCTTGCTTTAGCTTCCTACTCAACAAAACAAATGTGTGGAGTGGAAGGGATCGATTCTTGCTGTAGTTAACCCCCAGGATTGTGGATAGGAATTGTGCTACTTCCCTGAGGTAATGGTTAACGATAGTACGAAGTAATATGCCATCCCTATGGATCAGTATGCCCTTGGCGAGGAGAGGCTGTACTTCAAGAAATTTAGCATCGATAGGCCATGTAGGGTATTTGGCACCTTGTATTGGGAGTGAGAAAGCCCTTTGAATGACTGTATTGTCGAGAATAATGCTGAGTGGGCTCTGATGTATAGTGATGGTACCGTACTTGCCAACATGTGCATTGTTGGAGTGGTAAGAATGGAGAAAGTCCCTGATGTATGTGGTCATTGTAGGACTATCCTCCAAGGATTTTAGGCTCTCATGCAAACTTCCTAGACCCCTTTGCTCTAAGTAAGGTGTTGCTTCCTTGGAAAGAGCATAAGTTGATGTAGGTGGCCAAACAAGTTCTAGTGACTGGGCCTCGTCAATGGTTGTGTAGGCTGACTAGGGTGGCATTTGTTCTTCTTGTTCATGCACTGAATCCTCCTCGTAGCTATCGCTGTAGACCACAAATGCCTATGGTCGCCGTGGTTAAGAGGGGGTAGATGGTTATGAACTCTGGGTCTCGTGGTTTAGGCGGTGGGCTCTTTCTGCACATCCTCTTTAGTGGTGGCATTTTTTCTGAACCTGCATCCATGTGCATGTAGTGTACCATTGATCATTAGATTAGTTGGCATGGAGGTATGACCTTTGTGTGTGTTTGTGAGAGATCTTATTTTTATACATGCTTTGAGAGTGTGGAATGAAAGTGTGTGGCACAATTATTCATGCAATCATCTATGTGTCTAAGAAAAGCATGTGAGTGCACGTGACCTAGTATCTAGGTAGGGACTAACTATATGCTTTTTTTTTTGTTGCTAGGATTTTATAGGGTAGCTAGAACTCAGGCATCACTTCGAAGCCCTAGGTTAAAATCGATTGATGCTACCTATATGTGCAAAGATGTACATATGCAAGTGAGTGCTCGTGATACAATCTAATCCTAACTAAGGAAGACTTGGGTTTCCCAAATCTTCATTTTTGTCGAGGATGGCTTGCGTGTTGTAGTAGCGCTTCAGCCAGCTCCTGTTTGTTGTTGTGTTTAATTGGACTCCATCCAATGTTTCTAGCAGCACAGCTCTAATGGGATTCATCTTTCTTACTCGATAGGGTCCTTGACCTAGATACTTGAGTTTCCCCTTGTGTACTTTGGCATTGTATAACAGGACCAAGTCACCTTCCTTGATATCTTTAGCTTTAAGATTTTTATCAAACCATGCCTTTCTTCTGCATTTTTCTATTGTCATGGCATGGTAGGCGACTACTAGTCTTGTCTTTATATGCTTCTGTAACTGATAGAGTCTTTCTTTCAAGGATTCATGGTCTCCCATGCGTTCCTGTACTACTGTGCATAGGCTTGGTATTACAAATTCTAGTGGGACCACAACTTCAAGGCCATACACCAATTAAAAAGCTGTGTTCCTTGTATTGACCTTGAGTGTGGTTCTGTATGCCCATAAGGTTGCATTCAGTTTCTCTGCTCAATCAGAACATTGTGGTTCTACTACCTTGGTGAGGATAATGCATAATATTTTGTTGATGGATTCGGCCTATACATTCCCTTGGGGGTAGTAGGGTGTGCTGTTTCTATGGATTACCATAAAGCTTGACAAGAGTTCTTGAATTACCTCATTGACAAAATGTGTGCCTCTATCCAATTTCAATGGGGCATCCGAATTGGGTGATCACATTTTCATATAAGAATCTTGTTGTGCTTCTGGCATCTGCCTTTTTGACTACTTTAGCTTTAGCCCATTTTGTAAAGTAATCAGTGGCCACAATGATGTAGTGTGCCTATGTTCCTTTTACTGCTGCTAAATGGATGGGACCCACATAGTCAATCCCCATTTTTCAAATGGTTTTTGTGCAACAACTGTTGTTAGGGGATTAAAGTCTTTGTGTTGTGGTTTAGTAGTCTATTGGTATACATCACAGCCTTTTACATATTCATAGGCATCTGCCCACAGTGTTGGCCACTAGTAGCCTACGAGGAGGACTTTTTTTGCTGTGGATTCCCCTTGGAAGTGTCCTCCTACAATGCCTTCATGGACTTCACTCAAGATTGGCATGATCTCATGAGGCATGACACATCTTCTTAATACCTGGTCCTTGCCCATCTTGTATAGTTGTCCTACAATGAGTTGATAGGGTGTAGCCTTTAAAATTAGTTTTCTGGCATCTACTGCTTTCATTTCAGGGGGTGGTCTTCCTGCCATTAAGTACCCAATGATATCTCCACACCAATCTAGAATAGCATCTATCTAAAATAGTAAGGCATCTGGCAAGTCGTCTTCTACTCCAGTAGCTTCTTCTCCCGACTTGACACGAGACATGTGATCGGCAATGTAGTGTTGGGCACCTTTGCGGACCACTATTTTGAAGTTGAATTCTTGAAGCAAGAGGAGTGATCTAGTTATTCTGCTTGTTCTATACGGACGGTTCACAAGATAAAGCAATGCTTGATGGTTTGTAGAAGACAAAATCATTTGCTACTAGTAGATAGTGCCAAAATTTCTTAACACTATACACCATTGCTAGGGCTTCTCTTTCTATGGTGGTATATTTGATCTCTGCATCATTGAGTTGTCGACTGGTGAAGTAGAATGGGTAGCTTTCTTATGTTCACCAGGTTGACAAAGGATGGGTGCTGTGATTGGGAGACATAAGGATGTGTGCTGTGATTAGGCGCCACTTTAAAAGCTCAAAGGCTTGATCGCACTCTTCTATCCATAAGAATTCCACTAATAATTTGTGAAGTGGTCTAGCTATCATGGCATACTGCAATATAAATCTTCTATAATAGCCGACATGTCCCATAAAGACATGTACACCTTTGGAATTTGTAGGAGGAGGCAATTCCATGATGATTTTGATTTTTTCCATGTCAGTTGCAATCCCATGTTGAGAAACGATGTGTCCCAAAACAACTCCGTGGGTGACCATGAACTAGCATTTTGTTGGATTTAGGGAGATGCCATACTCCCTGCATTTGATTAGTACTGATTCAAGACATTTGAAGTGGTTTTGTTTGAATGGATGCATAAATCATCCAAGAACACCTGTAAAAACTTATTTAGAAATGACTTGAAAGCTGTGAACATGACTCGCTAGAATGTGGCTGGGCATTACAAAGGCCGAATGGCATGACTCTATATGTAAAAATACCCATTCTGTAGAAAATGCTATTTTTGATTGGTCTTTAGGTGCAATTTGCACTTGGTTATAGCCACTGAAGCCATCCAAGAACCTATATATTTTGAAACTTGCCACCTTTTCCAACACTCTTTCTATTAAAGGTAGGGGATAGTGATCCCTAATTGTGGCAGCATTCACATTCTTTAAGTTTACGCATATTCTGAGCTTCTTGTTGCGCTTAGGCACAATGACAATGGGTGAAACCCAATCAATGTGCTCTATCTCGTAGATGAATCTGGCATCTTGGAGTTTTTTCAGCTCGTCATAAACCATGGTGCCATACCTTAGGGTGAGCACCTTCCCTTATAAGTATCATGTGTACTACCACGTCTGGTGAAATTCCTTTCATCTCTTTGTATGACCATGCTAGGCAGTCACAGTATTCCATTAGGAGTGCTTTGAGTTTGGTTTCATCTTCCTGTCGAAGCTGTTTTCCAATGAAATTCCTCCCCTTCAAGGGCGAGGTTTATTGTGCATGTTTTTGTCGGTCCCTCATAGATTGGAGTTTCTCCAATGCTATCGGTTTCTTGAACTTCAGATTCTCTTAGTGGTCTTGGCATTGCTATTGGGACACTACCACTTGTGTAATTCTTGAAGTACTCCAGCACTTCTCGAAGATCAGGCTCTGATGGTGTTGAACTAGCTTGACATGTGCCATGTGTACTAGGTGGCATAGTTTCATTTACCAATTTGTTAGGCTCTTTTTGACTTTCTTTTTCTAGAGTCTCTTGATCGAGCTTCATCCACAAATGTGGCTTATATTTCCAAAACTTCTTACGTTGGGAACTGTGGGGTAACTTTTCCACTGGTAAGGTGTTCCCAAAGTAAGGGTTCATTTGCTGTGCATACTCCTTCTAGTCCCTCAGGGGACCATTCAAGAGGTGGTGGTTTTGATTTTGAGGGAGCTAGCTTTGCAAGATATAATTCAACGATCCTTGTTTGGACTCATTCGAATTCATTGAAGTATTCGGCCTTGGCTGGAGTCATCATTGGTATGCTACATTGGTTAGCTCCCTCTTTGCTATTTCTTGGTAGGAGATGTGTTTTGGAATGTTGTATTGTCGAGGGTTTCCAAACAAAAGATTCGGGAACGATAGTTCCTCACAAAATTTATCCTTGAACATACTCAATGGAGAAAAACCTTCAGAGGGTGCAACCTCAATAGTATGACCTTCAAAGTCGACTACTTGTTGACTTGTGTAGATTCCATGCACCAGTGTGTCAGTTAGAAATTCTTCTTCCAATGGTTCTTGAAATTGTTCATCAATGTTTTGTTCTAAATTGTGTTTTGCCTATACAAGTTGAACATGTTGCTCCCAAAGTTGATTGATATGAATGTTGTTTTCCTTGTACAAGGGAGTTGACAATATCTCTTTTAATGCAAGCGTTGCACAAGTTGGGTGTATGATTCCACTCACATAATTATGTTTAAAAGATCGTTTACATTTTATAGCCACAGCAACAATATCTTGTTCATTTAAGAACCTTGGCAACACTTATTGTGCTCTATCGATGTCAGCAAAAATGTTGACAACAGTTCCATGCCGTCCATATTATCCTTCATATGATAATTCTCGTATTTGAGCGAATGGTATTCTAATTGACACCAATGGTGCTTCTATAACATTAAGAATTTTTGTAAATGGTGTTTTTTGAAACACTCGCATATTCTTTAAAGATAAAAAAAGGAATTCTTTTGTTTTTCACATCTTTATAGAAAAATGTACGTAAGAGTTTGTCCATTGATTATGTCATTGCTATGTCTATTCCATTGGTGTGGAGAAATATGGCCATTTCTATTTTCATTTTCTACGGAATTTTAAGCAACCACAACATTTGCATGGGAAGCTTGGAGTGTCTAATATTTTTTAAAAGTATTCTTCTTCATAAGAAACTTGATTTCTTTTTCTGGTTTGTCCTTTGTTTTGTTTTTGGGTGGTTGTAATACAGGTTACTGTTATTGACATATTAGCTAATGTATTAGGTTGCAATAAAATGGCACGTAATTTGTAGATTTTGTTTATGATTGCTTGCATTGTGTATTGCATGTTTGGAGAATTATCTTTGAATAGAGTGGAATATCTCTAGTTGAAATGGTAGGATTTTGCGTCACAAGTTAATGCAAAAGCAAGTCTTAGAAGACCATACATTATATGCACGTTTTTCATACAAATGAACTAATGGGCTAATTGTGCAAGGATAAGGTGACTCATTTAGAAGCAATGTGTTTGGGTTTTCGCTCTTATTCTTGCCAATTGTAATTTTTTTGGAGAGGCTTACTCCATTGTAGATGAATATTGAGAAGGATGTTTCAAACATTGTTTGGAAATGTTGAAGAATGTCCACTACTAATGCACGTGAGGTTGTTGAATTAAGTAGTACATTTCTTATGCTCTCAATTGTTAATCTAAAATTTATTTGAATTGTAGCAAACATTGTCCATGGTGATTTTGATGTTTCTCCCTTCGACATAATGTTTTTCAACCATGGTTTCAAGAAGTTGTTCATATGTAACATTAGGGTCGAAATGTAAGACACACATAAGAACGTTTGTTTTATATGGATTATAAAGAGTAAAAGTTTGATTCAATGCCAAGTTTTTTTGTTGAAGCAGTTTTAGTGAAATTGAAGACCAAGTATTAACAAATATAGGGAAGTAGTATTTGGATTATAAAGAGTAAAAGTTTGATTCAATGCCAAGTTTTTTTGTTGAAGCAGTTTTAGTGAAATTGAAGACCAAATATTAACAAATATAGTGGAAGTAGTATTTCAATGCTTGCAAAGTACATCAAGCATTTGGTTCAAATGCAATTACAAATCCAGAGCTATAAATGGTAAAGCTCCCACTAGGTTTTGTAGTTTTGAGTTTGCTTCATGCTATCATCGAATCTTGCTCATACAATTCGAGGAATAGAAAAGACAAGGTGAAAACAATGTCGACATATGACCCGCTAATGTGGATTAGAATTTCCTCTCCTCCATGTTGTATGATATTTCATGTGAGGGAAGGAACTTGATCAATGTTTTGAGTACCTTGGCACAAATAGCAAAATGGTGGAAGTGGATCTTTACTAATTCGAACTTTCCCACAAGTCTTACAAGCGTGCTTGATCAAGTTGGCATAAACATTTTTTAAATGCAAAATGCCAAACACCTGCAACAGCAAAAAATTGTGAGTTCCAATTCTAAGTATATTGTATGAGGTTGCAAGGGCAAGTTATGTACCTTCATTTCATATCCAAGCCGTGAAACTTGGCTGACAAACGGTACTTTCAAATTATCCTTGGTCATACCATCTGGATTCCTTCTTTATTGAAATCTTGGATAAATTTAGTAATAGTTGGTTTTCTCTCATTTACTAAGGTCAACTGCAATACACATGCTCAAGTTACAAAGAAGAAAAGAGAGTGTGTGTTACACCATAAACAAATAAGCAATAGTAATGAGTTGTTGAACTAACTCGCTGCAGCTCTATCCTCGTCTCGAGGACCATCTGCTATAACAATCTAATCACACATGCCCTTCTTGCTTGCAATTTTAACTATGACAATAGCAATTGTGTCCATAACATTTGAGACAGAATACTTGTTGAAGTTGATCATCTCTGAAGCCCATAGGATGTAAGTGCACAATGAATAATCAGGCAACAAGCAGAGATTGTCATTGAATGACTCACCTCTAATGATGCATGTACTTGCATTAAGGAGTAAGGAGAATTTTGACATTCCCCCTTTCACTATTCCTTTTAAAACATCGCTTGATCTCTCAATCCTATAAAATTCTCCAACTTGCAAGAAATTTACAAATTGGTGAATGTATGCATTTGGGATGAGCAATGTTACTGTGTGGCTGCAACATTTGTCGGTGAGATTTCCTTTCAAATAAGTGGGATACTTAGGATTAATGCCTTTATACAAGCCGTAATTGCATAAGTGATTTCCTTCAAATACAAATTTATGTGGTATACAATCAAATAATTGAGTGATGGTAATTTCAAGGAATTGCCTTCACCTATGTAATTTTCTTTTGATGGAATGATTGCTTTTATAATTGATGGGTTATGTGGTGAGGGAACAAAGATCGTAGACTCGTTACATGTTTTGTAAGAAATCACTCCATCGTTCTCTTCTTTGCATGAGTTATTTGGTAGCTGTAAATACAAGAATGCATGCAATGAGATTTGGACAAACTTCTTCGATTTGAAAATCTATGAGAAAAATACATTTTACTTTTATGCAAATGGCCATGTTTTTTTCAAAATATTAAACCAGTAAATATATTATGGGAAAATAACTACTTTGTTTTTAGTTCTTTAGAATTTTTAAGAATTCCAATTCCGTTTGCACTAAAAAGATACACTACCAATTTTAATTGTTACTGTCATCATCATAATATATCAAGAGCAAATCATTATTTCACAACAACATCACAAAAAGATGTACTTACAATTTTAATTGTTATTATGATCATTATGCATCAAAAGGCAAGGCATAACTTCACAACAAAATAGAAATATAGCAAAAACAAACATATAATATGAGTTGATGAGAAAACATATAACATTCATAAAAGAAACAAAACATTGCAAAATCAAATGTTTCTCAATCAAAGTTTTGTTTGTAACATCATTAAGCTTTCTTTTAGGTGTGGAAGCCTTCTCCTCCAATTGTCTTTCATATTTCACTTTAGATTTTTGATGGACAGGAGTGGTGATTGTAGATTTACAATTAACATACTCCGATAGTCACGTACTAGTTTATTCACTGGTTAAAAAAAACAAATAATTAATTACAAAACAGTATGAATGCAAATCTAAAGTTTAAAACAAAAAACATAATGTTCACCTTGCGCGTATGTTTCTTGAGCAGCTTCCTGAAATGAATGCTTCAAACACCGTCGTGGACTTTTCTTGATGGGCGAATGCTTTAGTAAATTTTCCTTGGAGAGTTTGCTTGGTGAAGTATAAATTGAAGGCACAGATGTCGGAGTAGGTGGTCATTTATCCTCATCCATGTAAGAACATGCAGAGGTTGTTGATCGAACTATGTAAAAAGAATGAAAAAAAAAAATCTTCAACTGTTAATTTCTTAGATTGGAAAGACACTTGAATGACATGGAAATTGTAATATGGCGACACACAATCTGAGGTCTTGGCCAACGAGTTCAGATTCTCTGTAATATTCTGACGACGTCAATTATTTACGGAAGATAGAAAGAGAGGATAAATTTGAAGTCTAACGTGAATACGAAGCAGGGGTTGGAAAGCGTCGAAGAAGCAGGGGTTGGAAAGCGTTGAAGATTTGGGATAGCTTATGAATGAAGTTAATTGGGACACTTTACGAAAGACTTCATGCTCTTGATGTATTATGATAAGATTTGGGGCAGCCTACGAAAGACTTCATGCTCTGGTAGTTAATATTCGGTGTAGACAAATGAAACGACGTTTGTAAAGACTTCTGCTCAATTCTTGCTGTAGCTCTCAGAACCGTGCAGTGTACAAATAGGTTAAAGGCCCTGCAGCAGGCAGACCAAGGCAATCGCTTCTACGACATTGAAGCGTGTAGAATGAAGAACGGGAAGCGAGAAAACACATTATGAACGTGCAGGCAAACGCTTCTATGATATTCAAACGGGCAGAATGAAGCACGGGAGGTGAGAGAATCTAGTAATAAGAAGAAAGCAAAGCTGGAGAGGGAGACGCAACACTAGAGGCAATCATTATCTACCCACCACCTGCGGAAGAAAGGTCACGGTGACCGAAAATGTCAAAACTAACACTACAACTCAACGATAGAGTTTACAAAATCAATACTACTAGTCAAAGAAAACACAAATAAGCAAGTACGAACGACTAGGCATACCGTCTACAAGATTATCGACTTTACGAAGTTTGCCATCGGATCGAGCGGAAGCAATAGCCTTAGCAGAAGTTGGAGTCATGGGCGATTCCACAATTTCAGGACATGCCTTAGGAAGTCCTACACAGCATGTAGGAACTTTGTAAGAAATAATAAAAATAAGAAAGAAAAGAAGGAAGGACGATCAAAAAACAGAAAGCAGAATTCAGTGAGCACCCTTGACAAAAGCTCCACTGTCGGTCTCCATGAAATCGGTTGAAACTTCTAGTCCTGCCATAACCATTTCCTGAGTTCGTGAGCAGATGTGAGCGATTCCAAGATTGTTTGCTTCTCCAATTTATAGGGCAAAGGTTCCAACAGGACAAACCACGACAAACGTATTGGTCAGAAGATATCTTCCAAATCTTCTTCCAAATATTCGGTGCAGATGTATTACATGCACAGAGCCGCAAGTCGTTGAGGTGTTCTTAATCACATTTACTCAAAACTAATAGGGTGCAGAAGATGACGACGAAAATCAGCCGCTTAAGTCGAATGAAGTCGTAATTATTCATACCAGTGAATATACTCAATAATCACAGAGCCGTCGTCAATCATTACGACCAGAGCCCACACAGGTTGCGAAGGAAGCCTAAATCTAAGAAGATGCACCGATCAAGCAATCCCCCTGAATTCCTGCCCTAGTACTAACACTGTCTTGCACTTCCAATTCACGCAACGTGAAGAAGACGTATGCGAGGCATCTGGACGACAAAAACAGTGGGAGCCATGAAATTCGGCAGCGTTGGACCTGCAAATAATAACGGTGGAAAGCATGCAATCGAGCAAGAGAGTAGGAAGGGAGATATCTTCTTCAATGGACCTTCAATTCATCATTTATTGATTCCTCGTGGTTCCGCCTCCATCCTTCAGTTTCCCGACGCCCATTTCACCACCCTCCCAAAGCACGGACATCAGTTACCTTCGCTTGCCTTGCACTGGCTGCCCTGCCCTCATTCTAATGTTGCATCTGAGGTAGTGCAGCTGTATAGGCTGAATTCTGGAGCTCAATAGTAAGAACACAAATGGAGCAAGCGGACGAAGAACGAATCGAACAGATGGAGCAGACGGGGCGGCGGCACAATTCACGTTTCAGAAAGCGAAAAAGACGACAATCCCACGCTTTCACATGCATGCAAAGTGGCACTATCCATGTGGAACTGCAGGTCCACATAACAACCACTAATGAGGTCCACGTGGAACTGACAGTTCCCTTCATCATCCAACCCCAAATACACTCTTTAAAAATCACAAAAAATTATCAATTTCTACTTTGCAGAAATTTAACCGTCCCTAAGGCTACCCCCCCAGGGGCAGGCCAAAAAACCACTCAAAAGTAACCGATGGTAATCAGTAGTACCCCAAGCTCCAAGGGGGGTCAAATGAGGGACTATACTCTTACACAACATGAGCTAGTTAGGGACCACCATTGGCCACTCAACCGAGTAACTTAACCCCCAAAGTCCCTCACAATAGTTGCCTATAAAAGAGGATAAAAACTCGTCAATAATAAATCTTAGTCATACACCCATGACCCTTGAACCTTCTCAAGGCCATGTATCACCCAAGATAGGGTATGATATCCACTAAAATCTTGCCCTTTCTCAAGGGCCGTAATTTATAAAAACCGTCTATAATGACAACTTCTTTGCTAATCAAAGCCTCTCCACATAACCACAAGCTAAAGCTATAGCCCGTTAACTTACCCTGAACATGAATACTCTCCAAGCCACGACCTAGCACTAGTAAGTGGATTGGCCATAAAATAATTAATTATCTTCATGCCCCTCTACCCCCAATAGGTGCACCCTATGGTAAGAATTCCAATCCCCATTACGACCCTAAACACCTACGCGACTTTTTAAATATTATGAAATCAATGGATATACTCTTACTCATTTGTTAGCATTGCCTCCTTAGAGCAAGTGCTACAGTGGAGAGTTTGGATTCTCCTTTGTGAATTTCCACATGTAATTTTCTTTTTAAAAATGTTGCTTAGGTCATGTCAAGGTAAATTAGACCATAAGCTCTAAGTATGTCTAAGAGGTGTTCTATATATGTAAGATATGTTCACCTCCAATATATTAGGAGGCAATGCCCACACACAATCATGCACTCTTGTTTTCTAACGCCAAATTTTTTAATGTTCCTTTCGTGCTTCACATCCAAGATGCAACTACAATTCAGAGAAATTGCATAAGAGGCTACAAGTAATGTCGAATTTACTTTAATATACTCGTAGGTGCTATAGTAGTGTAGTAAATGAGCTTCACCCTTGATGCTCCCGTACATAGTACCATATCCTCTCTTCCAAATAATATCTAGATCATGAGAATTGACCATTACCTACATATAATCTAAGTTTCAAGCATAGCAATCCTATCTTGAAAATTATTTTTCCCTCCATAGAACACGATGGCTTAAAGTCCTTTCTATTCGATGTCATTCTTCTTTCAATTCGATTCATATCCTATCCATCATGACGTATCCTTTACTGCTAGCACTTTTCCAATATATACTCATTATATGTTCCCCATTTCTACAACTAATCAAACCCTCTTTGTACCATTCTTTGACCCTTTGTGGGATTTAAGTTCAACTTTCACTTTTAAAGAGTGCCTTCTCCCCCTCTTTTACAAGCATTCAATTTGTAGTTGCATGTGACTTCTAGGCCTGAATATATGATGCTAATTTTTTGTCTATTTTTGAGAGAGAGAGAGAGAGAGAGAGAGAGAAGGGGGAGAGGGGGGGGGAGAGGGGGGGGGGAATCAATTTGTCTTCTTCCCTTCAAGCATTCATAGCAATTGCATATAGCAAAGCCCCGGCTGGAAAACACACACATCTATTTAATAGATGACTCTGAAATTTTTTGAAGCCCAAAAGCAAACTTAAGGTAGGGAGGGCAAGAACAACCGTCAAATGGAAATGGGAAATGCCAACTTTGGAGGACCCGTAATATAGACATGCACAATAAAAGTAGACAAGAATGAAAACTTTTCAGGTGCACGTGCCATGACCTACAAAACTCGAAAGATTGGGTGGTTTCACATTGGATGTTTCTCATGCTAGCTGAATAGCATTTAAACAAACTGTTAATATATACAGCCAATTTCACGTGAATGGTCTTGGAGAAAGTATAAGCCAAACTAGATGGATATAGTTTCTAAGGTGAATTACCCAAAAAAAGGTAAAACAATTCCCCCACAAGGTTAGTGAGAATGTAATACCTCCCCTTGAGGAAAACCGTATCTAAGCGAAAACCCCTTCAGTTTTCAATGGCAACTAACAGACTCTTAAGTTTAGTTAGCTGAATGTTCAACTTGTTCCACACATATGCATAAAAAAGATTATCGTGGAGCTTAGATCAAGATAAACCAAGTTGGGCTGGTAATTGAAGCCAATTCTGGACGCATCTGAAATTTGCAGAGTAAGCTTGGAGCTTCACTCTCCTGCAGATGGGTGTGCCTTTTGTTCCTTTAAGGCTTCTTCGTCAGCTTGTCCCAATCGTTCGCGAAACAATCTGTGTTCATGCACACACCTGTCGTGCACCTGATGGAATTTAAGAAAATCACCTGTCATTTTTCACTGATGGAACATGGCTTGATAGGTTTTTACGTTCAGCAATTAGGGTCAAAGAATTCATTTATTTTTTGATGCTTTGCTGAAATCACTCAAAAAGTTTACCGCTTGCCCTTCAGTTTTTCCGCCAATGGTTTCTCCCTGCAACAATGTACATGGAATTCTTACAAATTACTTATTTAGGAAAGATGCAGGAATCTGAGTTTGAATTGAACTGACCATTTGCTCTTAAGACATTGTATCTAATCAGTAACAGAGTCGAATAAACTCAAAGCTTGTTAACTAACTTCCAAACCTTTAGTAGAGAACATGATTTATACCACTCCTAAAGGTTTGTGGGATTCTCTAATATTATTTGACATATTTAAAAAAACCACCACAAACTCTCACTTTAATCTACAATACATCCCTATTTTTATGCTTTGGCATTGTCATGATATCGAGCACATACAAGGTTTGCATTTTCTGAAATCGGTTGTGCCATGTTTGAGGATAGTTCACAAATCTGCTCATAGCTGGATTGGGACAATAAGGCTCAAAAATTGTAATACATGCCCGGATCAATTTTAAAAATGGACTTTGTAATTATGCACAAACTTAAAATATTGGTATAAAGAGTTTCCCAGAAGGTGGTCTTCTATTTTACAGTACAAGGTATACAAGATGTAGCGCCTTAATTCTAAAAAGTAAACAGATTCCTAAGCTTTTTAACAGATGGCAGGTTGATGGAAACTGATCAACCAAATGAATTTATTCATTTAAAAGAATAATGGAACCGCTACCTGGCTGTTCAAAGTGGGGAGACGCTTGTGCAATATCCATTGGGCATCCACGACTCCAATCTTCTCCTCTGCAGGCTGGCCAAATACTTATAATTTTAGATGACTTTAACATCAAGGATTTTATGAATGTTGCAATCTGGCTCCCACACCACCTAAATTGATGATAAACGTTAAAGGTGAACAATCAAGTCTATTACGTGCAAAATATGCAATAACATTTGAATACAGGATTTAACATTCATGATAATCTGCCTGGATACCATCATTTATCCTGATATACGTGGCAGGGCAATATTCTACCACTACCCTGCGACGTATTGGAAATATCAGGATAAATGATGGTATCCAGGAAGATTATTATGATTGAAATATATTTTCAATGAGTCCATAAAATTCAAGATAATCATCGAAATGGTGAACTATTTATTTTTACGACCTCCTGATATGAGCCCTTTTTTACCTTTTCCCCTAAAATATGAGCCCAAAATTATATCCACCCCCCAAAGAATAAAAATGCCCTGCTTAATATTAGTGCATATCCCTTTGACTCTCATATGATACAGTGGCATACTGAAACCAATGACTACTCAAGAAAAGGACCGTTTCTCTGTCAAAATAACTCTGATAGAATGGCAACACTCTGGTAAATATTGCCTCTCAAGAGATCTAAATGGTCCCTTGATAGAAGATACAATATTGGCACCTTCAAGTCTATCATGAGGTAGCAAAGCACACATAGGACTACCGTAGGAGGACTCACATGTAGATCTTTGAGCTGTGTTATTTTTATGGTTTTGGTGGGACCAAATCATATTGGTAATATCGAGGAAAGATGTGATTTTGAACAATCTTCATCAGAAAGAGACGTATGTAGCTCCTAGGTGTATTTGGAAACTTTGAATTCAGAACGACAGTGAGGAAGATAAGCTTCTTAAGTATTAAGCAAACGCCAAGCAAGCATTCATTATGCACTTGAAATATTTGTTCCCTATCATGCTTGCTGAAAATGTAAAAGAACCACATCTGAGAAGATTCAATAATACTAACGAAGCCTATACATCAAAGAGATTCTCACTTCTAATATTACAACAAAGAAGCTTTTAAGGCAGTAGCCTAGTGCTGTTGCAGCACATATCATACAAACGGGTCATGAGTTTCATTCCCCCCTAACCATCCTTCAGTATAGACCTCAAAAGTCCACCCAACCCAAGGTGTAAAAGTATACAACTCAAAACTCCTCCTCACCCAATCGAGTATGTGCATAGGCAGCCAGCTTGCTAGTAATTGGATTTGCAGAAGGCCGTACCCAAGATGTTGGGTGTGAATTCTCCCAATCATCTTCGGATAGAGAGAGCTCCAAAAGACGTAAAGTACCCGACGTTCTCTGCATGGATTGACACAATCACAAAACTATCCTTAATAGCAAAGAAAGAATCCTTTCGAGCATTATGTCTCAATGAGCCAATGTCAAAAGAGGGCGGAAACAAGCTCATTTAAAAAAGATGCTTTCAATGCAAAGATGCAGAAGTTGGTCATCATCTTAGAAGTGCCCCAGCATGCTTGGACCTCTAGGAAAAAATAAGCTACAGAGACCAAAGGACAAAGCAAGAAGGGATGTCTGCTTTCTCATCAAAACAAAGGGCCAAGCAAGAGGGACCCCCCATGTGCTTCCTCGGCAAGACCTACTCCTATTATTAATGTAGTCCATTCCACCCCTCAATTCGGCCTATATGATCTCAAAGACCGGCCTACTCCAAAGAAGATTCACTAGTTCGGATCTTTGTTGGGTATGTGCAGCTAAGAGATTCAGCCAGAACTTTGTATTGCTCTCCGTTACTTACCTTTTGACGTAACAACCTCTCCATTCATGGAACATGACTTTGTCTTTGAGAGAATAGCAACCTTTGCTCCAACTGGAACTGTCTATGGTTTGGAAAAACCTCCATCCTTGCAGCCTATGTGTCTTTCAGACACGTCAAATGGGCTTTATGCGTTCAAATCTTTATTGCATATCAACCCAATGTCACAATCTGTGACGTATTCCTTTCTCTATACCTTAGACTTATGGATGGTTTGATGAATGCACACTTGTGGAAGGGTATGCCCTTTCGACGGGACACTTCCTATGAGGCACAACCCTTCACAAGAGACATTCTATTGAAGAGACACTACCATTGTAATGTACCCTCTCATCAAGGGTCACACCCTTCACAAGGGGTACACACCTCTTCATGCACATACACTTTGGAGTACACCTTTTCATGTGTGACTCTTCACTCTCTAAGTAAGAGAGGCTTAACTGTATGGATGACACACTACAGACATTCAAGCAATACAAATATTCCTTGTTCTCTGCTATTTCGGTCTCCTTTCTTTTCCTTAGCACATTTCTAAATATAGTAAATCTAGGATTTCTTACAGTAGTATCAGAGCAAATTTCGCTCCTGCCTGTAGGAAATTCTGTTAGAAACGACCCAACAGAGGGTACGCACAGCGGAAGACTTATAGTAATGCCCAGGAGCTCACACAGTGTGGTGTGGGTGTGGAATCACAAACTTCTTTACTTATGTGCATTCAAATAGGTGTGCAGACTCATCAATAGACAATGAACCAGCCAGATAGAGAAACCACCAAAATATATATTTCCGTCCAAAACTATGGACACAATACAAAAGAGATAGATCCAGAGTCCCGCCAATGGTGTGGTCCTCTGATCTAACCACAAGGTCCTTCTCCAATCAGCTGGCTATCTCTAGACTCGAGTCCACGTGCTCCACCTCGAGCGTCTGTAGACTTTCCGTCCAGTGTTTTCTTCACGACCTTACTGCCTGTGAATCAGCCTAGGTGGGCAGCCCCTGCCAAGCTTTGTCTGCAGCACACAGGTCCCTGTTCCACTGCTCCAACCTGCTTGTGAATGGCTGCTCCAGAAGGTATGATGATCACAACACCTTGCTGCCCTAGAAGACTGCCAAGGTCCCAGCCCTTAGGGAACTGAGTCTGCAGCACTCCTTCAACTCTCCTTTACCTCCAAGATGAGGCCAAAGGGAATGCCTTCAGGCTGCTCCTGTCTGCTCCACTTTCTGCTGGATGTTGGATGGATAATGGGGCATGAAGCCCCTCCTTTTATAGGCCTAGGGGCCTGTCAAAAACCCGACCAGTCTGTCCCAATCTGGGCCGACTGGACAGACCAGGTTGGCTGGCCCAACCGACCTGGTTGGCTCAGCCCAACCAGCCCTTTAAGGGCTAACAAAACTAGGCCTTTATGGCCCACACTTTTAGGGCTTGTGGCCCTCCAATCAAGGCAAGGGCCCAGCCTATATAAGGCATGCCTCTGCCCACTGGCAGCCCCATTTGCTGCTCTACCAGGCCCCATGCAGCCCTGTACACCTGCCCTCCTGACCTGCCATGTCAGCGCCTGTTTGTCCTGCTGGTTCTGCCCTCTGCCAGGCTCTTCTCCAGCGCCGTGCAATTCCATACACTGCTGATGTCAGCGCCATGCAGATCCATCCTAGCTCCAAGTACCTTCCATGTTCTTTGATGTGAGGTGCTGCCCATGTGGCAGCCCCCTCTCTTCTTTTCCTCTTGGGCACATCCTGCCCTAGGTCTCCCTCCCCCACGCTCTCCTCATTTGGGGGCCTTACAGATGGGGAGGTGACCTTTCCAACAAATGCCCCCCACCTTCTAGCACCTATCTGATACACATCTACTTCCACTAGAAGGATATCCACACACTTTGGTGCATGGAAGAGATGGAGAGAATGAGCGTTAAAATTTTTAGCGCCAACCCCACCTAAGTCATCAGTGGCCTCTCCATCTCCCTCACATCACGAGTTGATGTGAATGGACATGACAAAAATCGTGTCTTTTGATGTGCTTGGGCTGTCCCAAAACCAAGGGACGCACCTTTTGATGAAGAGTTTTTGACTCCTCACCCAAGGGACACACCCCATCGTGGATGTGAATGGACATGGCAAAAATCGTGTCTTTTGATGTGCTTGGGCTGTCCCAAAACCAAGGGACGCACCTTTTGATGAAGAGTTTTTGACGACTCACCCAAGGGACACACCCCATCGTGGAAAAAAGGACACATCTTTTCGTGTGGGGACACCCCTCTTTAAAATAGGCTTACACCCCTTCATGAAAAGGTACACCTATCCCAAGGGTCATACCCCTTAGAATAGGCACACCATTTGGCACCAAGCACCAACCTACAAAAGGGTACCTAGAGGGCCTAAAAAGGGCAACCAGCCCTACACCCAAGGCCTAACCCGAGACTACCCAAGGGTTCTTAAACCCACGTTTTAACGATCACTCATAGACACGCCAGACCTGCTCTCCGACAGTACGCAGCACACAGCACAGACTTCAACGCTGGAAAAGTGTGCCAAATTCCACGCAGTCTGCAAAACGCCTCTACCAACGCCCTATCTGCCTTGCAAGTCTCGCCAAGCACCTATTTCTTGTTCACATATCCACGTGGACTTGCAAAGACAGCAACATGGACCTCCAGACAGAGATCTTCATGCCTTTTCTACGCAACTAATTGGCAGATCTAATCTATGCCAGGTGGATTCTTTCTATTCTTTTTCTAAGGATTCTCTTTCATATTGTTATTTGCTGCTCATTATCAAATTACAGCAAATGAAAGCCCCCTCCTTAAAGCATGGAAACCCCTGGTAATGCCTCAGCCCCTTCAAGGACACCTCAGGCATCATCTATCACTCATAGACACGCCGACCTGCTCTCCGCACACAGCGCAGACTTCAACGCTGGAAAAGTGCGCCAAATTCCACGCAGTCTGCAAAATGCCTCTGCCAACGCCCTATCTGCCTCGCAAGTCTCACCAAGCACCTGTTTCTTGTTCACATATCCACGTGGACTTGCAAAGACAGCAACATGGACCTCCGGACATAGATCTTCAGGCCTTTTCTATGCAACTAATTGGCAAATCTAATCTATGCCAGGTGGATTCTTTCTATTCTTTTTCTAAGGATTCTCTTTCATATTGTTATTTGCTGCTTATTATCAAATTACAGCAAATGAAAGCCCCCTCCTTAAAGCATGGAAACCCCTGGTAATGCCTCAGCCCTTCAAGGACACCTCAGGCATCATCTATCACACAATATCGTGTTCAGATTGCACAACCAGCCCATTTCACAGCTTCTGCATTGTGGGTCTTTTGTGTCACGTGCCCTTCCAGTGACTTGGACCACATCCTATATCTTCTGCGTCGCATCGATGACCTCTTCGATCAACTTCTACACGCAACACAATTCTCAAAGATTCATCTTCGTTCAGGTTATCATCAAATTTGCATACGAGAAGGCGATGAGTATAAGACAGCTTTTCGAACTAAGTATGGACACTATGAATGTTTGGTCATGCCTTTTGGATTAAACAATGCCCCGGCCACATTCATGACACTAATGAACGACATCTTCAGGCCTTTTCTCGATAAGTTCGTCATCGTTTACCTCGATGACATCCTCGTTTTCAGCAGATCCTTACATGAGCACAAACAACATCTTCACCAAGTTTTCGAAGTTCTCCGCGCAAATTCTCTCTACATCAACGTTGAGAAGAGTGAGTTCTTCAAAACCCAACTCGAAATATTTGGGACATGTTATTTCAGCTCAAGGCATCTCTGTGGATCCCAAGAAGGTCGAGGTAATCCGAAACCTACCTACTCCTAAGAATGTTCATGATGCCCGCTCTTTTCTCGGATTGGCAAACTTCTACCATACAAAGGTCTATCAGTTCTCCGATATTGCAGCTCCTATGTCCGAATTATTGACAAGCACGGCAATTTTTGAGTGGCTTTCCGAAACAGAGTATAGTTTCCAACAACTCAAGCAAGCACTCACTACCACACCTGTTATGGCTATTGCTGACCCAAACCTTCCGTTTGAGGTCATGACCAATGCTTCTGACATCCCTACAGGAGCAGTCTTGATGCAAGAAGGCAGAGTTATTGCTTTTGACAGCCATAAACATTCCGATATCCAAACCCAATACCCGGTTTATGATAAGGAGTTTCTTGCCATTGTACATGCTTGTCGCTCTTGGAAACATTATCTCATGGGAGCCGACTCGGTGGTAAAAACAGACCATCACTCTCTAAAGTATATCTTTACTCAGCCAGTAATGAACGCTCGACAAGCACGCTAGGTTGAGTTTCTGGCCAACTTTCACATGACCATTAAGTACATTCCAGGACAACGCAATGTAGTTGCAGATGCTCTCAGCAGGTTAACTCTAGCATCAGATACGGTAATCTCTACATTATCTGTGGATGTACCAAATTCATTCAAAGGGAAGTACCTCAATGATAAAGACTTCAGCACAGCAGTACAAGTTCTTTCAAAAGATCAACCTTCGACTTCTGAACAGAAGATTTTCTCATCCTATTCTTATACGGACGACCTTCTGTATTATCAAGATCACGTCTGTGTACCACATGACAAGGATGTTCGACATCTTTTGTTAAAAGAGCATCATGTAGTTCCTTATGCTGCCCATCCAGGCATCAACAAGACTTACAGGTTACTCAGTGCAACATACTACTGGCCTCAAATGAAAAGCGACGTCATCAAAATGGTTACATCTTGCTTATCTTGTCAACAAATGAAAGCAAGCCGACGACTTCCAGCAGGACTTCTTCAGCCTCTTCCAGTTCCAACTGAAAGGTGGGAAAGTATTTCCATGGATTTTATTACAACACTACCACGATTCTCCAAAGGTAACACTCAGATTATGGTAATTGTTGATCGTTTGTCAAAAATGGCACACTTTGTTGCTTGCAAAAGAAGTGCACCGGCTCCGGACATCGCCAAACTCTTCATACAACACATCTTCCGACACCATGGATTGCACAAGACTATCGTTTCCGACAGAGATCCGAAGTTCACCAGTCACTATTGGATTTCTCTATTCGAATCTTTGGATACAACTCTACTGTACAGTTCAGCCTACCACCCAAAATCAGATGGCCAGACTAAAAGAGTCAACCAAGTTCTGGAAGAAATGCTCCGACATTATATTCAATCACGCCTAGCAGCTTGGGAAGAGTATCTACCACTCCTTGAGTTTGCTTATAATAACTCTTTCCATAGTGCCATCAGCATGACTCCATTCCAAGCAGCTTATGGACACACTCCGATTGTATCAACGAATTTTGTACTTCAACATCAAGTGGCCCTAGCTGATCAACTGGTTCAAGAAATGCAAGACATTCTACTCCAAGTCAGGGATCATATGTGAAAAGCGCAAGAGCGGTATCAACGGTCCGCCAACAAACATAGACGTCACCTGGAATTTGAAACTGGTGACATGGTGCTATTATTTGTAGCCCCACATCGCTACAAGACGGTCAAGTCTGTGTTTCCTAAGTTGCGACCAAGATACTATGGACCTTTCCGGATCGTCAAGAAAAATTCATCTTTAAATTACAAATTGGAATTACCACCATCATGGGGTAAAATCCACCCGACATTTCATATTTCTTGGCTAAAGACGTACATTCCAAGCGATGAAGCAGTTCCTCCTGCAGGTGATTATGTCCCAAAAATCGAAGACGATTATGTTCTTATTCCTGGGCGTATTCTGGACCATCGACAGTGAGAGACTCGACATCGACTTATCACGGAATTTCTTGTTCTTTGGCGAGATCTAGACGACTCCGACGCTACTTGGCAATCTGATGAAGACTTACAGCAGTACCCTGACATTTTGCAGCAGTATTTTCAGAATTTACCGTGATATTTTCTACACCAGTTCAGTATCTCCACCACGCTCTTATTTTCAGTGGGAGGGAATGTCATGATCTGTGACGTATTCCTTTCTCTATACCTTAGACTTATGGATGGTTTGATGAATGGACACTTGTGGAAGGGTATGCCCTTTCGACGAGACACTTCCTATGAGGCACAACCCTTCACAAGAGACATTCTATTGAAGAGACACTACCATTGTAATGTACCCTCTCATCAAGGGTCACACCCTTCACAAGGGCTACACACCTCTTCATGCACATACACTTTGGAGCACACACCTTTTCATGTGTGACTCTTCACTCTCTATATAAGAGAGGCCCAATTGTATGGATGACACACTACAGACATTCAAGCAATACAAATATTCCTTGTTCTCGGCTATTTCAGTCTCCATTCTGTTCCTTAGCACATTTCTAAATATAGTAAATCTAGGATTTCTTACACCCAAAAAGAAGATTGTGGTGACAAATGTTCTAGCTAGAGGAAGCGATTTGACAAGAGCTTGTAACCAAGAAAGCACCAACAAGATGTGAGAGCAAGCAGCAGAGCGAAGCCATTTAATTACCCTACAATATCATTGCTAGTAATTGAACTTGGATGTGTGACTTTCCCTATTCACCTTTGATGGAGAGAACTCCAAAAGATGTAGAGTACCCTATGTTCTCTAGCATAGAATCACCATGATCACTTTTGAGCTTTTAGTTTCAATGCATCCAGTGTCAAAGTCCATATCCTTACCTTTTGAAGTAACAAGCTGTCCATTCGTGGAAGTGTTTGAGAGAGTAAAAACCTTGCTCCAACTAAAACTGTCCATGATTTGGAAAAACCTCCATCCTTGTAGCCTATGGTGTCTTTCAGACGCATCAAATGGGCTTAATGTCTTCAATCTATATTGCATACCACCCAAAAAGAAGAATGTAGTGACAAATGCTCTAGCCAGAGGAAACAATTTGACAAGAGCTTGTAAACAAGATAGTGTTTACAAGGCATGAGAGCAAGCAGCAGAGTGAAGCCATTGGTTGCTGTACAATACCATCATCCAAAAGTGTATACATACAAACCCTATCACGGTTTCCATCACTACTCTAAGATTACCACAATGCATGTTTGCATGCATACTCTCACACAACCATGCACACTTGGATGCGTCCCACATGGAGCCTCACACATGTGCAGCTTCTAGAGATCTTTACATGCATTCCATACAAACAACAAGCGCATGCATGCACGAAGAGATTCAAACGGATCCACTGCCTTAACACTTCTAGAGTCTATGAGCCAACCAAAACATGCATGAGTCATCTTCAATGTCTTGCTGCCTTAGAATCAGCTGCCTTTGTCTGACCACGACCTGCTCAAGCTTTCATCGGTTTTGGCTCCCTACATGGCTCACAATATGTCACGGGCATCCACACGCCCGTGGCCATGCTAGCTACTGCCAGTGCAGGCAGCCAGGTCAACGGCCACGCAGGCGTCCGTACAGCCATTCAGGCAGCCGTGTGCAATCAAAAATCAGCACACATTCAATGGGCAATCATCGCCATGTCATCACAGGTCAAAAAATGCAGAGTTGACTTTTTTTAATCAAAAGTCAACGCACTAACTTTTTTGTCGCTGTTGCCTTTTTATCGACCTAGTCAATGGTCGGCATTGACCAATCGGCCAAGCTGACTAATCAGCCTATAAAAGGGCAGCCTTTGGCCCTCATTCTTCATCCACTCCTCAGGCCTTCAAGCCTTCAGAGCAGCTGAGTCAGGCCTCCCCGCAGCAGGGTAGCCTCAGCCTCTTCAGGGATCTAGTGAGGATTCACCTCCTCTAGGTAGTCTAGTCTTCCAGTTTTGCAGTGAGGGTTTCAGCCACTTCATACAATTGTATTCAGCCCTTTGGGCATTCATTATTCAGTTGTATCTATTTTCTCTTCGGAGGTCCACTATATTCTCTCTCTCTGATTCTCTCACATCCACAACATGACTTTGTGTATTGAGTGCATCACCTTGCAGTTGCAGTTAGTATTGAGTAGGACAGAGAGTGAGGATAGTCTATCTCCCGCTACACAATAAGTCCCCTTATGCACCTACCTTACAAGCACCTTATCTATCCTATCCAACCGGCATCTATGAGCTTCTCTGCTCGCAACTACAGCTATGCATATGGTCTCGCCAAGTCACCAGTTCTAGCTGCTCATGGCTATCTCCATAACCAAGCACTTCAACCAGAAGCCATATACAAACAACCTCTACAACCATTCGTCAAGATTACAGCCCAAACAAGATACAAGGTACCTCAGTAATTGGCTTACACAAACATCAAATTTCTCAAGACTTTCACTCTGCATAGATTGTAACTTCACAAGGGTACTCAAAGCAAACAAGCAGACACTCCTAAGCCAAAAGATAGAGAAGCATGGATACCAAACGCAACACAGCCCAAGGTTAGTCTCTCTAACCCGGGGAATCTACGGCTCACTATGCCTTCACGCTAACCTACAAGACCACCAAAAGTCAATGCACAAACACAAGACACAACTAATGTGGCTAGTGTGTCATAGATCCTCGCAAGGATCACCCCCGAGCTAGAGACCAGCCACCCCTGGACCATCGTACTCCCAGGTGAGGCTGCCCGTCCCATACCACAGACCCATCTACATACAATGTATTTAGGGAGACATACGCCTGGACTTCCATCCTAAGGGCCCCAGTCCCAAGAATCCCCCAAATGAGCCAATGTTCACACTTGTATGGCACACGGAGTCCTAGTGTCTCACCCATTAACTTGCATGTTCAACTAGCAGCCACCTTGCAGAGAATTCAAGTTTGTTGTTGAGCTGTTGGTTCATAGTCAGCTTATTCTTGTATTCAGTTCCCCACAGATAAATCCTCTAATTTGGTACTAGTAGAATGGTTATCAGTAGTGTAAGGATTTACCATTGCTAATACACAGCAACAATGAATGAAGTACATGGAACGGCCTTCTCAGTTGCTTTCAGGTGAAGAGGTGTAAATGTTGGTGCACACAGAAGTTGACGCATGTCACCTGGATACACGCCGGGTGCACGGTCCCCAAGCCCGCCCCATAGCCACGTGTGAAAGCTCCACAGCCCCCCCAAAAGGTCCCGGTAGGGGATAAACTGTGGAGGGCTCAAGAGGCACTTATATTGAAGGGTCTTCTTTAGGTAGGAGTGACTTATGGGATGCAAATCTCCCTTATGTACACGTGTCATCACCGCGGGGGCTCCCCCATTACACATGCACATGGGTGAAGGCCATCACCTCCAACACCCCCCCATGGATGAACCCTGAAGCATTAAATCCAAGCACAAAGCCACGTGGACAAACCGCACAGGGTCAGCAAATCAAAGCTGCCCAAAGTGCCTTAAAGACCACACAGTCAACAGGACAGACAACTGTCAGTGCACACAGCTGCCGCCCAGAAACACGCCGCACTTCCACAATCACCACCAATCACGGCACTTGACAATGAGTCACACTTTTTTAATGCCCAACCGTGCAGATCACGACAACTCTGCACAAGCACACAATCCCACAGGTCCAGAGTAATGACACCACGCCCCGCCTCAACTGCGCAACCGCTGCCACCCGAACCGGGGCTCTGATACCAAATGTTGGTGCACGCAGAAGCTGACGCGTGTCACCTGGATACACGCTGGGTGCGGGGTCCCCAAGCCTGCCCCATAGCCACGTGTGAAAGCTCTACATCCCCCCAAAAGGTCCCGGTAGGGGATAAACTGTGGAGGGCTCAAGAGGCACTTATATTGAAGGGTCTTCTTTAGGTAGGAGTGACTTATGGGATGCAAATCTCCCTTGTGTACACGTGTCATCACCGCGGGGGCTCCCCCCCTTTCCTTTGTATTTCCATGTCCTATTACACGTGCACAAGGGTGAAGGCCATCACCTCCAACAGTAAAAACTCTAGAAGCCGCTCTACGGACTGAAACAGACCCCGAGGGCATGGTATACACACATTGATGAGTACTTCAGACGGAGTGGATCATTCACAAGTCCTTCAAACGCCAATCTATACCTCTTTTGGGAAGGAGGTAAGAGATTCGTGTTGATTTTGCATGTTAACAATCTAATCGTTACAGATGATCACGAGAAGAAGATCAAGGAGATCCAGGGACTCTTGAAGGAAGAGTTCAAGATGACAGAACTACATCACTTTCTTGGGATTGAGGTGCGTCGAGACAAGAATATTTACCTCACAGAATAAGTAGACCTGAAAGATTCTGGAGGCTTATCAGATGGAGGATTGCAAACTACAGCACACAATGGAGGTGAATGCAAAGCTGTTGGAGGACAACTTGTCTCGACTGGTGGACATCACAGAGTACTACAGGTTGATTCGCAGCCTCAACTATCTCTCTAATATGAGACCTAACATCAATTATTCCTCTCCTGGCATGATGCAATATGGGCAATCATTGACCGACTCACAAAATTGGCTAGATTCATACCTACAGCCACCCAGCTTGCTCATCTGTTTGTTGAGAAGCTGTTTAGCCTGTATAACTTGCCAGCTGAAAGTCAGTGACTTAGCAGCTTTACAATTCTAGTGGGATATGTTCCAGAAATTGGATACTCAACTCAGCATGAGTTCGTCTGATCATCCAAAGTCGGATGGACAGACTGAGCAGGTTAATCAGACTGAGCAGGCAATGTTCCAGAAATTGGATACTCAACTCAGCATGAGTTCAGCTGATCATCCAAAGTCGGATGGACAGACTGAGCAGGTTAATCAGATGCTCGAAGACATGCTAAGAGCTTATGTTTCCCTAAGACAGTCTAATTGAAAAGATTACCTTCCTTTGCTTGAATTTGCTTACAATGGTGCTAACCATTCAGCAACCCGGAATAGTCCATTCATGCTGATGTATGAATACCAGCATAGAGCCCCTTGGGTATTTGGCTTACATAAATGTCGAAATGAGCTCTGCTTCCAATTCGTTGCAACAGCAACAAGAGATGTTGCAGTTGGCAAGGGAAAGCATAAAAAGTGTTCATGATAGATCGCAGTTTTATGCTAATCAGTAGTGGACACCTCGAGTTTTCTCAGAAGGCTAGCCAGCTTACTTGAGAATCCCAAAAGATTCTCAAGTGGACACTCGAGTTTTCTCAGAAGGCTAGCCAGTTTACTTGAGAATCCCAAAAGATTCTCAAGCAATGTGCACTGGCCCTATATACAAGGTATCTCATCACTATCGTGGTCTGTTCTTTATCCTTAAAAAGACCACCGCCGCGGCTTACAAGCTGCAATTACCTGGAGGAGCTTAAGTACATCCAGTCTTTCATGTCGATATACTAAAAGAGGATCTAGGTGCTAGAGACAACTTGGTCTTTCACGATGAACTCATTAGATTGGAAGATCTGTCCAATGATGTACCCCGTGAACTAAAATGCCTTTTGGATTGCTGGTGCTTTCACAGAGGATGCATTGGGCAGCTCCGACGGTTGGTACGGAATTTCCTTTGGGCAGGTTCAGATGGCACGAGGAACACTAGGGCCCGAGTAGCTTGGCAGACGGTGATCATGCCGCAGGCACTGGGAGGCTTGAGTATCATTGATCCAAAGATGTAGAGCAGATCCCTTCTGGGCAAGTTGGTGGTTCGTGGCCTCACCCCAGGTGCAGAGCCTTGGAAGCTCCTCTTACAACGAGGGCTTCTAAGGAACACCCCACGCATTGGGGGACAGTGGCAGCCTTCACATAGATGGATCTTCTCAGAGGCCCCCCTTACGCGGAAGGGCTCCCTCCTGATGAGGAGCCTTCACAGGGTCTGGCAGAGACTAGCAGGGGGTCTCATCCGTGCTCCGCCCAGATGCAGAGAGGAGTTTGAGCGCCAACCCCTCATATGGCACCTAGAGATCAAAGATCAAGAGGGACATATGCTCAGTCAGCGGACTCACATTGGTTGGGCACAGTGGGACAGTGGTCCATCAAGGTCCTTTGGCCGTTGGAGTAGATTACCTATGGAGGCAGAGGCGAGGCTTGACGCCCTAGCGCATCTGCGAGGGGCAAGGCAGCGGATGGGCGAGATTGACTTAGCCATTCTTGAGTCTTGGTGGGAAGGACTTCACATTTGGAGAGACAACAGATGGTTGGGGCAGTTTTCCCGTACTGGTGTTCCCTTGAGGATGTTGATGCAGCGAGGCAGCACGCACCCGGCTTCTTCCGTGTAGGACCTGGAGGCCTACTTCAGCCTCTCTCTCAGCCTACTTCAGCCACTCACTGAGAGAGACCCCGAGATGGATGGGAGTCTTGATGGGATTCACTCGCAGATGATCAGAGTGGTGGGACGTTTGGGGAAGGAGTGGCACATTGACCCTCCCAACATCTCAAAGCAGGACGCCTCTAGATGGCGCCTTTGGCTGTGGAAGGGTAGACCCTTGAGGGAGGTCCAGTGGGATCGGAGAGAGTGGTTCTAGCCCTACTGGGGCGGCCTAGCTGAGCCGATGGATGAGGTGCCCTTCTTTTCCTACACCACAAGGATTGGCAAGAGGCTTCAGATGGACTCGTCGAGGTGGACCCCCTCGGGGGAGAGGCATTGGGTGATCCAGAGAGTGCCCCGGGATGTTTGCTCAAAGTTTTGGACGCGGTTGTGGTCCAGCTTGCGGCCAAGGAAGATCTCATACTTCTTCTGGCTGGCCGCCCACGGAGGCTTGCCCATTGGACCGTGGTTGGAGCAGATGCGAGTGGAGGGGCAGTGCCATTGTTGCTCCGATGGTGTCCTGAAGACTATCATGCACTCTCTCTGGAGCTGCCGTAGCGCAGCGAGGATCTGGATGGGAGCCCTCAAGATCATGACACATATGAAGAGTCTTCATAGAGACTACACCTGGGGATGGTGGCTTGGTTGACAGAGGGAGGACACGCGTTTCAGATTGATGAGATCTCCCCAGCCTACCGGAGACAGAATCAGAGCATCCAGAGGATTGCACTCCACAAGGCAGTTCCTCTGGACAGCCTAGCTCCTCCTCCTCCTCCTAGGGAGGACAGTGTTTGGGAGGTGGTAGCCAGCATCACGGCTTTGGAACATTTGGGTGGCTCGCTGCAATCTTGTGATGGGTGAGCACCCGGTTCCGCCCTCGGCTACCCTAGTTGCCATCTGGCAGGATATCATTTACACTCTACGGTCCACTTGGGAGCGTGGGACTCCAGGCTCCAAGGTGACTATCGAGAAGCGTGCTCGTTTCTACAAGGCTTGGCCTGCAGGAGTTTTCTACATCTTCCCCCCACGAGGGTTTCGCTGGCTGTATAGTCCCCCCACTTGGCTGTTAGCCCCAGTTACAGAGATCCCCTAGGCAGTGAGCTAGGCTTCTTTGGAACAGGCCGATTTCTTTCTTTCAGCCTTTTCCGGTTTTTTCCATACTCAACACCTTCGGGGCTGCTGTCTTGTATGAAATCTTTCAAGCATTAATAGAAGGTTCCTTTCTTTGGGGAAAAAAAAAACGCCTTCTGGATTACATGGAATGACCGCTTAGGAACAGGATTGTTCCAGGGCTGAAAGTCAGGTGGAAAGGATTCTCTTCGACGCCAATTCCTAAAATTTATGTCTCAGACCTTCTCTGAATAAGGGGGGGAGAATGTCATGTCCACACATAGACATAACGTGGCTAGTGTTGTGGGGGTCAGGTTAACCCTATGGTCATGTGTCCTAACCATGGGACAATTAGGACACGTGTGCTCATTTGGGTCATTCTCGGGAGTGAAGCCTCTGAAGAATACCCAGCTAAGTTGAGAGCCCATCCAAGCATGTGTCTCCCTGATGACACCTGTGCACAGATAGGGCTGTGTGGTATGGGATCCATAGCCTTAACTGGAATGGACTATGGTTGGAGGTTGCCAGCTTAGCCGACACACAATGTGTCCCTAATACCTATGTTTGTATACTGATGTTGGACTATGCTTGCAGGAGATAGAGGAGATCCTAGAACTCCAGCATGGGGATTGTTTTAAGAAGTAGCTACTAAGAAACATTTGCTCTAACAACAATGCCAAAATCAAGAGTCTGTGCTGCACTTCACCAATGCCGCTACTTCAATCTCATCCCCTTTGAATGGAGATCTGGAAGCAAAAGTGTGTTACTCAGTTCATAAGTCAAGATCATACTTCTTGGATTTGTTCACTTTTGTCTTAGTACACTGAGGTGCATAGTTGGTCCTAATATTCAGTGGCTATTGTGATTTCAGATTAGGCAGGCATACCAATACCAAAACGTCTGCATCAAGCTCCTGCTTCATGATCTCAGGAGGTTGCATTTCTCAGAAACAAGAAGATAGTTTCGACAATTGTTAATAAAAAATTGCAAAGATTTGGGATTTATATGTTTTCACTCGTCTCTTTGTAGAAAAGGATGGGAGACAAATGACTAGAAAAGCCCTTTGCTATTTCATGATTGTTTCAGAAAGGCCCCTAGTCTCTGCTCTCTTCATATGGCATGTTCTGCTCCCTCTGAAAGTGAGGATCCGATAACAAACCTGAACTGTAACCTGTTTGGTCTGAGCATCAGGTTCCTTCAATAAATGTGTTTTGCCTTGTCATTAAACAAAAGGAGGATGCCTCAAAATATCTCTTATCCCAAATTTCTAAAAGAAAATATCATGCAAAGCTCCTTTCCTCTACACTGCCGTTAAACAACAAATGTCTAAAAGAAAATATCGTGCAAAGCTCCTTTCCTTTACACTGCCGTTAAACAACAAATCCACATAAATTCATGCAGTGCAGGACAGCATACACAAATACATTTTCGATGTTAAGCCAAGTGCAACAAGGTCGCATAAGGAAATTGATATTGGCACAAATTCCTACATGGAAAAGTCTTGAAGTCTCAACGTTTTACGGACTTACCTTCACGCATCTCCCTAATGCAAAATCCAAACCCCAACCATGAACCAGATCATTCTGAAGAGCCCACATTGCCCACATAAGTCCATCATGTAAGTAAAGAGCAGCCCTCAAAAAGGCACTTTGAAATACTTCTTAATCAATTGTTTCAGGGAACATCCTCTTTACATTCACTGTGTGATCTATCTTTAATAAAGTTCCCTAACATTCTCAAAAAGCATGCGAAACAAGCTAAGTCAGCTATAAGGAATGGCTATATTTGTACCTGTATAAGGTGCCAGCTGCATTTCCATGCAGTCCTTGAAAATACAGGGGCCATGATCTCAACAAACCTGTCTAAGAAGATAGATAAACTAAGAAGCTCATTCTCTGAAAACTTGAAAACCTTTCTCTGAACTTTCTCAAAGAAAAGCGAAGAGGAAACTTATACTTCAACCCCATCGCTTGGCTACAAAAAAGAAATTAAAGCAACCCCATTTTGGAGCTGTTGCATACCCTGCACATGGAGGTTTGGTCTGATCCTTGCAGTTTCCATCCTTCCTGGTTGGCAAAGAGACCTATCAAATATTGAATGCAAAATCTGACTGAAATAGTAGGCTGGTACTTCAGACTCACTACTCTCTCCTTCAAACGAATAACGTGAACACTAAAGGAGGATACTGAATTGACAGAGAAAAGCTCGAGTACTTACCTGTGCACTTCAGAGTTATTTAAGCGCCGTGTTACTTGCCAGACCACCTTTCCATCTGATGATTCTACAGCAGGTTGAGAGATCTCTAGGCCATGTTTCTTGACAAGATATATATACCTGAAACAGACTATGGGTCAGATAGGTTCTAAGAGGAAATATAAATGTGTAGTCTCCATATAGACAATCATCCAAGTGCCCCTTGTTAACGTTAGAGGAGCATTAAGTTTTGAACTTTATCAATGAGATCTAAAAACTTCAAGACAACCACAGCTGACTCAATTGCATAAGATAACAATATTAGAGAAGACGAAACCTGAGATAATAGATAGTAGATCACCAGTTAGCGATGCTTGTTAAGGGCATAAATACTGATTAATTAATGAGACGCTTTCAATTGTGACAAGCAAAAAACTTAAAAGTATACGTGATGTAGGGATGAATCAAATGCCTAAATAAATAAGTGTGCCAAGCATTTTTCTTATAGCCCAACAAAGTGTATCAGAATTGTAAAGTGCGATGCCATTTACAAAAAACGAGCAACACACCTATTTAATGCCAGCAAAACCCAATCTCACTTGAAATCAGGTGTGCAGAGATTTGGGACCAAAGTAAGAACACAAAGTGAATCTCTCCTTTCATATTATTATGATACAATATTATGTGCAGACAAACTGAATAAAGACGACAGACCTCTATAGTGTCTTCACGATACCTTCCATGCAGTCCCTACTTGAACAAAAACATAGAGACGCATGACCAAAATCAGACGACATGCAAACTTTCTAAAGACAGCATCTTGAAAGGTAGCAAGGAAGCATAAACATGGCAACATTCATTAGCTTACGCACGTCTCAGGATTCAAAAAACTATCAGATTCCCGAAACAAGATATATTTAGCAGAACTAGAAACTCACGCTTCTGCATCGAAATTGTCCAAACCTAGGTCTTCATCCCATATAAAGATGTACTCGTAGGGCGCCACCACATCGGGATGTAAGAAACGTTTTGCAAACCACCTATCCACACAATAGTGTTAGGTATTAAATTGACATACCCAGTTATGAAGGAATGTTGACTTATGTTTGTATGTTGAAGGCTTCAAACCTTTATCGTTAGATAACAGCAAGAACACGGTGATATACTGACCACTTCGTTTGTTTTCGTGCACTGATATGGATAACTTGCTGCGCCCACTCGTATTGCTCCCACTCACTGGTGCGCCCATCGTAATGAAAGAGCACAATTGTCCAATTCTTGGAAAACTGACAGCAACAAGATCACATCAGAGGCCACGCGAGAAATGGGTTTCAGTTCCCGTGCACTTTTCGTTACAAAAACGTAGCTGTGTGTTGAGACCTTGGCCATTGCAGCATTGATAATATCTCGTTGCTGAAAACCGACCGTGAAGGCCACCAAATACCTTGGCTTGAATGGTACATCCTACAAAACAGATTCAAATATATTGTCTGCATAGAAGAGAACAAGAGTGGAGAAGTGCTCTCCATTGTAGTGGTAATGCTTTGGACGTAAAAGACACAAGGAGACCGGACAGCACTGCCTTCATTATGGACTATATTGTTGGAGTATATTGATGGAGTATATTGGTAGAGGAAGATATGCATTGGGGCTGTGTGTGTGAGAGAGAGAGAGTACTCATGCACGAGAATAGAAACTAGTTATCAAGGTGCACGCCAACATGGGAAAAAAAGGTTAAATGGGCATGGCAACGTGGCAGAAAAATGTCAGCACTAGTTATCAAGGCGCACTTCGACGTGGGAAAACAAGGTTAGATGGGCATGGCACCGTGGTGGAAAAATGTCGGCACGACACCTTTTCGCAAACTAGCTAAAAGATG